>NC_092827.1:9022112-10222112 GCF_039878825.1 Excalfactoria chinensis
TAAAACATGCCCCTGATCTAGTCATATAGGCTTGGGTTTTCTTTTCATAATACTGAGCCATTTTGTGTTGAGGAGAGTGGTAGATCCTTACTGACACATCTTTGGAAAGATGACAAGAAGCACATCCCAGATAGCTTAAAACATGTTAAAAGTTGCATTCACTTAAGTTAGGAGCTGAGTTAAGTTGTGACTTAGGATCTATAAGAGTGATGCCTTTCTCTCAGGTAGCAAATTTAGTTGAATGAATATTTGCATGTAAACGTGGCAGAGACTGTAGAGATTATTACAGCATTATTACAGCATGTTCTGCTGTTGCAGTGTTGAAATGGACAGTGGGTATGCTGTGTCCTATCTAAGGGTACTGTCTTTACTACAGAGCTGCAGGAATGGCTGGTGTGTCTCAGGGTGGCAAAAACAGACGGTGCTGGGCTCAGTGCCACCACAGCTGCAGCTCAATGCATCAGCCCTAGACCCCTCGGATATTTTCCCCTACAACTTCAGGTAAATCAGTTAATCACAGGATGCTCCTACTAAAATGTGAGGCAATAGAAACCTTTCTTCTAGTAGCCTTTCTTCTTGTATGTATTCTCTTAATCTTTTACTTGAGTTCTTTGTGGTAAATGCCATCCCTTCCTAGATTTAACATCCATATGTGCAAGTAATTATTGATGATGAGTCTAAAAGTAAATGCTGCAGTCTCTGAGGGCAGACACGTGCAATACAATAACAAAGAGGACTTGAAAGGCTTCTTCTTCCTCTCCTCTTCTTTAGGATGCTAAAGACATAATTAGTACCATGTTTCCTGCCTCTGACATAGAGTACCACCTCAGACAAGAAACATAAAGATACTTTGTCAGCACAGACATAAAAAGGTTGGATTCAAAATGGTGGCATTCCTCGTACTTAACTAGATCATTTCAAAGAGATTTATGACCAGCTGTGGAGTCTCCCTCAGACAACTGGCCTTTCAGTTCCAGCCTTTTAAACAAACAAACAGAAAAAGAGAATATCTACTAAGGAAGAAGAGGAATAAGGAGCAGTGGGAAAGTTTGGGAAGTCAGAGGAGCAAGGTCTATTTATCTGTCTAATGCAAAGTACACTCTGCAGGAATTATGAAATAATAAAATATGCCCCTCATCTAGGCATGTAGGTCTGGATTTTCCTTTGTAACATGGCAATGACATGTGGTTAGTGAAGTGGTCTCCTGCTCAGTAGTGCAGCGGGAGGGATATGAGAGGAAGAACATCTGCTGACTGCTGTCAGTAGGCTGAGTGGTTCCACTCAGAGGGTGGTTGAGCTGGAGAACTGGCACAGACATATAGACAACAAAGATGGGATGGGAAAAATACCTCAGAACTGGTAATGATTACCTTTAGGCATCACTTCTGTGGTGGGATCCATTCCCTGATCAGATTCACCAGGTGACAGCACAAACCTGAACTTTACTTACAGGCATAGGTAAAAGTATTGACTAAGTTAAGCACTGCAGCACAATTGCGCTAGCTAAGATGAACATCACTGTGAGCTGTACTTGTTCTTTTGGCTCTTAACATAAATATATATACTTATTAAAAAAAAAAAAAAAAAAAAAAAAAAGAAAACAAAAAAGGAGTAAAGAAAATGTTGGAAATTATAAGTGCAGTAATTGTTATTTTTTAAATAAAAATTCCAAGGGAATTAGAGGTGTTGAATACAGCCTGGATTTGAAATTAAGTAGCTTAATTAAAAAAATCTGCTATTTACAGATTTGGAAGAGTGGCAATAACAGCGTTATTTCAAATATCCCTCCTGTAGTTCCTTCAGTTCACAATTTCCAATAATCGTGTTGTAAATCTCAGGAAAAATGGGGAAAGAACTTGTGCACTTTTTCTGTAACCAGCAAGAACTTCTCTTTTCCCTCAGAACCTTCCTGTGTGATTTTCCAACAAACTTTGCCCTTACGGTGGTTATTTTAAGATGGCGGATCATCCTTTATCTCACTTCTGTTTCATAACACTGTTAGCTCAAGAGAGCGTTTAAAATGGCAGAACTCCTAGCTTAGTCATGTCTTTGGTATGGTATTAGGGCCAACAGTATGCTTAGTATTATGAAATACTATTAATTATTTTTTGCTATATAGTTAACAAAATTAATTCCTTCTAGATACTAAGCTTATTGTAACAACCGTAAGATTTGTTTTCTATTCCAGCTCTGTTGCTGGCAGGATGAGACTGAGCAGTCACCTTCTGCTGCTTCTGACATCATCTGTATACGGGCATAATTTGCCATTTACCTTACAATTTTTGAGACAAATGTACCAAATTAAGTACTCTGATTCTGAACAGACTAGGGATCACTCAAGGTCACACAGGAGTGTTGGCTGGATTTCATTTTTATTTTTTTTTTTGCTGCTATGTTCATATTTACTTATTAAATATGCCACCTGTAGGCGGTGGGGATTGTTTATCTTTTGCAGATGTGCTACTATTGGATGTTATGTAGAGGTCAAGTTAATTTCCTCAAATATCTTAGTGTGTCAGACATCTTTTCTTTTGAATGTTGTTTTCTTTTTCTTCATGTATGGGGCCCTCTATGCAGAGTTAGTAGCTCATAGCCTTGCAGCTCAGTATAAGCAGGTACTGTGGCTTCAGTGAGTCACCAGCATGCCCTTCTGCTATCCGAGAAGTCATGCAAAGGGGAGATGGAGGTCACTCTTGCAACAGGAGCTGGGGCAGCAAGTCATGTTTTTATGAAGGGTGGTAAATGTCATTTCTGATTTCAGGAAAAACATACATGGTTTGATGTCTTGGCTGTTCAGACAAGGGCAGTTTTAACATCAGGACATGACAGCTTTATGCCTTTCCCCCTATGGCCTGATCTTGTTCTGTCTGTTTAATTCTACCATCTCCAGAACTTTAAAGATATGGAGAGGAAATATTTACAACTATGTGTGGATGCTGGTTTTGATTTTATTATGTGTGCTGAAGTTTAAACTATGTGTGCCTTGCTTCTGCTTCTGCTCTGTGGGCAGAGCCAGGAGGAACAAGCTATATCACAACGCATCTTACTTGCAACTCAGCGGATGACACGTCCTCTGCACATCCCTGGGTGGCCCTGAAATATCAATGGAGTGAGATTCATATAGAAATGTCATAGGTATCATTAGCTTGTACCACAGTGTGTTGGAAGAAGGCTTTGAAGACTGAAATGATGGAGGTGAGAGTTATGTATCATAGTAGCTCTGGTCTGGTGGTGGACTGAATACCCATTAGCTGCTGGGACTTGTGGAGTGCCATCCTGCAGAACAGTTTCTCCAAAAAGCTGCAGTTCACGTGTTACAAGACTGCTCTGCAAAGGAAATTAAAGTGCCATAAGGGAAGATGGTCAGGAGATCTGAAAGTGCATTTGTAGTGCCAGTGAAGCAGTGTAGACATGCTGCCATGGTTTTCACATTGTTATGAACTCCCATTCTGATTTCACAGGAATAGACTTTTATTCTTCCCATTTCAATCTTGTTAAATGTTTTAAAATTTATATAATTTACTTTGTGTTTCCAGGATTCAGATTCACAGCAGAATAGTCAGTTTTCTCTATAAGTGCTTTTTCCTTCTTTTTTCTTCTAGTTCTACACAAATTGCTCCAAAAGTAATGCCTCCTAATTATGTCCTGCCATTCATACAAATAGCATAATAACACTATTTGATAGAGAAAATTCAGTTAGAAGACATTATTGTTCAACATAGTCACCACTATTAGCTATGCATTTTTGTTAGCGATGAATAAGTCTGCACACTGCGTTCATAAAAATCTGCATGGCCGTCTGGAATGTGGTTTGTCTTTTTGCCACTGCCTCACTGTGCTCTTACGTACTGTTTGGTCTCTGTAATTGTTTTGCAAGTGTTGATGAATGCCAATGGGTGTCATTTTTTCCAGATGGAGGAATTAAATCATACACCTTCTCTTCATCTGAAGAGTGAGACATCATTTTATCAGACTGCAGCTCTTCTGCCATCTGTCACATGGCAACAAAATGTAATGGAATATGGGTGGGAAGGTTCAGCCTTTACTGCCATACCACCAACATCCACCTACAACAGCGTGCTCCACCATAATAAAATAGGAGGTGTTACTTTCAGATCAGTCTTTGTCGCAATGATTTGTCAACCTAGAGCTTCGCAGCTCTTTTACATGTAGTGACAAAACAAAATAGAAAAGAGGTCAGGTCTCCCTTCTTCTGGCACAAAAGTTGAGACAGGTGCTGGGGCAGTTAGGTGGGGGACCTGGGGCACAGCCTGGGGTGGCAAGAAGGAGCATGCTGACTTGGGCAGTGCTCAGGCTACATGGCCTGACCATTCACTAAAGGGTAGGAGTCTACCTTTAAGGTCGTCACGCAAGTAAGCTCATCCCAAAGAATATATCTTATACAGAAAATGAAGTGTCTGCAGAGGGTTGTGAAAGGTTCTCACAAGTCACTAAAGGAGACACTGACTGGTTTAGATTTGAACATATAACTATGTCTCCAGATAAACAAGGAAGATGCATCCCTCCAGATGGCAAATGGCCTGCAAGTCCTCTCCTAGCAAATAAAACAGTGCCTGGACTATGAGGCCACTCTGCCCTTTCCTCCTGCAGAACAACAATGAAAAGCCCAAGGTAAAGTCATCTGAAGGGAAATGTCTTCTCAGATTAAAAATAAAACAGGGAAAGAAAACAACAAAAAAGGCTTAAGGGTTGTCCCTCCTCTCCATCCGGCCTGGCATCCCCCTTCATGGTCTGCTTCATGGTCCTGCCAGTCAGGAAACAGGAGTTGAAGATCTGTCAATCACAGATAGCAAATAAATGCTATCCCATCTCATAAGTTCATGAGTCTTTTATTTATTTATTTATTTTTTCCCCTGGATGCTGAACGCAGCTGATTATGTAACAAGCCATTCAGCCTGTTGTTGGAGAGAGGCTAACAGTTAAATGTGCAGTGCTTAGAATTGCTGCTGGAGCAGACAAGAGAAATGCACGATGGGATTACACATGGTTATCCTGTTTGTTACCACTCGCTTCGTCCCATCCTGCATCCCGGCCATAGTCCCTATGGGAGGTTCACTGGAGCACTGTGGTTTCTGCTCTGGCTTTGAAGTCCCTCCTGGGAGGAAGAGAATAAGTCAAGTTTTGTACGCTGCCTGAGACTGAAAGATGTTAAACTTTTGTCTTCCTGGACAGTGGAGCCGTGACATCTCCTGTGGGGAAGCTGTTGAATGTGATGGGAAAGAATGACACTATGTTGGACTGAAATGTAGATGAAAAAGAGGAGACCTTCCTGTGAGATATGAAAACAGCATATGGTTCAGTGCATTTCTAAAGCTGGTACTCCTGAAGTTGAACTTTACGTTTATATACTGCAAAGGAACACATTTCCAAAAAGAATGTTTCATCCTCATTTCCCCACATCCCAGTAGATCTTATCCTCCCTCAACTCGGATGTTCACTGTGGCTTCTCCTTGAAGCTGAAGATCTTGGTGTCTCCTCTTCCCCTCTTTCTTTCTTTCAGAGGATGGCTCTGCTGGACCATAATAAAGGTCTCTTTGGTCTGGCATCCTGGATCAGACAAAAGCCAAGGGAAGTGTCCAAAGTCAGCAAAGATTTTGCAGAGATATTTCTGTCCTCTCTCTCCTCCCACCCAGCCTCCAGTGATCCAGGATTTCCTGAACACAGGGTAAAATCATGGTGGACCCTAAATTTAATCTGAGTACAATGCCTTTCTAAAATTACTATATTTGTATTGCTGCAGATGAAGTCAGGAGATGTGCTAAGCAGTGTGCAAATGTGGCCATTCTGCCCCTCTAGCACCACAATGACGAAGCACTAGCAGTGATGCTGTGTAAACCTCATTAAACAACTTAAAGAAAGGTGAGGCAGCTCTTCAATATTAGCAGTCTGCAACAGTATCAGTCAATCTTGCATCTACACATTTTACACTTTACTGCATGTACTATAACAGAGTGGATGGGCAATGAAAATGATAGCCACAGTCTTGATTTCTTCCTGTTTTTGTGTTTAAAATGATTACGTTTTAAATAATCTCCATGTTTTAGATGTTCACAATATTGATTTGCTTGTTTGTTATTTATTTATTTTGTGTGGGGAATACTTTTGAGCTCTTAGAGGGACTAGGAGCAAAAGCGTAAGTTAAAGCTCCATGGCAAGTGAAAATGTAGATGTTGAGGCTTGATACCAAGGAAAAACTAAGAGAAGATTGATCCTTTCTTATTACAAAGTGGAAGGAGGAATGTGGGCAAAATACAGAGAAGGTCTTAAGGAGAGTTGAAGGAAGGAAGCAAAGTAAAAAGAAAGAAATTGGTGCAGTAACAGCTATATAGAATCATAGAATCATAGAATTACTCAGGTTGGAAAAGACCTTGAAGATCATCAAGTCCAACCGCAGCCTAACCAGTAGCCTATCTCTTAAAAAACAACCACAAAACAATACCACAACAACAAACCTCTGCTAAATCATATCCCTGAGTACCACATCCAAGCGGCTCTTAAACACATCCAGGGATGGCGATTCAACCACCTCCTTGGGGAGCCCATTCCAGTACCTAACCACCCTTTCTGTAAAGAAGTTCTTTCTAATATCCAACCTAAACTTGCCCTGGCGCAACTTGAGGCCATTTCCCCTCGTCCTGTCACAAGTCAGTAGTGAGAATAGACCTGCCCCACTCTCACTGTAAGAACCTTTCAGGTACTGGAAGACAGCAATAAGGTCTCCCCTCAGCCTCCTCTTCCTCAGACTAAACAGCCCCAGCTTCCTTAGTCTCTCCTCATAGGGCTGATTCTCCAAGCCCTTAACAAGCCTCGTTGCCCTTCTCTGGACCTGCTCCAGTACCTCCATGTCCTTCTTGTGCTGAGGTGCCCAAACCTGGACACAGTACTCGAGGTGAGGCCTCACCAATGCTGAGTACAGGGGCAGGATGACTTCCTTAGTCCTGCTCACCACACCATTCCTGATACAAGCCAGGATGCCATTGGCCTTCTTGGCCACCTGGGCACACTGCTGGCTCATATTCAGCCGACTGTCCATCAGCACACCAAGGTCCCTTTCCGTCTGGGAGCTTTCCAGCCACACCTCCCCAAGCCTGTAGGATTGCCTGGGGTTGTTATGACCAAAATGCAGGACCCGACACTTGGCCCTGTTGAAACTCATTCCATTAACCTTGGCCCATCGATCAAGTCTGTCCAGGTCTCTCTGTAGTGCCCTTCTCCCCTCAGGCAGATCAACACTCCCTCCCAGCTTAGTGTCGTCTGCGAACTTACTGAGGGTGCACTCAATCCCCTCATCCAAATCATCAATGAAGATGTTAAACAGAAGCGGCCCAAGCACCGAGCCCTGGGGGACGCCACTTGTGACCGGCCGCCAACTGGATTCCACTCCATTGACCACAACTCTCTGGGCCCGGCCATCCAACCAGTTCTTCACCCAGCGGAGCGTGCACCCATCCAAACCACGGGCAGCCAGCTTCTCTACCAGAATGTTATGGGGGACAGTGTCAAAGGCCTTACTGAAGTCCAGGTAGACCACGTCGACAGCCTTTCCCTCATCTACTAAGCGGGTCACCTTGTCATAGAATGAAATCAGGTTAGTCAGGCAGGATCTACCATTCATAAACCCATGCTGACTAGGCCCGATCCCATGGCTGACCTTTAGTTCGTCCATGATGATACCTGAGATTATCCTTTCCATAACCTTCCCAGGCACCGAGGTGAGACTGATGGGCCTGTAGCTGCCAGGATCATCTTTCCGGCCCTTTTTGAAGATAGGCGTCACATTTGCCAGTCTCCAATCCACCGGGACATCCCCAGTCAGCCAAGACTGCTGAAAAATTATGGACAGTGGTTTGGCGACCACATCCGCCAACTCCCTCAGAACTCTAGGGTGCAACCCATCCGGCCCCATGGACTTATAAACATTCAGCTTTCTAAGAAGATCCAGAACCATCTCATCACGGATCACGCAAGGCTCTTTTGGTTCCCCCTTCCCGTCTACCAGTGTAGGGGGCTGCGTTCCCAGGGAGTTACAAGCATAACTATTGAAGACCGAGGCAAAGAAGGTATTAAGTACCTCAGCCTTGTCCCGATCCTCAGTGACCAAGTTGCCCTCAGAATCCAACAAGGGATGGGGATTTTCCTTAGCCTTCCTCTTGGTATTGATGTGTTTATAAAAACATTTACTATTCTCCTTAACCTTAGAAGCCAAGCTCAGTTCTAGCTGCGCCTTGGCCTTCCTAATTTTCTCCCTGCACAGCCTCACTACAAACCTGTAATCCTCATAAGTAGCTCCCCCATTCTTCCAGAGACCGTAAACTCTCTTTTTGTTCTTTAGATCAAGCCAAAGGTCTCTGGTCAGAGAGAAAATTGGGAAAATTGTTTTCCAAAGGACATTCTGAGTTGATATGGAATGGAACCAATGCCATTTCCTGAAGCCAGGAAAGAAATCATTGCAGTCTTCATCCTAAAAAACTGCTCCAGCAAAAATCTTCTGAGTTCAGACTCCTATGAGAAAGGGTGGTAAGAGTTACCAGTCACTAAACACCAATGACCTATTGTAAATCCCTGGGATCAGCAAACAGCTACGATGAGTGTCAGGCAGTAATTCCATAGCTGCCGAGCTGCCGTTCTTCAAGTGCTGAGTGTGGAAGAAATAGGGAAAAATTAAGTTCCTACCCTCATCTTTCTGATTTTTTTGCACACACATTCCAGTGAAAGCTATAAAGCACATAGGTACAGTCCACCCATTTTTACTTTTTTTTTTCCAGTTATTTTTTTAACTGCTATTCTCTTCTTTTTTTAGTACAAAACTGCCACATTTTTGTTTGTATGGCCATAATTCCTTAAGCAGTGAAAAAAAAAAAAAAAAGCCCACGTGAAAGACAGCAGTGCATATTTTCTCTCACTCTACAGTTCCTCTTGTTTTCTTTCTCTCTGTGTCAGCCTCGACATTAAATTATACTTTTTTACTTTCTCAGTTATTCTAACAAACATGATGCAACTGAAAAATCAGCATTATTGTGCAGAACCTGCCAATTTCCGTCCCTCTCATAATTTCTTCCTTTAGATTGGTTCCAATAGCCACTCTCCCTGGTAGCAGAAATACTGTAACGTTGATGCCTGTCGGCTTCTTTTTCTTTTTTCTCTCCCCTTCAAGTATATAGCTTACTGCTCTCCTCCAAATGGCAAAAGCTCTGAGGAACAGCCCCTTGCTGAACATGTCAAAATGTGAGTTCTGGCTGGTGATTGCTTTGGTTTCATTCCCCTGAGATCTGACGATGCCAGAAATCAAAGCATAATTTTGCAGATGTTGAGATCCCGTAAGCCCCCTAGGTTGCAAAGCTAAGCCATAAAGCCAGCTGGCACTGTGTACATGTGCTAAGAATGTAAAAGTATACATTTTTAGTTTTCAACCAACAATGACCGACCGCTGGTAACTTCAACAAAGCAAAGCATTACTAGCTTTATTTTTGGAGTGTAAGTGGCTCTGTGCATTCCCCTGAGCTCTTTTTCTGTTCTAGTGCTGCTGTTTTAAAGATGCAGTTCAGAAGTATTGAAGTTTCTTTGGTGCCTTTCCAGCATATCTGCTGTTCTTTACAGGATACTGTGATCTGACAGCGCCTTCAGCTCACAGCAGAAAATTCAGGAGTTATTTCAGCAAACCTTAACATGTTGATTTCAAATCACCTTACCTTTCTCCTAAAGGACATGCATTGAAGGCAGAGGAAAAAATTACGTTGTCTAAATTAAAACAAGATGAAGAGACACCCAGCAGGCTTTTTGCTATCTTTTCTTACCTGAAAAGTGGCACAAAATAATTAAAGTTTGTGGAAGCTTAGAGAGTGCACAGTTCTGTGCTATGCTCTACTGGGAAAAATAAAGATCATAGAATCATAGAATCATTAAGGTTGGAAAAGACCATTAAAATCATCTAGTCCAACAGTTTACCTACCACCAAATTTTGTACTAAACCATGTCCCTAAGTACATCTCCACATTTCTTGAACACGTCCAGGGATGGTTATCCCACCATCTCCCTGGTCAGCATTTGTCAGTGCATCGTCACTCTTTATGAGAACAAATTCTTCCTAACATCCAACCTGAACCTCCACTGGTGCAACCTGAGGCTGTTCCCTCTTGTCCTGTCGCTGTTACCTGGGAGAAGAGGACCATCCCTACCTCACTAATAAACATATTTAGATTTCTGAGGGACTTACACAGTAAGGATTGCCATTAGATTTTTTTCAGTTTTCCTTTCATGATTTGCCTGAGTTCTTTCATTCAGTGCAATTTGTCTTTCTTTGAGAGCAGCAGATTAAAGTAATGCTGCTGGTGAGGTGTTTTCTGAGATATGTTGCAGATAGCTCTGCATGGAACACTGTGAGAAAATACTTCCCATTTCCTGCAAACTTTTTAAAGAATTTGTTAATGCTTTTTATTTCCCACTAGGACAAAGAAAAGGCCTTTCATCTTCTATATATGAAACTCACAATGAAGGGACTGCCTAGAAAGATGTTATACTGTTACGGATTTGATACAGTCAGCTTCAAACTGATGAAAGTCCCGCCTGGATAAGCGTCAGGATCTGACTGATGGTTGTTTGGACCATCTGTGTACTGTGCTATGTTACTTTTATTTTCCCTGTAGTTTTGATTAGAAATTTCAGAATCTGAGGTACCTTTCCTACCACGAGGAACCACGAGGTTCTCATGCACAGTTTAAATTTCAGTGAAGTGGTATTTTCCAATGAAAAAAAATAAAAGTTTAATTGAAAAATTCCTGACAAGCTCTAATCCTATTAACTTCGCTGTGGTTGCACATATGCTAATGAGAGCAGTGTGTGAGACTGTTGCTAAATTTGCAAAACACAATACCCAGGGCATGCATATTATATGTAGTTTGACACAGGCACACATGTTTTATATTCTGTATTCTAAAACAATATTATGTATGTTTTATAAGGTTGCAAAACTGAGTATTGTAAATTCAAGAAATGTGAAAGTTATTGAGGCATGCACTTTGGACTCTCCCTTTCTCCAATCTAATTGGCCATATTCACCTTCCACTTCCTTTTCTTTCCCTGCTTGGCCCTCTCATATAGCTCCTCCCTCTCCTCAGTGCTGTTCCTCTCTGGCTAACCTTCTTTAGCAAGTAGCACACCACACACATGGCTCCAATGTGGCACAGGATGCCATCATGTTTCTATCTTTGCCATCAAAATTTCCATCCTTTAGTTGATGCAGCAGGGAATGTGACCACTGAGGATAAGGAGAAGGCTGAAGTCCTCGGTACCTTCTTTACATCTGCCCTTAATAGGCAGATCAGTTATCCTCAGGGCACTTTATGCCCTGATCTGGAAGTCTGGGATGCTATGCAGAATACACCCCCAGTGATTAAGGTGGAGACAGTTAGAAAGCTTATCCTCCATCTGGACTGTCACAAGTCCATGGGACCAAACGGGCTCCATCTTAGGGTGCTGAGGTTGTTGGTGGGGATGATTGCTGAGCAATTCTCTGCCACCTATCAGCGTTCTTGGCTATCTGGAGAGGTCCCAGAGTATAGGAGGCTTGCCGATGTGCCTCCCATCTACAAGAAAGGCTTTAAGGAGGATTCAGGGAGCTACAGGCCTGTAAGCCTGATCTCAGTACCAGGGAAAGTTGTGAAGCAAATCATCTTGGATGAGATCACATGGCACAGGCATGGTATCCAGGGGATCACGTGCAGACAGCATGGGTTCATGAAGGGCAGGTTGTGCTTGATCAACATCATCTCCTTCTACAACTGGGTGACCAGACTGGTAGATGAGGGAAAGGCTGTTGATGACATCCCTGGCAGTGCTCAAGAGGCATCTGGATGAAAAGCTATGAGATATGGTTTAGTAGCTTGTGGTAGCAATGGTAATGGGAGGACAGCTGGACTAGATGATCTTGTAGGTCCTTTCCAACCTTGTGATTCTATGATTCTATGATCAAGAGCTGCTGGTGTTGTAGTGTTTTCTGTCATCTTTCTGTCCTGTGTAGTCAGATTAAACTCTATGGGAGAAAAGATAACAGCTCCATGGAGTGTGCATTCCTGTATGAATGTGAAACAATTGCACTTGATTGATATTTGTACGCCACTGTAGCAAGCAGTTTGGCAATACATATTTCTCTAAATGCATGCACTATGACATTTATTATGTTTATCTAAATGTTGCTAATTTGAAATTACCTTTGTTTTTATTAGAGATTCTAGTTCTCCTTGTTCACCAGTTAGTTCACTTTTCCTGAACTATCACTGAGTCCATAGAGATAAGTACTTGTTCTTCTTTTGCTAAAGTAACTGGCTCACTTGGATGCTTGCTGTTTCAGGCTTAGGCAGAAGTCTGCTGATGTGAAAATCCAGTGTTTTCTGGGCATTATTTATACACGAGGATTTGCATCTATACTTTAACTTCAAGTCTAAAGGCAGACAGAAATTTTCCTCAAGAGATGGAAAAAAAGACCTGACTCAGAGAGATGTCAATCCAAAGAGAAGGAGCATCGTGCTTTGTTCAGCCAAGTATAGACCAAGGATGATATCTGCAGTCCATGATTAGTCCATGGAGAAGGACAGTAGAGATGATTAATGCTCCTTCACTGATAACTAACTCACCCATATTTTGAGAAAAGAAATTTCTGTGTTGAATTCTGTTGCTTCAAAGGTGGGAGTCCTGTGTTGCCAATTGCAGAATGGTAGGAGTCTCCATCAGAGTCCTGCAACACAGGAGCTGCTCTGTGCTGCAAGTTCTGATGCACCACAGCAATTTAAACAGATTTATATTAGTATCACATTGACCTGAAAGAGAAGTGTTTTTATTCAGCTTGACAAGCTGAAATATTTTGAATCCAGTTGACTCGATCCAAAAGAATGTATTTTGCTTACATTTTCCCTATGGAAAATTGAAACATTTCTGGAAAAAAAAGTAATGTTTTCCCACAGAAAACAGTTTTTTACTGAAAAAAAAAAAAAAAAATGTTTTGATGGAACATTTCCAATGAGCTGTAATTATAGTGCATACATAAAAGGGCCAAATTGGTGCTGTAAGGTCATTCCTAACTATTCTATCCACAATCTCAGAGTGTTAGTCTCTGTAACATCATAACTTTTGAAAGTTATGAAACTTGTCTAACAGTCATAACTTCTTAAAAACTCACATCAATGGACTGTATTGTATTCTGTGTATGCTGACCTGTGCTATTGTAAAAGGGCAAAACCATGATAGAGGCTGTTGCCCATTAGACATTAAGCAAGGACCACCAAACTCATGTTCATACCTGAAGCTGCTGCTGCATCTGATTCCAAGTCCCAAAGGGTTCATTTTTATGTTACTAGCAAGTTGAGGGGAGATGCAAATGACAATTCCTAAAGTGTGAAAAAGAATTTGGCTGTTTTCAGATGAACTGCAATCCAATTTTCTTGGACATAGGTACATTTTGAGGAAAGTGGAAGGTTTTTGCTCCCTTCCCCCAACCCCTGCTAGAAGTAACAAGCTTATTGCATTTTACACCCAGGTGTTTGCCATAGAATCTGACACATAACCATGCCCTGGAAAACTATAAAACAATATAATTTATAGAAATAAACTGAGTGAGAATCATTATTTTTTATTGGTACCACTTAATGTGCAGAAAAAGCATACTTTCCAAAAATATGGAATAAACGTTCTGTTAGCCTTATTGGGTCCAAATGTTAGGGTTTAAATTATTTTACTATGCAAACTTTCTTTCATATCTTGGCAGTAGTGATTTCCATTTTTATTCCTTTGGTATCCATAATCTTATTAGAATCAAAAACATATGCTTTGAGATCATTGGATAGATCCTTTCTCCCACCCTACCCCCTTCCCTCCATGCTAAAAAATGCACTGAAAGACCAGCACTCAAGTATCGAGAATAACAAGAATAGCATAGGAGAAAATGATGCAGACTATCAGGCCTGAATGGGAAAGCAGTTTGAGAAGTGTAATCGGGTTTTCATGCTTTTGATTTGCAAGTCATTAAAGGTGCAAGAGACTCCAAGCCTCCCACTGGCTGCCATTCGGAACCCACTCCCTCTCCTGCAACAGGAGGCGCTCACACCAGGATCACACATTCACAATACAGAACAGGGAACAGGGGGATGTGAGCTTTATAACACTTCTGGGGATGTAACACTTGCAGCAACCCATACATCTGAATGTCAGGGAATTGCATCTGTGGGGCTGAAATGTTAGCTCATTGCTGTGGATTTATGAATATCCCTTCTTTTTATTAGTAAAGCAATGACAAATCTCCAAGTATGCGAGCCCAGCAGTTCTGTAAAATGCATTGCACATTTCACCTGGCTGCTTTTTAACCGTAAGAAATTTAGAAGATGACAAGGACTTGGTACTATTTGCATAGATAACTTCATGGTAGTGGGAAGATTTCTTTTTTCATCTATCTTACAAAATGACTAAAATTTACACAAAATTAGTATTCATGAAAAGTTCTGGCCTTGGGAAGCACAGGAATAATGAAGTACTTCCTTTTGTCTTCTGAAGCAGTTCTTCCATCTTTTTATTCATCTGTGGTATATCCTGTATGTAATTAGCTTTCATTTGTTCTCATCAAAGCTGAAATTCCTGTCAATAATGTAAAGAGATTATGAATTAATCTGTCTGGAAATACAGCTGAAGCCTCATAGTAGTGTAGCTCACAGCTCACAGCCTTCAATTGAAAAGAAATGCAAGCATTCTGAGGTACACCAGTTCTCTTTGCCAATCTTGGTAGTGGCATTAGGTACTTCTCATTCAATATGATAAGACTTTTTTAATGTTAAATGTAGCCCAAACTCCGAGATTCTTAAGGGAACTGTGTGTTACTGAATTCTTGTCAAGTTGTCAACTAATAGTGCTTAGAAATATCACTGGGAATCTATGCATTGTTGCCACTGCTTTGGGTATTTTAATCACTACTGTAGGACCAGAACAGGACTCATGAAGATAAACAGTTGCAACTTGTGCTTTTTTAATGACATTCTGAGACACTCTCATTTTGAGACAGACACTATCTCTGTGATTTACATTCTACTTTCAGCTGGATTTCAGGTTGGGTATTAGGAAATATTTATTCTCAGAAACTGTGCTGAGGCATTGGTACAGGCTGCCCTGGGAGGTGATGGAATCACCATTCTCAGAGCTGGTCAAGAAATGTGGAGATGTTGCACTGAGGGACGTAGTTAGTGGGCATGATGGGGATGGGTTGGGATTGGACTTGATGTTCTTAATAGTCTTTTCCATCTGATTCCATGATGCTATGATTGTAAGAATACTCGCTGATTTCATAGATACTGGAATTAAAAACCTTCTGAGTGTGCAGGTTTCTCAGGTCTTTCAGTGACTCCTACTGACTCAACCCAAATTTGAGCTGGTAACTGAGGTGGCAGGCTCTCAGTTCTTCTGCTGTTTGATCCACAGCGGTAAATTTCCATATGATTCATATCATGTGTTACTATCCAGATGGCTTAGAGAGTTAACCAAGTCTCAAACAAGCCCTTTCAAGGATGACACTTATTTTCATAGTTTTATTTGTTCCATCATTTACTCTGCCTGCTGTAGTATTACAGGTCACAAGGTAGTAATGTAACTTGTACACAAAGTACACAAAGTGCTTTCTTGAGCACCGTGTAAAAAGTACAACTCAATTCACTTCTAAAATGGGCTCAGCATGCTGAAAAAGACAAGCTTTTATTCCAGAAAAGGCATGTCCATGATCAGGAGGGGAACTGTGCCAACTTCTTTGGGCTGCTGAAGACAAGTACCAGAGAGTAGAACCCTAAGCACATTTTCCAGCTAACACAGGGACACAAATCCTCCGGCCTGGTTTGTATCTTTTGGTTCTATACACCTGAAGATAGAAAGTTCTTTCTACTTGTAAAATCCAGGTACTCCCTGAAAGCTGGAAATTCCTCTTTCTCTCACCACTGTCTGTATCAAGAGATGACTGATTGCTGAGTGTTACCCTATTTGTAGGCCATGCTATTTATATTATCTGCTGATTAATCTGGGAAAGAACAATTGTGGCTTATTTGAACTTGTCATGAACTGAGGCAGTTTGTCAAATTGACAGTTATGGCTGAACTATAAACTCAAGTCCAATTTTTCAAAATGGGTATGTAAAAACCCACTATCTGAGACCAAACCAAGGGGGTGTTAATAGGTGTGTGAAGAAAAAGGAGTGTGATTTTAGGTGGTACTAAAGTAGCACTATGCAAGTAATTTTTAGGCACCTGAAGTGGAATAAGAGTATGATTACTTTCTGGCTTTTTATTTTTTATTTTTTGTTAAATAGAAATTGGACATTCTTTCTGCATGATTGAGAAATGATATTGTTTTCCTATAAATAGGAAACTTTTGAAGATAATTAAGAATGATTTTTTTTCTCTTCCAGAAAACATCCATAGAAATAGCAGAATTAAAATAAAAATATTTTGCTGAAAAAGTGTAACTTTTCCAGGAAGACATGAGGACTGTTTTTCATTAGTGTGAACCATGGGAAGTATTGCAGCTTCATCAGTGAAGGTCTGACATACGATTTCTATCAAAGACACATTTCATTTACCCTAGGATTATTCAGCACTACTCTTATACAGTGTTCCCTACCAGCTGTTGTTGCTGCTGTTTGCTGGTAATTGATTGCTTTGTTCCTGGTCTGAGATATAGTGTCGCTTAGCACTTAAGCTTCTAATGGGCTACCAGTTTCTTCCTTTAACAAACATTAATTGTGCCAAGAAATACAGAGAAACCCATAGCAAAACTCAGGATACAAGTAAAGTTTTGAGATTTGTTGCTTAATTTCATCTTTCCCCACATAAATTTTACTGCAGTACATATTCCTAACCCTCTAAAATAGCGCTAATTTACTGGAGTATTTGCTTCCTTATGTATTAGCCACACATTCTATTTTTATCTCACTGGTGAATCCAAGAAGTCAAATTACCCATTACTAATGGTCATGTGGACGCAATGGCTGAGAGTCCAGAAAATGCAGAGAAATGTCTGAAAATGTCTTTGGGAAAGTACAAGAAAAGCAGAAGCATGTGCACTCTGCAATAAATGATTAGATGAAGTAATCTAGGTACATATTTTTTTTGAAAGCTCTTTAAAGAGAAACATTAATGACGATTTTCTTCATGGATTTTCATTCTGGCACTGCTTATTCATCTAACTTGAAACTACATTACACAGTTACATTACTCAGACTCCAACAGTGATACATACAAGACGAATGCACACCAGCTTGTAACAAAGCCATGAAAAAGGATCATTGGTTGATTCTCTTCTGTTAGATGGTATTTGCCAAAATGATCAGTGAGTTGGCCTAGAGGATTCCTGCTTGCTATGTGTCATGAAAGCGATGAAATCAAGTACAAAAGTGAGATTAATGGATTAATATAGGCCAAGGCTCTTTTTTATGCTTGCAGAGATGACGATGATGATGGTGACAATGATTACTAGTAGTAACTGCATTTTTTCAAGATGGAATGTGAATGTATATTTTTATTTGAACTCGATGCTGAAATGTAATTGATTTTTATACAAGTTGGATCAGTCCTGATAGATATTTTCTGTAAGTGGCTATCTGGCAATCCTATTGACAAGGTGACTCTCATCATAATGGCTTCCTTCACATTAGGATTATGGTATCTTCTGGAAAAATTACATGGCACATGCTCTTCTTTAATGTCCAGAAATTTGTTTACTCAGCTGTTAGTGCCTTTGGTTAACTGATTTTCTTTAGAAAATTTACTTCACATATAAAAGAAGCCGCCACAGATTTGCTCAAAGGTGTCTGTGTTCACTTTGAGGAGATGAACTACGATACACTGCACAGTATAATAAATGTTTTGGAATTTGCCTAATTACAGGTTCTATAATTAGATCAGATAAGATCATTCTTATTAACTCTGTAAAGGAGGCTAGCTAGGCATTAAACATTTGATAGCATCTTTGATAATTCTAGACAGGAATATAATACTTGGAGTACTGGGAAGGAAGCATTCATGAGTCCTAACAAGAATTTGTACAGAACAATTCATTTGTAAGAATAAAGTAAGTTTAAAAATGTATAGGCATAAATTCTGAACCTGGGTATGTAGGGGGAAAAAAAAAAAGCTCCACAGTATTCCATTAAAGATTATTTCCTCTTCATGTGCTTTGAAATCTAAAACTGAAGATAATTCTTAAATCTCAAACTGGATAACATGCAACAGATGATGTCAGGTCCTATAATGCTGATTTTAAAATATAGACTTTTCTGCAAAGGACCATTTATTTGTGCTCAGATATGGATCAGTCAGAATTTTGCCAGGTTAATGAGCAAAGATCAAAACTGAAAACCTTAACCATGGATGTAATTTGGCCATTAGCAGTGTTCTGGGTCTGCTCTTGGGGCATCATAACAACCCACTGATCTCTGTGCGGGACTCATCAGAAAGTCTTTGCACCATGTAGTGCTGATATAAACTGTTTACAGTCAAGGAAATTGTGGTATAAAATGTCTGAAGAACAGAATGTAGGTGCAACATGTATCTTGAAAGTACAACTGGGACTTGGCAGGAGAGGAAGAAATATTGCAAATAGCCTACAGGGATAACTTATTCTCTGTTTTTCTGTTCTTCTCTAAGCTTTTACATTCAGCATTCAAAGAGTAATTTGTACAACCTTGAGCTCTATTTGCTAGTTATATTTTCAAAGAAAATTTCATTTCCACTTTCTTTTTTTTTTTTTTTTTTTTTTTTTTTTTTTTTTTTTTTTTTTTTTTTTTTTTTTTTTTTTTTTTCTGAAGTGCAATTCTCCACCAAGTGGAAAAGCATCAGTTTCACCCCCATGACAAAGCCCCCCAAGTGCTCTCACTTTTCCTCCTGTCCCGCCCAGAACATGCTTCCCTTAGGATCCGTGTATCTGGAGCCCATTCACTAGGTGTGCTACACAGAATTGCAATAATAAAGGGGAAAAATGGATAGTAGTGATGAAAGTACTGATTTCATCCTTTTGGAAGAAAGCAGTGTTTTGTGAAGTTTCAGTTGTAGTTCACAGCCAAATGAATGTGGGTTGTTGACTGTGAGGCACTGTATCAAGTTAATTAGGAGCAGGAACCTAAGCATTTTCAGCAGAAAAAAAATATATATATATATCTCTTACGCTGGATCTGTAAAAATGGCCACTGAGGATGAAAGGAGAAAAAAAAGTATAACAATTCCAAATCAAAAACCAGAGCAGATCATTCAGTTGATTACTTATGAGCTTTCTGTTGCTCTTCACAAAGTCTATGTCAATGTTAAATTTATAATTTAGGAGTTTTTCTGTACATGTTGCTTTGTCTGGTGTCCAGTCTAACTTTCTGTTTGTTCTGGTTTGGATACATCATCCATCTTTCTTGTTATTTCTAACAAATTAATTCTTACTAATCGGAAATGTTCTGCTTTGTCTCAAACCCATAGGCAAATGTTTTGAGGAAGTTCAGTCAAAAATACTTTGTTGTTCTTCTAAGTGTGAAACAATATGCTCTTCACAGCTGCTACAACAATGAATGTACTTAAAGCCTAACTTACATATGTCCCACTGAGTGCTCAAGTGCAAGCCAAGTTTTAAACAGATTGGTTCAGTAGCCCTAGTGGTCTGTATGCTTAAAAGTCATAAACATTTCTTCAAATAGAGCAACCTAAACAAATTCCATTTGGACAATTTAAGGACATTCAAGAGCTTTTTATGGTCTCTAGGTTGATGACAGACCAGAGTGACTCATCTCTGTGGCAGCAAAGTTTAACAGCCTTGGTCAGGGATCTGGATCTCTTTGTGAAAACAGAACACAAAGCCAAAAGGAAAAGATGCTCCTTCCATATCAAATCTGTGTTTGCAAAGTCCTTCTGAACATACAGCACTGTGAATATTTATGATTACTGTGTGATTCTTGTAACAATAGAGCCGCAGATGCTAAGATGGATGAATAAATCTGTGAATAATGCATTTTATTCTCTGAAAGACAGGGTCCCCATGATCATTTTTATTTTCTTTATTTTTTTCATCTCAACCCTGACCCACACTCTTTGTTTCGTAAGCACAGAACAAGGACATCTAATGCACACAGTCTTCTTAGTCTCAAGAATATACTTAACAACAGAGAAAATCCCCAGTAAGGAGCAAATATCAAAAATGAATTTGAAATATTCTTAAGATAGGATTGTATCTACTTTACACAATACAACATCATAGAGATTGAAGTTAGTTAGGTAGAGAAAATAACTCTGTCTGCTTTAAGCTGATGCACTGCCAGTTTTGCTGCCATGCTCTCAGATAGGTAGTCATATACTGAGTGTAGGGAGTTAGGCTTGACTAAAGCATTTGAGCCCTCAGGAGGAGTAACAAGAAAATTAGATGCACTGAAAGGTAAAGATGCATTATCATTTTAGCAATTAGTTTTACAGTTTCCTAACCTTTACAGAGAGCTGAAGGACACAGAGCTCAGCTTGTACAATGGGCTGCCTCTACTTTTTTTCTAGGAGGATGAGAAGAGCATTCCCTTAACTTCTCTGGCGTTATCTACTCCATTTACATTCCTAACACTGAGAGCCCAGGAGAACTGGAAGTGGATCCCAACTTTTTGGATCCAGGTTCACTCTACATTTTTGTTGTTGTTGTTTTGTTTTGTTTTGCTTTTTTCAAATTGATTTCTTAATAATGAGGAGCCCTTTGCATCCTGTATTAGTTTTCCAAGACTGTTTTCCCAGTGTGTCAGATTATATTGAGATCACAGCATACTTCCTGGTATTCAGATGGAATCCTCTGTAGAACTCCCTAGTGACTTTATTTATCCCTTGATAAGCAGGCAATGGCATCTATTCTTAACTGTGGCCGGGCTCTCAAGGCAGGAATTCCCGCAGATTTTGGGTAATATGAGATTCCATAGAACTAATATTGATATTACCTTATATTTGGATTTGATAAGCATCTTATTGGAAAGGTGTGATGAAGATAACTACATCATGTCCCCATTTATAATGATTCATCTTTATCATAGAATCATAGAATCACAAGGTTGGTGTTTATCTAAATTCCTCAATATATTTTGCCCTTTGGAGAACAACTCGCAGGTGTTTATAGCCTGATATAAAATTAATGTTCAGAAGTAAATCACCAGATAGAATTATCAGGTATCACTGGGGTTCTCAGTGCTTTTCCAAAGCTGGTCTATTGGTTTCTCTGTATTGGCTTAAGTAAGCAACATTTTGATTCTCAGTTCCTGTAAGATGCAGAATTAAGTGATATTGTTTTGAGAAGTTTAATTTGACTTACATAAATCTGATTCTGTCTTCCTCCTATAAAACTTCATCATTTCTTCAACAAGATGGATAGTACCTCCCTTCTCCCTCCCTCATAAAGTATCTTTTTCATTTATGAATTTCTGCACTGAATGATCCATCACATCTCAGTGTTCAAAAAACTCATTATGCTGAGATCTTTACAGTTTGCATTTCAGTATTGCTTAAAAATTTAAGTTAGAGAACTTTCCAAAAGAGCTCTCATGACCTTGTCTACCCAGCAGATCTCCATCCTATCTTCATCTGAGTCTTTCCTTAGAAGATCTGTTGAATTCAGCTGCATATGCATCTATGCTATAATAGCAGAATCAGTCTTGCCCTTATACCTTCTTCAAAGCAGGTTTGTGACGTTCAGTGATCCAAGGCACTTCAGCAGCTCTCTGTTACCACATGGATGTCCATAAGCCTTCACTTCAGCTACCCCCCCATTTTTTGACATTCTAGAAAAGTCCTGATTTCCATCTGAGATAAAAACATGAGATAAGATCTCTCAGAGATAACACACTTTTCATGTGTATTCCTGCCAGCATTACTTTTTTTTTTTTTTTTTTTTTTTTTTTTTTAATAACCAGAACATTTTTCACATTTTTCTTTTAAGTTCTTTTTTAGAACGCAGTAAATAGACGTCAGATCATTGGTCAGGGCTATTTTGGATAGAATTGATCTTTCCCAAGGAGTGCGATATATGATCTCTTGAGATACATGCTACTCTAATTTCTGCCAGTGAGTGATTTATCATCTTGAAGATTTTTCAGTAACAACAGAAAATAAAGTGTGATATGGACTAAGGGAAAAAATATAGTAAGGTTTAGCAGATAGGTCCCCCAAAATTCTTGCAGACGTCAGCCAGTTATATTATAGGTGATCATATTTTCTTTGTAACCCTCTCATGCCTCATTCATGTGACATGGAAACAATTACATGAAAATGCAGATGTAGATTCCAGTAATCTCTTTGGAATAGATAAATAGACTTTGAAATAATTTACAAATGATGCACAAAATCTGTGGGCCATCTGCTCACTGTTGGGGAAAAAAAACACATTTCTCCCAACAGGCTTTTTATATACAGAATCGCTCTTTTCACACAGCAAGGAAGAAAACAATAGACAGACAGCAATCTGGAATGTAACTCACTCACACACTCAGAGAGCTGCAGTGTGGTCATCTTTTGTGAAAGCAATTAGGACAAGAACTGTGTGCATATTAAGAAACTTCTTTGACCACATATGCAGTCAGGGCAGGGAGCACTCATAAGAGCTGCCTGTGTGTTCTGCTCTGCAGGCACCAAAAGAACTGAGTGACTGCACGAGGATGGAAGAAAGCAAGGTGGGCTGATGGCAATCAGCCGCAGTGACTGCTGCCTGCCGTGCAATATCTGCATCTGTCAAATTCCTGACACAACTGAGCACAATTTCTTCTGGTGTTATTCTGCCCCTTGTGGGGCTCTGCCTATGCAAATCACTGACCAAGTTTTCTCTAGCAGTCCTTTACAGGAAATGTATAATGTAAAAAGTTGCTTTAGTTTGGAAGTAGGAAGGAGCTTTTTTGTTCATTATCTTTATATATGTTGATTTTAATACTTTGAATTAGTGACATATAGACTGCACTGTAAGAATAACAATCAAGAGTTATTTTCTGTGACTCTTTATCATGTAGGTCACATAAATATTAGTAGTGTTTGCACAAGCCAAGTCACAGCATTCTTGGTGGCAGAATTGTCAGCCTAGACTCAGCTGATCTGCAGAGGATAGTCCCTACTGTGAGTCATAGTCTGCACGTGGCCATATCAGCACTTCACATTTTCTTGACAACTCCATCTGTGTCTGCTGGCAATGCTCTCTTGCTTTGACCAGAGTGGAAACAATTCAGTACAATTCTGAGGCAATCGAAAGCTGGTTGCCAAACAATAATATTCCCAGCAAGAAAGTGGTTTGCTGTGGCTGACAGTCACATTCCTTCTGCCAGGAATATCCCTCCAAAAAGCCCCAGTGTGAGAAAGAAGAAATAAAGGGTTGGCAGGATTTGATGTGACTTACAGGGGTGTGAAAGAGATCTTAGCACAGTAGGAAGCCAGGTGAACTATCAGCATGTGGCACCATTTTGGGTGAAAAGTCTACATGATGATTGTGCTGTCATGTAGACTCTTATTATTAATTATCAATTTACTGAATGTGGAACAAGTAGGCTTAGAGTGGAGTTCTGAACATTGATGATTTGTAACAGCGGTGAAGGATAGAGTCCTAAAGAACTAAAGTGCAAAATTCCCAGGTAGATCCAGAATACTTTGCTAGTGAATCCCAATAGACTGCTAAAAGTCTCAACTTTGGCAGCAAGTTTTATGAGATGCTACATTCCTAACAGAAATGAAGTGAAGGCATCCTGAGTGCATCATGTTTCGTCCATTGTTACACTTGTCTCCTGATTTCCACAAGCTTTACTGGGTTTGAATAAATGCATACAAATCGTTTTGAAGCACTCAACTCCAAGTATCAGTTGTGGTCAGTAATGAAACATGATTAATGTTGTAAAAATCAGGAAAGCCATTGTAGCAGTAAGCAGTGTGGGACTGACTGCTAAAGCAGATCTCATCAGAGAAGACAAGCTTCTAGAAAGTCTGATGAAACAAAAGTTAAATATAATTGGCTGTAGTTAGGACTGTGAGATAAGTTGCTCAGCTGGGACCTCAAGGAATCTGCCTTTCTGATATGCTTTCCTGAATACTCAGGCAGGGCTTTTCATTCACGAAAAGTTAAATGAACATTTACATGACATAATTACATAAATTGGGAAGAAAATGCTTAAAATCCTAGTCACTGGGTGGTGCAGTGACATCTTTCAATTTGCTGTATCACACACTACTGACAAAAGTCTTGATTGAGCTCAGTGGGATAACTGATAAATGCTTGTCAGTGGGAAGCAGTGCTAGATGAGAAAGAATGAAGCTGATTAGATCCATGTTTATAGTATGAAGGGATATTTGTTCCACTTCTGGACATCAAATATTATTCAGCTCTGTGAAATATCTTAGTGCAGCTCATCACAATGCTGTGATGAGGTACTGCTTTGAGGGGATCTTATCTTAGCTTGCTGTCATTTCAAAGGTTCAGAAATAAGGCCTGTTCTGATCATTTTCAAATTTGGATGAGGAGTCTGTAGTACAGCAGTGTTGCCACACAGCATTCCCACATACGGTTTTTGTTACCCACTGTCTGTTCAAAGTGCTAGACACTGGCTGTGTGACTCCTATAAAACTTTCTTTTGTAATTTATTTATCTAGGAAACCACAGTTTACACTCGATGTCTGGTTTCCAGTGAAATCTTGCTTTTATTTTCAACTGAACTTGCTAAGTCACAAAATGGTCAAACAGCAAGTGAATGGTCACATGGTGATATTAGCTGATGGCTCAAGTAAAACCAACACCTTCTGGCTACTAGCTATTTAGATTTTTTTAAAAAAAAATATTTATTTAATTTGTACTGAGCTATATTTCTACTCACCTGTTTAAACTGCTTCTTCGCAGAAGCTGTAGTGCAACCCCTCCATGCTTCATCTTAGAGAAGCACTTCATGACTGTATTTGAGAAAAAACTCTGAGTACATACCTTGACAAAACAAAGCAAATCAACAGATGTTAATTGCACTCCAGATGTCAGAATATACTAGTGTGTACTCAACATGGTGTTCTAGTTATCCAGACATAAAGTCCTCTCTCCTTTTCCATTCTTCTTTTAACACAGCATTTTAGCAAGTGGAAAACAGTGGGAAAAGGAGGTGAACCATAGAATCATAGAATGGGCTGGGTTGAAAAAGACCAAAGCAATCATCTAGTTTCAACGCCCCTGCTATGTGAAATGTCACCAACTACCAGACCAGGCTGCCCAGAACCACATCCAGCCTGGCCTTGAATACCTCCAGGGATGGGGCATCCACAACCCCCTTGGGCAACTGTTCCAGTGCGCCACCTCCCTCTCTCTGAGTGAAAAACCTCCTCCTGATATCTAACCAGAATCTCCCCCATCTCAGTTTAAAACCATTACCCCTTGTCGTATCACCATCCACCCTTGTAAACAGATGCTCCCCAAACAAAACACAAACCATTCTTCCTCTAGTATGGAATCTGTGCACTAATCTCATTGTGACCATGGATCTGGAATCAAACCTGATCGTAATGCTAATATATTCATATAACTGGTTCCAACCAAAATGATGAACTTTTATTCCTGATGGGAATTTCATAAATTGTTTGTTCAACTCTTGCTTCACCCATTCTGAAGTAAAAAAATATTTTCCCTATGATAGTGTGTGTAGTTTGATTGAATTACCAGGATGACCAACAGAAAGACAGGAGGACTGGAAGGTAAAAGAGTCAGGACTAGAAAAGTGAAAGATCAACTAAAAGTAATACAATGAACTCTAGCGCTCACAAAGCAGTTGAGAGATGGAAGAGTAACAGCCTTTAATTATGATATTATCCAGTCATTTGTCTAATTCAATTCCAGTGAAAGCAAAATAAATTTCCTAATGGGATTGCGACAGTCACATGAAAACTGACAGCACAAAGAACAAATGAAAGTAGAGAATGTTTTTGTCTTTCTCCAAAGGTTCCCTTCAAAAATTGTCTGCTTGTTGTAATTGATTACTGACTCCCATTCATGTGTGCTATGTAAACAGCAGAATGATTGATCAGTGTGAGAGAACCAGCCACTGCGGGAGGACATTGGTGTGTGATGCAAGAAAGCTCAGAAGATCCATGTTGGTATGCATTTTCATCTCTGATCATGGCCATGGAATGAGCTCCAGCCTGAAGATACGGGAAAGCAGGAGCAGCATAATAAATTGACCAAGTAAATTTTATTTGATTGGCAAGAACAGAAAATCCCTTAACCAGCTCAAGCTTCTGGTGGAATTATCCTGAAAATGTTTTTTCATGAGCTATTCTTCATAAACTTAGTTTCCAGGAGAGTGGAAAAAAATACTTCATAAGGGTTGTAAATGCTCCGGGAAACGTTTTAGTGTTCTTCCTTCCTCACAGACAAAAAGCTATATCACGTTTGTATTTATGTACTGCATGCAGTTACAAAGAATCAAAAATCACAAGCCTGGTTTACAAAATTGTAAGATTTATTCAAAAAGTATAATTCAGCTCACTACTTTAAAAATAACTGTAAGTTGTTCTGTCTACAAGCATCCCATCAATTCTGAGTCCCAGAGCACCCTGGTTCCAGGTCCCTAAGACAGTTCAGTATCCCATTCCCAGAACTCTGCTATCATTTCTAGCCTCATCAGTTTTTCCAGCATTCATTTACCACTTAATTCCAAACATGTTTTTCATCTCCAAATATTTACAGCTTTAGTTCTCTGTGTTTCCTAATAGCACTTTTCTTCATCCTAGAGATTCTAAGGTGATAAGAATCTAAGTCTCTGTCAGCTATTAATTCAAAAGAGGGATGCCCATCTTAGCATTCTTCCATTAGTTTGCATTTAATGGGAGGAGGCCTGATGCAGGAAAATCCAAGACCTAGAATTTTAAAGATGACAAATTTGCTCTATGGGAACACAGGGTTTTCCTGTCATATCCTTCCTCCAGTGATAAAAATGTTTAATCCTTAGAGGAATAAGGGAGTCATTGACTTTTCCCAATTCAGTCTCCTTTCATGGGGCAGGAAGACTGGCCAACAATATATTTTTCCAGGAAAAGTAAAATTCAAGAAGAAGCTGGAGCTGCTTTTGACATGCTGGTGAAGGTTACAGCTGTATCTGAAATAGTGTCCTCCCTATTTCTCCCAAAATTATCATGGAATCATAGAATGGTTTGAGTAGGAAGGGACATTTAAGATAATCTAGTTCCAACCCCCTGCTATAGGGAGGGACACCTCCCACTAGACCTGGGTACTCAAAGCCCCATCCAGCCTGGCCTTGAATGCTTCCAGGGAGGGGACATTCAAAGCCTTGCTATGAAACCTGTTCCAGTGACTCACCACCTTCATAGTAAAGAATTTATTTCCAATAGCTAGTCTAAACTTACCCCTTTCTAGTTTAAAGCCGTTTCTCCTCATCCTGTCACTATGCGCCCTTCTAAAATGTCCCTCCCCAGCTTTCCTGTTGGCCCCCTTCAGGTACTGAAAGTCACTGTAAGGTCCGCCTGAAGCTTTCTCTTCTCCAGGCTGAAAAGCCCCAGCTCTCTCAGCCTGTTTGAAATGATTGCTTCCCACTGTATCACAGATTATGAACTCATTGTCCACGTTACCAGTCATATACATTTGTGACAGAGTGCCTTGGTTTGAAAGTAGATCTTTTTTTTCACTTACCATACAATTCATTCCACTTGCCAGAGGTCAGTATTGTCTCATGTCAGGACTCTGCCTCCCCTGATGGCCGTGCTACTGTTTTTAGGTAGAGTTCGCTATGTAATAACCTGATGCCACAGAATACGCACATTCATAAGAGCTGCTGTGCTGGAATCCAAGTTCCATCTTGTGTGATGTCCTTGCCTGCAGGCTGCCAATACCAGCTGTTTCCTGCTGTAGAGCTACAACACCACTGAAAGTTGCAGAATGTTTTTAGCAGGGATGGGAAATGTCCAGAGGAAGCAGATGGGATGAAAGGAAGGAGAGTTCACTCTGGCTGCTGGTACTGTAAAAAGCACTGGGAGTAATTTAGAAGTGAAATACAGAAATGGTTAAAAACTTCAAATAAGATGCTGCCGCTGCTTGCTGTGCTCCTGTCACCTCCATAAACTATATTTTTTTTATTCAGATACTTGAAACAGTTTCTTTTTATCTTCCTGGGAAGGTGAACTAATGGCAAGGATTTCTAGAACTTTAAGACATTCTTGAGACATTTCCAAGAGGCAGCAGGATTTTCAGCATGTGCACGTGCATATATGTATGCATTCTGATGTAGTTACTAATCCTCTTTCTGACTTATCTGAATATTTGTACATGTATAAATTTAAGTCATGCAAATATATTTACATTTCAGAGCTGGTTAAATTTTTATGAAAGAAGGTATTTATTTAGAGATTTAGCTCTGATGTTAGAGTACAGTCCTGTGGTCTCTTGTCTTGACCCTAGTAACTCTGCTGTAAGTTATAATGACAAAGTAGCATCCCTAGCCTTGTATTTATGCATTTCATCTGCAGCTATTATCATCCATTTATGTCAAAGAAACATGAGATATTAAATAGATATGATTTACCAAAGATACTCACAATCTCTGTGGCAGATTACAATCTTGTATTTTCAAATATGCGCTCTGTATTTTTTTACATTGCTTGGAAAACCAGTGCCAGTTAGATCCTGAACTAAATTGTTAATGCTGGTCTATAAAAACAATAATAATCAGAACTAAAAATTCGTCCATGCTCCCATTCTCTAGTGTATCCATATTATGAATTTGCCCAAAGTGTAGCAGCCATAATCTTCAGTTTACTTGCTTGGGTTTGCACCTAGTAGTTCTGTGGTGGTTCTGTGCCCTGACCTAGTGTGACATATTTGTTCTGCTAATTTTCCTAAGTTGTGCTCTATTAGTTAGGAGTTGTTATCACATTGATATTTTAAGATATATTGTGATAATTGGGATTATGTTGTAAACTGAGTCAAATGTCAAGGGGAATAAAACCACTACTGGAATCCTTTTTGATATGCTAATAAAGAAACTGTTTGTGAAGTTATAAGTGCTTTTTGTTTTTAAATATGCAGCAGAGGAAGGAAGGTTTTTTGATTGATGTAAAGACTGAATTGGGAGTTGGAAGACCTGGGTTCAATTTGCAACTCTTCACAGACTTCCTGTGTCACCTTGAGTAAGCCATTTACATTTCCCGGCTCTTCTCTTTCCTCCCATCAAAAAAAGGAATGATTGTATATCTATCAGCGTCACAGGAGGTTCATGAGGCTAATTTAAAAAAAGAGAGAAATCAATTTTAGGAGTGCTCTGGTTTTTGGAAGTTACTCTACAGCCTCATGTTTTCAATGTTTCCAAAGCCCAAGCTTTAGATTTCAGAGTACCCTTGAGGGTTTATCTTATCTCATCTGTGTATGAGAAACTGCAATGGAAAAAGCTAGATAGGAAGGGCTCTGATAATTGGTACAATGTTTGTGGGAACGCTGATCCCTGTTACATCCACATCGCTGCTGGGCTTGCATTAGACTTGTGAAATTTGTTAGTTCCAGAAAGATTGTTGGTTAGGATGCTTAGAGTATCTGATGCAAATACAGTGTTTAAATCAATGAAAATGTAAATGAATATTATCTGAATAAGGTATATTACCTAAACTGGGCATATTATCTGTATGGGTTACGTTACCTGATGCCTTTGGAATGGACTTACAGAGAGTTTCACAGAGCTGAAGAAGTTCTTATGGGTTACTGGAATCTTGAGATCTTCAAGTTTTTTTGTTGTTTTTTGTTAGGCAAAACTTAGGTTTTTTTAATTTAACCAGACTACATCAACAAAAAGTGTATAGCTTGTTGTTGCATGTATATATTTACATGTGTGAGCATGCATTTGCACATATAATGTGTATGCATAAAAAAGTTGCCTCTGAGTGCATGAACTTGCATATGAAAGTAGGAACAATAATTTTTGTATTGCAGCTGTGGCTGTTTTCAACATCAAAGTGAAAAGAAAACAGTAAAAGTAAAAGAAAAGAAAGGGGAAAAAAAAAAGTGAAACATAAACAGGAACTATTATTAGAGAAGAACAAAGGAACTGATCCCACAGACAGTTTTTCAGCAGCTGGCAAGGTTCATCAGCTATTTTTACAGGTCTAATGCTGGTTCTGTTAACTCTGTAATTTATTCTGGTTGATTTTTATTTTTTTTTTTTGTTATTGTTGCTTTTTTTGAGTTTGAATATCACTTATGGTTGGATTGATTTCAATTCCACAGGTGTATGTGTTAAGTAAAACCATACTGAAGTCAAGGAAGTGCAAAAACCAGCACTCGGAGTAGTTCTGCATGTATTCATTGCCCTGATCTGCCAGGCAGGTGGCCTTTAGATAATGTACATTTAACAACAGCTCCAGCATTTCTATTATCTTCATTTTATCATGCTATCCTGAAACCCTCCAAGTAAAAGACTTCACCCCCTGTTTGCAGTGAGCTCTGAGAGCCAAAGGACTGCCAGTCATTGGCATTCGGAAGTTGTACTGGTCTTCCAACAGTCAATGGGTCAATATTGGACTAGATGATTTTAGTGGTCTTTTCCCTTCTTCATGATTCTATGATTATTTGGTTCTGAAAAATGACTCAAAAATCACAGGACTTAATAAAACTGCGCAACTCCTAGTTGTTTTTTTTTTTGTTGTTGTTGTTTTTCATTTCATTTTTCTAGCTTGCAATTCTGATCCAGAAACTGGAATCTATTAATTTTATGAGCTTAAGTTGAGATTCTTCCTTAATTGTGTGACCCCAGGAGCTGAATCTTAATGGAAAAGAAACAGCAAACTGACATAAGACTCAGGATACAAATTATGAGATTTGGCAATGCTGAAGTCACATACTCCCCTAGTTCTGAATCTCAGTTGACTAAAAGATATGAGCTTTCAGCATCCTGCAGAAGCTGTCTGCATATCCAGAAGCTTCCTCCATAAATGATTCCCGATGATGCAGTTTCTCTTCCCTTTATGGGGCTGATGAAAGTGCTGTAACCAGTAGCAAAGATTTTTTACTACCAGTAATGTTCCAGAAATAGACTGTGAAGTAAATCTGACAGAATATTTTTAAGAATGTACTGATTAAATAAGCCTAACTAAGAGATGGAATCTGCCTATCAGTAGGCAGTTACTTATAATTAAAGATTAGGAAGAAATTCATCAGAGGGTAAGGGAATCAAATGCTGACTGAAGCAGAATAGCTCCTATAAACATGGTGCAGATAGGAACAATAAAAATCTTTGGTTTCTTCTCTTCTGGGAATATTTTCCAATTATGGCACTGAAAAAATTTAGATACAGTTACAAAGTAAAATAATAAAACATTTATTTTGTCTTCTGTATTCTGATATTTTCTGCTCACTCAATGGTGAGGCTTTGAATTTCCTCTCTGGACATCTGTTTCCAGCCGTGCAGTGTCAACAAGTATATACCTGGACATAGAGAGGGAACCACGTCCATTGAATCATCCCTTATTCCTGTAAGTAGAGGTAGAAGCTGTCTAAAACTAGTTAATAAGAGAAACCAAGAACAGAGTCTTGTAAGAATCAACTACTTTCAAATTACAGTACCTAAATCCTGGATGTTGACTAGACATCTTTGCCAACTTTGGTGTGGCACAGAGAGGACCTGACTGAGGAACTTTATTATCTGCATTTGTGAAGTTGCTTAGAAGTGAAGACTCATCCCAGTGTCTTCCCTAGTGGAAAGAATTCAAATGAATACCTGTTTTTGAGTAATTTTCCTAGTCAACACCAATTAAGTAGGCAGGGTGAATAGATGAAGGCAACTCATTGTCTTCCTCTTTTCTGGGAGCCAAATCACTGCACAGATAAGAGCAAAATAGTCATGAGGACAGTAAGAGAATTCTCCATCTGCTCAGTACCTGATCCTATAATTCTTGACTTTGTAAACAGTTATCTCTTTCAGTCTATGATAGGTGTGCTCTGCATAGAACACATTATCCACATGCATTCATCAAGTTCTGTTTAAGCATCATGAATCAGGCATTTCTGAGAGACAAAGGCATAGATATGCATATTCCTTGACTCACATATGGATTATCTGTAGCTCAGACTAGGCTAGCAGTGGGAATGGTTTACTGAACTAACAAGAGAAAGTGGCCCTCAGTTCTCTCCCCAGGAGCTAGAATGGAGTCATGTCTTCCTTTGGCTACCTTTAATTTATATACACTGAGCCTTTCAAAAAGACTTTGTTAGATTTTGATCATGACCATTCTTGGGGTGAGTACCCTTAGCTTTGGAATTACTTGATAGCATGTGGAATAATATTTACATTGGCCTACTATAAGAGGAATATACGAATATTTCAAACTGTGCTCCACATGTTTACTTTTAAAATCCTCTTAAGCCAGCTAATTTTTACACTGAGTCAATACATTCATTACCTGGTATCACAAACTCAAAGAAAATGTCTATGAACTAAAGCTAAGAGGTCACCATGATGATTTGCTTGTACATAACAGAATAATTCCCTACAGAAAAAATTGTTCCTAAGAGGTTTGTTTTCCTATGTTATAAGTAGCTGATCAATGGTTCTACCATGAGTTCCCTTGGAGAAAACTTCCAAACACAGGTCAATACTTACACTATTTTTTTTTTTCTTCTGAATAATTTATTCCTTTATCATTTATTTACCATGATGTCCCCTTCTCCATGCAAATGAAAAAATTATTCTTAGGAATCACCAGGGTGTTAAGAATAGAAATAGATATCTCCAAACTATCTTTTGCACTTATAACCTAAGTCATGCAAGAAGCCCACACATACCAGGAAAGGCTTATTGAGGTGACTGCCATTATCCAGCCTTTTGGCTTGATAGGACTGTGCTGAGTGAAGAGGAAATGTCTTGAGCTGGATATATGGGGGATGCTCCAAAAGTAATACCTTCAATTTAATTCCATGAAAACTACAAGAGATACAATGAGTGCAATAACAGTATTTGTTAGAGCAGATTTATAGCTACAAAGCACTATTTTTTAACACAGTTACAATATTAGCTAGGCAATGGGTGCCATTTTTTTACACACTGAGGAATTCAATTCCACACCTTTGCTCCATCTGCACTTCCAATTTGGACATCATTTTGTCAGACTGCCCCCTCTTTTGCCATCAGTTGCATGGCAACAACATGTAATGAAACATGGGTGGAAAGGTTTAACCTCTACTACCATCCCACCAACATTAACCTCTGACACTGTGGGCTCACATAATAAAATAAGAGGGACTACTTTCAGAGCAGCCCTTGTAAAATATATAGTATTGTTAATGCATACAAGGAACAAAACTTGGTTTTATTATTATTATTTTTTATTCAATGTTGCTTAAAAAAAAAAAAAAAAAAAAAAAAAAGTGAACAAAAGTAGTGGGATATTTGACCTTGTTTGTGTGAAACCAACACATCAGTCTGGTTCAGTGGCTGTGAGTGTAATTCTCAATGAGATCTAAAATGTTCATCAGAGATTTCTGATGAAATTTTACTTTTTCTGTGCTTCAATCTTTCACAAATGTGTGTAATGCCAAAAATCATTACATGAATTAGATGCGATTATGAAATGAGGGATATTTTTCTTCGGTAAGAGATGGCTTGTATACATCTTGAAGAGACACGATTACATTTTTGTGTTGCATATCTCACTGCAAATCTATATATTCCATATCAAAATTTGCAGGTAATGTATTTATGTCAACAGAAAATATAGACAGAAATATAAATGTACATGATGATTGTTTTTTAGCATTCTTGAAACCTATTTTCAAATTTCTGTATCAAAACAGCAAGCAGAGCTGCATATTTTTTGAACACAGGGCTGTGTTCAGCCAATGTATTAAATGCATACAATTACCATCACTTTTGTTAGTATTGCACAGTGCCCTCCTTGTGTCCCGATTTTGGCTGAGACATTTCTAATAGTACACAACTTTTTGGTTGTTGTAAGTGATTGGTGCACATCCGGGGCCAGGCCAGGTTGGAGTTGCCACCATGGTAGAGCCAATGCCATGATGGTGTGGGGCAGGGAATGGTCACAGGCTGGGCTGGGCTGCATGCATCCTATGGGCTGTGGGTTGGACATTCGTGTCTTAAGCTATGTAAAATGGTGCTAAGTCCTACTCACATTTATACAACTGAATCTCACCTTGAATTTCTGTCAAAATGGCATCTAACATGGAAATACTAATGAAGCAAAGGTGTGGAACTGAATTCCTCCATGTGGAAAAAATGACACCCACTCACATTCACTGGTGATTGTTGAACATTTATGGAGACCAAATAGTGAATGTGAACACAGTGAGGCAGTTGGGGTATGGTTCAGTAGTGTTATCAGCAACAGTGGATCACCTCCACTGATGCAGATTATTATGAGAGTGGCATGCAGGCTCTTGCTCACTGCTGGTGAAAATGTCTAGATAGTGTTGTGACTACACTGAAAAATAGTGTTTTGTAGCTGAGAATTTGCTCTAACAAGTAGTGTTATTCTGCACTTTGTATCTGTTGTCTTTTTCATGGAAATAAATAGGAGTCATCACTTTCAGAGTGATCTACATAATAATAGCACTTGAAATAGAGATGCAAATATGATCCTTATGAGAGTAAGACCTTGGAATTTCATTATCAATCCTAAGAAGAAACAAGCTATTTCTTGTGTGGTTTGTGTCCTGTGTTTTACACCGAGCCTTGCAATCTGAAGTATGTCTGTATTTCAGCTGACCCTGCACTCTGCAAATCATGAGCTGTATCCTCTCAAAAACATAAGATTAAAAAGAATCATAAATTTTGAGATCTTATGATTTACCATCTCTCATCAGAGTTGTTAGCTTTGAAGGTTTCAGGAGTTTCTTCAGGCTTGATGTGTGCTTTTCAATGATAGACAACTAAAGTTTGTATTTAATCCAGAGTTCAGAAGTGATCTAAAGAAGAAAAAGAGAATCCAGTACAACTCTTTACATTAGAGAACCCTTGTGACAAAGGTGAGGGCTTTCAGTGCTGCTGTGGCACCTGTGACTCCCCTACCACATTCCACACCCATCCTTATTAACTCAGATCGGAAAATACTCCAGAATATGTTGCAGTGTGCTTCCCCACTTCTTAGACTAATTCCTGTGCCAGTCAGTAGGTTTATTGGATAAATGAAAACATGAGTAAGCTTTACTTGTGAGTTCCTAATAGGAATGTTGAAATAGGAATGAAAGAAGGCCAACGGCATCCTGGCTTGTATCAAGAATGGTGTGGTGAGCAGGACTAAGGAAGTCATCCTGCCCCTCTACTCGGCATTGGTGAGGCCTCACCTCGAGTACTGTGTCCAGTTTTGGGCACCTCAGCACAAGAAAGATATGGAGGTACTGGAGCAGGTCCAGAGAAGGGCAATGAGACTCGTGAAGGGCTTAGAGTATCAGCCCTACGAGGAGAGGCTAAGGAAGCTGGGGCTGTTTAGTCTGAGGAAAAGGAGGCTGAGGGGAGACCTTATTGCCCTCTTCCAGTTCCTGAAAGGTTCTTACAGTGAGAGTGGGGCAGGTCTCTTCTCACTAGTGACAAGTGACAGTACGAGGGGAAATGGCTTCAAGTTGCGCCAGGGCAAGTTTAGGTTGGATATTAGGAAGAACTTTTTTACAGAAAGGGTAGTTAGGTACTGGAATGGGCTCCCCAGGGAGGTGGTTGAATCGCCATCCCTGGATGTGTTTAAGAGCCGTTTGGATGTGGTACTCAGGGATATGATTTAGCAGAGGTTTTTTTTAGAGATGGGGTACTGGTTAGGCTGCAGTTGGACTTGATGATCTTCAAGGTCTTTTCCAACCTGAGTAATTCTATGATTCTATGATTCTAATGTGTTCTTTTCTGCAAATTTGGATTAGGTTAGGACTTTCCACATGTCATAGTTTGTCATTTTTAATCACCGTAGGCATCTTGGTAAATAACTGTGACTGACTGATGTGTGTATAATAGCAAATGCATAATTTTACTTTTGGTCAATAAATGTGGCCATAGTGTGACCAGGTGGGTAAATGCAGCTATTCCCTCTCGGTGCAGGAGGGCTCTTATCCAAGTTAGAACAGGATCCAGACACACCCTGATGAGCTGAGGCTGCACATGCATGCAGAGCCATTTGTGTGGATGTGACTGCGGAGCATACAGTCCCGAAGCCTCAGGAGGCAGAGTAGGGTGTTCTGCTGTGGCTCTTATGGAAATAACAGATATAGCTTTCAACAGAGCAGCTTGACTCAACCTGAGCTTCCAATGCTTATCAGACAAGGTAGCGGAGATTAAATTTCAGTGTTAGGTTGGCAATGTCCTTCTCAGTCATAATTCTCTTAATTTAAACAAAACACACTCAGTTGTGTCCTTACAAAACTGTGTACCTGAAGATTTTGAGGAGGAGAGTTGGGGTGAATAGTGTGTTCAGAAGGCATCAATGACAAGAGTGCAAATGGGTGTAAATGTCTCCAGGCCCAGAATCATCATTCTGCAGAGGAGGAGCCCAGAAACTTGATTTGCTTTTCATCTTTTTTTCATCCCATCTAATTTTTTTTTAATTTTTTTTTTTTTTTTTTGACTGAAGTGTTTTCAAAACTGCATTCACCAGGACAAATGAAAGTAACTTCCATTTCTTACAAAAGCAAAACAAAACAAAACAACAAAATGAACCCCAACCAGAACCAAACCAATCAGACCAGAAAAAGAACCCTACTGTCCTTGTAGAGTGCAATTTTTAAAGAAGTTGCCAAAGCTGTAACTCTTGTTACAGTTCTTATCTTGTATTCAAAAGTAATGACAAGATATACTACATGCACCTATATTATGTTTTTTTTTATTTTTTATGATGTCCCTATTTTTTATTTCCAAAGGTAATGATTGAATGAGCACCTTCCAGTTGATTTAGTGAGTCCTTTAATTAAAATGAATGAATTTTTACATTCCCTCTTCCCTAGATCATTCGAAGCAGTCTTGATCCCCAAATATCTAAAATTATTGCATGTGTAAATATATTTTATATGCTTTTACTGTCATCAATGTCAAAATAGTATGCATACTATAAAAGATGTATATTAATTTCATTCTTAAGCAGGAACTAGCTTGCTCTACATGAAAGTTTATATACAAAACTATACAAAAACAGAAGCAGTAGATAGAATTCTAAATTGGAAAGCTCTTTCTGTCAGGACCTGTGTCTTCAAATGGAACTACTCTGAATGTCAGTGAATACATTGTATTCCTCCACATATAACCAAAGCATAAGTTAACCTCACAAAAAGTTTATTTGAAAACATGAATTACCATGTTTTCTTTATGTCCATTTTCTGCAAAATTTTGTTGATGTGATAAGTAAACCATACATGAATTCACATTCTATAAAAGGAACTTACCTACTCTCTGTTCTGCTTATAACATGGGTAACATGGGTTTAAATTTGAGTACTAACATCGGCTAAGTAAACTAGTTTTGTAGCTGTGCTGGGTACACAGGAGTAGAACTTGCACGGGATCCAGTTCTGCTGTTTTTGAACTGGATGTTATAAAAATAGGCTCATAGTGTAGAAGGGTTGTATTAAACTTTAGTTCAGTAAAGGGTATGCAAAGAATACAGTTTCTTCTTAAAATGATTTATTCAAATTGGTAGACAAGAATTATACTTAAAACCAAGTGTCTAAATGCACCTGTTTAAGTCAGCTTCTTGTTCTCTCAGGTATTTAGGCATTGAATTTTCCCCATTAGCAGCATGATTGACACTGTAGTCCTTACAATAACACATGATTATAACTCTGAAAATAGCAATTACATAAAATGGAAACCAGATGTTGCATGGAATTTGACTCTCTTGGTTTCTCAGTGAAGTAGATGAATTTGTAAAGCAGAAAACCACAATCATTATTCAGATGGATTGTACATGAATTAATGACATAATATCTAAATCATATATGGCTGAAAATAATGATTAACTTCAGCTATCAAGATAAGCTAATGGAAAACAGATTTTTTTAAGAAAAAAAAATCAAGGACATGCTCTTTTCAATGTATTTTATCTTTATGGTAATAACAAAACCAGACCTGCTTTAACATTTCTTTATCTCTCAGATATCAAGCATGTATGTTAAAAGTAAACTCTTCACAACTTTTAACCTCAGGAGTGAACTGAGCAACCATTTTTGTCATTACTTCTTGATGGCAATTGCTAAACCTTTCTAGGCTGGAATAAGTTTGATCAGATCACCTCTCTTTAATGACAGCGTGTTTAGTGAGCAACCTTTAGCAGTAGCTCAGTTTTGCATCCTCACAGAGTACAAGCATCAGTCATGTCAGCGCTAGGTCTATGGATTCACATCATAAACACAAATACACAAGTAGTGACACTTTGACAGAGCACAGAGCAGCACATTGCTTCACGGATCCATAATGCACCTACAACAAATATCACACTCATACCTCAGCCCTCAGTTAGCAGAATCCTAAGTGGTTAAATTTATGAAAGCCTTGGCTCATCATTTTCACTATCATGTATTCTCAATGACATCATCATTGTAAAATTAGGAACTTTCTTTCTCTCTTTCCTGCAGATGTGGAAGTTTGAAATTGCATTCCATGGTCCTGTGCCACATTTCATCAGCGTTTTTCCTTTGCTTTCTCCAAAGGCTGGCCACATGTGGTGTGTAGATTGCTGGTGCTGTTTGGGATCTCATATCAAATACTGCTACCTAATCCCAGGCGGGCCTTGGTGGGCCCACACCTGCAGCTGATTGAATCCTCCCGGAGTACAAAGGCCTGATTTACAGCATCAAGGATACAGGGCCTGGTTGCAGCTGGGCTCCAGCAGGAAAAGGAAGTTGTTCATCATCTTGTGTGCATTTCATTAACAATAGTGTACCCGATATGTAGCTTATACAATAATTTCAAATCACTGACAGAGAGCATTATGGTATTTGGCATTAGGAGGAAAAATACTTCAGGATGGGCAAATTAAATATGAGCGTGAGGTTTTCATGTGACCCGGTGAAGTTCCACAAGCTGATTTACACTGGAAGGACTAATCCTGAAATTTTTTCTTCTTTTAACTTTATTTGATTTTTTTCCTTTTGTCTGATGAGTGGACTAGTAGTGTACTGTGAGCCTCAGTGTATAACAAGGTTGAAAGCCACTTGGAGTTATAACCATTTTTAGGAGAAACAACCCAAAATGCACAACAAAATAAGAGGTGATCATAGCTATAAGTCTACTGCAGTCTTTAAAAACAAGGAGTACAAGATTCAGAAATGCACTTCTATATAAGTTCTGCCCCAGTCTTCCTGGTGTAGAAAAGGATTTATCTCGTGAACATTTCGGAAGTCAATACTTGTGTTAGTTGTATAGACATGGGAGGAAACAGGCATGGTTAAAATGCTGTTCTTCAAGCCCAAGTGTCCTACTATCACAGTACCTACAGTCCCACAAATTCAGAAGAGCTTGTGGATATTTTTTTCCTGGCAGATCAGACCTGCTGGCAATGGTCTGAAATTTGTCTGACTGAATATTCAGTGAATTTGCTTGTCTATAATAGATGTCTGTTCACAAGAAAATTTTATTCTTTGTTAACTTTTGTCTTTTGAGTATCCAGTTCTCTTTTCCCCTTTTAAAGGTTACTTGCTTTCTTATTTCATTTTAAAATATATCTATATATGCGTATATATACAGATACACTTCCTTTTCTTCCTAATAAAACGAGGTAATTGTCTTCAAATTTCAGAAAGAAATCTTTCAAAAAGTCTCATAGAAATGAATATTACACATTCAAGCCTTTCACATTTAAAAGACACAAACTTCAGTTGAGCAGTCTCTAAATTGAACTCACAGTCATTTTTAGAAACAATTAAGTAGTTATTTGTCTAAATGATACTATTTACACTCAGAAGTCAGTGAACTTCTGCAATTGCAGTGTCATACATAATTTAGATTTGATGATATTGAGTTGAGGCATCTAAAACAATGCGTCAAATATACATACAAATTGAACATAGTCTTGCTGGGATAGAAAAATAAAATTACACTAAGACAATACAAAACTCTACTTCATGATCATGGAATGAAAAAAAGATGCATTTAATAACACAAAAATAATATCTATAAAATCAGAAACACATTTTAGACAAAATAAGATTTGTAATCAAAAAATCTCATTACTTTTCTTATAATGTCAAAGTCTAACATTTTTTCTTAGAAGAAAAGAAAACATAGAAGGCATATCTACTTGTTTCTTAATAGCCAATTATTTAATTAATGTAAAGCATGAAGTATTCCCCTGAAAAACAATTCTCTCTAATGTGTAAATATCATTGGTATCTACATGTCTTTAATGAAGAGATAGGTTTAAGCAATACAGTGTGAAAAGCCTACAGAATGAAAAATAGTTATTCCAACAACTTGTATTGCAATCCTATCTTTCACGTAGCAATTGTATGAATAATATCACATTAATTAGTGTGATTTTCTGAAAAGTTATTTCTTAAATGTGGAAGTTATTACCCAGAAGTCTCAATTGGATGGGTAGTTTTAGAAGCTTAAATACCGGGGAGAATCAGTTGTGACTGTTGGTTTGCCCAACTTGGTGCTGAAAGCATCTAAAACTGTCAGTTAACTGTTTTTGCTAAAGGACATACAACAATGAAAACAGTAGTTTTGATGCTGTCTGTGTTCCTTTGAGATGGTTTGCTGACTGTATTCAGATTTTCCTTAGCACTCGCACTAAGCAGTATTGTCAGACTCTCTCCCATTTGTATCCAGAGTTATGTCAAAATCATCACAACTTTAGCCTCCTTAGAATTTTTTCTGTTGTTTCCTGCAGTATTTCCACACACAAAACTCCCAGATTTGTAGTTCCTTACTGACAATAAAGTCTGTGCTAGAAATTCAACTCAAAGTCTTCAAATGATATATTTAATATACCTTCCTACTCCCTCTTTCTCTTCTTCTCTAATTTAATTAGAGCAGTCATGTTTATTACTTCTTTCCTTTAGCATGAAGGGTCTGTGCAGGGCAGAACTCCTTTACTGAGAGTTTGAAGACAACAGTAGACATCCAACAAAGACCATAAAGGGTATAAGATAGAACTTATAAAGGATGTATGTCTTTATGAGAAAATGAATTTATGTCATACAACTTCCCATTTCTTCTCTTTGTGAGTGTCTGAGATGGTCTTTGTACTCTCAATATATCAATAAATACTGCTTTTTATTTACATATTCCCATAATTATGTGCCTGCCTGCTGTGATAAATGCTCAGATTAGTTTGTGTTCAGGCCACATGAGAATGACTGGAATTAACTTTGTGAATTTAACAGAGACTCAGCTTCTCTCCTATACCATTTTGTTCATGTCCTAAGTTTTGAAAACACATGAGATTGATAGGAAATCAGAACACTGAAGTGATTTGCCCTAGGTTGGGTATCCTAATTTCACAATGAGATGAGGAAAAAAAAAAAAAAAAAAAAAAGAAAGAAAAAAAAGATCTTACATTTCTGAATTCCAGAAATATAAATCTAATTGAAAGCTGGAACAAGTCCATTGAAATTGTCTGTAAAAATAATTTCCCTTGAATAGTTATCCATGCAGTATTTTTGCTTATGCAGTTGTAAAAAACATTTAGCACTTTATAATCCAATCTCTGCTTCTATGCAGGCCTGGGAACATATTCTGCTTAGAAGAGTAACAACTTTTACAAAGTGTTCCTCATGGAAATCACTTGGAAAACTTCCAGGATGGCATTCCAGATGTTATGGTTTTAGCAGTCACAGAAATGCACTGCACTGCATTTCCAGATCCTACATACAGTAAAATGATTGTATGGGGTAGCACCTTCACCCTAACCCAAGAGCACTGTTAACAGAATTGTTTAGAATTTGATATGTAAGTTAGGATATACTAAAGCTCTCAGTTGTTTCTGGGCTACCTCTGCTTACAGAAAAGCCAAGGGTAAGACCTGGGTTGACTTTACAGAGAGCAGAGTTAGGCCAACACTGAAAACTTTTGTCAATTTCACACACACTCTGAGACCAGTCATGTACAGTTCACAGTTCCATATGTATACATATGTGTTAGGGAAGGGCATTGTAACTTCTCTTCAATCATGCTTTCTTTGCTACAAATACTCAATGAACTTCCCTTCTGATTTTTGGCAAAGTTATCTCTTGCATGTCTGTAAGTGCCTAAATTTTATCTGGCACTAGGCACACAATAATATGACTTTAAATAGTGTAGAAGTGACTCTGAAAGCTACTCTAGAGAGTTAAAAGAAAACACATTTCAAAATGGGCTAATATTTTCAGCTCTGACTCTTATCAACATCTGGGCTGTTCCATGAGGAATGACACCAGGGTTTGGGCCCTTGATGTGACATGTTTTTCAGTTGCTATCTTGGTATAAAGTAATATAAATAATGTCAAATTCAGAACCCAGAGACATTCAGAACCGAGACAAGGCATGAAACTTATCTTTGGAGCTATGTCAAACTCCAAGCTTGCATGCAACATAAAAATTTTAATTTGTTATATTTGATTTCTTGTTCTTTAATAAAACATCAAGAATTCCAGTGTAGATTCAGTAATTTACAATGCTAGCTACGGAATAAGATGCACAACAGAAAAAACACGACAGTAGTGTCTCTCTGAAGAAAATACAATAGCACTGTTTAATGGGTTTAGAAAGTAACATTGTAACTCCATCAACCATGTTGAGCATGAGAGGCATTCCTGTAACTAATTATGATTCACAGTGTGCTCCCTGACTCTGCCATACTATTAGGCATATGAATGCACTTACACTTGTTTTGTTCATCCTTCATAGACCGGGTTTCATAAAACTAGGCAGAAATCTCTCCAAGAATGAAGATAGAAATGATCAGCTGCATTTAAATTTCATCATACAATAAGCAAAGAATATTAGGTGAGAGCAATGTAAAAATGAACCCATAAAATTCCTACTGTTAGGCAAGTATATTATTTGAAATTACTGGAATATTTTTTTTTAATTAATGACAAAAGTTTGGTGTCATGTTATTAGATTCACCCCCCCAAATGCTTATTCCTAGCAGTGGCACTACAGAATAGCATGATAAGATTCCATTGCCCATGAAAAACTTGATTTCTTTTAAAAATCCCTGTGAGCAGTAGTATGGTTCTCAGGTTAAGCAAAGCCCTAATTAAAACAGCTGCTCTGCCCTATTTGCTTCAGCTTTCTAACTGCTTGGATTCTTCTTTATTAGAACTGTTCTGCAAATTTTTGAGGCTTGAATTACGATTCTGTGGATTAGAAGTTTACATCTGTAAACTCTTAATTTCTGCTACAGCAGGTGTCAACGTTTCCCCAGATGACTATCCTTCTGTTGTTCTGGTTACATGTAGCCTTGTCAACAAGCTGTTTGTCAGCTGGTTCTCTTCTGTTTCCTTTCCTTCATGACTGCTGATCAAGCCAACAACAGGGGAGGAACTAGGGTGGAATTCTCTTTAGTTGCTTGATTTAAAGTGCAGTCAAACAGGTCTGAGAGCAAGAAACAGCATATGAATATCTGAATGGTACTGTCTTTTATGATATTATTTCTCAGGGAGTTCCAAATTGTAATGCATTGGGATGTTAACACATTGGAACTAACTTGACTTCCTACTTAGTAAAAGCCATAGGAATTCCCTGGATGTCTGAGTATATGTTTCACTGAAGTGGCCAATATGATGAACACATTTTCAGTGATGGTAGAGTCTACCACAACTCTTAGTGTGTTGTTCCCTTAGTTAGTAATCCTCAGCATAATTTCATGCCTGAATTGTATTGCTCTGGTTTCCAGCTGCTGGAAGGCATTTTATCAGCTAAAACAGTTTCCCTTGCTTAGTACCCTCAACTTTCTCTTTTTACAGATTGCAGTGAAATAATTGCTTATTTTTTTCTCCTTGTTAGGTTCATTGTAGAGAAGTCCTTTTGCGTTGCAAGTGATGTTATTTAGTTCTTTAAAAGTTTAAATGGCAATGGTCTGAACCATCTTCAAATATCCCTATTTGTATATTTTTTGAGCATGCATGGTTAATGACTAGCTGTGAGATTTGCTTGAGACATGCCATGGAACAAGGAGTCCTGATGAGATGCAGAGCCCATTAACCCAGGCTCAGTGCCACACTGATAGCTGTGTATTTAGCTAACATGGAATCTGTTCCAATGCCTGTTGAAATCAGTGGCTGAGCTCTCACTGGTTTCTCTGAGTTCTGGAACAAGCCCATGTTTTTAGGACTTTACAGATTTTTTAATAATAAACCTACTCTGTAAGATTGTATGTCTGATATGAGCCTTTCTTTAGTCCCCAAAGACATATTTCTATTCTCATTTTTAGCATTGATTCCAAATAGCAAGTAGATGAGAAGTGATTAGTAAATCTAAGGTGAAGCCATCACCTTCTACTTGGTTTTCCCATCATATATAAAAAAAATCTTTTTCCAGTCTTTTTACTCTCTGATTAACCAGTGACTATTAACTATTTATTAATGAGTAATTATTTTTGTATCAGTAATCCTGATAAACTTTTCTTAAATGTCTGACTGATTGGCTAAAATCTTGCCTCAGGATCTATGCTAAAGTTAAATGTGTCTCTACTTTGAAATGGCCAAATCCACTTTGCACTGAACAAAGAGAGAAGCTAAATATGGAAACAAACACCAAAGCCAGTTCAGACTGCAGCTGGTTAGGCAGAATGGGCCTATGTGTAAAGGTGAATAGGATTGCATGCAATTTTGGTGAAGTTTACCATCCCACATGCAGAGCCTTTCTGACACCAAATGTAAAGCACCACTCAGCTGTTTTTGGCAGGGCCCCAGCAAAAGGTGAGAAGCTTATCTATGCTTTGCAGGGCTGCATTAACATGGCCAGTGTGGCAGCTTTCAAGGCCAGTTAGGTTACCCAGTGCTTGGTTTCCCTTTAGTGCTGCCACATGGCTCCCAAGCCTACTCCAGGAAGCTACCTTCAAAAGGTTCTGACGCTACTTCTCAATTTTCTGCAGCTGATTGTGAAGGCAAACTCATTCTGACTGCATGTTTATGCTCCAAATCTTGTGGAATTCAGTGGTCAAATATATAAGTTCTTTATTAAAATCTACATCAGTGAAGGTGTAGCAAAATTGTTTACTCAAAACCCAAAAAGGCAAAGCAAGGAATGAATGTGCAGGTATGTATGTTTGTCCATTAGGCTTTTCTGTACCCTGGAATCAGGCTAGCTAAAACTACTTTACTGACGTTATATTCTTATCTAAGGGTGCCCTCTGACTTTTCCCAATTCAGTGAAGATCATACAGTATATTATTTTCTGAGTGCAAATATCACAAGGCTTCTGCTATCCTCACAAAATAGCACCCTTTGTAAAACACTAAATCTATGAGAAACTTCTGAAAAGCAAAAAAAAAAAAAAAAAAAAAAAAAAAAAAAAAAAAAAAAAAGGCTTAATAAATAGGAGTCTCAACTTATTTCTGTGATGAATTGTCTCCAGCAGCCTTGTTAGTAGGGTCATTCAGTACATATTTCCATGATTAACTCAATTTTCATTTTAGCTTTGCAGTTCACCTTTAAATATTTAGTTTGGTTCCTGTGAACAAATGTTGATGTTGGCTCTCTTGTCAGACGATGAAAATGTTACACAGATGTCCTTTGGTGATCCAGTACCACCAAAAGATCTGCAAATTGCTGAATGATGAACTGCCTTTCTCCATCATTCCTCTAGTTGGTGAACTGAAGTTTCTTTACCATTCATCCTGTTTGTTTTCTAATATCTTCCCTCTTCCTAAGAAATGCAGCAACTTCTGTCTCTTTGCTGGACAAAACATGCAGCATTACACTGCTCTAGTGGACAGCATTTTACTTGATGCTGATTAGCAGTCATGACAATGTCTTACATTTTCTTTAGAAATGTTATCTCAGACATTAAAGCAAATGCTTCACCAGTTTTACTAGTAGCACAAAAAGAGCCCATCCTTTAGGAATATTTTTAGATTTAATAAAAGTAAAATAAGGGTTCGAATTCACATCATTTCAGGAAGCCTAATTTAGACAACACAAGAATACTATTTCTCTTCCCTTCCCTTCCCTTCCCTTCCCTTCCCTTCCCTTCCCTTCCCTTCCCTTCCCTTCCCTTCCCTTCCCTTCCCTTCCCTTCCCTTCCCTTCCCTTCCCTTCCCTTCTCTTCCCTTCCCTTCCCTTCCCCCTTCTTGAAAGTGTGGAACCCTCTTTCTTCTCATTGGTTTCTATAACTGCCTTGGTGACAAAGGAGCTGTTGTCTCTGTCCATTTTTCCTAACTAGTCATTTCAGGAGATGTTTTGCTATACTCATTTGAATTAGTCTTTCAGGGCATTTGGGGATGATATAATTGCAAGATTGGGAATGAACAAGAGAGTGAGGTGCATTCACAGTAATTACGAATACCTAAATTTCAGAGACTGGTTATCTCAGCTCACTCCTTATCCCACTAATAGAGACAGATACACCACACACAGTTATTCAAAACAGGAACCTCAGTCAGCTATAGAGCAGGAGAACAGACAGAAGGAATTCTATTCCTTAGTTATCTTGGGCCATCCGAGAAACTCAGGGGTATCTGTCAACTTGAGTTAACAAATGGTTTTGCAGTAGGTGCTGTGTATCATCCTCCATTCCCACGTGAATGTGCTGAATTCGATGGAGCACCTCAGTTTTGGCAACTGTACTCTTTGGCTATTCATGTTTGCTCTTTAAGTTATTTCTAGTCCTTGCCTATATTGTTCCTTCTTTGCAATGCAGATCACTTTCTTTAAATGGAAGGCTGGAATTTAGATCATAATTGTGTTCAAATACTTCACCCGTTACATCTGTGCTACACACAGCTGCACAATGCTTTAAAGAACTAGATGATCTTAGAGTCTTTTCCAACCTTAATAATGATATGGTTATATGAAATATACCTTCATATTTCTTTAATTTCATTAATTCAGTATTCATTTTTGTCTTTAAATGAGAGTAGTTCTTTACACAGTAGTACAATGCATAAGAACAGATTTCAAGGAATTTATTGATTTGCTGTTGTCATCTATGATCTATTTTTTTTTTACATCCCCACTTCCTATGTCTTCAGCACTGCATTTAGTCAAAGACACAAAAGCTTCACTTCATTTAGAATCTAGATAGGGTGGATGACAGGCACCACAGTTAAATTTTTGATGCAAGAATGTACTTTTTTTTTTTTTTCAGAATCTATAGTTTCTACATTATCTCTAGTAGGCTTTTGCATACTATTTTCTAACACATTTTGCGCAGTTCCTGAAACTACCATTCAAACTTCCAGTAATGAAACACTGTGACTGAGACGTAGCCTGAACTAAATGAGCTAGCATGTCTATAGGGAACAGTGTGATGCTACATAAGACACCAGCTTGGCTCCAAGAAGCACAGTAGCTGCTGAACTTAAGCTGAAGACGTAGTTCATAGGATTGCTTGTTCAGAGCTACTTTGGTTAGCTCTTGCTGCACTTGTGCTGTGTGATTACTAGAGATATCTTACTTTGTGGTAAACTGAGGGAATTTGGAATATTTTTAGTTAATTATGTAATTTTTTTGTTTGTTTTTACCATGTGCTGATTGAAAATTAACCTTGTGTTGATTACCTGGTACAAACAAACCACTATTAGCATTGCTCCAGAGGCTAACTGTCATTGCTGGCAAAAAGGGGTTTTACTTCCTTCACGTCGGTGGACTTGAGCTTGCTTGTGTCAACACTGACTTTGGCCTCAGAGAATGAAAACAATAGAGTCATACAGAGGAGAGTGATTTTTTTTTTTCCTTTTTTTTTTTTTTTTTTTTTTTCTATTAGTGTATTAAACAAAGGATAATATTAAGTTTGGATAGTGGATAAAGTTAAGCTACGCTAATACTTATGATCAACTACCACTCTGTTGAAATTAGAAATCATGCATTCCTGAGGTTTCTAGCTATTTTGCTTGCCAAGAACATGCAGTGCTTCTACCAATTGCAGAGAAAAAATGAGGGATGGACATTCTTGCAATGAAGCAGTCAGTATTTACTTTATGTTCCCTTTTAATTCACGGGCACCTTGATTATTGATCATTTAAAAACGTACAGAGAATGGAGAGAAGCTGATTGACAAAGTGCCATGATTGCATTTTTTCTAATTACTGTAATTAGTAACTATTTACTTTTACTACATTTCTTTTAAAGGGTGTAAACAGCTTGATGGCTATCAGCTGCCATTGCAAGACCTGATATTTTGCCATTTTATAACTTTCTTAAAACAAACAAAGAAAAAGACAAATAGCAACAGCAACAAAACCCTTGTCCTGATAATTGCTGGTTTTACCCTAAAGGCAAAGGAGAATTCTTCTGCAAAGTTTGGTCAAAAACCACAGAAGCACATCTGAGTTACAACCCATTACGAATCATCTATATTTAAAATACTGGAATTTGTCTTGAACGTTAGGCTTGACACCTGTCTTCTTATGAAAAGTGTCATTCAGTCTTCAGTGATGAATGGTCAAATTCTATACCTTGTACTTTTTGACCAGTGTGTAAAGTGTTACCTTTTGTAACATATTGCCTTTTGACTTAGGAGTAACTTTGTACCTCGGAGTTAAGGCTGCAGCTCCCATTCCATTCCTGTATGTCATAGAGGGGAGCTGATTTCAGAGAATCATAGAGTCATAGAATGGCCTGGGTTGAAAAGGACCACAATGCTCATTTAGTTTCATCCCCCCCTACTGTGCCAACCACCAGACCAGACTGCCCAGAGCCACATCCAGCCTGGCCTTGAATGCCTCCAGGGATGGGACATCCACAACCTCCTTGGGTTCCAGTGCATCACCACCCTCTGTGTGGAATTGACCATGCCATGAAGTATTTATCCAGAGCTTATCATACGTATTTATTGTTCTCTTTTGTTTCTTTTCCTATTGGTATCTTATCTCATTTTTTGACCTGTTAACAGGTCAATGATTTACTGATTAGCATTCCCCAAATGATTATTACTGTTGTTTTGTTTTGTTTTGTTTTGTTTTGTTTTAATTGGTTTTAACTGATTAATACCTGGCTTGAATGCTGGAGCATAGACCTCCGTATTTCTCTGTGGGAGATAATAACAGCTGGTGAAGCAGATCAGCAATCAGGGAACAGGAAAGTACTCCAACAACTTTATTTTCTGAAGAGATTTCTGCTCTCTTTAGTCCCCTTTTGTCCAAGTGTTTTTTTCCTCAAGAGCCCACTGAAGCATCTCCATGTGGATGTCTGTATGTACAAAAGAAGTCTGCAATTCCATGTAGTAAGTATAGACTGCAGTTAACACAGTCCCATAAATAATGTCTCCTATCTGAGTGCAAAAAAAAGACATTTAGGTCTAGATTACATTGATATAATTTCCAGCAATGGGGGCAAAGAAGATTGCTTTGCTTTAGTATCCCAGAACAACTGTAAAATTCAGGTTGAAGAGAACCTCTCGAGATTATCTGGTCCAAACTTCTGTCAAAAGAACTTTATCCAGAGTATGTTGAAGACAAGTCTGGAACATTTTCAGTGAAGGAGACTCCACCACTTCTTTGGGCAACTCAACCCAAAGTTTACTTATGGGGCCTTGGGCAAACTGATCTAGTAAACATGGAAGTTTGGTGGCCCTGTCAGGCAGGGGGGTTGGAGCTTCATGATCCTTGAGGTCCCTTCCAAGCAGGGTCATTTTGTGATTCTGTGATTCTGTGATTTACTTGTTCTCATGATGATTTCTTTCATATACGCAGATAAAATTTCCTCAAGAGCAACAGCTTCTTGTGTTGTTTGCCTCCTGTCACCATAAGTCCTTTTGAAGATGACCCAATTTTATTTTATTTTTTCTATAACTGTCTTTTAAGCATTAGAATGCTGTGATTAGAGACTTCCTAAGCAATTAATCCATCTTTTTGTCATATGTTACATTCTCCAATCCTCTAACCATCTTGGTAACCCTAAACAGGACGATCTCCAATTATTTCAATATCTCTTTTAAAATGTGGGGACAAAACTGCACTCAGCATTTGAGATATGGCCTAAGAAGGGCTGAAGAGGTTTTCTACTCATACCCTTCAATCTGCAGGCTGCTGGTGCAGAGCAGGAAGCCCTTAGCTTTCACTACTGCTGGGCACACTGCTGACTCAAATGTAGCTTGCTGCACACCACAAACTTATGACCTCAGCATAACTACTCCCCAGCCAGTTTGATCTCTGTCCCTACTTCTGTTTGGGGTTGTTCCATCCCAGATTTATGTTTCTAAGATCTCAAACAGTTGGTGACCCAATCTTTCAGCCAGATGAGAACTCTGTGTGGTGAGTACTTGTACAAGGGCATATTCATCCCTTTCTAGTTATCTGTGACTTCTTGTCTCTCTATGATCATCCAGTGCAACTCAGCCTATGCCCCAAAATACAGAAGGTTGCACTATCCCTATCACACACCTAAGTGTTCAGTGACTTAGGTTCTTATTTTTCTGAGAGGCTGTGTTGAAATCAGCTGGACAATGGTAGAACTACTTAATAAGCAATAAGCTAAACAATTAATGTGATCAAATTTTAAATGTAGAAAAGAATAAAGTTATTTAGCCTCCAGAGCCAAATAAACCTCTTGGGTTTCTCCTAAAAGTTTTCAAAGAAAACTGTAGGTCTCCTACAAGTAGCAGCATAGAACTTCTGAACCAGCACACCTACTGTTGAAAATGACATTGGAAAAAAAATCAGCACCTCTGGCCTCAGCTGTAGCAGCTGCAGAACAGATGGAGGCTAGTGTTGCTCAATTCCTCCTCCCCTTCTAATTAACCTGTACAAAGAAGGAAGCAGTCATAAGTGAAAAACCCTATGCTTCTGCTAAGGCCTTTTTTCCATGAGAGCAATGACAAACATGGAGAGCTCTATGTCTGAGCAGGTACAGCTACTGCTTTTTAACACAGACAACGCAGCATTCAAAGCAGCTGCTTACATGATTTAATGCATCTCACCCCAAAACTTGATGTACTGTGGTTTAAATTAACAAATGGCTTGACTCTCAGTACTTCTTGTAACTGGGACTCTCATATTTAGCAGAAACTTCTGTTACCATATTAAAGTCTAATATCATCTATAGATAGATGTGGGGGAGGTCACAAAATCTGAGTAGACTTACACAGTAAATGCTTAATAGTGGAAGACATAAGTACACACAGAATCTGGCATGTGACCTCTTGCCAGTGGGTGTTCTGTACCAGTAATTTGGTAGGTGGAGAGGGTGGAAAGGGGTGGGGGGAAGTGGCTTTAAACTAGAAGAGAGGAGATTTAAGATGGATGTTAGGAAGTCATTTTTTACTCAAAGGGTGGTGCAGCACTGGCACTGCTGCTGAAGAGCTGTGGGTGCCCCATCCCTGGAGATACTTAAGACCAGGTTAGATGGGGGTCTGGGCAGCCTGAGCTGGTAGGTGGCAACCAGCCCATGGCAGGTGGTAGAAACTGGGTGGGCTTTAAGGTCTCTTCTAACCAAAGGCAATCTATGATTCTACAAAATATGTGAATGTAGGTATGCTTATATATATTCCTATACTTAAATACTTGAACGTGTATTCTAAATGATTGCGGTATAACATAGTAAGTTTAGAGCAGAAATATGCTTGAGGAATTCCTGTGTCACAGAGTCAAAGCTGATTTAGCTTGTTGATGTGATGAATGGTAGCCAATTGGACTGCTATACATTTTAGTAATCATGAATGGAAGGGGATTCTGATCCAGTTCTTCATTTGTTCTTTATGGGTTTGTTAATTATTTATTCCAGTGTGGAGAGGTTAGAGAGTAGAAATCGCATGTTGAGATACACTGAGTGATGAAAAGGTATTAATTCTCAGGTATTAAGAATTTATAATCAGTCTATCAAGACAAAAAAAGAAAAGGAATGGGCACATAGGAAGCAAACAATTGCTTGCAAAGTCATGATCTTACTATGTCTTAAAAATAAATAAATAAAACAAAATGAAATAAAATTATATATATATGCATATCAAGAGATTTAACCTGATGTCATAACAGTGTTTTGGAAGTTGACTTGGTCAGACGCTTACTTAAAATAAAAATTTTAAAATGTGCTTTTAAAATAAATGTAAGAGTTAACACAACATAGTTTAATAACTGCAGAGAGTGTCACAGGGAAAAAAAAAAATGCTTAGCAGGTGTTGGTCCAGACAATATTCCAACACATTTTATATTATTGTCCAGTATAATAATATTAGACAATGACATTGCCATACCACTTCAGAGGTGTAGGTATTCATCAGAGAGTCATTGAATACTGGGTTTTCTCTGTGTCACACAATTGCAGAAACAGTTGTGTTGGATATTAGTGTTGATCCACTGAGAAAAGCGTCAGTGTTGAATAACCCCAAAATGTGCTATAATTTAGCTATAAGAAGAACATAGGGAGCTATTGTCCACCAGCTGGACAATAGGGAACATCTCTTTTACCTTCACCCTTCTTTGTAAAGAAAAATACACTCCCAGTTATTTCTCTGATTCTTTACAGGGTTAATTTATTTCACATTTTGCTTTTACAAGATTTTGTTTTCCAACTCTTAATTCCCCCTCCCACATTCTATAAGGATCCCCATTCAAACAATTCACTGCTGTCTTTAGTTTTGATTTCGGTCTTCCAAATCATTTTCCCCCCGGTTTGAAACTCCCAACAACTCAGTCTTTCCTGTGACATTCCTTTTATAATTCCTTCACTTGGAAGTGAACTCTGATCATTAACAGAGCCTGGATCTTATCCTGTGTATGCTCTAATCTCTCAGATTCCTGGATAACACCTTTCTCCTTTCCGCCTCTTTTTGGATTCCTATTTGTAAAGCAGTTGAAACATGCTTGGCTTTAATCAATTGAATTGGCCTGCATGTATGTCTAAAGAAATCATGCATTAAACACCTTGATGGATTAGAGCTCTGCAAGTTTCCTCAAAACCTGGTGCAGCTTCTTGATTTACAAATGATGAAGTACATACTTACAGCCATTGTCATTAAACTTTAATTATGTAAAACATGACCAGTGGCCAGTGGTCCCAGACATAGACTGGCATCCTGTTATGTTTAATACAATGCAAACACAGCATAAACAGATTCACTGCTTTCTCCTCTAAGATGTTCATGTACAAAACTGACTGAAGATCACACGACATCTTCCAGGAACATCTCAGCAGAAACTGGCAACAGAGTAGGAAATCAAAGGATTTCGATTAGCTTACTCAGGGTAGAAACTACTTCTTACCAATTAAAATAGGTAATTTGACTGCATCTGGATTTTCTTGTGAGAAACTGTCCTATGTAACTGAGAAACTATACAGAATATTATTATAGCCCAGACAAAAGCTGTGATGTTGTCCCCTCTGTGGGAATCTGGCAATTGATTTTGACAGGAGAAGCAGCCTAGCCACCATAGGTGATAAAAATTACAAACTTTTTCTTTTTTTTCTTTTTTTTTTTTTCTTTTTTTTTTTTTTTTTTTTCTTTATATATATATATGTGTGTGTGTATTAGGAATTGCAGAATAATAGAGCATTGAAGAGCTTAATTTTGTAGGGTCTAGAGTCCTTTCTCTTGGAAATGGCACTGCACTGGGACTAGCAATGCACTGGTTTTAGAAGGACAACAGTCCTGGATCAAGTATTCCACTGTTTTTAAGAAAGGCTTTCCATGTCAAACGTCCCATATTTTAAGAATCATTTTTACACAGTTACATCAGCACTCCCACAACTTCTTACTTATTAAATATAGTTCCCAGTGCGACACCCTGGCTTAAGCACAACAGGTACTTTTATGAAACCTGGTTTGAGTTTTTAGTGCAGCTGTGCAAAACTTTTGTAATGAAACTCAAAACCTGCTCAGGCTTGAGTTTCATTACAAACCTGAAACTCACATCAGGTTCTCTAAAGGGTTTGTCAGAGTTCACAACACTGAAATCTTGAGGAGGGATGAAGCAAGTCTATGCTGAGTTATGGTTTCAAGTGCAAGCCAAGGAAAATGCACTGCTTTGACCCCCAACCAGATAAAACCCAATGGTTTAGTTAAAAAGGAATAAGTTCTTGATAAGCAAAAACAAAGGATGAATTTCATAAGATCTCAAGAACCAAGACAATCAGGATTTAATCTGCAAGATTGTGTAGGTGAAAGCTTCACCAACAGTTACGATTGTACACTTTGGTTTTCTTTTTTTCATTTGTAACTGATTAGTATTTGTTATATTGAAGACAAACCTGTTTGTACAGTCCCTTATGAGTCAAACAAAATGGTAGTAGAAATATGTAAGCCCTCCTATGATATGACAGAGCAGCCATTCTTCAGGGAATCATGGGGTGAGTTCTGCACATACTTTGACGGCTGACCAGTTGTCTCATGTTAAAAAGTTGTATGAATATCTCTGGCTCTGAATTTCCATGTCAGTATTTCCTATGAGAATCCTGCAGAAACGCTGCTGGAACATCTACAGGGCATGATGTACCACCCAAAAACCAGACCACTCCCCCAGAACAGTGCCAAAAAATCAGAGCAGCATGCTGAGAGCACCAGTACCAAAATCATCCTGTTGGATCCTTTACAGAACCCATTGTATTTGTTGTGAATCTCTGCAAATACAGCCACACTGTTGCTCATTCCAGTACAGCTTGCTCGGAGCTAGCTGATGTACTTCCACATTTTCCTTCACTGGAGGCATGAGAAAATCAGGTCATTGTGCAACATGACACTAACATCACAGGTACAAAAATATGAAAACTGTTGTCTCAGAGTTACCAGGGACTGTTTCTGTTCTTGCCTCAGACATCTTTCCCTGATGCAATGTGTCATAGCCGGTAAGTACATCCTGATGGTTGGTCTCATGGCCCCTGTAGAGTTGTAGAGGCGTTGGTAGTTCAAATCCTTCTACTGTTCCCTTTCTCAGTGCTCAGTGTGCTTCTGCCAAACTGGGTGGTGAAGCTTGACTAGGGTGAGCCTGTAGGAGCTGCTGAACTCTTCCCACAAGGAGGTAATAGAATGACTGTGAATTTATTCATCCTTTAAACAGTGAATAGGACATTTTGAGACCTGGCAACTGTTGCGACCAAGAATAAAGTGTGACAGGAACTAATGAGGAATAAGTATCTTTTAAGCTGCAGATAACAAGTCAACATACATTGAATTCCCTCAGGTATGTGAACACAGTTGTTCTCACAGCCACCAACTAGGAGTGCAGATGATTGCTGGTAAATCATTCCTCAAATGTAGGTGCCAAGTTCTCCCCTAAAGAATCCCATAGCACTGGATGCTGCATTTGACTTACTGCTTTTCCTGAGAGATGACGTGTCAGACCACTTCTAATTAGATACCCATATGAGTAGTGTCTCTTTTTGGTCTACTTTACAATCAAGACACATATTCTGCAAATGGATGTTTGAAGTGACGGAATATGAAAAACTGGAGATAAATCTCAAATCTCCCATATTTGCATGCAAACTATTTGTCCCTAAGGGGATTATCAAGCAGAGAGGCTGTTGATTTTAAATCACATTTAGGGAACTATTTTTGAAGAGCTGCTGTTGTCATATAGTTAGCTGTAAGTCCCTTGGACACACAGATCTTTCCACTTCTTGAAGGCAAGTTGTTGCCCCTGAGGTCAGATCAGAAATCTATTCAGTCTTTGCAATAGTTTAGCACCAGTAACACAGACAATTTGTGCCAGAATTAATAACGAAAATGCATCTGAATTACCTTAATGAAACCTGATTTTTCTTTTAAATGCACTTAAATATTGCATGCGTAAAAAGTAAAAATACAAACATCTACTCATGGTGTCACTAGAAATATAAAGGGAATTAGTTGTAATTGCAGTCATTCTGATGGAATTAGAATAGGCTTCCAAATTACTTAAATTAAATGTTGATAAAGTGGTCATATCCAAAAAGAAGAAATATTTTTTTTGACTGAAACATACACTGGTTCTTAAAATGAAACAAATCTGTTATGTGCAAAATCTAAAGTTGCATTATGTGTTTTGGTGCTCACCTCTTCCTTTGTATCACAGGATTCACTTTTGTATTATCGAGTTGAACCATTATGGAAATCAGATCTAGCCAGGAACTGCTGAGAGTCTTTCATCCATTTCCTCCTTTCTCTTGTGAGAAAGGAGAATTGTTAATCTACGTATTTTGCCCTTGCTTGCCCCCTTGCACAGACTTGCAGTGCCCAAAGGAGATGAGAACTCAATGAGGGCTGAGAGAAAATCAGAGGTATGTAGATATGTGTGCTGAAACCACAATCATTTCTTGTAGCCCCAACCCAAAATGACCCCTTGGAACTCTGGCATCAATGGAGTGATGAATCAGCATCTTCCTATGACAGCTGTAGTCCTGAAGGAGTAGTTCCTTCTCGTGTTTCCCTTCGAGCTTTAGAGCTGAGGGTATGCAGGGGTCAGGCTGGAGCTTTGGCCCATAGTTTTACTGTGTGAATCATAAGAGTGTGTTCCAATCAGAAATAACTCAGTGAAAGACATAATTTAGCTTGCTTAATTATATTGACTCTTATATGGGGAAGGAGTAAATAAGTACCTCGCATACATGGAAACGTGTTTATTGAATAATGCTTAGTCGAACAACAATTTGGCACTTTTAACACATCTACAGTATATTTTTAATACTTTCATATGGCCAAATAATACTTCCACATTGACATTTTTCCCTTATTTTTTAATCTACTGTACAGTGAACATATGACAAAGGTTCATTGATTTATTGTGAGTGTAGCAATAGGTTTATAACTGCATGAATCATGCAGATTGCTCAATTCACCACATGCCTTAATAAAAGTTTCACTTTAATAAAACAGAGCTAAGGCAAATATGTCCAGAGGCTGGTCTGACATTCCTTATACATTACCCTGCCTCAGGAAATTATTACTATATATTTTACAGCAGCTACAGTAGGTTGGGGATCAGGATTAGAATATAGTAACTACTGTGACATTTAGCAGAACTCCTGTGTATCCTATTAACCCTCACAGGGTGGATTGGTGCAGGCATGTTTCAGGACAGTGTTTTTTGTACTTTTAGATTGGCAGTCCCACCTAGAACTATTTCCTGTTGAGGTATGATTTCTCACCGAATTCAAAGTTTCAGTTTGTATCATATAATTTGAAACAACACTGGCCTCAAATTTTGGTTTGAGCTAAAGTTGGTATTTTCCTCTTGAGAGCAAAAAAGAAACATATTTGCTTCCTCTGCCCATCTTTCACTTATTATGGATGTATATTCTTTCTTAACTAGTAGAGCTCAGAATATTAAGCATAAAGTTATTCATCATAAATATATTTGAACATCTGTAGATGGCATGGGTTATTAAAAGTATTCATCGTTGATCTGACTAATGATGTCAGTAAAAAGTGATCTGTGCTAAATGATAATCAAAGCTTTAATATCTGTGGGCATGTTGTGGCAATCTGTGCTTGCACTAGATTGAATATTTATTACTGTCTTTCATAGAACTGCAAAGGTTTTTGTGTGAAAAGTTATACCTTGATAACTCATTTTATTTTTTATTTGTTAATATATTTTAGTGACAATATTTTCACTATTTTTTTTTTTTCACAATAATGAGCTTTTTGCCTCTGTTTTTTTGAACACTGTTGCATAAAGGTGACATGTTTACAAACAGTATAAAACAAAATATACAGGTTTACTTTCAGTGTTCCTGATGACATCTCCAATGGGAAAAGGAAAGAAAAAAGAAAAAATGTAAAACAGAAAAGAATTCTGGAATAATCAACATTTAATAAAAAACAGCTCTGGTACTACTGTCTTCTGACACAATCAAAACCTTTTCTATTGCAAAGATGTCAGTACTGTGAAGGGTTTTTTTTAGTGTACACACCTCAGGCATGCAGATAAACCCCAGTAAACTGGAGCCAGGATTTGAAGCTGATGTTTGAAGCGTGTCCTTAAAGCTGTCTTCTTTGTCAGGGAATTCACTGTCATCTGGAATTTTAGACTCTAAGGCATCCCTGCCACAAAAGGAGGAAGTGTGAGGATTTCACTATTATTCTTTCATAACACTGTATCTGTGCTGCTCATTAGATGCTAAGTCCTGGTTCAGATCACAACAGATATCTTGCTCCGGGTTTTAATTGAAACATGGCAGAAAGTCCACATGGTTCCAGTTCACTGAAGCCTACTTTGCTTATTAATTCCCATTATCTCTCTCTTTTTGCCTTCTCTCTTGGCTGTTGATTGAATTTTTGTTTAAGAATAACTTCTATAACTGTCTTGAAATCTAACCACAAAGTGCATATGTGTGAAACTAAATGAAATGTATATTTATATATACATGTTTTAACAGATAAATTGTTTACACCATGGTTTATTTAAATTGACAACTTTTTTTTTTTTTTTTTTTTTTTTTTTTTTTCTTTTCCAAGTTACTTGTAGTCCTTGAATTATCTTAATTAGAAAACAGTAAAATTCTATACTAAGGTTTGATTTATGAAGCAAAGTAGAAGAGTACTATGTTTTGGTTATTAGAGATAGATCTTAGTAGGGTTTTTCAGCTTGCTTACTTTGCCTAGTTTTGTGTATCCAACCCCTATAGTCTCATTTTAAGCATTCAGAAAAAGCCTTATTTAGAATAATATCTGGAAATACATATTGTTCTCATAATATGTCATACTTACATTTCTTTTGATGAGGATAAATACTGTGTGTTGAATAATGACTGTCTGTCTCCTAACATTATCTGAATGCCTCATTTACATCACTGATAAAACAATATTCTTTACTAAGTTGAGTGAAATTAAAAGAGTCATTGATTTAATTTTTGTCAGATTTCTTTAAAAAGAGAGCATCATCTGTTAATTTTCCTGCATGAGTCTGACAAGACTGGAAGGAATATTTTCTGCAATCCAATAAAGAATACACCGTTTTTTCTCTTGAGTATGGTATATCAAATATTTTCGAAATGATTTGCAAACCATCAGGAAAAAGAAAAACAACATAAAAAGACAGTGGACCTTTAAAGACCAAAGAAAGCCCAACAGATGACTAATAACATTTATCTGGGACTTCCATATCATTTTAAAATGCATAACAAGAAGAGGACCATATACCTGGAAGATGATTATGCAATTCCTTTTTTTTGTCAGTGTGGTAGATGTGGCTGTCCTGACTTTTGCCATAATTAATTCTAAATATGTTCCTCTTGAAGTGAAATTCCTCAGCTTAAGCAAGGTGCTGCATTCCTTGCAGGCTCTGTTAGACACCTAGCAAGGTGTTTGCACAGCCTTTGGGTAGTGCTCTGCTTTGTCTTGTCTCTGTTTATGGGGCCATGGATACTATGTTTGTTTGTGCCCAACAGTTTGACTTGGGTCTGTGAGATGATACCTGCAGTCACTGGGCTTAGCCAGGTAGCTGGTAGTGACCTTATGTCTCCTGTAGCTTGAGCTGCAGCTTTAGCAGGATGTTACATCTTCAGGGTGGAGGAACAACCTCTGTTTTCAACTGCTTTTAGAAGAAAGTGGCCACATAGTGTTTCATGTGGAGTTCAATCCAATCATGGAAATGAGACATGCTATAGGCACAGAACTGATTTAGATCCCCAGGAGTCTACTTGTCACTGCAATTGTCTATTGTTTTGCCAGATGCTTATAGGAGAGGTGTGTCATGCCAGTTGCAGAAGGCTAGGCAGAGCATCAAACATTCAGAGATATGAGATTGTCCAGTATGGAAAAGAGGAAGGTCAAGGAAGTCCATGTAGCTCTCTATAGCTCCCTGAAAGGAGGCTGTGGCAACATGGGAGTTGGCTCTTCTCCCAGATAACAGTGATAACAAGAGAGATAACAGATAACAGATAACAAGAGAGAATGTCCTGAAGTTGTGCCAGGTGAGATTCAGGTTGGATATTAGGAAAAAATTCACCTCAGAAAGAGTGGTTATGAACTGGCACAGGCTGCCCAGGGAGGTGGTGAGGTCACCAGATGTGTCACTGAGTCAGTGGGCATGGTGGGGATGGGTTGATAGTTGGATTGATTAATTTTAGAGGTCTTTTCCAACCTTAATGATTCTATAATTCTATGTCAAGGAAGCATTATGAGTTAAAATCCTCAGTTAACTAGAAGTTCAGGTTTTGATCAAATTTTTGGGCCTAAATTCTGCAAATGTGTGTTTGAGACCCTTGCTTTCTTACTTGTATGTACTGGCTTTCAATGGCATATGCTGAATTTACTAGTTTAAAGCTTACCAAAGATCAAAGAGCTAGCAAGATGTTGAAGATGCTTCTTCCAATGACCCTAGAGCACCCAGGATCCTCCTCTCATTCACTTCTCTTCAAATGAGAAGGATGAAGCATTACTAGAGAAACGTTTAGTGAACAATGTGTCTTACGCAGCCTGCATTAAAGGTATTGTGATATCTACCAGTAACCTTCTTTCTGCTAAAATCTCTATATTACTAATGGATCAGGGGTTGAATTTTTGTGCTTTGCAATGTTTGCTTCTCAGGCATAATATATTGCCACAGAAATACAGGCCATTTCTCGCTGCACATTTCAGAAACAGAGCATGGCACTATGCCATGTTATGGCTGTTAGCATCACTATAACATCCTTTCAGAGTGGTCTGCTCTGCTAACATTTTCTAAAGAATCTCTGGGAATGACACTGTCAAACTGATGTAATGATATCACATGGGTTGATGTCAAGATATGTCAAACTGTTGAAACTGTAGCTTTCTTTTCAAAATATGTCCTTTGCCCTGTTACTGCTGCTGATGGTTGGATTTGTTGGTCCCACCTCCTAGTTTGCACAAGCAGGATAAAAGCACAGGAGCACAACACACAGTGTGGTGTGAGCAAAACATCCTTCAGTGTGAGCTTAGCAGTGCAGATAGCCATATAAGATGAAGTGAAATAAGTGTTCCTTTGTGAATAGAGGCCCTTTGCCCAGCCTTTGCATCACACTGCTTAACCTGGCCTACAGCCTATGTAAAGATACATAGATTATAAAGAAAACACTCCTTTCAGAATGCAATGTGAAAACTTGTAAAACATCGCCTTTGTCCACACAACATGTATTCATTCTGGAATGTCAAATAAACACAGGGACTTTCTGAATATCCTTCCTCTGGTCTGGCATTTTGGGGTCCAAACATAAAACTGACACATTACTAGGGAGGGCTAAGAAAGTAAAATCTGTGAAAACATCTTTAAGAGAGACTATAAATTCTTTCTTACATGAAAGTCCGGGAACTGAAATGTGGCCTCCTCAGCATGGGTAGAGAACTTGGACAACATGAAGCCTTGATCTCACTCTGATCGTTATCCAAGGAGATTAAGCTCAACAGGATGGATCAACTGTTATCTGAGCTTTAAAGTGCATAGTCCTATTAGCTCCTTTGCTGCCAAATAGGACAATTTTAGTGACACTAGAAGTAACATGAAAATCTGGTCAGGAAGGCAGACTATTCTGATATCAGACAATTTTGAAGAAGGTGTTGTGGTTGTTTTAACAAATTTTCCCCTAGGAAGGACCACTTTGCCTACCTTTTTTTCTGTCTACCTTTTCTGCTTAAGACACTGTTAAGATAATAATAACCTTCTGTAGTGAGTATTATTCCTCGCATTTTTCTTTTTATTTGCAGCTGCTAGGACAAGTTTCTATACAATCCATTTTAAAAACACTTATTGTTACAGGCCAAATGACATTAATCATAAAAAATACGATGTGACTGTCAATAATTTTTTCTCAATTATTCACTGGATTTTATTTTTATTTTTTTTTAATTCACCACTTTCTTCTGTATTTCCACAGTCAAAGTAATGAAAGATAAAAACGCCATTAAGGGGGAAATCATACTGTGTGTACAGTGATTTAAATGCTAGAATTAAACAATGTTAATATTCATGATATTTTCTTGCTTTCAGATGAACTTGGATGGTTAAATACATTGATAACTTCATTTACTGATCTTGAAGAAGGCAGTGAGAAAGAAGCTATCACAAATACTGTGCTTCTGTTATTTGATTTTGCATTCCATTACGTACTTCCTGAACATGTGATCTGTCTTTGAGAAGCTCATGGTAAAGCCTGGGATATGTCATCAAGAGGGGGAAAAATGAACTGAGTAACATTTGTCAAATATCTGTGATGATTACATTATCATATGTTTCTTACAGGACGTTCTGCTAAAGAAGTCCCACTTACAAGTTCTCTTCCTTTTCTCCTATCCCTCCATCCTCACCCCATCAAAAAATATTCTAGCTTCCGTTGATCCACATAACACTTAATGTCATTTTAATGCACAGCCCAGAGCTGGCACCCTCAGGCTGCGAAAATTATGTTCTGGTATGTGATGTGGGGAAGGGAACAAGTGAAAGATACTGCCTGGATTTGGAAAGGATGTCAGGAAAGGGAATGGGAGTTGGAAAAGCTGTTAGGAAATGCAGATTGGTAAGAGTGTCAAACAAAGGCTGAATGGGCAGGGCTCAAGGGGGAAACTGAAAGTTTTGTGGAGAATATATGAGGTGACTGGTCGTGTTTGAAAGCATCCCTATCAACCATTTCAAGTCTGCTCTTCTCTTATTTCAGCTTTTCGTTTACTCATCATTCATTACTCTGGTGGTTTGCCTCTCCAGTGACTTTTTCCTGTACAAATGACATTCCAAGTCTTAAGTCAACCAGGTGCCCAGGTGTTTCCTCTCCCCTACCTTTGAATAACATCCCCTGAAAGCCAGGGAGCACATAGGATACCTCATCATTTTCTCGGAGTCCAGGTTAGTGTTTTCATTTGCCTTCATTTCTGTGGCACCCATCCATGCTGAGGGAGGCTAACACTATCTGACTGTGCCTCTCTCAGAGGCTAGGACTCTGTAAGCTGTTTTTATGGTGTTCAGTTTATTTTCTTTACCCCTGGCTTTTAGAAAACCTTCAGTTTTTCCTCTACCACATCCCTTTACCTGCTGACTCTTCTGGCTTCTTGTGGGATCCAAATTCCCTCTGCAATTTCCTGCTCCATTTCTAACCCATACTCTCCAGTTGATAGCAGCACTACTTCCACATGCCCCCTCAGTGGTCAATATTTACTACAACTTAAGTAAGTGACGTCCCTAATTTTCTCACATGACTTGGCATCAAATTTCAATTCCACAAATAATTATGATTATGAGATATGTAGGACAGGTACACAGCTGGCACAGGTGTCCAAACATTCTGTTCTTTCATGAGTAGTGCATCAGTTGCTTAGATCTCAAACAGGGGATGAGCAAGCTTATGCATGCCCATGCTGTCCTTCTGCTTCTGCTTTCTTGGTTTTTGTTTACAGGTAAAGTCTTTCAGACTGCAAACCCTCTGAACTGCACAGTACCTTTCATGGTTCAATTTGTGGTTATTAAAGGGCTAAAGATACTAGGCTTTTTTTTTTTATATATATACACTCAGTGATAGAAATAGCCTCTAAAATGTCATGAGGAATGGGATAAGACATCTTATTTTTATATTACAGGGGAAAAAAAAAAAAAAAGAACTTAAAAAGCCCTTAGAAATTGTGGGCAATACAGAAAACATCTGAATTTGTAGCACAACACTTTATAAAAGATTATAATCCAAATCACAGATGTTTTCATACCAGAGAACAGCAAAAAAAAAACCTTACATCAGGAAAAAAATGAGAAGCTGAAGTGTAACCCAAGCTTTTTCATTTCCAGTCTGTATGACTCAGCTTTGGATGGAGTTGGGTTCAGCCATCAATCACTTCTTTGCTTCTCTTGCATTTGAGCCCATATGAAATTCTTAACCTGGGCACAAAAGTGTTGGACTACTAAGGGTACTGGTACTAAGCACCAGTCTTGTTACTCTCATAAATGTTTGACACTGGGGACTGAATGATAAGCTTTTGCTTCATCACATATTTCCCATACAGGTAAAATGTTTGGCACAAAGCTACCTACCCTCCTATCTGTGCTTTCTAAGGTGGGAAACACCCGAGGGATGCTTGAGAATGAAAAAAAAGCCGACAGATATATCAATATCACCTAGTTTGCAAAGGTTGACTGCAAAGGTCTGTTGGATTAGATATGTTTGATCAGATAAATAAAAATCTTCTGTCATAAAGTTTTGCTCTATATTTCATCTTGTGTAATCATAAAGACATACCTGATTTCTCACAGATCATTTATACTGTGATGGTCAAACACTGTGGCATGAATAGGCACTTTACTGTCTCTAATATACATCACAGCTAAGTGAGAGCATCATGGATGGTGAAATATCTCTGTATCTTTTCTGTGAACTATTTTTGCTGCACCTTCTTTAAAGACTGTAGGGTGAATGCTTCCAGCTCCTAAAGGGAAATGATCACTGGAAGGACAGTCTCAGGCTAACAGCACCCTAAAAACTGAAGCAGTGTTTGAAAGAAAGAACTGACTCTCAGATGTACTCAGACTTCAGGATATTAAGGCAGTATATGAAGGGTCCTTCCATTCTAGTATTGAGTCGAATCTGGTAGTAATATTATTTATTTGTAGCGGAACAACAGGTGACAAAGAAAAAAATATATGCCAGTTTTTCCATTGGGAATTTCTCTCTTAGCTTCAGCTCCAATAAACTTACACAGTTGTCAAAATATTCTAGCGAAGGGGAGCACAGACCCTTTTTACATGCTTCTTCATTAGAGAAATGCAAAATGATTTAAAGAAACATCATCATCCTTTCTTGTATTGCAAATGGAAATGGCTTCATGCAAAAAAAAAAAAAAAAAAAAAAAAAAAAAAGAAAAACAAAAACCCAACATGATTCTATTTGCCTGAAATGGGATAAGAGGGATTAATGACTGTAGCCTTACATGTGATTTACCTACTCTTTACAGAATCACCAAGGCTGGAAAAGACCTCTAAGATCATCCAGCCCAGTCATGCACCTACCCTCATACCTAGTTTTAAAGCTCTCTCAACAGGCCCTTCCAGCTCCTGGGCTAGGTTCCAGTTCACCCTTTCAGACAAGTGAGACCCAACTGCAGCCATCAGGCCAGGTGCTGAGTGAACTGCACCATGGTCAAAAGAATTCTTGTGACTGCACTAGCCTCTCAGCCATGTGTTTATTAGATGGGTTTTCCTGCTACAATCAGTTTCCTTCCCTGCCCCTGAAGGGACAGAGGAAAATATGACCTGTACACTTGCCCTGTCCACTAACTGCCCCAGTCCCCTGATGTCCTTTATGATATCCCTCAGGCTTCTCTCACCAACTTTATCACTGCTAGCCTGAACTATCAATAAAGGATAATAATAAGAGGGCCAAATCACACCAGGAAGTTTCCTAGAAATATTCCTGACCTGGGCCACATGAAGGGAACACACATCCCTGCAGGTAGGGTTGGGCTAACACATACAGCCTCTCAGCAAGGAGTCACCTACAACAATCACCCTTCTGCCCTTCTTGGCAAAGGCAGTCTTGAGATGTGGAGTCAAGTGCCTCACCCTACACAACCTCATGGGTGGACCTCCCACTGCATCCTCACTCACCTCTCCCTCAAGTTCCAGAGCCTCAGACCTATTACCTATCTCTTCCCTTGATATCTTCACAGATTTGCTTTTCTCTCTGATGACAGAAGTCATCAGGAGGCCTTCCAGTATTTGAATGAAGCTTACAAGCAGGAAGAGGACTGCCTTTTTATGCAGTCTAATAGTGACAGAACAAGGCAGAATGACTTTAAAGTGAACGAGGGCAGATTTAGATTAGCTGCTAGGAAGACATGTTTTAATCAGAGAGCAATGAAGCACTGGCACAGGCTGCTCAGACATCTGTTCGAAGATAACAAATATGACACAGACTACGGCAGACCCAAGTCCTTCTGAAGTTACTGGACATTAAATGAAATGATTTAGACAAAGGGAATTAGATACCTGCACGTGAACAAATGAATTAAGATGTGTTCAGTACAACCTGTGAGTGCTGAATGTGATTGACTTGATGATAAAATATATCCTTCAGCTGATCTGCTGAAAAGCTGCAAATCTTTGTCAATACAGTCCTAGCTCCTAATTTACTGTTAGTCTATAGATGTCCATATGAGCTCTTTTTCAAGTGCTTAACAATTAAGCCAATCAGATGCAACACAGGATGTTACTTTAAAATACAGTCACAGATATTGGCATTTCAGAGGAACATGTTCTCATTGCATGTTAGACTTGAGACAAAAGATGAGATCTTTAAAAGTCTGTGTAAACAATGGAAAAGAGTAGGATCAAATCACTTCCACCAGTGTTTTTTTGGTTTTTTTTTTTGAGGGGGGGGGGGGGTGTTTAATGACATATCAGGGTTAAAATTAAACTTGGAGTGAGAGTACTTTGTGTCTCCATCCCTAACACCCATTCCAGCCCTTGAGTTACTTAATTCCATTCCCAGAGAGCAATAAAAATGGAAAAAAAAAAACACAAAAACAATCTGTTAGGAAGAAGACGAAGAAAAAAAAGCTTTCTTCTGCCTTCTCTTGTTCTCTATAAAAGAATGAACATTAGTTCACGATCTTAAATATCTGTCACCACATCATCTGTCTTGCTTGAGTATCAAGACACGGTTAGTAGGTAATAAATGCCCTCTAACTGAAAGAGAAGGAATACCCCATGTACCAAACTGTCAGAGAATTTTCTGCTTCATGCAACATTTTATTATGTTAAGTAAGTCTATATAGTTTTCACCAGAGGTTGTTTGTTTAACCTCTGCCTTATGATATATTTGTCAACTCGATTACCCTTTCCATGAATACTGTTTCAGCCAAAAAACATTAAAAATTGTATAAATCAAATTTTTATTTCCCCCTTTTTTTTCTTAATATTTAATTACCTGTTCTCTTTTTGTTCACCTTTCCCCCAGGTTCCGTTATTCAGCTCTCACACATAGATTAGCTGACGAATAAAGCTGGCTCCAAATCTAATTCACAGTTCCTTTGGGACATGCCAAGAGCAACCATTTAAACCATGTTTTCTTCAGTTAACCAACACAAGGTTAATTTCCGTGGTTGTCCTTTGCTTGGATATGAGATACGAGTTTGGATGTGAGATATTTTGTGAAATGAGCTTTTCAGTACCACCCAATCAACTACATGAAGAGCAGTAGCGATACAATGACATTTCCACAGTTAAGATCAGGGAAAAAAACCAAAAGACCACCAAGACTTTAGGGAGAATTTAGATGAATTCTAACACTGTAATTGTGGTAGGTTCAAACCTGGGTGAAACACTTCAAAAGCATAATAAAGCTAAAGTGGTTACGTCATATGAAATAAAGCAAAACTGTAGTTTGTTACCACACATAATCATTCCACAAACATTTCAATGGCTATAAGAAAAACAACAACTCATAGCAGTAGTACATTACCGCTGAAGAAGAATTAAATCTGAGGTTTTGATAGGCTTCCCTTTGAATGTTTCGTGAGAGTATGGATGTTACACATATGTTACTAATTCCCTAATAGCACTGAATTAGACACTGTGCTTACCATGTGCCAAAAAAATCCATACCTCTGCCGGCTCCAGCCTACAGTTACAGTCTAGGAACAAGTCTCATCCTAGTACAGCAAAGGTCTCAGTGGTCAAGCTTTCCTCAATTTTCATGCTTTAAGTCGACATCTTTTCAACCTGATCTAGCTGAACATGTCCAAATCTTCACAGATATTCCTGTAAACCAGTGATGACAGTTATACAGTGCTAATAATATAATCATATACTGTTTTTTAGTTTTTGTCACTTAAAACCACATTAACATGAGAGGAACAATTCAATGTGACATAATTAATTAATTCATCAGTAAAAACAAAACTAATGTGAAATAAGCTTGAAATGCAAGTATCATTCTAAACTGGAAGTGGCAGCAGAAAGGTAGGCCAAGTGATCAGACTGAGGAGGTACCTAAAAATTCCTAGTCTACTGCTTTTTTTTGTGCATGTATATTTATGAATGAGGAAAACTTCAATCAAATGAAACAGCTAAACATGGTAGAACACACCTCACCTACACAGGATGTCATCCTTCTATGATTCTTCCAAAGCTTTTCAGTGACCAGCTATTTTCCCCTAAAAAATGCCACATTTTTCATATCAAAAACATTTCTGCACTCATGCAAGTACAAGGTATCACTAAATATCACACCTGGAGGGTGACACTGTGCCATACAGTTCTTTTTATAATGACACAGAAATAATTCCAAAGCAAAATATTGATACCAACACAGACCATAACAAGAAGACATAAATTAAATCTTACTGTACGGCTTCAATTTAAATCCTACTCAAGGCTTATAAAGTAAATTATTTATGAAAGAAAATTATATAAAAGTGCTTTCTTCCAGATCTTCCATTTCTGTCTCAAGCCTATCCAGGTCACTCTGGATAGCAGTTGTGGTTCTTGTCTCTATCACAGCATGAGAAAAGATTTAGTTTCTTTCAACACTTAAATGAAGGCACACCCAGTAGAAACACCGCAAGATGAAGGCTGATTAGAATTAGAGCAAAGAATTTAAAAAAAAAGAAGGCCAGTGAAAAGACAATTGCAGTGCTAACCAGCTCAAATTATGTGCATATCTTACATGAAAACTAAAATAGGCAATGTTTTAGTCTGTTTATATGGAAAAAATGCAGGTTAGATAAATTTGATTTTCTCATTGAAAATGAAACATGATAAGGTATGTTGGAGAAGAAGCTAGGATTTCAGTGTTGATGAAACTCAAGGTAAAGATTATCTCCATATCTGGTGAAGTCCAGGACACTGTGTATACTGGCGCATGTGGTCTGTGTATGAAATTGCAAGTGCCTGATAGTTCACAGCTTCCAAAGCACTCTGTGAAGCATAAAGTTTGCTCATAAGAATGCTTATAATTATGAAGATGCCCACTGTTGAAGATGATAGAAAATCATCGGTATATGAAAAGTTCTCACTCAATGTATTTAAAAATCTAAACTTTAAAATAAATAAATAGGTAAAGCTTTGTAGAATCAAACAGAAAAACTTACTTGGTGTACTGAGTGCATTTTCTTTTTTTTTTTTTTTTTTTTTTTTTTTCCCAAAAGAAATGCCATGCTTATTCTTTTCCTGTGAGTAAGATGGAGTATTCGGGTATTGCTAATTGTTGTAAAACATGGTTTTGCAGCCAGAGGCTAGGAAATATGGACATAGTATTTGTTCTCTGATTATAGCCACTGTGACTTGTTAAGAAAGCCAACATAGGAAACCATTAATAATCACTCACATCCTCAAAAACATAGTGACTGACATGTGCGAATTAAAGGAGAAAGTACATGGCTGTGTTTCTTTTCCAGATATCTGAAGTCCACTTAATGCAAGTGTCATAAATCAACAACAAAACATATGGGCAACATGGAGAACTCAGATGAAATTAACACAGCCCAAAGCCCCTCCTTTGATGAGGAAGAATTCACACAATTCATAGACAAATATAACTTTTGTCAAATTACAAATGGGCTCTGGTAACCTCTCAGCTGAGTGGAAAGGCTGTGGGAAATGTGCAGTCTGCAAAGCACATTCTGAAACAAGCATAAAAATAAGACAGATACTCAGCCCAACTCTGCTGATGTACAAAACACCACAGAAATGTCAGACAATGAGATGACAAGTTAAGGAGAGACAATCTGACTGGTAAAAGGCACCTCAATTTCCATTTTAGCAAAAAATAAAGCTTTACTTAAAATTTGAAACAATAGCCTAGAGAGTTTACTTCTGCCACATGAAAATAGCCTATTTGCTGCACTTATGAACCGTGTCTGAGTGTTCAGACAAGAGGAAATGTGGATTACACATATCCCTTGTAGCAAGAGATGACATAGAAGGATTCTTCCTTCCCAATCACACTCTTGCCTAGAGCCAGAACTTACCTGGGGTTGTACTGTTCAGTTCACTGCTTATGTTCATCTTTTATTGGCTTTAATCAGAGTTTCATGATTATAAGTAATAAGATAATAAGTCCCTAAGCACTCAAAGCTCAAGAGAAAAAATCCAGCAATCAGGTGGGATTCATCTGATCTAATCTCAGCTGTAATGCATCTAGACTCATCCCTGGCTAGTATTTTTCTGTAGTCAGTGAAAACAAAGGCACTTGCAAAGAGAAAATCAACTTGGTTACATTAGGACCTGGTTCTTTGACAGGATTGGTTCTCTTCTGGTGACATCTCTGTTTCTACACTGACTAAAAAGTAAACCTGGATAATCCACTTGGCCAAGATGGCTTTGTTTCATACAGCTAAGATCATTGCCTATCAACACCCATATGGGTGAGTAGTTTTGCAGATTTCTATGACTGTTTGCAAGTTGATGACAAGTCAATTTCTTTACTTCTGTGACTAGAGCCAAAACATGACCAGAGAAACCTGAAAATTTTAGGCACTTACATAAGGATGAAATAATAATAAACTTTATTTTAATAAAAACACTTACTACTTGTCTAATTAAAAATGTAGAAAGTCACAAAAAATCACAAGGTATGCTATTATGACATCTATCTGCATTCAGTATTCATGGAAATTTTGTTAAGGAATTTCGTGTCTGGTATCTTATCACAGAACCATAGATTCATAGAATGGTCTGTGTTGAAAAGGATCACAGTGATTATCTGGTTTCAACCTCCCTGCCACACCACCAATCACCAGACCATTCTGTCCAGAGACACATCCAGCCTGGCCATGGGGCATCCACAGCCTCCTTGGGCAACCTGTTCCAGTGCATCACCACCCTCTCTGTGAAAAACCTCCCCCTAATATCTAACCTAAACCTCCCCTGTTTCAGTTTAAAACCATCCCTCCTTGTCCTAGCACTATCCACTGCTGCTCCCCCTCCGGTTTCTATGCTCCCTTCAAGTACTGGAAGGCCACAATGAGGTCTCCCCAGAGTCTTTTCTTCTCTAAGCTAAACAAGCACAGTTCCTTCAGCCTTTTCTCATAGGAGAGGTGCTCCAGCCCTCTGTTCATCTTAGAGGCCCTCCTCTGGATCCATTTCAAGAGCTCCACATCCTTCAAGTACTGGTCGCCCCAGGCCTGGATGCAGTACTGCAGATGGGGCCTCACAAGAGCTGAGTAGAGGGAGACAATCACCTCCCTCTCCCTGCTGGACACCCATTTTTTAAAGCAGACCAGAACACAGTTGGCCTTCCAGGCTGCAAGAGCACACTGCTGGCTCATGTCTAGCTTCTTTTCCACCAGGACCCCCAAATCCTTCTACACAGGGCTGCTCTCAAGTGTGTAGTAGGTTTGGACTAGTGTAAGTTGTACTGGAAATTAATTCTGTGGGCTGAAGAGTACATCTAAGGCATTAAGTGTTTAGAGTTATAGCTTCTGTTACTGAGATACATTTGGAGACCTCTGATGTTTCATTCTAGATATCCGCCTTCAGAATTCTGCCACCATCGACTTTATCCAAATGAGCTAGGATGATTTACTCCTACTCTACCATGTGCAACTGAAGCTGGATATATCTGCCTTTAGGTTTCAGTACATTTTTTTAATTGGAATTTCTTTCTCTGCTCACTGCAAGTGAACTGTTCTGCACCAATTCCCTTCCTTGAGTATGTTTTACTACAAGCTGGAGATTTCATGTTGGTGCCTAGGGATCTAGGGGGTCTAAAATGAAGGCAAGGATCGATTTAAAACATACTTAGAAAGAAGTGTTAATGAACTGTTAGTAGTTTAAATTTCTCTCCAATGATGCTGTCAGTACAGTACCAGCATAAGTGGACTTTACAGGACATATCCTAGGTACTTAATATTAAGTAGGACAGTCACCAGATGGAAGGCGCCTGGCCTTTATGCCAAGAAAATTAAACTCTTAAATTCCTTTTTGAGGTGTTGAAGGCAGGTTCCTCTGAAAAATGGTTTTAAAGACATAAGAAAAAGACCTGCCCTTCCATTTTAATACTATACAGCACCTGATTTAGGTGATCTGAATAGGTGTTTAGGTGTATGAGCATGTACCAAATCAGTCAAAGCTGCACAGAGAATCTGTACCAGAGGCAAGAAATGAACTTGGATTTCCTGACTAATTTAGTTTCTTTTCCAGAATTCTTTTTCTGGGTCAATAAATTGTGTAAATGCCATTATTTCCTCACTAATAATTTAAGGCTACATCAGGAAGTCAGGCTTTTTCTAATAAATACAGAATATTAACCTGATACTGCCTCACCTTTTAGACTAAAAACACACTGGCTGTAAACTTAGAGTCTGCCGGGAACCAATCAGCTACCTCAGAAATCTGTAAAATGATCCTGGGACATTGTGGAAGCCATTCAGTTCTTTTAAATGTATCCTATATATGTAGATAAAGTTACCAGACTTATTTCCTTTTAATAATCATGGACTAATTAATTAATGCATTAATTACAGTGGTGAAAATGCTTTTTTATTTCTTACTCTGTTTTCTTGGATCATTTACCACAGTTTCAGAACAAAATATAAGCCTCTATTGTGACAAAATTAATAGAAAGATTTTGAGACACAATCATTATCACAACAGAATATAACACAAACTAAAGCATGCAGTCAGTCATTATATTTTACCTCAGGCCAGTGTTTTTTATTCAAATAATAATCTATATTTTTAGAAGCTTAATCAAAATTGATTCAGTTTTAAAGAGCCTGTCATATTCTTAATAAGCTTTCTCAATACTTTATGATCCTTATCTAACATTTAATTATTCTTATTTTTTAAAGATTACTCCAAACTGTATTGGAGTTTCTTGATCTCTTTGTGTCTTTATTATTACTATTTATTTTTGAGGAGTGCTCTCTTACTCAAATGCTACACTCATCTGATATGAGTGCTGGGCTTGTAAGACTTTTTTTTTCTTAAAGTAAGTCTTGGCTTACATGTTGTTGCTGTTTGGACTCATGGTATTAAGGTTATATGGCTCACCTTCAGCCCTAGAAGAGACAAGCACTGTCTTCTGGGACTTTGAATTGCAAAAGTAACTAAGTATTTGGCATCTTTGAGCAACCAAATTTATGCTGGACTTGTAAGTTTTAACATGCACCCTCTCTTTCCTTTTAAAAAATGTTGATGTTAGAATTTGATCTGTACGCCAGTGTCTTTGGGATCATCAAATTCTCCGAGCTCTTCGCAGGTGAAAAGTTCTTCCAGTGTTTCTCTCTGGAACAGGATTTGCATAAAGATGGAGATGAAATCCGTGACTTTTATATATATCAGGTTTCCTATAGGGGCAAAAGAACACGATGAAACAAACAAACAAACAAACAAACAAACAAACAAAATAAAATGGCCAGGGTAGCATCCTAAATGTCTCACAGAACAAAGGTGTGTAAATGTGAGTTCTCCCAGGAACACTTATTGAAGAATTGGTTGCACCTTGTTGCAAAAAATGAAATAAGATGCAGCAGTGCTTACATTCTATAGGAGTGCATTCCTTCTGAATTATCAGAGAAAGAATGAGCTAAGGAAAGAAAGTGAGTAAAGAAGGGGACCTGGCTGATAATGCTAGAATGTAAAATTTCTCTTCCCCAGCAAAATACATATCTAGCTTACAAATAAAACATCCCAAGCATGTTGAAGATTAAGTGATTTCAAAGTATTTCAGACTGGCTGGGATATTTTGGAATCTCCACTGAGTTTTTGATCCAGTAAACCAAAATTCGTAACTTGTTAACTCTTTTTATATGTATATTCTTTTTCTTAGTACATTAAAATGAAAAGAATAAAGCAGGATGGTCAATTAAAACATTTTGTAAAAAGAACTGACAATAAAAAGAGGAAAGGCATTGCTATAGGAATCTTAACATATATTGATCAGTGGGAAAAGGCAAATGCAGGCAGAATATTAGGGGAGAAAATTCCTGGCAGAGTGATCCACAGGAATGTGGGAAAGTGTCAGAAACCCCATTTCTCATGGAATTTAAATCCAGACTGAACTGAATGCTAAAAACTGTGCTGTTGGGAATAATTTTATATTAACTTGGGCATCAATTGGATGATTTAATAGATTTTTTCAGGATCTGATTACTATTAGTCTAGCATTCCCAGCTGCTTTGGCCTGCACAGACTCTTCAATCTCCGGATTTCTTTCCTTAACATTGACTAATAATAGCAATTTTACCAGTGGCCCATTAACTCAACTTTAGTTTTTATTAGGATAATAATATGTTGGCAGGTGATTAAAGCTTTCTTCTTCATATTCCTCTCAAAAATTCAAAAGTAAAAACATGTTTGAGTGTAGCTAAGACACACTTGAGCTAATGGTACTTGAGTTTAACCCAGGTCCTCCCACTTCAACATGACTGACAACTAGATACAAAGCAGTTATTTTCCCCTAAATTACCTAATCATTGTGAATAGGTCCTTACCGCTCCTTGACAACTACTTGGTCTTCTTTCTGTGCAGGAGGTGCTCTGTGTTTTGTAACTGACCTTCATTGATGTAGCTAACATTCAAAGAGTTCTGCTGTTGCCCACTCACATACGGCTCAAGGAGCATAGTTATGACCATTTATTTAGTGAAGCTTTATACATCCTCTGCCTTGTTGTTTGTGTCTTCTCAGTGAGGCAGTGTTACCCCATGCAGATCACTTGCCTCCAGGAAATAGAGGGAGCTCAGTTTCATTCTGGCTAACTTTGGGTTATCGACTGAGTCATAAAGTTCAGCCCATTGAATTTGCATTCTAAACATCCCCCCAGCTTCATGGGCAAGTTGGAAGACTGATATACAGATGTTGGAGGCCTTGAAGCAGCATAAGCAAAAGTATCCCTGAATGACAGCCATCCATATTCTTGCAGCACATCTCAGGTAACAGCATTTTACAGCTGTTAGGTGAATCCACTGCAATCTGATAAATTTGGGGTCAGTAAAGTTATTTAATATTGAATACAGACTTTGAGTGTGTTTTGTCATAGCTCAGGTCCTCTGGTTTATCTTCTCTTAAGACTGTCTTAAGAGAGACGTCTGTTGAGACATCAGTGCAAGGCTTCAAATGAACTTTTACAACAGAGAAATAGAAGGAATATTATAGAAGTTCTCTCAGTGGGAAGAAAGTTTCCTTAAAAAACAAAACAAAAAAAACTTTTTAAAAACTGGACAATTTAAAATGCATTTGCTGTCTTTTTTGTTATATATCAACTAAACTAAATTTTAAAAGATATTTTTGTGGGTGGTTGAAATAACATTTGTATGGGTTTTTAAACTTTCAGTTTAATTTATCAAATAACCATGCATTGTGCCAGTAAAAAATCTGCAACTTTCAATAGGCCTCAAAACATTTGACTTCTGAACTGTGGTTTAGTTACTGGATATTAAACCATTATAGGAACACTGAATGTAAGGAATTAGGAGTAAACTCCAACTGTAGGCAATTTTTCTCAAAAACACTCACTTCGAGGTTTAGCAAAATAGGAACACAAAGCAAAACTTTTGGGTTAATGCCTTCTACAGTCTTCCCTACCTACACTCCTGTCAGAAAACAAAACCTGAATGCTGTGATCAGAGCAGAATTTTTGTGGTTTACTAGTCATAATGATTTATTTGTATATGGCTTTCAAAGGAAGAAATCATCTTTGGAGTAGCAAATTACAGGTTGCTTGTTGGACACAAAAAGGAAAGCCAAGTAATACACTCTGCTTGAGATACTGATTTCATGGGACGGGTAACGTTTGCAGTAAACACAAAATGTATCTGAGAATTTTTGTACTGTTGTAAAGTGTTCTTTTTGTAACGTGGGAACAGGTAGAAATGACAAAAAAGAAAAAAAACAACAAACACTAATATAAAAAGTGGAATAATGATTATAGACTTATAATGCTGTCATCCAGCAGTGAGCCTCTGCATTCTTAGACAGTGATAAGGTAGTGATAGTGACAATGGATAATGGCTTTATACTGAAGGAGGGAAGATTTAGATTAGATGTTGGGGAGGTTTTTCACTGAGAGAGCAGTGAAGTTGCCCAGGGAGGTTGTGGATGCCCTTCTCCTGGCAGTGCCCAAGGCCAGGTTGTTTGGGGCTAATGAAAGAAACCACAGCAGGTCCTGTCCTTATCCCAAAATCACCATGATGGGTTTGGCTGCTTCCATACTTGTAAACTTTCTCACCCTCTGAACTGGGTGGCTGCCTCCAGCTGCTTATTGGGAAAGGTTTGATCTCTCTAAAGTTGTGCCTGGGAATCTTCTCCTAGACTGTTAACTTGTGCAGACTCCATCTGTGAAAGATACCATTCCTGCTGCTAAACTGGGCTGAGTTTCAGTCTCTTGAAAGGGTTTGATTTAGTAATGAAAGTGAGAGCAAACTTGGGCTGCTCACCTGTGCTGAAATCACAGTCTCACAGCTCCTGTGCCAGGCAGTTGGAGCTTGCACAGGCATCGCTCCTGGTTCTGCAGTCACTGCTTCTTGTCATGTACAGACATGCTGCCGTAAGAGGAGCACAATTTGCTGCTCTGTTCCCTATCGTTTTACTCAACTTGTATACAAGTTGGGTGGGATCCTCTCACTTCGACATCTGTGTGCTGGCATTCCAGTCTGACACCATTTATACTTAATGGGGAGAAACAGACAGTTTGGCTTGCTATTCTAGCCTCTCTGAGAAGTCTGTGTTAGGATAAGATCAGTCACACCCAGGAAGCACCTATTTATCCCCAGAGGAAGTCTCCAGTGATAAGGTCAGATGCAAAAGTCTGTATTTTAAACACATCTGTTTCAGCAGATCAGTTTGCCTTTCCTGCTTCCTTGTTAATTTGCGCTGTTACTTCCATCACCCTTCAACCTCATTGCTACAATGGATAGAACACAGGATTGTAACCGGCATATAAAAAGGCTCAGAGACACAGTTAGTGGCTAAGAAGTTGTGTTTATCTCACCAATCCTGTCAAAGCTGTCTGTGCGTATTAGACTTGTTACATGGTCAGTGTGAGATGTAACTTTATGGGATAATATACATGCTGTCTGCCCTTTTACATTGATTCATCCAAACTTTATCTATAACTGTTAAATAGATCTGGGAGTGGAAAAACAAACGTCTACCATCTGCTCCATGTTATTTATGATGATTTCTTCAATTAAGTCCAATTAACTTGCTGTCAATGATTAAATGTAATGGGTAATAATAACTCGACTTCATCATTACCAACAGTATTATTAGCTCATTGATTGCAATAATTTCAAAAATTACCCATCAGAATAAAATATGTTTAGCACCTGGTTTGTCTGTTTAGGAACATCTGCTATAAATGTGTGATATATGTGGAATTTAATGTCTCTTGATGTGAAAGGGAAGCATATAATATGTACTTTGAGAGTCAGTGCTGGCACAAATTTATTGTGAGACGATGAGAGAATCAAATAAAAAAAACAGTCCAGAATTTATTGCTGGACTCACAGAACTGTCAGAACAGGAATGGAATTGTTGTATATTTACCAGACTGAATTTTCAGGTCTAGCAAGGAGATGTTTTGGTTATAGATGATCTGAATTTATGTGCCTATGTTGTACTGTAACCTGTTCTTATGGAAGAATTAAGAGTAGGCGTGAAGATTTCTGGATACCCAGCCATCATCAGGCTGCTCACCATTAGATGCTTTTCTCCAAATGCCCTGGCTTTGTTTTTTTGTCCTTGCTTGGAGTCTTGCATAAAGACATTACAGTCATGAAATAGAGCAGGGACATGATTTAGCACTGGGTTGTTATAGCTAGGGTAGTATGGTTAGGTTGCGGTTGGACTTGATGATCTTTAAGGTCTTTTTCAACCTGAACAATTCTATGATTCTATGAGCTTTAAAGGTTTGTTTCATCTTCTTAAACACAGTGTGCAGCAAGTGAAAGCAGTCTTTGTTTACACTCCTATATTGTACCAGCAGCTGTTCTAACTATACTCCTGCTTTGCTCAATGCAGACAAATGTATTTGTCCACGATTAACTGCATGTGCCATCCCCTAAGTTTGCCATGTGGTTTAGGTCAAGTGTCTTACCGTCATGCAACTCTAGTTTCCCTGTAACCATATGGAAATGCCATGGAATAAGTGCTGTCTGGAACAGCTCACAGCAGACTCTGTTCAGACAACTAATGATTCCCCAATCTTATGTGTGCCAGTTAGTTCCCTTTCCTGCAAGCAATCTTTTTCTTCGGCATCATGAATTAAAGGACCAAATTCTCCTCTGATTTACATTCTTTGGTGGGGCTAATTTACAAGAGCACACTGTGGCCTTAATTATACTTGTAATTTCCCTACGTACTCCCTCAGAAATGCTCAGGATCATGATTTTATTTTCACAAACATCTAAAAAACAAATGCCAGTTTATGATTTCTGAAAAATGAAAAATTTGGAGAAAAACTAATAAAACGTCTGGCTGTTATTTATACACTGAATGTCTGTTCATTGGTTTGCCAGATCTGAGAAACATTAATTATGGTGGTGTATTTTTCTGACTTACAAGGATTTGAGCCACACTTTTTTTTTTTTTTAAGACCTAACTCAGTCTCGGAAAAACAAGAAAGATTTTGGCTGGTCTTACCCCTTTTCTAATATTTCATTGCCCATTTTCCCCAATTTTGCCATCTGGAATGTAAATCAAGGGTGGTTTGTTGTTTTCCTTTAAAAAATTGTGTCTTATCAAATTTTCATTATTTGGCTATTTAACAAAATGCAGATTGGTAAAGTAATGCTTATTTGGTGTGATTATTTCATTGGACACTTGGCGCAAAGTCTTCAGGAAATTTAGTAGTCTGGTCTTTAAGCCTCTGATCTTTTTCCATTGGCTTTTCTTAAGAAATATTGAAGAACCAGAAGCTAAACAGCTTCATGGATATTATTTGACAGCTAGTTTTCATGCAAAGTGTGAAGTTTCACAACGAAAGCACTGATTAATCTCTGTCTCTAAAGCACTTTATGTTGGAGAGGGTAGTAAGCATTATCTCGCCTATCACATATATGACAAAACCAATTCTAAGGTCTTCTAGTGGTTTCCTAGCTCAGCAGTTCTTGTTTCCAGTATTTTCACAGCCTGTCACTAGATTTAAGTGTCAGGTCACAATTTCACTTGGAGTTTAGTTGATTTGCTACAGATGGAGAAGAAACTCCATATATTTTCAACACGTACACACAAATTGCTAGATTTGTTCTGCTGCTGTGTAGTCTTCCCTGCATAACAAACTTTGAAAAATGCTCCATCTCAAAAATCACTCTGCAAAAGGAGGGAAGATGCTTATCTCACAGTGATGTTCATCATTCCGATCCTCCACTCTTACAGTTTAACTTCTGCTCCTGAACCAGACAAAATTCAGGTGCCTGGGAGATCTTACACCAAGACAGATAAGAAAAAAAGAAAACACAAAGAAAAAGTAAACAACTTGCCCCACAGCAGAAAACTAGGGTGTTTTTCTCTGGAAATACAAAGTGGTCATTCACAGGTTCAAAATTCACTCTAAAGTGCTTTAGCTCTGATGCTGGCGCAAAGCAGAAATATCATTATTGCAGAGAGCTGATTGTTCATGTGAACATAAAAAACGTGAAAAGAATCAAACTCTCTTAAAAAAAATAAAAATAATAAAAATTGCTGATATTTATCTACCAAAAACATGCATCTTGATTGAAGTGCATCTTTAATAGATTGTATCTAGGAGGTTCTCAAGAAAGTCTGTCTAAATTATCGTCCAAATTTTGTATGAAATATTTCATTGTTGGTGAAAAGTACTCTTCCTGTGTGGGGTGTTTTGGGATGCCTGCTTGATTTTGATCAGAAGTTCCCTCAAACCTGAGACAATCACAATATTTTACTTGGACTTTTGACTACTGTGCTAATTTGGTTCATCCTAGTAATATGTCACCTCCTCTCATTGAGGCTGGATAGCAGGGATCAGAACTACTTCTTTGTAAAAGCAGAACTTTCACATGCAAAAAATGTTTTTTTCTTATAGTTGGATTTTTTTTTTTTGCTTTTTATGGAGAACATAGGAATTCCAGTCCGTTTCTGTCATTCCTAAATCAATCTCTTCTGTTTAGAGGTAAGCATAACTCACTTTGTCTGCCTCACATAAGCTTAAGTATTCTTCTCAGTGGCTGACCATACACTGAGAAGGTGCATTTCCTGTCATACTTTTCCAGTGCACCGGTGGAGGGGCCAAGTGTCACCACTGCTGAAATGCAATACCTACCATCTCACTGTGCTCACATCCACTGTTTGGTATCCATAAGCATTCAGCAAGCAACTATGAATGTCAATGGGTGCCATTTTTTCCCCATAGAGGAATTCAGCAACTCACCTATGCTTCACACGCACTTCCATTTCAGGTGCCATTTTGTCACATGGCAACAAAATGTAACAGGATGTTGGTGGGAAGGTGCAGCCTGTGCTGCCATACCACCAACATCTGCCTCTGATTTTGTGGGTCAGTGTAAAATAAAATAGAAGGCACTGCTTTGGGAGCAGCCCTCATAATTACATTTAAAAGCCCTGGCAACATCCTTGTCTTTTATGCTGCTAGAGCAGCTACTTTTCTATTAGCAGAACACAGGTGATATGCATATGCTTTCAATGTAGAAGCAGCTGAAGCAAGACAGGATAGGTCTGGACCACAGTATTAGAAAATATTTTACCCTGATATAATGTGTCACAACCCAGATTTTTAGCTGTTAAATATCAATATAATCAGTTGAAGTCAATGGAGCTACACTAATTAATTTCATCTGTACCTCTCTCTAACCACAACTCTGAATTTTACATAAGATTTCTTTGGCCTCTCCCATCCACACAAAATCTTCATTGGAATTAATGTCTGGCTCTATAGGCAAAGAAGCAATGGAAACAAAAGTTTAGTTTTCAGGAAACAGTACATTATTGCTTGAGATTGATTAATGAAATGAAGGTAAACACAGAGTGTTAAAAATAAATAAAATTACCAACCATCATGGTGTCCCCCACAAACATATGCTGTGTAGGTCAATAAATATCACATATAGAGCAGCAGTGATAAACGTAAATTAGTACTTAGGAACAAATAAAAATTCAGTCAGCTTGTACACCCTCTATTAGTCCAACTGAAATGTTTAACAAAGCATAAAACAAGAGATTACATGGAAAAAAAAAATAGAGAGAGAGATAAAATCAACACCACAACAGCTGCATTTTTGAAGTCAGATCTTGCATCCAATGTTGTGATAAAAAGTCCTGGAAGTCTGTATTCCTTGTAGGATAAACACAGAAAACATACTCTACTTGCAGCATTTCATATAGCAACCAAAAGTAAAATAATCTATTTCTTCATTAGCTGTCTTAATGCATCTGTTAGAAAAATCTGCTTTTCAAAACAGCCTTTGAGGACTGGATTTGCTCTTTTGTTGTTCAGTTTCTTTTTTAAAATGTTGTCCTGTTTCACTGCAGCACTGAAGGAAGAGTCCATCTACTGATTGCTGTGCAGCCTGGATTTCTACACTGTTATGAACTTTAGGCCATGAACAAGTTCTGTTTCCCAATGTGGCAGCAACAACGCTGGGGAGAGATGCTGAAGTGAAGAGCTAGAGATGCTCTCCTGAGGGGCATGGACTTGTTCCTGAAAATCTGTTGAAGAAATAGTGCTTGCTGAGGAGGTCAGCTGCTCAGATAACTCAACCACAAAGGATTATCATGAATTTTGAGTGATGGCTTAATTTTGTGTGACCAGCTGGTGTGACAGGTTCTTGCCAGGATATCAAGTCCCTATCTGAGAGGCAACACAGGATGTTAGAATTCTGATGTGTTTTGCTTATCCTAGCTCTCAGCATTGAAATTCATGATGGCATAGCAGAAAGAGGTTAAATGCACTTGGAGACAGATTAATGTCTAAGTCTTGTATAAAGGTTTATAAGCTGATACATGTAGATGTATAGTACTTGTGATTCACAGCAAATGAGGACCTCTACGCCTAACATGCAACATACATTTTTGTCTGAATATTTAGCACTTCTATAGATCCTCACATTCTATGCTTCACAATTTTAACAATTTTAACCTAATGAAACCCATTACTCTTCTTTTGTGGACTTTAAGGGCAACAAGGCTTGTGAAGGGCTTGTAAATCAACCTTGTGAGGAGAGGCTGAGGGACCTGGGGCTGTTTAGTCTGGGGAAGAGGAGGCTGAGGGGAGACCTCATAGCTCTCTTCCAGTATCTGAAAGGTGCTTACAGTGAGAGCGGGGCAAGTCTTTTCTCACTGGTGACAAGTGACAGGATGAGGAGAAATGGCGTCAAGTTGTGCCAGGGTAGGTTTAGGTTGGATGTTAGGAAACACTTCTTTACAGAAAGGGTAGTTAAACACTGGAATAGGCTCCCCAGGGAAGTGGTTGAGTCACCATCCCTGGATGTGTTTAAGAGCTTATTGGCTGTGGTGCTCAGAGATAAGATTTAGCAGAGGGTTGTTAGAGTTAGGGTACTATGGTTAGGCTGTGGTTAGACTTGATGATCTTCAAGGTCTTTTCCAACCTGGGTAATTCTATGATTCTATGACTTCCTATTTAAGGGTCCCAGTCTTTGCCAAAACCCTGTTGTACTCAGTATAAAGATACAGGTAGGAATTATTTTTATTTCAAAGGTTACACTCGTTCCAAAGAAGGTGGAGAAAAGGATGGATGGATGGAAGACATGGAAGTAAGACTGTGTATCTATATGCAATTGGAATTGCTCACCCAAATCAATTTATATTGTAAAAATAAGTAAAGGTGGTATAGTGTGTAAATAACCCCAAATTTACTCTCAAAATTAACTTAACACTCAAGTACTCATTTTTAATATATTTTTCTCTCATTTTATACAACATCTATATTATTATGTAAGAGAAGATCCAAAGGTATCTTTCAGTTATTCTACTTGGAACTCCTTTCTAGTTAAAAAGAAAAAAAATATATAAAAATACCAATCTTTCTTTCATATTTTTAAACTGTTCCTAACCAGTATGCTTTTTGTCTTTCAGACTCTCATCCTATTTTATACATTTATTCAGTGTATGACTGAGTGTTGCCATGCACAGCCATTAAGTTCCCTTTTTTCTTATCGTGGGGGATGGTGTCTTCATATCAGGTCTATTGTTTATTTATCACTGGCATTTATAGTAAGCTAAACACAACCTGCTTGATTCCACACTGCTTGCACTTAACCAAACCACTTTCCCAGGTGTTCTGCCTACTGCATAGTTTAAAGTTTCCAAGATTTCCCTTCAACAGATGTTAAACTCACTGGTCTCTAGTTTCTTGGTCTTTAATCTCTTGACCCTTTTTAAACTAATGGAGTTGTATTTGCCGCTTCCTAATCCTCTGGAATCTCCTTCTCAGTTTTAAGAATGTCAGTTAATTTCATGCCTTTTACCAATGCTTGTGAAATCATGTTATTTGGACCTGGGGCTTTATCTACTGTTAGTGCACTCATTTTTGTTTTTCTAATAAGAGATTTTGGTTTTTACTATGCAGTGCCTTCCTTTTGTCTTTGGAAAACTGATCCATTGTTCAGTTAGAGCACTGTTCCACCTTCTAAGACAAAAAGAGAGTAGCTGTTTAACAGGTTGTTTTATTCCCTTGTGCCTTGATTCTAAGACAAAAAGAGAGTAACTGTTTAACAGATATTTTCGTTCCCTTGTGTCTCCAATGGTGATCTTTACATGCACAGAGGAAAATCAGATTGCAGAAAGGCAGTTCCCATACATCCTGCTATCCTCGGTGGGACTTGAGCATTTCCAGCATTATTCTAGAAATGCGAAGCTGTACCAAAAACCCCTGAGTCTGATAAAAATTGTGAGATAGCCAAAAGTTAAGAATGGTTGGGTAGCACATAGAACAAATGGTCTTGGTGCTTTTCTTGGGTTCCGTTTCTTCAAATAAGGTCTTAGTGAAGGAAAAACGTACAACTCTGACCAAATAAGGGTGCTGTTATATTGAAGCCCACATGTGTAGAAGGGAGGTGGTGCTGTTATTTTCTTTGATAGCTAAAACACTTTCTAGGCCACCCTCATCTTTAGCCAGTTATAAACAATGTCTCTGAGCATTTTTAACTGATCTTTTCCAGATTATCCAGATGAGAATTAAAAGATACACATTAACAAGTTTCAAGAAGTGTATTTTGACTAGTTGAGAGCTGTGAAACACTTTTCCCACTGTCATTTTTTTACCTTGGTACTTTAAACTCGTTTTTTTTTTCTGTAGTTCCAGGGTGCTTCTGGCCTTATTCCTTGGAATGCCATCTCCTCATAAGTAATAAATTAAGAAATAGGTAGCCCTGAGGGTTGCATTCGCTGAAACGTAACCCTTAGGTTACAAAATATGGGCTGCAGCCCATACTTTATCTGATATGAATCATACCTTTTGGCTTTAACTGCTAAGTTCCCGCTACCTATAAAATCAAGCTCTGTCAGACATGATCCATTCTGTTTCTGAAGGTTCTATTCAGGCTGTATTTCACTGGAGCAAATGTGGACACATATTCAAGACAATAGAAACATTTAAAAATTAAAAACTAATTTATTCCCCCTAGATGTGCTGGGCATTTCATGTGCTCTAAGTTATGTAACAAATACTTTTTATCCCATACCAAAACTATACTGAAATTTTCCTCTTGAATGTGTCCAGTTCGCTCTTCATTATGGGCAAATAAAGGACCAATTTCTCAGTTTAAATGGGACTACTTTTTTTCAACACAACTAAAAAGGGGAAACTTAGAAAACATTATGATTCAAGAACTGTTGATGGGTTTAATTCCATTACAAACTCCCACAAAAGCAAAGGACTTTAAATGTTGGATAAATTATGAATTCTTTGCTTTCAAGTGCCAACTGTCATAGGAAATATTGTTGACATTGTATGTTGAAAAATAGAAGGACAAATTTGATTCCTAGTCTCAGAATGCCAATAGTTTCAGGTCCAGCACCATATGTAACAATGAAGAAGAACCTTCAAATGAGGGAAAGTACAGGAGAAAATCAAATGGAGCATTTTAAATATGCTTTGTTTGGCTGTCAAATTTCCATGATGGCCAAAATCTCCGATCACTCCAACATGCATATGATATACTTGCTAAACTGAATAATTATTACTGACAAACTTCACTGAGAATGCTAAAAATAAAATAAAATAAAATAAAATAAAATAAAATAAATCTATAAAGTCCATAGCCTGAAGAATTTTCAGTCCAAACTGGCAGCTGAAAGCAAGGACTGGCAAGAAGACGTTATCACTATTATCACTATGTTTTACCAAGTAGGCAATATTTCCTTTGGAAACTAGGAGTGGATTGTGTGTTATCAGAGGGCCTGATTTGAGAAGAATTTATCTTCTCTTTATGCATGAATAAATAAATAAATAAATAAATAAATAAGAAAAAAGAAAAAAAAGAAAAAAAGAAAAAAAAGAGGTTTTGGAGGCAACTACATTCAAAGGGCAACTGGAGAAAAGAAGGAAATAAAAGCAAATAAAAAAACCTTTAATTGTGAACTAGAGGCAGACTTTGAAGGTATTGGTAAGAGTTAAAAAATTAAAAAAAAAAAAAATCATCTGAACTAACTAGAATACTGGAATTTAATATTTTCCTATATTAAGTGCAATGTATCCAAACATAAAGTTAACTAGGTCACAGATTTCTTTCAAATATGATTCTTGTGAATTACTCCTCGTTGCATATATCTGTATTCGGAACCAGAAGGTCTAGGTATGTAGCACCTACAAACAAAATACCTTGATTTCTTCTTGGCTTCTGGTGTTATGCTGAATTGTCTTACCATGACCACAAAAATGAGACAACCTTGGGCAACCTCTTCCCATATTATCTTGACTGACTGTATGATCTATTCCATTATATTTTAAACAATACTATCAGTCTGTATTTCAAGTCTGTATATATACAATTAACTGGATTTCACAGCTACAATATTTCAGGAATAAATACTCTTTTTTTCCATTAGCATTAATAAAATTTTCTAAGTAGTATTTAAATAACTAGTGGAATTATCAAGGACTTGGTTTAACTAAAGTCAAAGGTGTCAGCATCAAATGTTCAAGTATTTTAAATGATCTGACCTTGAATTTCCATTTTGAGAATAGATTTACACACAGAAACATAGTAATAGTGAGCAACTTGAATGTTACACATCATTTTTGAAAGTGGAATGTAAATTCCAAAGCACCTTTGAATGGTTGTCTTCATACGCTTCAGTCCAGAAACTGTTTGGCAATCATATCTCACATTTATTTTTTTTTTTTTTCCTCTTGAAAATTCTGCAAAAATGTTCTTGCTGCATGTTAATGTGCTGATCATCTTCTGAACTCTTTTGTCCTGGCATCTTCTATCACCCTCCTTCTTGCTTCTTATTTCTTGTCACTTTTCTGAACCCTATAGACTATCCAGATTTAACTAACACTCTCCAATTCTCCACAGAATGCATTCCTGTGTCCGAACATATGCTTCTCATTCTCCAATATTTTTACGCATTCACTTTTTCCCCCTTCCCCTTTTACTGCCACTACCTTGTTGGCATTGTAAAAAGAGAATACCTTTAATAGCCCTTGAACCACTGTCATTACATGCTCCAGACAGCAACCCAGGGTGCAAATGGCACCTCACCACAAGTAGGAAATGAGAAATTCTGAGCTATAATGAGACCTATTGAATTTTTTTACAGCAGCTCAACGTAGGCTATTTAGCTCAGGTGTTTCTGTAATGGCAATACACATGGAAAAAACAGAGCTTTAGGCCCTTGAGATTTTTCTTCTTTCTCCCTCTTCCATATGGGAATCAATGTAATTCTTATGAATGAGTCCCGCTGCCCTGGCAAGATACAATTTCATGTGTATGCTAAATACCTACTTGTGTTACTACATGTAGATCTGTGAGATTTGGTTGATTCTAGGATTTTCCTCGGTACCCTGCATGATGGGTGCATTGTTCTTACATGGCAAGTTCCCTGTAGAAAACACCCTTCTCTTCCAAACATTTTCAAGCAGTCGTTTAGGATTATATAAGTTTCTGGTTTGGGTTTTTTTTTTTTTCCCCTATTGTTTTTTTCATAATAATAATAATAATAATAATAAACCCTTTCTGTAAGCATTTTTACATATTAGAAAGCAAAGTACAGTTGACTCAGCCTTTGGATTCTGTTTCCATGTCACCTTTTGCAGCACAGCTGCAAAGCCTGAAGGACTCGAGAATGTGAGGAGAAAGCTAGTCAGGGCCCCTCTGGCTTCATCATAGCTAGTATTTCACCCCATGTGCCCTGAAAGTGGAGGTCATGGCCACCATCTGCAATATGAGACTGGGATGAGGTCACTAATCTAATCATGACCTAAGCCTATGCTGGAATTCCTGTCTTTGGAGAGACAGATGCAAAAGAAACCAGGTTCAGGGGCCCTAATAAGCCAATTAAATGCATTGCATTTGGTGTCCTCATTCACTACTTTTTTATATTCATTTAAATTGTTGTTGCAGGAACATTCAATAGAGATGCTGGTTTGTATCTGATTCATAATAGTGAAGAAGAGAGTATGGCTTTGTTTGATAAGATTGAAGCTCAGAGGGAAGATTTTTTAGGACAAAAGTTATCTCCTACATATAATTGCATATCTTTTGACCACATGGAAGTATACTTGAGGAAATAAATTTAGGATCAGGGAAAGAATATATATTAAAAATATTTTGTGGTGATCTTGATCCCACTCCTACTTCCCTTGTGGAGGAGAATGAGGGATTGACGAAATCTTTGATGCTGTTTCAATTACTGCTGGAATGTTCCCAAGGTTGCTGTGTATGGGCAGGGCGTATGAAAACAAAGGGAGCAGTCGATCCTCTACTGTCATTGATACACAATCTGGGGAACTGTTTGTAAAACCGTATGAATAAAATCTCTGGTGTCCATTTAAATGCAATTCTCCTTCAGAAAGATCTAGAATTTCCACTTTGCAGTATCAAAAAATGATTAACTCTGGCATACTTTCAGAGTATATGAGGATTGCGTGCACTATGATGATAAGTGTCATGGAAATGCTTACAAATAAACAAAATGAATAAGTAGGTATATGAGCTACCTACTGACACTGGGAAAATCATGCCTTCTGAAAAACCTTTTTGATATATGAGGAAGACTAACTATGAAATTATATAATATTTCATTCTGATCTTTGTTTTTGTCGTTTTGCTTAACAATATGATAGCGATGTCAAGAAAAATGTGTGCATGTTTTTCTAATATAGCAAAGAATGCTCATCCAATTAAAGTACTTCATAATCTGTGTGGGACTTGTATTCATTATTAATTATTACTTAGTGTCAACAAAAGTGTCTTTAAATATAAAGGCTTTTTTTTTTTTTTTTTTTTTTTTTTTTTTGTCCTGAGAAAGCAGATTAGTTTTAAGACCACTGAAATGTATAAACTATGAAGAGGAGAAGAAGCGATATCTCCACTGGACTTCTTATTTTCGACATCTGGCTGTGGTCCACTGGGAGAAATGTAAGTAACAGTTTACCACATGGATTACAAATGTGCTGAATTGCAAGAATGAATATTAAATGAAAATATCCATAGCACCTGCAGCTTGTATGGGAGAATTCCCCTTGTGTGTTGTGGGTGGGTTTTCTGAAAAACCCCTAGTGAGATGCAAACTGCAACTGCAGCTGCTTGTAGTAGCAGCTTGTCTAGTGTTACTGAAGAGTTTGCAGATTCTTTTCCCTTCAATGAATCAACATTGATCAAGGCTGCCAACATGCTAAAAAAAGAAAGAGTGGGAGCAGGAGGAAGGATTATAATCTCTAAGATGATTCCTCTGGGTTTTAGATGATGGGAATAATTTTAAAATAGTAATTAAAAGTAAAAGAAGAAGAAATAGACAAAAAAAAAAAAAAAAAAAAAGAGGAAAAAGAAGGAGGTGAAAAAACAGAGAAGAAAAGGAAAAAGGAAAATTAAAAGGAAAAGTGGAGTAAATGATGAACTATAAAACCAGATTGATGTATCTGTATAAGTAGCGATGTTTTCTCTGACAAAAAGTCAAACTTGCTATTTTTCTCAATCAAAACCCTACAACTGTGTGTCTAGCTGAGCTCGTATACATTCTGTATATATTGAGCACTCTGCTCATGGCACACTTGACTAGATTTCAGGCGCTGTGTTTAAGTGGGATTAAACTATGGAGAATGTTTCCCACTTGCTGTCATTTTTTAATTTTATTTTTGTTTAGAGACTGATCTAATTCTACATGAACATGCCTTGAAAACAGAGGCTTATTAGGAAGTGTAATACTCTCCATTTTGGCCTTACGTTCCAAAGAAATAATGAAGAACAAACTCTGAACGCTCCACATTTTGTTATCTGGTCTCTGTGAAGTGCACTTGCACATTTAGACACAGCAATGTGGAAATCAAAGGCAGATAAATGCTGGCAGTACAAAAAGGGAATTACTAGTCTTTCCTTTGGGTTTCATAATGTCAAGAGGATAAAAAAATATGAATGTCAAGTGGTACTTTATTTTTTTCTTCTTTCTTTTTCTTTTTCTTTTTCTTTTTCTTTTTCTTTTTCTTTTTCTTTTTCTTTTTCTTTTTCTTTTTCTTTTTCTTTTTCTTTTTCTTTTTCTTTTTCTTTTTCTTTTTCTTTTTCTTTTTCTTTTTCTTTTTTTCTCTCTTTTTTTTTTTTTTTTTTTTTTTTTTTTCCTGTAAGAAAATAATTAATATTTTGAGATATAACAAACTGCCAAGTTACTCTATTCTGGAATTTGTGCAGGACCATGCTACTATTAAAAATAAACATTTTCGGGCATTTCTCTGTACTTCTTTGATACAAGATGTCTGAAAAGAAAGCCCAGTTGCATAGGGATTGAAAGAGAGTTACATGGCAAACAGTCGTTACCTAGTCGTGTCCTGGGTGGGTGACTAACTCCAAATGGTAAGTTGTCTCTGGAGGTGATGCTTCTAGCTTTGGTTCTAGCATGCTATAAAAAATATTTGAAGCAAGTTTAAGGAAATCCACTGAATCAAACTGTCTACACGTAGTTCCAAGTTTTGTATCCAATGATTTTATATCCCTGTAAATCACAATCTGTTGCTGACAGACAGGATATGGAAAATACCAGCTCAGCAGTGAAGAGTCCAACTGGGTGCCAGTGAGCATGTGTGCTGCCATCACTCATGTGATCATTAAGATCCACATCTCCAAAAGGAGGCATGAGGAAATCAGAAGAGGGAGCTCTAACTGTGCTAATATGGCCATACTGGGACTTGTGTTGGAGTTGACCTAAATTATGAAGAGACACTTCTTCCTTCGTTTTCCATGGAGGAGAAGGAATTGTGTTTCTTTCTACCTTTCCCAAAGTTCATGTTCTCATCTGAGTCGAGCAGCTCCCAGCAGACTCTCCAATAACCTATTGTGCTGTGTTTCCCATCTCATAACTCTTCTTTCTTCCTTCCAGGAAAACCGCAGGCAACCCACTAGCTCTCCAGGAAACTCTGATGGGTAAATTTGGTTTATATATAACATTCACATTAGTTCAGTTTCAAAACCTATTGTATAATATCATATTTGTCTACCCATGAGAAGTTTTTCTTAATGGTCTTTGAGACACTGAAGAACTCTGGACAACATCTTTAAAGGTATCAGAATAACAAAGACTTCCAAATAAGGGACAAACATGTCCTATACCTTGCAGTGAAGTGGAACGTGGGAAGGGTTTCCTATTCTGTATGAATTTTGGTAAGCGCTACTCTTTCCCCAGCCCTCTCCTCCACCCAAGATGAACAAAGGTTCAACAGCAATAGACAAGACTTTCCAAGTACTGCTGACCCAACCTGGACACTGCCACTGACAGGCAAAGTAGAGGAGACTGCAATGAGTGATAAATGTTTTTATCTGCCCGGAAACTTTAGGATGCTTTCACTGGAGAGAAAATTCCAGTATGAAAAAGTTAGAAAGCAAATAGCACTGGAACATTATGTGATCACTGAGTTTTATCCAAAATGTCTCTAATAGTCTTCAGAATCAGTAGTTGTCATTTCACTGCTGATTGTACAAGGAATATCAGTATTTTTGTATAGTGAGTTCAGGCTCTGGAATGTGAGCTGTATGGGCACGCACCTACTTCCTGTTCTGTGTATTGAGGTCTTGGACAGCTTTCTGGGGAATTCTTAGCTCAGGCTCCCAAAACAAAACACAAAGGTATTTTCTAAAATTTGATTTAAAAGATAAATATGACAGCCCAGTGTCATATTTTTTTACTAATCACACCAGCAACACCCTTTTTTATACTAAAATACATTTTTTGGACACCTGTGTGTGAATATGTGGCAGAGCTCATGGGGCTGCATAAAATGAGAGTAATTGGATGGTTAACAATTTTTTCTTTGGGTTGGTTTCTAATATTTCATCATGCTTTTACTGGAATTTTGCAGCTGGGATGTATATTACCATAATGCCTCTATGTGTGAATTTTAATGGACAGAAGTTGAAAGAACCTATCTTTCTGGTTAGCAAAAATCCTAATTACTCATTACTCTCTGCTCTCTACTTTAGCATGTTGCTTGGAGTCTGCTATTGAGCTGCATAGATGTGTTTCTTTTACAAGGATTATTATAGAGACACCTGTAAGGACTGATATAGTTAATGCATCAACATTTCCATTGATTTGGTTTATGACCCACCTGTAAAAACTCCTTTTGGTCTGAGATTTGATGAATGATGACTGAACTGAAGTGCACAGGGAAAACAATCATTGTAACCTTTTAGAGTGTGAAATCAAATTAGATACATCAGGCATGAACTTTCAGAAGCTTGTTTTACATAAGTATAAAATGAAAAATATTGATTTTCACAGTGAAGATTTGAAAGATTTTTTGACTCAAGCACATACTCTCTTGGAAATTAAAAATCTTAATTGAACTGAGGTATTTTGAGTGGAGAAATGACTTTTGTGCAGGTTCTTCAACAATTTTGCATGAGAAAATTAGTTGTTGCTTTAGCAGAGAGTTCAGAAATGATTCTGATTTAAGACATAATGCTTTTTACATTTTGTCCAGATAGAAGAATCACTTGAGACTTACTGGGAAATGTGGAAGGAATGCTACTATTTACCAATCTTTTGTTCTCTCTAACATCATCATAGTATCATAGTATCATGCGAGTTGGAAGGGACCTTAGAGATAACATGAACAAGACATACAGAAAGCATAAAGATTCTGTGTTCTAGCAGGTACTAACAGATGGCATAAAGTCCTGCGTGTTCTTCCCAGAGACAATCCACAGAAATAGGTGACCCATGTGAAACAAAAACTTTGTAAGGTACCTCATATGCACTAATTAATTCCCACTCCTCCCTCCATTTCCAAGGCTAAAAATCATGAAATACAATCACATGTTCGGGTAATGCTCACGCAGACTTGAAAAGAGGTCTGTTAAAGGAGAGCAGAACTGCTTTTAAACTCCATTGAGTCAGATGTTATAGAGGTAACAGACATGCTTCTGAGAGTGGTCCCAGTGGGTCATGTGTCTCATCCCCTTTGTGACAGAGATGGAAGCAAGTACTTTCAGGCTGGAAGCATTTTTTACTCCCAGAATAAAGGCTAGGCCAAGGCAACAACAACAAAAAAATACAAGTGTCCCAAGGATGGAAAATTACTTGGTCTAAGTATCTAAGGTAATCTGTGTCCTTTTGAAAGTAAAGGATGATGCAAGTGCGTAACTATTGATACCAAACTTGAGCTCATTTACTGCACCTGACTTGGGGCATGCACTGTTAATTCCATTACAGTATATTGTAACTTAATATTTACACACGGAAATATTTGAGTGACTGGCCTCAGCCTGGATGACTTATGCTACACTCATCAAGGCAGTCAATCTCCTGGAGGGTTCCAGATTTGTGTAACTCCTATGGGTTTGCTAAATGTAATATAAATAATACGGCTGGCATCACTTTCATCAACAAGAAGACCGACTTCCAGAGTAAAAAATTATCAGTTTCTGAAGACAGTATTGTCCAAGGTAAAATGTGAGAGCTGGGATCTCAAAGGAAGTGGAAGTTTAAGAAAATGGGAGATCTGATCCAGAGTTCACTGAAGCCATGGAAAGATTCCTCCTTACATTAGTAGGTACTGAATAAGTCCCTTGGACCAGAATAAATAGAGAAAGAGCCGGAAACAAGTTATCATAAGTCAGAAAGATAGCAACAGCATTAAGAAAAATAGGAAAGTGTAATAAATGTGATGTAAAAGTAACATTTTTATTTTCGTAGTTGTCCTTCTGTCTCCTAATCCTTCTGGTTAAAGGCCGGAGTAAAAGCAGTTATTAACCATTATGACTTTTAGGACTGATTTTTGATTACTCACCTTCAGTAGTACAGGTTTATTTGGTAATGCTTCATGTGGTGATTACGTCCAGGTTCTTGATGGCATATTCCCTATCAGACATCAGCGGAAAATTTAGTCCAATAATTTATTCCATGTGACTAAATAGGTTTGCTTTAGTAGATTTTCATTAATTTCAAGTGATGATCATGATTATGCTGCACATATTAATTATAACCAAGTTTCAGATGAAATATATGATTATACACACATATGTATGAATATATACTCAAAAATACATCCCTATAGAGAGTAAAAAAATTATGTCTTGAAAAAAAGGTATAACTTTGCCCTTAAACATTTAAAGAACCATTTATCTGGATCTTTGTTCCTGATCTGCGAGCCTTTTGAACAAAGATGTAAAATCATGCTTTCACGTGTTCATCTAAAATGCACTGTCTGCAGTCTTCTGATGAGAAACTGATTGACAACTAAATGGTATCTGCCCCCTTTCCAAGGCCTGGACTAAATGCGGTATGGAAACAAACAGATAGCTGAATGTGCTTTGGCAGAAAATAAATACCTGACCCCTCTTCTCCTTTTTAATTGCTCATCTACTTCAGATCCAAGTCACAAAACCATTTTTTATGTTTTTTTTTCTTTCTCCTTTTTGAATAAAAGAAGAGGCATTCTGAATTCTTCCTCCAAGATCATCATTCCTGGAGGTACTGGAGCAGGTCCAGAGAAGGGCAACGAGGCTCGTTAAGGGTTTGGAGAATCAGCCCTACAAGGAGAGGCTAAGGAAGCTGGGGCTGTTTAGTCTGAGGAAGAGGAGGCTGAGGGGAGACCTTATTGCCGTCTTCCAGTACCTGAAAGGTTCTTACAGTGAGAGTGGGGCAGGTCTCTTCTCACTAGTGACAAGTGACAGGACAAGGGGAAATGGCCTTAAGTTGTGCCAGGGCAAGTTCAGGTTGGATATTAGGAAGAACTTCTTTACAGAAAGGGTGGTTAGGTACTGGAATGGGCTCCCCAGGGAGGTGGTTGAATCGCCATCCCTGGATGTGTTTAAGAGCCATTTGGATGTGGTACTCAGGGATATGATTTAGCAAAGGTTTGTTGTTGTGGTGTTGTTTTGTGTTTTTTTGTTTTTTTGTGTTTTTTTTGTTTGTTTTTTTTTTTAAGAGATAGGCTACTGGTTGGGCTGCGGTTGGACTTGATGATCTTCAAGGTCTTTTCCAACCTGAGTAATTCTATGATTCTATGATTCATTTTCTGAACTGCTTGGTTAGAAGTAAAGGACGCTTAGATGAAAAATAATGGCCAATTATATTTCATTTTAAATGTTATTCAGGAGGAAGGAACATGCTTGGCATACTGTGCTTTTATTTTCAAGTATACCTTGATACTCTGTTCAAACATAAATTCTCAATATAAATTCTACAGTAATTAATCTCAATTTTGCAATGGAAATTGTGCTTTTTATATATAATGCTTTTTAGTTCATCTTTGCCTACTGAAACCCCTTACATATATATTTGAAAACAGTTCTAGTAGGAAGTTCATACTCTAGATTTATTTAGTGCCTGAGATCTATTCTTACCTGTTTATGCAAAAACACGACAACAAACCAGTCTTTCCACTTTCACATCTTACTCAAGAATATATTTGTTTTGAGAAATTAAGAGTAAAAGCATATGAAAATAGATCCATAAGTCTATTCCTAGCACAAGACATCCAAGATATAAAATACTTTACTTAATCTTTCAATAACATATATTCCTCACATACTACCTTTCAGCAAATTTCAGTTTTCAGTGACAGTAACAATTCCCATAAAAAGAACAGGTAATTGAACTGGGCTAATGCAGTTTTGTTTGATGAAGTCAAAGTCTAGAGTCAGATATCTGAGAACTGATGCACATCTTTAAATTCATTTCTTCAAGTTCACCATGATGTATTCTTAGATAAGAGCTATGCTTATAACTGAAAAATGTCATCAATTCTTTGATATAATTTTAATCTTCTGTGAGTAAATGAATGAGGTAATAAACTGCACCATAAGGAAACTGGATCATATAAATCTTATGGTACACTGTGTGAGAAATACAAGCAGTATTCAGTCGTTGAGAATTTCTTTCCATCACTGGAATGACTGCAACCCTTTTAGAATTAAAAACCACAACTGGGAGCCTTTACCTAGGATGCAGAGTAACTTCTAATAGCTGGAAAACATTTCCTTCCAGCTGCAGGGTACAGGATAATCATCCTTTGAGATCAAATTATGTGAAGGTCAAATAATGACTAGAGTAATTATGCAGCACAAGAATTATGTGCTTGCTGGACACAAATATTCATTCCCATTTTTTATTATACTTTGAGTGGAAGAGTTAACATTGGTATTTGGTTAGAATATTAGTATTATTTATAGTAAATTCTCATTTGTTCTCAAAGTGGCCAAGGGTTGTAATAAGCTTTTAACTTTTTTTTTTTTTACTGTTTCTATGGCAGATTATGGATGTATTTGTGGAGGGTTCAGGGCAGTACAAGAAGCTGAAATATCCCTGGGTGTATGCAGCCCTGCTCAGCAACAACTCAAACACTGACTGGTATTGTTATCAACATTGTTTTTTCCCAAAGCCAAAACACAACATAGCAGACACTATGAGGGGAAAAGGAAGAAAAGACAGACTCTCTGTCCCAGCTGAAACCAGGACAAAAATATATGGCAAACTCACTCCAGGCCCAACGCTTGGTTAATAGGAGTACTAGGATATTTTACAGCAAAGCACTGGAAGCATAAGCTTGATATGTTAGTCTTCCTAAATATGAGCTAAGGGTACAAGAAGAGCAGAAGAGTCACATCTTCATGACACAGTATGCAGAAGGTTCTTGAAGGTGGGATTCTTGGTAGAGGAACCTGTTCTCATGTATGGTTTTCATGTGAAATTCCAATTGATCCAAATTCATAAAGACTCTAATGGATCTTGCATGACCACATTAAAACCCTGTCAGATTACCTTTGCTATGCTATCGAGGCACGTGTTAAAATTAAGTAATGTGAACTCCAGACAAATCACCATTCAGTTTTGAACGAAAAGTGTTTGTTATTTTGTTTGTTTGTGTTAATAAAGACCAAGGTAATTTCTAATTAAAAAATATATCTGTATGACACACATAAAAATCTGTTTTCCTGTGATGAGTACACTGCCTGTGATACAGAACCCCTCTAAAACTCAGGAAGGCCTCTCTCAGCTTCCAGTTTAGTCATTTTTCAAAAGAATTTCACGGAATTTAGTTGCCAGAATCTAAGTCTCCAGTGATTTCCTTCTCACTGCTCAGTTTTCCAGTAGTATATCCTTCTTAAGAAATTTGGCTTGTGATCGGTGCTGACCTTGAAGAAAGTGAGGTGGGATATTTTAGTGGTTTGTGTCAAGGCTTTGGCTGCTATTCCTGTGCTGTAATCACCTTATCTATGAGGTTTTTGTATTAACCAATCAAGCTAAACAAAACAAATAAATACCCCAGTATAATGCACACCATGTTATTCTACTTTGCTAATTTTTTGACGGATTTTTGGCTGTAGTTAGTCAGCATGTGCTTTTTTTTTTCTTTTTTTTTTTTTTTTCCTGTTATCATTCCCTAGGTATATAAAGTATCATTTTTTATCTAGCTGAAGCTTGTACAAAAATAAATTACTTAAAGAGAAATCCACCAGCCTCCAAATATTTAGCATGATTCTATGCATTTTTACTAGTTCAGCCTCACAGAAACATTCCACTTTTGTTTAGTAGTTAAACTGCTCTTCCAAAAGAGCATACTGGAGGCTTAGTCCTATTTCAGACACTACTGAATTGAGTTTGTTTTCAGTTCTTCATTTATATTCCATGCATAATGTGGCTTAAACAGCATACAGGTTCTGTCCCACAATAGCCCAGGTCACAAAGTATTCTGATAGAATAAATAGCAGACAATTCTGAGTCAGAGGTCTGTGGTTACAAAAAGGTTAATTATGGCTCATACACAAATTCCAAAAGATTCAAGATGGTTTGTTGATCGTAGCAAGCAGAGGATGATGACAGAATTAGAGACTATTCACTTAAAATCCTTGTATTACTTTTGTCACACAGCTTCATAAAGGACTAAGCAGGTACAATCTTACTTATGCTGAGCAAAAACTTATTCCTTCTGTAGTTTCTGGAGGTCCTTTCAGTGACAGGCACTTGGCAAATAGTCTTGTTCTTGGCCTTGTTGCAATTATGGAAGAGTTTGCTGCAGGCTGGATGGGTTAGCTACAGGTACAAGTCTGTGAGAGCTGTTGATAGCACATGAAGAATGCTGTACAGAAAAGGATTTTTTTAAGTCCACACAGTAACTGAAGTAACTCCGTTGAGTTTCAGTGTCTAGGTCTTCAAAATTTTATTTAATTTAGCAGTTTTGTGCAGAAGGCAAAATAAGCCTAATTTATAGATTTTTTTGTTTGTTTGCTTGCTTGTTTTACTTATTTTTTACAGAAAGATAAAGGACTACTTTAGACTCCACAACACAGTACCTTGCAGCTTTCCAAGTGCTTTGCAAGTGAACGAACACAGAACTCCAGTTTTGCTAAGTGGGCTTCACCTTGTGATACTTCGAAACTATAGGAACTTCAGAAACAAGAGCACCAAGTAGAAATATTCCCTGTCTAGATGATGAGTAGAGAAAAGGAAGGGTGGGAACAGAGGCTGTAACTTAAGCCCTACCTCTCCACTGCTCAGAAATACCTATATCCAGATTTGGGACAATGAAGCATCTTGAAGGTAAGCAAACATTCCCTTTCAAATGAAGTACTACAGTCTTCATGAAGAAAGATCACTTTTACATTTATTTCAAGACCATCAATCCTGAGGTTAGAGATCCTCACTTCACTTCATTTCTCTTTTGTGCTTACAATGTTTTCTTGTCTAGAGGAATCAGTGGATTCTATTTTACTGTCAAGTAAAACTAACAACTTTAGTGGAGGGGAATAGTAAAAAAAAAATAATAATTTTAAAAAAAATTGATAAATGAATTGCTATGACAGTGCCTTTCTGTTTTGCATATGCTTTTGCACAATTCCCATACATTCAGTTTGAGGAAAGAATCTAAAACTAAGTACATGAGCCTCGTGAATATGTTTCATATGACTGAAAAAATGTTCTGTGACTATATTCCTAAGATAAAATGTTAGCTCATTGCAGTTTTAGAGTATGAGTAAATGAACACAACTAAGCTCTTTTATTGCATTATTAATTGTTGTCTAATCTGTGAGACAAATTGATACGTTTGGGTTTTGTTTTGTTTTGTTTTTGTGAGATAATGAAATATTTCAAAGTGCATAGAGGGGAACAAAATTTTAGGAAATCACTTTCAGCATCTTCAGTTTTGCAACACTTATTGGTCATGGCCAGAAATATTGAATCTTATGTTCCCTTAAGTTTTGCTCCTTACTGGAAAGGAAATAAAAAACACTTTAAGAATTTCAACATATTTCTGAGGAAGCATTATTTGTCCTGCTGGTAAATTCATGATTAAATATTTTAGCTTCTATGAAGTGTATCAGATTGTGTGCAATCCTTTTATCTGTACCACTACCGAGTCTTGCATTATACAGTAGATAGACATTTTGATTAAAACACTTTGAGTATAACTATACCATTAAATGAAATGACCATAGACCATTGTCAAACTCTGGTATATATTTTGTGTTGATATAGTTAAACTCTTTTCACACCTTTGCTTCCAAACGAGAATACTTAGGTAAATACCTAGCTCATATTAACTCCTGATCATGCCCTAGGTAGAGTGTGGTTAGTGCTGGGCAGTCTGGGTGAAAAATGGGTCAAGGTACAACTGTACTTGTGCTCATGAGCTGGCCCTGCTTTAGATGTAACCTGATAACTGAGCTGTTATAAATAAATGATTCTCTGAAAACCTTACAAAAATGAACCGGGAGAACTATATGTAGCAGATGAGAAAATGAAGGCTCGTATTGCCTTTAGAAACAAGAGTATAGATGACCCAGACATGATCTCCATCATTATCTCCCTCTGAATAAAGGACTCAATCTTTGGAGTAAGAGAGGACTGTGGTCTTTCATTAACATTCATACTCAATGAAGTTGCTCCTGTTGAGAACAATAGGACAGAAGTCTTTGAGCTTAACTATGATATTGTAATCAGTTTTCACTGAAAAAAAAGATTGGCGAAAAGCTGTTCTTTTTTTAAGATCCTGGTAAATGTGAGAGCTTGTAAGCTATGATCTGACCTAAAGTACACAGTGACCCAGTTTTGCTTCCATCCTCCCACTCAGTGGAAGTGGCAAAAGGCTACACAGAGCTAACTGGGTTAGCGCCATGAACACTCAGGTCAAAGTAATTCTGGAGTTTCCCTGGTTTCATTCCTGAGAGGGGCATTTAGAGATGAAACAGATGAGAATATCTGTAGTGTTTTCATCTCTGTTGCAAAGCTGATGAAGCTGGTGTATTGCTTGTACCTTCAGAACTGAAATAGTGCAGGAATTAATTTAAATGTTTTTAGTGGTTAAAAAAAAAAAAAAATTAATAAAAACAACCAAAAACCAAACCAAAACAAAAAAAACTCAAAACTTTTTAATGTAAAAAACAAAACAAAACAAAACCACCTGCATAAAACTGTCTATATAGTATACGATACATGCAATTTATCATCATTGTGAGTAGGTTGGAATGAGCTAAGCTTTCCAAACACTGTTCTTGCTGTGGAACGCAGCCATTCTTCATGATAATCTTCAGGGCATAAGTATTTCTAAACCCAAAGTGTTTCACAGCATATTTTAAATAATCAGTCATCGTATTAAATGTTCTCTGTGACTCCAGTGTTTCTGCATGTGAGCTACTTCTTATTACAGAAAAATTACACACAACAGGAGAGAAAATAACTATTTCATCCCCAGTGCTAGCTAATCAAAACCGTATTTTCTCTCTTATTTCCAGAGTGCATTTTGGAAAACATATAAAAAGGCTGTACACGAAAAACTCAACTCCTAAAGCAGACTTCTATGCAGAATAATCCTTGAAACTACAGAACCAGCTTAGATGAAGTTTGGATACCATGGCAAGATTTCCTTACAATCAGAACAATAGGCAGGGCTTTTTAGATCTGAAACATTTAAGTGGTATGTAAGTTAGTCGTTCTCACTTACAGTCACTATGAAGTCACACACACAGAGACACAGATATGCACAGGACAGTGAATGCTCCATATTTTGAACATATTTTAGGATGAACTGAGTTACACACCGGGATAAATAAAAAAGTTTATCCCTCACTATTGACTTAAGAAAGAACATAAATGGTAAGCTTACCAAACAGTGCTTCCTTTCCAATCCACAGAATGTTGAAGTGTGCTAGATCTTTATCAGAAAATATGCATGTCACTGCCTAAATGCTCAAAAATAAAATTATGTGTAAGACAGAGAAGTGACTATTTGATATAAAATGCTGGAAAAAATTGAATACTCTCTAAATGCTTCTCTATGGAGAAGCAGTAGCCAAAGGAACTATGCACAAAAGGAAGCAGGATAAAAATGATCTTTTTCTGGTTGATCTGTTTGATTTTTTCAAATATTCCAGTCGGAGAGATGAGTACTTGTGTTTCAATAGTGAGTTGGAATCAGCCGAAGAGATTCTCCTCTCTTCAGCTGGCCCAGTGGATCCAGCTCTGAAGCTGATACATAGCATTGTCATCAAATTATCACCAAGCTCAGTGAAATTTTGGGTTTGGTCTGATCAACACTAATGGGACTAATTGTCAGATAAAATGATGCATGAGGTGCTAAAATGAGTTTTATGGAACCAAGAAGAACATATTTCACGCCATTCCAAATTATGCAAAATTCATGACACAACATTTAATAAAAATATTAATATTAGACTTTGAATGAACCTTGGCTGATGTATGCTTTGCATTCTCACATGATTTTGACTTTAAACCAAATAAAATTTGGCATGTTTGACAGTGTTTCATTTTTAGATTTTTGAGTTTGTTTGGACCTAAGACCCAAGCAAAATGTGTAGCTGTGAGCACACCCAGAAAGAAACTGAAGGAAACAGTGTCCTGGACCTCCATAAAATTAACTGATGGAGTTTCACATAATCCTTATACAAAGATGTTAAAATTAGGCAAGTTGAATTCTGTGCTCCAGGAAAACCATTGCTGGCAACTAGAAGCACCACAAGAGAGAGGAATAGCTTTCAATTCTAGCCTATAAGAGCATAAGAGGCCCATACTCCCATCTTCCCTTAGTTGCCTATTTCACACTCTCAGTTGAAATGACAAAGGTTCAACATGCTGAGAACTCAGCTGTATCTCTACAGCAATCTCCTCATGTGCCTACTGCACACCACCAATTGCTCTCACCCAAACCCATCTCCTAATCAAACATGTTTCAGCTTGTCAATCTTTACTTCCAAGAGGCTTTCTGCCTTCTGAACCTGCCCCCACATCCTCAGGCAGGAGTAAAGGTCTTGAAAATAGCTGGGTTCTGACAGAACTTGGAGAGCAAACATATTTCTACACTCAAGTACTTAGCTGAAGGATCTGTCTGCAGCTCTACTAAATAACTCTACCTAGACATAGCTGGCAGCTACTGCTGTTATGTATCACTTTACCAGTCTGGAAACTTCTGCTCCACACTAAGCAAAGCTGTGTATCAGTACTGGCTTTCCCATTCTGCCAGTAAACTTATGTCATGCTAGAGAGGTATGACATTTGGAATGAAGTTCCTAGTTCTGCAATATCACAGCCATAAGAAACAGTACAAATACAAAGAGAACTTGGTTACATCAGGCTGGCAACCAGTCACTAGTGGAGTTCCACAAGGCCCCATTTAAGGGCCAGTTCTCTTCAGTGTTTTCATAAAGGGCTTGGATACAAGTATTAAAAATATACTAAGTAAATTTGCAGATTACACTAAATTGTAAGGAGCTGTTGACTCCTACAGAGCTAAAGAGGCAAACTAGAGGGCTGGGCAATCACCAGCAGCATGAAATTTAACAACAGCAAGTGCTGCATCTCAAGTGGGCCAGCCCTGGCTCTATGAGCAGACTGTGGTATGAGAGTATTAAGAAGCACTTCTTTACTATGCTGGTGACAGTGCACTAGCATAGGTTGCCCACAGAAATTGTAGTGTCTCATTGATGATCTTCAGAAACCATCTGGATATTGTTGTGGGCAACCTGATCTAGTTGTTCCTCCTTGAGCAGGGGGCTTGACCAGATGACCTCCAGAGGTCCCTTATAGTCTTAGCCATTGTGTGATTCTGTGTAAAAGTTAAGTTCTTCACCTCAAGGAAATACAGCCCTTACCTTTAGCAGGAAGAGCTCCTACAGTCCTAAGAGATTCATCTGAACCTATTAGGGTAGTGAACGATTACTTACATAAAAGAACATGCTGAAATAATTGAGACAGTTCAGATAGTCAACTTTCCAGTACTGTTAGCTATGTTAGTGGGGAGACAGTGGTGTGGAAGAGAGCATTTAACAAACAGGGAGAAAATCAAGGAAAAATGCATCCCCTCTTTTTTCCACTTTTCATTCTCTCTCCTCCATTTCTTCACCTAATTTCAGTCTCTGGCTGAACTGATGACTAAAACACTTAGCTACAATGTTTCCTTAAAGGCATAGAGAAGGGACGGACAGTTTCTTTCAAAGGAAACCCTAGTTTCAGTTATTGGTATTTTAGTTTGTGAAGATCTCAAAATGAACAAAGAAAGAACATGTTTACAGTGGATTATTTCGGCCTAACAGATGAAATAAAACATCAAGACAATCCCAAACTCTTGTCAGAGAAAGAATATTAATCAATTCAGAAGAAATAAAGTGTGCATGAACCAAAACAGGCAGATGTTCTTGACAAAGCTCCCTATGGTGGGGTAAGAACCTATTTCATACATTTACATTGAATGCTGGTCCACACCAGAAACATACAAACAAAAAAAAGAGTAATGAGAAGTAGAAGACTATATCAAACTATAGAGAAAGACAAAATGTAAGCTCAGCAAGCTTATCAAGGTGACGCCAGTCTTTGAAGAAAGAAGAAGGAGAAGTAAAGAGAGAGGAAGAAGGTTTATACTGCCAGAGCTTAGCACTCATTGTAGCCAAGGTACTGGAACAGCTAAAAAGGAACTTCAGAATCAGTTATGTTTTAAGTTTCTGTTTTCATATTTCATTTTTTTGTTTCCAATTTTGCAGTCAGGAATTCATTTCACTGCTTGCTAGGACACATTTGTTTCCTTCTTTAGGCTTGTCTGGTGTTAAGAATGGACTTCTTTGGCAAGAAGCAAGCCATGGAGAAATAACCTGCGATTCTGGATTAATTCATGCTGGCACTGTCTTTTGCTTTGCAGTGAAGGAGAGCAAGGGAATTAAGATGCAGAATGTTTTGTGAAAGTTTTGCTATATACAGCCCCCGCACTTTCTCAGAAAAGCAAGTTTCTCAGAATCTTAATTGAGCCAACAAGGAACTATGTAAACTTCCAAATATATGAGTGAAAATGAAGCAGAGTAGAAATCAGACATGAAACAAATCCTTTCTTTTTTTAAAGAAAAAAAAAAAACCAAACCTCTCCCAAATTCTTCCAGATGTTAAAATAAGTAAACAGCACAAGTGTTTTATCACATTGGGGTTAACTGTCACCTGCTTTACTTCCTGCTTTCCTTATTACAACAATTGCTTGAAATTCAAAATGTGTTAATTTTAGCTTTTGATTAATGGTGAACATATATACACCAGGACACTCATGCTATTGAGTGTCAAATAAACCTTAAACGTATACCTGAACACATGTTGCTGTGAAATGAAATGCTTTAATAAAATAGATGCTGTTCCCCTTTGTGTTGGTGTCACTGGGAGTTCTAATGTGCAATAGCACTGGTAGCTGAGTTTCTCCACAAGGAAGTATTGAAGGCAGAAGGAAGGAAAGGATTAGAACAGCAAAACTTTCAAACTCTCACTCAGTAGTGTTATGTCTGCAGTGCAGTTACTCAGCTGATACCTCCCGATTAGCAACAAAGAGCTCTGGACCAATTCGGGTGATATCTTGATATTAGCAAAGGCAAACTGCAGAGCTGCATGTTACAGTCTGTAAATCAGTTCATTTTAGTCTGATAAATATTTTGCTTTGCTGTGATGTTTCAGACACCCCTCAGGTGCCTTACTGCAGTTCCCTCTTCACTCTTGTTTGTGGAGAAAAACTCATGATATCTTCAGAACCATAGGATCTTTCTATGGAAATCTTGCCTTATGCCTTTTACTCAGATCTAGTTACTGTTATTCTGTGCAACATAGTATGCTATCAGATAGCTAAAGATAATAGTGAAACAAAATACAAAAAGGATATTACATTAGCAAGGAGATAATTATCTCTTTTCTGTTCAGATGTCCATGGCATAAAGTATTGTCTAGCCATTCTATTTCAGTTATTTACATGAAACTAAATTGAATAGGGTATTATTAACACCTATTAATTGTTCATAAAAAATCACTATCTGGGATGTGGACCTTTACACTGGTTAATATGAATCCCAGTTCCAGTGAATTAATTTCAGTTGGGAAAGAATGATGGTTTTTGATGTTGTTTTTTTTTAACTGCCTTGACTTTAGATCAGAGCCTGTTGAAATGAGGATTCAGCTGCACTCTTAAACCAAGCAGATTAACTGAGTCATAAGAGATGTAAAGCAGGGTGGAACACAGGCAATTACATGGTCAGACCTTAGTTACCTGCCCTTTCCCAACTGAGCTTGGCCACTGACAAGATGGATGCCTCTTTGTTTCTCTTTTATATCTATGATTTATAGCAGTCTGCTCATTAATGTACATCTATCTCAGTTAAAATGTTATAGTTGACCTAAGATTAATGTTAATATTAATGCCATCAAGGTGTAAGATTACATCAAAGTCAGATGAGTAAAAGATGAGCGCAAGTGCAGGCAAGCACTAGTAGAAAAGATCATCATTAGTAGCTGAGACTGGTGCAAACAGATTTACTTTTTTTAATTATTGCTATTTTCCTCAATATTATTAAAGCTAATCTACTTGAGTTCATGATTAGTTGGGTAACAAGAAAAGTATTTATACAGATAGAGAGCTGTATGAGCCAGGAAGCAGTGGGCTTAACTGAGTTAATAAATGATGGTCTTTTGTGTTGAATGCTGGGGTTTCTGAAGATCCCTCCAGCCAAGTAAGCTATCTAAAAAGTTTCTAGACAAGATTGTTTTCTCAGTGGAGTGACCTTGGAAAACAATGAGATTCAAATGTTTTGGAAGTTAAAGACATAACTAAGCTCAGAGAATGATGTATAGACTTGTGGCTAGTTGGGATTAAATGAGAAAGGAGAGAAAGAGAGAAGACATACGCTGATGTAATGTATGTAATTGCTGAGCTATAATGACAAGAATATATAGGTATGGCCAGTACAGGATCACTATTTTAAATATGGGTTGCATTGCCTTTGTTTAGCTTAAAGGCTTCAACAGTGCAAGTTAGTTCTTCCCTGAAGAGTGAACTCTAAAACCATAAAGCTTGTTTAGCTCTGGAATCAGCCAGTCAGTCTTTAAATAAGTTTTTCATTCATCTCTTATTTTCAAGAGGGGAAAAAAAAGTGCAGATATCCATCAAGCCAGATTTTCTTAGAAGAAATGTGTAGCTATCAGTGGTTCTTGTAGCTGACCATGATTACTCGCCTATACATCAGTCCACTGGGGCAGAGCAGTGGCATGTTCTTGATAACAGGAGGAATTGTGAAGTTGTCCTGCTTCAGATTTTATCTTCTTGCAGTTCAGTTAATTTCACAGAATTTCATTTCTGCTAATTCATCTTTTCTATCACATATATGGATGCATAAACTGGTCCATGTCAAAAACATGTATATTGGATCTAACCATCTTGTTTAAATTTGCTAATTATTTGTCTGTAACACATACATTCAAAATCCAAGTGACGCTGAAGACAAATTCCCTATACGTTACTTTATCTCATGTTTCAGCAGACAAAAGCAAACTGCACCTCTTCCTATTCCGTGTGAGTAGATCCTAGGCCATCAAAATCAAATAAAACTGGGCTAATGAAAAACTTACTTATGTTAAAACGTAGAAACTCTGTAGGGCTGAGTACACTTTGATTTCATAATTCAAACCCTGTAAGCTGTTTTTCTGTTAGTTGGCAAAACATTTCTCCAAGCTTTTCCTTGACTAGGAAGTCCTGTTTTTTAACATGGTAGTTAGGTTAGTGTCTGATCTAAAATTCTTGTCAGAAACAGGGTTAAAGCTGAAGTTATCAGAATGATGTTACCAAGTTTTACTTGTATCTTCCCTGATACAAGTCATGATCAAGACAGTGATCAATCAGATCATTTTGTATATCCAAGGTTTATGTTGTATCTGTAAATGACATTGCCTCAAAATCTTTCTCAGCAAGCCCCATAGGCTCCCTTGAGGCTGATGAGAATGATTTAGTCCATAAAGACATGCTTGCACACCTTTTGCATGAGTATAATATGGTTTCAAAAAGAGCATGATTAAATTATCTATAAGACAACATTTTTTTCTTTTCCTAAAGAGTTTGCTTAGAACATCATAATTAATATAAAAATCTTTGGGTTCATGAGTTTGAAGATTTCAGACCATCTCCATTCAGACTTGCAAATGTTTGTGAAAGTTAATAGTAAACATTTAGTTACACTGAATTTGCACAAAACATTGTAATAGCATTTGCAAATATCTTTTACATGGTCTGTTAATGGGAAAAAACATTATATTTTTAATGTAAAAAAAAAAAAGTGTGTAAAGTATAAAAACTAAGTTTGGTCTATGATTGATTAGTTCGGTTTAAAAGCTGTAGAGAGTATTGTGGTCTCCATCAACAGTGAGCTTGCAGATCCTTACCTGTCTCTTTACATCAAGCTCCTAGCTTCAGATTGACCTAGAACTGTTGGTTGTTAGTTTTTAATGTTCTGAGACCTTACTGATATTTGTTTAAGCTAGGTGAACAGAGAACTGGAGTAATGAAGAGATTTTGCCAAAGCCAAAGGACAAGTCTATTGCAGGACTCGGACTTGTAGTTTTGCAGGCTTTCAGTCAGACATCTCAGTGCTTTAGAGGGTAGGTAAATATTACCAGTCTGGTGGGATTAATTTGGAAGCTAGGCATATGCACAAGCCCTGAGACATAACTGAGGTCATTCAAGAGATTCAGGAAACCAGTAAACCAGTTCAATGCAGCAGCATGAACAAGTGATGAAGCAGATGATAAAACAAGCTTTGATTTACTAAATTACAATAAATGATTTAGATATAGCTTTGCTTAACATTCTTCTGGAAACCATGTGTTGTCTGATGATGGGTTTCCTCTTGATGTGGGCCCCTTTCCCACTCTGAAGGGATACATTTCTAGCACTAGAGGAAGACTATGAGCATATTATTTTTGAGACTCTCCGTTACTGAATAAGGGTTCTAGTGTTACTCTACCTGCACGTTACCTACATTTTTGTTATTAAAGCAAATGCTCCTTACATCCTGAACACCATGAGCCTCTCCAGAGCCTTCCCTAGTCACCTTCTGAGGGGCTGAACTTGGCTTTTGAAACAGGGAAGGAGCTAAAAGAAAGCAGGTTGCTGACCAGGACTATTTTCTAAGGCGGGATATGTTGCCTTCAGCTGTCAGAGATGGCCATGCTCTGAGGACTGTTCTTAAGGTCCCCTCTGTTGTTATTCACCATCATGAGCTATCAGTCCATGTAACCAACTTAAAAAAACACTAGGATTAATCACCAGAAGAAGGATATATGGTGATGGTAAATCTAGGTGGCTTTTTCAAAATGTTTTCCAAAAGTCTAAAAACCTGGACTGCATCTGTGTGTGTTCCTATCTTTCAGCCTTTGCTTTGCCTGGATGTTGGCAGTGCTCCTCACACTGCAGGTCATGACTGCTTTTGGGGTTACAAGAGAGTTTAGAGTGAACCAGTAACTGATGGAAAAGGCTTATGGAGAATTTTCTAACAGCAAAAAAATGTAGTAAAAAGATAAGATAAAAAAATATTAATGGAAAAATAAGCTGATTTAATCTTTGAAAGAAAGTAGCAACCCTTCATTCAAACACCACATGCAATACTGTACATCTGGGCGACTTTCAGGAAGACAGAGGATGAAAGAGTTCACAATTTTCAAAAGACAAGATTTCAGTTTCAGCTAATTGGCTCCCCAAATTGGGATTGCGGTTATAGAAAGGGAATACGGCTTGATTCCTTGTGATCACATAAGATTTCAGAATAAAGTGTCTCTCTTCAGCATCATGTTTTTGATTATAAAATCAGACCATAATAGTTTTTGATCAGTCATTAATAGTGAACTTTGTGAGCTGACTGTAGTGTTTGCAACAAAAAAGAATCACAGATTTAAGTCTGACATACTTTATAAAAGAGAAGGTAGAGTGAGTTGGATGCCAAGCAAAAACAGAATGCGAGAGGTTGCTACTGCCTGTGCTGCTTCTGTTGTACAGGAAGGAGACTCAGTCCCAATGCACAATAGAGTAAGCAGGGTGGTAGGCAGTAGAGCAAGAGGAACCTGATGAATAAAGAGCCCTGAACACCAGTATCTCTCTGTTTCTGCATGGAAAGATGGGGCACTGATTGCTAGACCTTTCAGTGTGGATGACTTTGCAATTTCATTTTGATTGTCGATTTAGATTTAATGAAAGGTGAAAGTCTGAGGTTACCAGAACAGTTAGTGAACCTACTGCCAATTAAAGGTTTTGCCCCAAAGACCACACCTTGTGATGGCTGAATTTCACTACGAGCCCTTCCAGAGTGTTTTCTCTCTGCTACCTTGTTATCGTAGTGATGGTGGCATTGTAAATTATAGTCCCAGATGGATGAAGAGCCCTTCTGAACTGATCCCAGTGCTGTTCCCAGTAGTATTGCTAATGATTACACAGCTGCCTACTAGGCATTCTAGAGCATAGGCTCATGGGTCTGCCTTCAGTGCAAGTTGCAATAAAGTTTATTTTCATTCAAAACAAAATATATTGGGATTATTGTCAGAGCAGCCCTAGGGGCTTGAACAGGGGGTCTAGTAAGCATTGGTAAGAAAATTAGAAGCCTTGAGGTTATTAATGTTGCTAGAACAGCAAGCTTAGTGGCCAGCCAAGGTGTAATTTACCTACACTAGCATCACATGCTGGAGCAGTGCAATCAAGTAAGAGGTCAAGGGACTTTAACATAACATAAGATAGATATATAGCCCCAAGCTTTTTGGGCCAGATTCTCAGCTGCTGTAAATCAACTTACCTTCATAAGAATTAGTGGACTGATGCTGCTTTCAGTGTTCTAAGGATCTGGGCTATACCCATTATGGAAGTTATCCTGAGATCTGAAATGAATGCAGCAGCAAAAGTCAGTTTTCATTTTTGCTTTGTTACAGTGCCAGCACATGACATTTTTAGCTCAGCTGTACATTGGTTTGGAGAGCAAAAATGTAGTTTAACGCTTTTGGCAAGAACACATCTCAAAGTGGTCTTGAAAAAGCTGATGAGATTCCATCAATACATGTTAGCTAATAGAGAGAAAACTTAAGTAAATACAGAAGGAGCAAATATCTATTTTTAACTGATTAGCAACCAAAGTTCAGGTAGCATGCAGTCTTTTACCTGCAGCTGTGGTTTTTAGTCTATAAAACAGCAGTTCATGTTCCTATTTATAAAAATGAGTTAGTGCACATTTGACAAAAAAGGTCTTATCAGCTTTCGGTGCCAGGGGGTAGACTTAGGAAGCTGACAGATAGACATAGAGTATGAGGAAGACACGAGGACTATGTCTAGTGCTTTTAAGCAGAACAGTTTGTGGCAAATCATAAACATAAATCCTTTGGTAACACTTGACTCTGTTAGACACCTTAGCCTCCAATACTACTGCTTCCTGTTCTCAAGAAGTCCTTATATTCACTGAATTATACTTACCACAGGAAAAAAACAGGAAAAAACTATTAGTACCTTTTTCTGATGAAAAATATAAGATGAAAGATTTGAATTAACTCACAAAACTTTTTTTTTTTTTTTTTTTTTTTTTTTTTTTCTGGAGTGGATACGAATCTGTTGATCAAGCAATTTACTCTTCCTATCTATCTATGGGATCTGAGCCATTTAAGATCCCTAATTTGTTCTGCTCTGTAGCTGTTCTTGCCTTTTGTTTAGACAAGGACCTGGCTTCAGTAGTCCCTTGAGATGAAACTTAGGGCTGCAGTTTGCACTCATTAATCAGTTTTTGGAACATTTTTTTCTGGACTTACCGAAAGTCTGACTTTCCAACCAGATCTGACATTACAAACCTGTCTGCAGCCTTCCCTCTCCCACCTGCCCAGCTCCAGCCCTGCCGGTGGCTGCTCCTTCCCCAGCAGCAGCAGGAGCAGCAGCAGAACAGCCAGCTCCTCAGCTAGCCCAGTTCACAGATCATCATGCTCATTAACACAAACTGAACTCGACTGTGACTTAAATTGATATAACAGACAGTCAACTGCAGTTGCTGGGGAACCAAACACACTAACCTTTCTGTTGCCACCACTGCTGCTTGGGAGGAAACCTCCGGCAGAGAGCTGTGGGCAGAGAGCTGCAGAGGATGACTTCTTAGGTTACAGCAAACTAGACCACCACAGTGCCTTTGGAAGCTCCTTCTGTCGCAGTTTGAGTTGCCCTGGAACAGGGATGTAAAGCATGTGCAGGGCCAAGGAAATCTATTTTGCCATGCTCCTTTGCACGGATAAGTGAAAACCCACAGCCTTAGTCAACCCATCTCCTGAGGATTTGAGCTCTCTGGAAGGAGATCTGCCTTCCAGAAGCCAGAGCTGTTCACAGGAGACCAGCTGGCATGCTTGTAACCCTTCACTTTAATGTGGGGCGACTGCCAGGCTGATCAGAATCTAAATTTAACTGTACTGCTTCAGGTATTGTGAAAACATTGTGTTTCTGGATCACTGGGGATGCTGGGCAGTGAGCCATCTTGAGCACCAGGAGCCAGAAGGTTGTCTATTGGCATGTTCTATGGAAAGCATATAGCTGATTCTTTCTTGGCCATTTGTCTCTCACCCCAAACAAGGGGCAGATGTTTAAAGTGTTAACTCTTCCAGATATGTGCAAGGAGATGCCATAGGTATGTATCAAGTGTTTTGAAGTAAGTGAGTTGGTCCACTGCTTCTGTCTAAGAAGGGAAACACTGCTAGTTGGGATGCAACCCTTTCCTACATGACATGCAAGGGCTTGCTTTCACTGTTCTCAGTAGCATTTTGTCCATCAGTACTTTCGTAGAACCTGACCCACAGTTCTCCAGAGCTGTGAGTCTGGGATCAGATCCCATATTCTATGTTAAAAGCATCTGTTGGTGAATCCCCAGGCACTTGCAAACACCAGAGAGGATAAAATATATGAGATGAATGAGAATCCTGAATGAAATAGGAATTGTAAACCTTCAGGCAGAATTTCTCTCTGGAGAGTTCAGTCTCCTCTTACTAATAGGTCAGGATCACATGTCCAGTGGAGAATCGCAAGGAACACCACAGTAAGATCAAAATATAAACATGATTCCTATGTTATTTTAGCTACACCAGGAACAAATCTGGCACCATTTATCTTTGGCCTTTCAGCTCTGAGACAGGGCAACAATGATATTTGTGCCAGCTGGCTATTTACTCTGCAAGAGTCAACAAGTTTCCTGACATGCAATGTCCTTCTATCTCACTTGTTGACTGGAGCAGCAAAATATTTATGAACTGCCATCACTGTCCAGCTTTTGAGTTTTGACCCAGTAAAGGATAAATATGGGACAGTTTGCCTTTGGCCTTTCACTTTGGCTCAAGACCAGTTTTCTGTCTGTTTGTGGTTTCAACTGGATGGGGAAACAACCATCCCCTAGGCAAAACCCTTTCCATATCTATGACTTACTCCAGAAATAAATGATTTTAAAACCAAACACACTGAGTGAGAAACAAATCCCACACAGTTGTCCAATGGCCTTTGACCTCTTGATGGCTTGGTGCCATCTGGCTGCCCACTGCCTACTTCACTACACTAGGAAATAAGTTCCTCATGGACAACACTGCTGTCCATTTTTAGTCCTATCGAAAAAGAAAAAACAAACACACCTTTCCTATAACACCCTTTCAATCCAAAAAAAGGGAGAGAAGTGACACAGGTGGCTGTTGAACTTTCAACTCTGTGTGGCAAACTACCAAGCAGCTACTGCTGGGCTTTCACACACCACAGCAAAACAAAACTTTTCTCAGGCAAAACTTTGTGTCTTGCTTAAAAGAGGTATTCAACAACAGGGAGAAAAAGTAATATTTATGTATATATATACAATACTTAGCAGGGCATATTGCAGACCGTGGGCGAGTGGTTAAGAAGTGAGGGGAGATGTGCACTTTTTGGTAGGTACATAAAGAGCTGGACTCTGTACGCATGAAAAAGCATTCCTTCTTTACACAGAGAAAGGGGATTAGAAGGATCTCTTTCCTTGCTGTGGAGATTTTTCACAGCCTAATTCTGCTGATGTCTTCCTGGTTTCTGAATCTAAACCAAAAGAGTGCTTTCAGTAGCGGGTATGCAACCTTTCTGACCCTCCCAACTGCCTACCAAAACTTTCATACTGCCAAGACCCACAAGATGCACAAAAATGCCTTGGAGAGCTGAGGGAAGGCAGCCCTGGGAACAGCTCTGAGGTAGGTGATGACAGGGGCTCCAGCACTCTATTTCAGGATGAGGCTGGGCATGCAGCTGGATATGAGGGTGACCTACTGCTGTGTCTCATTTCCTTCCACAGCTGGGTAGCAATTATCTGACAGTCCCACATCAACATACATACTCACATGAGGCAGGTCCATCATGGGAAATGCATATGTATTGCTCAAGAGTAGTTGAACACCTATCTACTAGTTATGCAAGGATAAGACTTGATACAGATTATGTACTTTTATTGTTTTTCCCATTGGTGCAGAAGGCCAGGAATGTTTAATCAGTATTAGCTGTTATTGTTCAAACATTTTTTAACCTCACTATGACTCTAGGATTTCCCCTTTCTTTAGGCTCTGTTTCCCTTTTCTAGCCTTTGGACACTGTAATAAATGATGTCTGCAGACAGTGGGTGCCCTCCCATTCTCTGCTTTCTGTTTGCCCATGAACACTCCAAGCATTGCAGGAGACATGATTCTCCCACTTTAATTTTACCATGACAGACTCTCTTCCATCCTGTCATTTACATTTGCAGCCTGACTTCAAGCCTGCTAATAGCCAGAGAAGTCTTTTCATTGACTTCTGCGGGTTTTGGATCAAGCCCTTATAAACCACACATCTACCCAACAGGTATTTATTAACACAAGCTGGCCATGTAGTCTATGCCATGAGTGTGGAAAAAACTAACAATAACTTTACAATTACCCACCTAAACCCTCTAACAGGCTCCAAAGGCATGTCTCTTTGCCAAGCAAGCATTGAATCAAGTTTGACATTTCTAGGGTAAATCATTTTTGTGTTCTAAAAACCAAAAAAAGGGTTAGGAAAAAGTCCAAAGAATGAGAACATCTCCATTTTTGGACAATAATATCATACGAATGTCCTATCCAAATGGATTCAAATGTTCCAGAAACAAATGTGCATTCTGGGATTAGACCGATGACTGCTAGGTAAAATTTCAGGTGGGTCTGTCTGAGGTTGGCAAGATATTTTTTTACTTTTTATTTTTAAATTAGCCATGGAGATATTAGTGTTATTCACAATCTTTCCAGAGTGCTTAGAGAGCTCCAAATAGAAAATGCTTTAAGTATTGACTTTACATTCTGATCTTTCTGTTCTCCCACAGACTTTACCTAAACTTATCTTGCTTTTGAGTTGTAAGACACAAAATCAGATGCTGTGTTTTGACCTTTGATGGAACTGAGTAGGCGGAGTCTGTACTGTCAGAGATGATAGGGCAGTGGATCTGGAAAGCTCATGGTGCACTGTGGGGGTGAGATCTCACAAGGGACTTTCCACACTTTTATCAGAAAGTACCTCTAAGCCAAAAAGTTTGAATCCAAATCAAGATAAAAAGTTCCTCCAAGGAACCAGTTTCTAACTGTGATGCAAGATGGGGATGTTTCCCTTAACATATAGGTCTTGCATCATCTGTTCTCTCTTGTTTTACTTTTTCACTTTCTGCAGCAAATCACTGACTATAAAACAAACAAAATTTTAGTTTTTACTTATATTTGTTATATCTTATTTGGGCTTGGTCATTGTGTAATAAATCCCTGGGAGATACATTATTTGGAGAGAGGTATCTGTTAACAGGTAGTTCTGTCTTGTTCATGTGGGCCAGGATTATTTTAAAACAAGTGTCAAAAGTGAAGTTTCCTGAGTCCTAAACAAGCATTTGCATGACTGTGTCTTGCTCATTAATCCTAAGCTCATCTTCAACACTTCCTTTTTGAAATCATGGCTGAAATAATATAGTGTAGTCCATAGAGGTCAGTTACATTTTCTTCATTCATTGTCTCCTGAAAACACATGTACACATAGTTCTTTCTTCTGTTTCATTAGAAGCTCAGTAGCTGCAAGGGTTAAACAGAAGATCATACATTCACAGATGTGAAAATACATATTTTTTGGCAATGCAAATGCACTAGGCAACTTCTGCATGTTTGAGCTTTGAGTAAGGAGGCCACCTGCTTCTAATGTTACAGGAATAGGTTGGCTAGTGGAAAGACAGAAACCTTTTTGTGACTGATTGAATGATCTGTGTATCTTAGCCAAATGACAGGAGATTGCTTCTATCCCATGATTAGCTGAGAGTATTGATGGCATATTATATATATATATATATATATATATATATATATATATATAAAAGGAATTCTAAAATTGATTTTCTCTTTCACACAAAACATTTCATTATTAGTGCGGAGTGATGGGAAAATAGGTTTTGGATGAAAGAAAAAGTGGATAGGTGACAAGCAATTTCTTGGAATACCCAGTTTCTAGATAAGGTACTGCTTGGTAGGTAGGCACATTCAACTGTTTGGCACAAGTGCGTGGAATAGCAAACACATGTCACAGCTAAAATCAAGCTTGCATTAATGATTTCATTGCTTGAACTAAATTTGTAATGTAAATCATTCAGAGGTGCTCTAAGGCATTTCTATTCTTAGAAGAAAAGTCACAAACTGGAAAGTACGTCACCTTTGCAATCAGCACCCCCTTTAGCCTGTAATGTGGAACACATGGCGGTTGAAGAGGTTACAGTGCTACAGAAATGTCATTACAGAATTTCTCTGTGTTAACATGTATCATCTGTCACATAATTGTTTGTTTTACAACCTATACCTATAATGGGCTAAGTGGGGACTATTTATATCAGTTAACAATGAGTGCCTTTAATTAGTATTTCATGCAACTGGAACATGTTAAAGATTGTGACACAAATCTGGCTTGAGTTGCTAAATTCCATATGAATTTCATTATGAAATTGCTAAGACATTACAGTTGCGCAGGTATTGAGGTTTATAAGTGCACTTCATCTGTTACAAAACCAGAGCAAATCATACGCATCTTAAGGAAAAATCTTCAAAACAACAGCCTGATATCTGACATAGCTGAATAAAAGCTTAAAGCAGGAAAGATGAAAACCTTTAACAATTTGAAACGTGTCTTTGTTTTAAAACTGGAAATTTAATAACAGTTGCACAGCTAAAGCAGTTGGGAAAAACTGAAACAATGGAAAATCTGATTGTACACAAAAATGATAATGAAAATTTATTAAAAATGTATCGGTTGACTGAGATACTTATAAGCTGTTGCTAGAACATTGGATGCAAAGATGGTCTTTTGCTGATGGCTGAGATGGAGTAGTTGCAGACTTATGACTGGAGTTATATCCTATTCTTTCTGAGCAAATATAATAAACAAAATATTCAAACTACTTGGGCCTACTTGGGACCTTCCTTCATGGGCACTGGTGATTTTGCAGTGTGAGTCACGTGCAAGGGAGCAATATAATATGCAGGGAATGATGCAAGAGGAAAATGTGCCTGAGGTTACCATATTAAAATTTTTGGAAGTATCATGGTCCTTAACGGTGATTGAAAGAACGTGCTAGAATCAGGCTTATGTCAATATTCAAACAGTTCAGGAGATTAAGACTGGGAGAGCAAAGGGTGACAGGAAATCCCAACAGCTTCATACCTCCTTGTTATTCTTCTCAGAAGTACAGACAGAGGCTCCATCCCTCTGTGTGCCCCAGTTCCTGAACCTAATGGTGTTTTTTTCTTCTGCGCTATTCTAAGTAATAAAACTATTCTAAGTTTTATTAGACTTGTAAATTTACCCATTAGTGTCATATTGATTTAGCAACCATCTCAGCAGCCTCTCTCAAATCTTTATTTAAGATTTTGAAGTACTGAATAGGGAAAGAAGTTCAGGATATCTTATTTTGTATTCTTTTTCTTCTCCCCTACTTGTATCAGATTTAATGTGCCTACAGGTCTCTGTCTAATTCAAACAACTTCATTATCAGAAAATTAGTGCACAGGTAATGTTAAACAGAACATTATGGTCTATTCCTGCTCTGTTAATCGGTATGCAGACTAAAATATTTTCCTTTACAACATAATAAAAGTCTGTAGATTCCCTGGAGCTCCTTGTGAAATTACTAATTCAAAATCCAACAATAGATCCATCCTCTATTTTAATAGGCAGGAAAGAAGGTGTTGGCATTTTAGTTTCCCACATAGATCTTGCTAGTTGTCCTGTGTAAGCAATATTCTATGTTACTAATGATCTTCAACATTGGTTACCTTTATTCAAAGACTTAATTTCTGAAATATATTCTCATTATTCCAGGTGACAGGGAAGTAGGCTTTGCAGTAACATTATTATATGTATATATATGAAGCCATTTTTTGTTAATTAGAGCTTTGATTCTAGAGTTGTGTTTGGTTTCCTCCATGAGCTTAAAATTCGAAGAGCAGCTGTTCATTTGTGATGTTATTCTTCTCTTTCTGTTCATCTGATTTCTTTCAAAAAGTTTTGAAGATTTCTATCACTATTACCAGTTGGGTTAGTCAGAAAATATTTCAAACAGGAAATAATAAACAATGGAGGGGGAAAAAAAAGCAGGGGGGAGGGGGAGAGGGGCTTCAGAGTGCTCATGTGATCACCCTTGATTCCTACTATTCTTTTGATGGTCTTAATTAAATTTATATTTTAATTACAGTTTACCATTACTTAGGTTGTATTTTTCATGATGAACTATAACAAAGCATCTTACCAAAATCATCAGGCATGGAAAATAGTGGGAAGTAGAATCTGGAGTGGGTGTTCATTATCTAGAATTGAATATCAATACATGAAAGTCAACTGAGATTTGAACATCAGCTTCAACATAGAACATGTCAAAATAGATTAAATACATTACTCTGAATTCTGTTCATGAGAGATTTTACCTGTTAGTTTCCACCTCTTCTCTTCTCTTCTCTTCTCTTCTCTTCTCTTCTCTTCTCTTCTCTTCTCTTCTCTTCTCTTCTCTTCTCTTCTCTTCTCTTCTCTTCTCTTCTCTTCTCTTCTCTTCTCTTCTCTTCTCTTCTCTTCTCTTCTCTTCTCTTATTTAATTATCTCTGTTACCTTGGGTAACAACAAAAACTTTCAAGGTATTTGTGAAAGGAAATTCCCTTCTCACACATCTTGATAAAATGAAAATTTTAAGGAAATGGCAGAGGAATTTAAGGAAATGGACAGGTAATTTCAGAGGATAAACAGAAATCTATCTATATATGTGCCTAATTTTTGAATTAAAATTAGCATTTTTGAAAGATAAGAATGAAGAGAGATTAAATGTTACTGATTAGCTGATTTTTGATTACTGGGAAAGGAGAAAAGGAAATTCCATAAATGACCAAATTGAGTTCAGTACATTTAGCAAACTGTGAATATAAAAGAAACTGGTGAGCAATCATGCGGCTGATTTGCAAGGAAGGATTACAGACTAGCACTACAGCTTGATCTCATGATCTGTTGAAGGTTATGGGTGAAAAGGATCAAGTTTGCCCCAAAGGGATTTCACTGTAAACCTTGAATAGGGTTCCAGTGACAAAAGATAATTTCTGGACTGCTGTGGATTTTCAAGTTCCCTGCTGGTCACAGAAAACCATCTTTGGATGCCCCATCCCTGGAGGTGTTCAAGACTAGGCTGAATGGGATCCTGGGCAGCAAGGTCTAGTGGGTGACAACCAGCCCATGGCAGCAGATTGGAAATGGATAATCTTTGAAGTCCCTTCCAACCTAAGCCATTCTGTAATTCTTGGAATTATGCCTCCAAGATGCATTTCACCACCAAATGCTAATGGACTTTCATACTGCTCCCTAGGAAGATCAGTGTTTATCCTGCAAAACAAGCTGGAATAGTGCAGAGGTACCCACATTGGTGCTCCTAAGGAATGCCACTGGTTTTTGATCAGCCTTTGTGAGTGGTGATGTACATCTGAAATATTGTAGCACAGGGTTATAAATACATCTTCCTATATTGTCTGTGCTCTCATACTTTTCTTTTTTTTTTTTTTTTACATTTTCTGTGTGTGGTTGCTTAGGCTTTTATACCTCTAATTTGAACACACACCCTTCCATACATCTCAAAAGCCACTGGAAATATAATGCGCACAGTAGTTTGTAAATTAAATATGCTTAAGTGGCAGAAAACTGCAGTAACTAAGGTTGATATATGGACTTGGAAGACTAAATCTAACTTTGTGGATTCAATTATAATTACAGCTGCATGAGCTGGCGCATTGGCAGGATGAACCTGCCAAGACGAGCTTACTAGAAACCATAGCAAGGCTGACCACATCATCAAAGAATAGCTCTCTGATGACATAGTACCTGCAGCTCTCCAGCTGATGACCTACAGGTCCCAGCTGAAGACACCAGCTTTTCTGGCTGGTGACGAGTGAAGAGAAAGGATAAAGGTTTGCTATCAGGGTCAAGGGAAGGAGGGATGTTTCCTCTGAGAAAGTTCATGGAGAAAACACGAGACTCCAGAACAAAGAAGGGGAAATTACAAAAATATATTGGATTTTGGAGGCATTTGTGTTGCTGAGGTGTGTCAGAGCCAGGTTACAGTTACTTATTAGGGAGGAAAGGTTCAGAAACACAGCACTTAACACTCTCTCCAGCTCTGCTAAATAATTTATGAAGAGCTAACTATAATTAGAAATCCAAATTTAAAAAATAGTAAACCAAAAATTTACTTTAAAAAGTGGGCAGATAGCCAACTATTTTTACTGGGTAGCACTGGAATTTTAATGTGAAACATATGCAAAGCTGTTATGAAAAGAAATACACTTCTTTAATGCTAATATCCAAATAGAATAAATGATAATTGCATTAAACACCAACTGGGAGTCAGAACAGTCCCCTGAGAACTGGAAACCCTATGTCATTGGGTAAATTGTTGCTGAAAAAGCTGGTTTGGGAGAATTTTTATTCAGAAAAGAATAGTATATATATATGAAAGGGAAGGGGAAACACAGTTTCCCTTGTAGAATAAATGAAGCTGTTCCAAAAATCATGCCTCCTTTTTTTTTTTTTTTTTTTTTTTTTTTAATGATGTCAGAGGCAGATGTTGGTGGTATGGTAGCAGATGTTGAATCTTCCCACCCATATTTCATTACATTTTGTTGCTGTGCAACAGATGGCAGCAGAGGGGCAGGCTGGCAAAATGGCATCTGACATGGAAGTGCATATGGAGGAAAAAATGTAATGAATGTGCACCCATTGGCATTCATCAATGCTTGGTGAATGTTTCTGTAGACCAAACAGCGGATGTGAGGTGGTGAGTGGTAAAACACTGTGAAACACTGTGAAACATTGAGTGACCTCTACTGGTGCAGGTTTTTTTGAGCAGAATATACAGGCATTGGTGAAAATGCATCACTGGTGAAAATGCATTGCTAATCATGGAATCATAGAATTGCTCAGGTTGGAAAAGACCTGAAAGATCATCAAGTCCAACCACATAACCACACTACCCTAACTCTAACATCCCTCTGCTAAATCATGGCCCCAAGCACCACATCCATACAGTTTTTAAACACATCCAGGGATGATGACTCAACCACCATCCTGGGGAGCCTATTCCAGTGCTTAGCAGCCCCTTCTGTAAAGAGGTGTTTCCTAACATCCAACCTGAACTTACCCTGGCACAACTTGAGGCCGTTTCCCTCATCCTGTCACCTGTCACCAGTGAGAAGAGAACAGCCCCGCTCTTGCTGTAAGCACCTTTAATGGTGATGTGTATATTGAAAAAATGTGTTTTGTAGCTGAGAATGTATTCTAGTGAACACTGGTATTATACTCTTTGTATCTGTTGTAATGCCGTGGAAATAAATAGAAGGCATTACTTTGAAAGCGACATAATAATATCTGCCTAATTACACCATTTTTAAACTGGCTTTTATCTGAATTACATAGCATGACACCAAGTAATGGAAGTTATGAATAATCTGCGAAACTGCTTTCGCAACCTGGTTCTTCCATTTGGTTAAGATTTAAAAAAAATATTCACCTAAACAGGCAGCCTGATTTTGGCTCTTAACACATACCCACATGGAATCACAGGGAGAATTTATGGTGGGTAGAACATAATTATCTGACCTGGAATTTGCCCAGAACACATGAGATTAATAAAGCAAGGCTTTCCAGGCACATATTTCAATTACCAGTCACTGTTTCTCTATGGTGGTCTTGATGATGGATAAGCCAAAATCACTAGGGTGTGAATTAATGTAAGATATTTCAAAACCTGAATGCAAAGCTTGCTGCCATATCTTGGCAACAGCCACATCAGAACAGCTATACAGAATCATACTTCTTGGGTAGCGGCTACTCCTGAGTGAAGGGGAACCCATTACACAGAGGTGTGACAAGAAATCCAGAGAGAAAATGTCTGTATTTGCATTACTTCTCTCCAAGATCATCCAGATCATTGCTGTGCCCTCCTCCTATAAAGGAAAACTGATGCGTGCATGAGTAGTTGGTATCAAAAAGGTTCGTCCAGCACATGCAGTGCTGTCTGAGCACTTCTGTTAGCAAAGCTGGCTTTGACGAGGACAAAGAGGATCTGTATGCATGGTGGTAAGGACAAAATGGAGAAGACATGCTTCTCAGCTGAGTGAGGAGAACACCAGGTCAAGAACTAAAGAGAGAAGGGATCAAAACAAAATTTATTAAAAATGAACTTGTGACATACAAGATGGGAAAAAAAAAAAAAATACAAACAAACAAAACCAAACCAAAACAAAAAATCCCAAAACATTAAACTACTATATTCCACTGAATAAATGCATAGCGCATTAGTGCATTCACATACTGACTTGCCTTTGTCTCATCCTGGAAGGCCCAGAATAATGTGAAAATTAAGTAAAATGGAGAGTACCAGTATAGGACAGAATCCTCATGATAAACAGCCATAAAAATGCAACTGATAGGAAATATAAAATCATATATGTAAAATTAAGCTGTATAAAATGATGAGTGCTATAGAAAAGCAATAATTTTTCATGACTTTTCACATTACAATAAATCAGATAAAACCATCAGGAAGGAGAGTTGGGACATACGATGAAGTACTTATTTCATGCAACTTAAAATTTAATGGTGGAACTCCTTGTCACAGGCTGTTAAGACGTAGCAGAAGTTGAAAGGATTCAAAATATAGTGAAGTTCATCCACAATTAGCAGATACACATTACTTCTAATGTGGTTAGTTCCTTATGCTCCAATGGCAGATGCTGGGGAGGCTTACAGGGGAAAGAGCACTGTGTTGTTCTCTACTTTCTCTGGTCCCTAGATATTCCCTACTGTCAGAGACAGGTACTGTTTGCCTTCTGATACTGATACCAATACTTACTTCCAATCAAAAATCGCCTTGCATATTGTTCTCACTTTGGTATTTCAGGACAGTTTGTTCTCAGGATGCTTAGGAAGGATAAACACTTCCTAAAGGCATTGAATCTACTGTGTTGTTGCTATGGAACCATTAAGCCTAATGTTTCCTATAAATAAAGGCACAGGTAGATATTCCACGCCACAAATATTCCTGGAGCAGCTGAGTTAGAAGTGTCCAGTTATTCAGGGCTACCAGCCATAGGGAAATCCCAGACAAATTTATTACCCTCCAAAATCTATTCAGACAAAACTTTCTGGCAGAAAAAGGAAGATACTTCCAGGAAGGGTAGTTATAAAGCTTACAGTGTACTTAGAATGGGTTAGCAAGACAGAGAGAAAAGGAGGTGGTGATCTCCACTCACCTGTTTCTGTGTCACATAAGAAAATAATCCTGCATGCACTAGCAGCAAAAACACAATGTGTAGTAGGCATTCCATGTTGGAATTTGAGCAACACATTTCTACCTCACCTTTTGCAATCAAGAGGAAAAGTAAGCTGCATTATTATCATGGAAAACTTTAATACTTGTACTGGAAACTTCATGCTGTCTGTGTAAAGCACACAGAATGTTATAACCTAAAATGCCACAACTGGAATAATATTGCAGCCAATAGAGGGGAATTCTCATCTTGACGTAAACCAATATAGTCATTGTGGAGGTAAAAACTGACACCTCAAGGGAAAGATATGTGGCTGAGGTGGCTACAGACTGCTGCTTCAGGAGAGCTAATTTTGCGAAGTTGACAAAAACTATGGATGTAAATCAGCTGTACAAAATAATGCTAAAAAAAAAATATATATATATTATATGGATGTGTTTAAAATATTTTCACTCTCATCCTAGATTCACAGCCTCAAAATCATGATGTTAATGGTGATAACATAATCTAGTAGGGGAGAATTAGTGGCATTACAGATATGAAAGTTTAGATCAGTTTATAAGGATAGCATTAGATGAGGAACTGTGTCAAAAATGATTAAAGAAGTCAAAGTATGCAAGCAGGAACAAACCCTTTGCCAGATTAGAGAAATATATATCTTGTAGATTCAGAGTACTGCTGCATATTTTGTGAGGGAAATTGTTGGCAAGAATCTGGTTTGATATGTGATTGGATGAACAGACAGTTAATAGCTCTTCAATTAAATAAAGCTCTTCAATTTATCAGACCTGGTGGCTGAAAATAAAAAAAGCTGAGCCTTGAAACAAAATGGATATTATAGTATATTATGAGTTAATGGATAATTGAAACAGCTTGCCAAGTTTGGTTTGTGTTACCTAAGACCCTGGAAAGCACTGAATTTTAACAATAAGTTTTTTTTCCTAGTTAAAAAAAGAATAGAAAATGAAGACTTACTGTTCATTCATTTAGCCAGCATAGCTAATCATCTATCACCTCATATTCTAATGACTGGAACTAATGGTTCTACTCCGTTAATGTTACTTGCTACTATATATTTTCAATTATTAGTGCATGTCCACTGTTGAAGCTGGTAATAGTTCTACATAGTTAATTCAGACAGTATGTTCTCCAGAGAGTTTGCAGAAAACACAAATCCAGAGTGACAAATGTATAAGAGGGCAATCCTCAGAAACAAGTCTGTTATGTAGCCTAAACCTGCTGATGATCAGATGGTGTTCTTCTGAATAGTCTAATGGAAATAGTCAAATAGAATAGTCTAAATAGAAGTTTAGAGTGGCCAGCAGAGCTTAGAGCAAAAGTGATGTATTCTGTCACTGGTTTTCTCCTTGTCCCTAACAGAAACCTTCCATAGGCTCTCCCAGTACTGAACAACAGCAGGGCTGAGCTAACATTTAGAGTTACCTGTGGTGTGAAAATGTTACCCCTTATTACTTGAATGAATGGGCATTAGTTACATTAGATACTTTGGATGGTTCTGAATTTCTGATGCAATTACGAGTTCTTGTAAGATCGTAAGTCAGTGCTGAAGAATATCTAAATGGTGGCTCTTAAGTGGATGAAGCCGGGCTCTTTTTGGTGGTTCCCTGTGACAGGACAAGGGGCAACAGGCACAGACTGGTGTCCTTCCTAACTGCAGCAGCTCATGCAGTCCCTCTATGCAAACTCCCTTTGTGTCTCAGCAATTGTTTCTTTGACAATGTTCTCAACCATGGAAGTTCTTGTTTTTGGGGGGAAAAAATGACTGTTTCCTATAAAACAAGATAATTCACAGATACACTTGATAACAAAGCCACATAAATGTAACAAAAGTTGATGAAGTCCAGAGTAGGTGAAGGTGTGAATGGAGGGGAACAAACAGATAGGAAAGGATAGAAATTAAAAGGGATCTTTTAATCCAGCTTTGCCAAGACCTTCATAACATAAGCTTCTCCACAGTTTGTTTTTTCCCCCTTTCTTTCTGGCATATGGATAAGTGTACATACATACTCTTCTAAAAAAATAACATCCAGCAAAGCCTTTATCCAAGATAGTTCAAATTCCTTAGTGGCCTTGGGTGTGCCTTTGTTTCAGTTTGAATACTGCTATCATATAAATGAGACTGTTTCTACTATCTTAAATGAAGAGTGACGGTCACACCCAGAAGTTCTAACTAGATTTAACCCAGCCTATACAGTATTAATCCTAGATCACAACCATAAGTTTCTGCATATGTTTCAAATAAGGGAAACTAGTGCAAACCCAGCACAGTTTTACAAGACGTTGTTCTAGTTCACGAGTGGATAAACTGCAGTTTCAAAAGCTATTTTAGCTTGAACAGGAAACCAAATTATAATAAAAATGACATGCAAATCCTGTTTTCACTATAATACTTAAAGCAATGAAAGAGTAAACTGAGTTTATCACAGCACCCTGCAGTTAGCCCCTTGATGGCAATGTCAACCCCTACCCACACCATGATCAGGTACAGAAGTTGAACAATCCTTCACCAGTCCAAAAATAGCTTTCTTCCAAAGGAAGAGCTTTCAAAGAAAGAGTGGGGGAAATGCTGTAGTAGCATCTTTGCAGCAGTTCCAGAGATAAAGTCTCTTTAGCAAGCAGAGGCCTCTGCATCTGCCACTCCTCATTTTTCTTGTGCCTAATAACAGTTAACTGCTGGTGCCAGTAACTTATTATGACTTTGTGCACTTGTTTTTAGAATAGACTTTTTTTGTACCTTGATTAAAATAGGGGCTATATTGTGCAGGTATAGCTTCTGGAATATACATTATACAAAACACAATAGTAAGATGATAGGGTGTAGACATCATAATATTTAAATCATGTATATTCTTACATTGCTTAGATACATTACATTCCCCCTTATTTCTGAATATGGAAACTTTTTTCAGCTGTTTATATCCCTGAAAAGAACTGATACAGCTTGAAAAAACTGACACAGATTAAATATATTGCAGTGATACCACAGTGTTTGGGACAATTTAATCCTGATTCAGGTGGAATTCTATTTATTTTCATGTTCTTAGTTATTCAGAAGAGGTAGAATTCAGATGAAGCTACTATTAGTAGCCGACACACAGACAAAAGTGAGATGAAGTACAGTTTTCAAGAAGCTATCCAAGAGCAGAGCAAGGTGATGTGGTGATGACTATTGATTTCAGTTTTTTGCCCTTTTAAATGCTGATGATCAAAGATTCACAGCACTGTGGTTATCTGGGGATCAGACAACTCATGTTACTTTAGCTAGACTGTTTGCTGAAGAATCTGAATTTCTCCCACCATCCCTAATCTTTCTTTTTGTGTAAAAGTATTGATTTCAGCTTTCAGAACAGTGGACAAAATATTGAAGAGATACATCAGTGCAATGTTGATTTCCAAGATAAATTCCTCACTCTTTTCTGAAACTTCCAGTTGACAGTTATGATATCTACATTTTAATTATTTCATTGCTGAGTGATTTAGCAGGAGTGGCCTGTTAGCGCAGTAATGCTATACTTCACACCATCATTCTCCTGATCTTCAGCACTCACACATATTCTCCCAAACCTCATTTTTCCACATCAGTGATGAACTTGTGCTCTTATGAGTTCAAAATAGTAAGCACATTCCACATGGAAACTGCAGGAGCAGCATAACATTACACTTAGTATCCGAATAAACAACACCAGGACTTTATTACAGATTTGCATTGTTCATTTTACATTGTCATGAAAACTTCCATTATTCAGTTTAAGTGAATCTGTCACATAATTTCCACTCTCCTGCTCCAGAACACTGGAGAATCCAAACACTTTATTTCAGAACTTAGGTCCAGCTTCCCATCGAGTGTGTAGGTCTTGAAGCACACAGAACACTGGAAACGTTGGGCAGCTTGTCAGTGCCGTGGTAGCAGATACAGGAGGCCAAGAGGGGTTTTTATTGTTTTGCTTCTTTCTTCTTTTTTTCTTTTTTTTTTCTATTTTTTTTTTCTTTTCCAGCTGTTATTGGCAAGAAGAGCACAACCTTTCCTGTCATATGTGATCCCCGTTCAAGTTATCCATATTTTTCTTACCACAAGGTTGCATTACTCTAATGCACTCCGTGTGAGGCTACATCTTGAGGCCATTTGGCAACTGAATCTAATGTGCACAATTGAACCACCTGTTTATTAAGTGGAGCATCATGCAGAGAGGACATTTAAAAAAGAATAACAACAACAACAAAAAAAACCCACATCCCAGTCTCCAAAAACTGCAATGGCTGCCAATAAATTTCTGGGCTGAGTTCAAGGTGTTGGTTTTAGCTTATAAAGACCTAAGTGGTTTGGGAGTTGGTTACCTGAGAGACTGACTTTCCTCATGAAGCAGTGCTTTAAAAATTGATATGAGAGGAGGAATCTGAACTGGTAACTCTCAGGTATAATAAGAGAGCTGGCAGCACTTTTGTGTGGAAAGCTCTCTGCAGTGCCTGTACATTATAAGTTTATCTATTGTGAAATGTCTTTGTTCATGGAAGAATTTGAAACTAGCATGCCAGTCTGGATCTGAATCAGGGCTAGAAACACACACGCAGATGTCTATTGCTATATGCTGATATTTTCCTTATCTTACTACGGTTGCTATTTACATTGATGAACCTTAGAAATATAATCCGGCATTCTAAATTAAACCTGATGTTAACAGCTGCTAACCTAGCTATGGCTCCCGTTCGGCATTCTAGTTCAGCATTCTCTTTTGATGCATAGGTCTCTCTTAACTCAATACATAGGATGGTACAGAATCTGAACAATTATCTGAAGAAATTTTAAAAAATCAGTCTAACATTACAAAGATTGCAAACTTTGACAGTTACAGCTTTATTTGCTGCATGCTCACAGTCCTTTTCTCATCTGCCTCCAGTACTCAAGCTACCAGAATTTCTAAGTGCCACCAGCTGTGATGTTCAACATGTTATGAGCCATAGTGCCCACCATGGTACTTGCACTGTCACCTGAACAACCAAAGAGTTGGAATTATTTTGACCCATAACTGTTTCAGGAATGACGAGGTCTTGTGCTGAAATACCTTTCAAGCATCACCAAACACAATCACTTATCTCATGGTGATTTCTACCAGTTATATCAGCAGAGGTTCATGGTTCATGAAATGGAGATATTTTGATAATGACGAGACATGTAAGTTTTGCCAGCTGTACCAACAGAAATGGGGATGCCTGTGATCTAGCCTAATGGGACATTCAGATGCAGTACACTTCAACTGTTAATAACTCAGAAGATATTCCAGCCCCACTGGTGCTAGCAAGCCAGACATCTCTGCTAAACATGTACAAGCTTTAATACTACACTTTACATACACTGATAATTTCCATAGGACTATGATGATCTTCAAGGTCTTTTCCAACCTGAGTAATTCTATGATTCTATGATTCTATGACTATGTGATACACAGATGGGAGTCAAAATTATCCTCCTAATGCCTTGCTAGGAACACATACAGGTTTAACAGGAAGAAGGTTCTCTCCTTCCTCTATTACATGTTTTCTGTAGCTGTACTGTTACGGCTGCTTCTGTTTAATCAGTGTAATTGGCTTGCGGATGCCATTTTGATGTTATTTTGTTGGTTTGGTTTTTTTTTCAAATTATTGTTTTATTTTTTCCTTCATTCTATGAATAACTGGAATTGAATTCATTTGTATTTCAAAGGATCTGAAAGAAAATGTGGCACCTAGCTTCAGTCTTGTCTTTGGATTTGCCCAAAGATTGCAACTTCCTTGTTACTTATCACACAAGGTTTCTGAGTATGAGTAAAGTTCAACTAACATCAGTCAAGTAAGGAATGTGGAGCAGAAGCAGTATACCCAGAACAAATCTGCTTGTATTAAGTAGTGATTAATGGGCAATTTTACGTCATTTACTTATACTCACCTCCTCAGTTTTGTTTATGTTGCTGAAACCTGTAGCTGCAACTGAGATTGTGTCAACAGTTGCTATTCAGGTGTTCTACCTTAAGGATTTTATTTGCCTTGGAAAAAATGAAAACCTTTAAGCCACAGAAAATAACTGATGATTCACCATCTTATTCAAACCAACGATACCTTTAATTTTGTCTTTGAAAGGACTTCACTTTTACTTAAAAAAAAAAAAACAACAGTTTACCTAATACTACATATTGTCAGACTGATAAATGGTAGTGGTTTTTTACTGTTTTTTTTTGGGGGTTGTCTGGTTGGCTGTTTTTCTTGTTTAGGTTTTTTTTTTTTTTTTTTTTTTTTTTTTTTTTTTCTGTGAATATACAAGAAAAAAATAAAATATTTTTTAGGCTTTATGCAATGCTTTTTCAGTGTTTTATTAAATTCAAATTCAGTTCAGTGAAAACTGTGATCAGTTGTGAGCTACAGCTTTCAAATATTTTGATTAACTGTTCTCTTTCTTTGTTTTAGAGTTGCTCCTCAAGATCTTTAGTTGTGAACTGCTGATGTCCACAGCAAGATGTTTTTTTCTTGAGAAAAATGCACAAAACTTCCTGGTCAATGCAAAGTATTCTGCCTGAATTGCAGAATCTTATAATCATAGGATGACAAAGGTTGGAAAAGACCTCTGGGATCATCCAGTACAATTTTCCTCCTACCATCAATATTTCCTCACTAAAGTTGTACCTCAGTACAACATCTGAAAGTTCATTGAACGTCTCCAGGGATAGTGACTCGACCACCTCCCTGGGCAGCCCATTCCAGTGCCTGACCACTCTTTCAGAGGATACATTTTTCCTAGTATCCAACCTGAAACTCCCCTGGCTCAATTTGTGGCCATTCCCTCTCATCTATTGCTAATTATGTGGGAGAAGTGATCAAACCCAGTGTCACCTCAACCTCCTTTCAGGAGTTGTAGAGAACCATAAGGTCTCCCCTGAGCCTCCTCTCCTCCAGAAGAACCTCTTGTCAGATGCATGTCATCTTTTTTTACTTATCAGTCTGAGCTCCTCCTGCAGCATCATAAGTTGCATCTTTTCTCTCCTATTGGTTAAGAATGGACCTCCCTGACTGAATTTCTCCTTCACAAAACTCTCTTCTCTTCCTACTCGTCCTTCATACTACCATAGAGTTCCTTACTGTAAGTTGCTATGCTGAATGTGAATATGTTGATTTGACTACTCATACTCTCAAAGGAAATTTCTATAAGCTCCTGGGAAATTCACCAAGAAAATATAGCCTTATTGCAGGTAACTGCGCTAAGCATTTTTAAGGCATTCATCTGGACTTCATTAGGTGGAAGGAACTTCCCCAAGTCAACTTCTTTCCCCCAGAAATGAGACTGAGTAAACTTGTTTATTCCTTGATAGCAGGAGTGCTGATTCAGGTGCCTCAAACTTGAAATTTGGGATTACCTGTAAGTTAAAACTATATGTATCTGTCCTGCCTGTAAGTATGCCAGGAATTCAAATGTGCTACAGTCCATACATCACTGGATCCTTCTATTTTTGTGAACAACTGAAACCTAATAATGAGAGTCTTCTTTTTTCATATTTTTTTTAACTAAGTTAAATAAAGAACTTTTAAACATCTGTGTACCAGAGCAACAAGCAAGTACATCACAGATACAGAAAGCAGTTGGAACGTATTCTCCAAATGAGGCATTACAGATGTTATAAACTCTGTTAACATTATCTATCATTTGTGATAGGATGTTCTTCAAGGTGTGAAGGATTTTAAGAAAAGCAGATGAGCCCAGAGAGTCTCATAGATCCCTTCTTGTCTAAACTTCTGAAATCTGTCAGTCAGACTGTGAAAATGTAGCTCCCAATATGCAAGGAACAAACCATTCCTTCCTTTTTACATATGGTTCCTAGAGTTGATGGGACACCTCTAGTGGGGAAGAGTGCGACTTAAAGAAAGTAGGACATTTACTTCATATAATTAGTTTTTGAGTTCTGTATAATGACCTAAGATGAAGCATCAAGAATATATGGCAGTAATCTCCAGTATTGCGCTCCCCAGTAGTCAATGTGCTCTTAGACTCTTACAAGGTTTGCAGTTTATGAAAAACATATAAGTGTTTCTGTTACACAATTTGGTTGCCATGTTAACTTGGCTTCCATCAGACTGCAACAAACCCAAAACACCTCCTTACATACTTGCTTTATGACATTTTATTAGAATGCCAATATAACAGTTTTATAGTAAATGTAGGATATGGCAGGAGACTAAAATAACACCATATTCTCTGAACACTTTAATCTAGGTTTAATAATTTTAGGGTTTTTAGACATTTGTAACTTAACCTGTGGGCATAATCTAGTAGTAACAGTGCTTGAGAGAAGTTATGAGCACTGCACTCTGAGATTACAGTGGCTCAAATAACATAGTGGTTCCAAGGGAAACTAAATCTTTTTAAAACCCCTCAAACATCAGTTTAAACTGTTAACTTTAATTTTATTTTAAATTCATGTTAGAGTAATTGCATCAAGCTGGGATTATGTGCTTTCTCTGATTCTGTTTTAAAGCACTTCTGCCTATTTTAACCATTTCTTGTACAGACATCTCTTGCTTATTGGGAGTTTCTCCCTCACTGAGTGTATTCAGTTTATGTGATATCTTTTTTGAGTGATGAGAGCTTTGATGTGTAATAATTGGTGGCATGTGTGATTTCTGCTTTCTCAAAGGATGGGTGTAATGCTTAATGCTTACTGTTGGTAAAGATCTGTGTTTTTTGTTTTGTTTGTTTGTTTGTTTTTGGTGGATGGTCTTTCCGTTAAAAAGAAATCATAGAATCATTAACGCTGGAGAAGAATTGTAAGATCATCTAGTCCAACCAACCACCCATCACCACCATACCCACTAACCAGTGCCCCTAAGTGCCACATCTACATGTTTCTTCAACACCTCCAGGGATGGTGTCTCCACCACGTCCCTGGGCAGCCTATGCCAATGCCTCACCACCACTTTCTGAGATGAATTTTTTCTTAATACCCAATCTGCACCTCTTCTGTCTCAGCTTGAGGCCATTGTCTCTCATCCTATTACTGTTACCTGGAAAATCAATATTGAACCTCATTATGCAGAAGATTACTGCTTTTTACTGATTCAGATGTATATTGTATTCTTATTAAACATAAAGCAAGAATGGGAATGTTTTCAGAAGATTTTCGTATCAGTGTTTGTCCATATTGTGGTACTTAACTCTACACACCTAATAAGAGTTTGATGTAGAAATTGCTGGGCAAGCATCTCTGAGAATTGCACATCCTCCTTGGCCAAACTATTTATAGCTCCAGGGAACTATAATGGTTCTGTGAATTACTCGAGACATCAAAATAAATCACAAACACAACAACAACAACAACAAAACATCCCAAAAGCTCTACAACCTTTGTTTTACAACAGTAAACACTAAGAGGAACCAAAAATGTCACAGAAGGAGCCAACTGAGAATGTGTCCTGATGGCTGAGCATTTTGAGAAAGAAATCCCATCTCAAAGAGATTGAGAAGCCTACAGCAAGAAAAACAATAATGAGTCTTTATGAATTTTCATATATATCATATATTTATCTATTGATTTTAATCGTGAATGCCTCCCTGTTGAACAAAAATTGTTTGTAAAGAACAGAACCTCAAAACCCAGAAAGATTTGTTTCAACAAAGGAAGGCAAGAGGCCTGATTTGTGTCAACAGAAAAAAAAGGACGTAACACCAGGGAAATCTGAGTCCTTGAAGTGGGAGTGGAAAACAGCAGACTGTAACTGCGTCCTAGCACTGAGCATTCTGTGTGTATAGGATGCATGTAGCTAAGCATTCATCCAGTTTGTCAGTCCTGGCTAACCACATCTCATTCATCTTCATTTTACTTGGAAAAGAATTAATATCCTTCAAAAAAAGCAAGATAAAATACCCATAGTGAAACTCCTGAAATATATGTTGAATGCTTTGATCAGTGATTCCCAAAGTATTCTACAAAGGCAACTGATTTTTTGATACCAACACTTACTTGCAGATCACTGAAAGAACAGTTGGACAGTATATATAATATGCATGACATATATGGAATATAAACTATACATATGTATATTGTACTCTTCTGTTTGGCCTATTTGGTTGTTTACCATCTCAGGAAACAAGCTAGATAAGTGCGTGCAGAAGCAGCAAATTGCCCACATTCTGTGTGTCCCACAGAGCTGTAGGACATTTAGGGAAAAGAATAGCGGAAATAGAAGATCCCTGCTGTAGTTTGATGTACTGGTACAAATTTACTATTCATTTAGTGTCTTGCACATACAAGTGCTTTAGATTCTTCCTGCCTGGGATTTCTTACAACTTGCAGGTATGCTCCCCAGCTGCTTAGCTAAGATAATAAGGGGTATACAATGCAAGTATAAGCCATGTATCTGTGGGTTCTGTGCTCAGATACTAAAGGATTTTAATATGAGTTAATTATTTATATTTGCTGAATGGTATTTATTCTGGTTAATGATATATATCTATTATCATACTGCATTACATGCAACTAACTTGCTTTTCTGTGGAACTCATGGCCCCAGAAAAAAATGCTCTGCGGTTCTATACATAAGTGACTACAAAAACACTGTTCTCTGTGTAGAGTTCCTTGGACTAAGGAATGAAATAAAGAAAACAAAACAACGCAACAACAACAACAACCAAAAAACACACACACACCCAAAAAAACAAAAGCAAACAACAACAAAAAAAACTCCAAAAAAAATTAAAAGAAAAAAAAAAAAACAACAACAACAAAAAACCAACCAAACACTACGAGGAAGTTGGCTTCTCCTTCTACCACATCCAGAATTTATAGCTTCCCTCCATACCACAGAACCAGTTTGAGGTTTCTCAGAAGCTTACTTCAAATGAGACGAGTCCTTTCAAAGATGAGAATGGGCTGCTCTGCTGAAGGAACAAATGAAGCTGAACACAAAACAGGGGAAGAGGAAGGCTCTGATGGCTGGGCTCTGCCACAAAGGTAGAGTGCCCATTACTTTTTTATCTGTTTTCAGTCTTCAGCTAGAAGGACCAGGCTCTGAGCAACCTGATCTACCTGCAGGTGTCCCTGTTCATTGCAGTGGAGTTGGACTAAATAGCCTTTAATGATCCCTTCCACCTCAAATCATCATCTACTATTTGTAACTAAAGTCACCTCTGTCCTTATGGCAGTGAATACTCACCTGAATTTCTGTACCCAGGCCAAGCTGGGGAATCTATCAAGAAATAACCTATTGGTATTATGACTAGCAAGGCAGGAATTAGACCACTCTTTTTGTGCATGAGAGTGTTGTATCCTCTTCTTCCTGATTTATAACAGGAATCTGAGTCACTGTATTTCACTCCAGGGAGGAGGCACCTTTGCTCTGTGGGTGAATGTGGGCTGAGACTCTCTCTCTTTGATAAAGCATTCTGGTTTGGGTCATAGCCTGTGAATTACGTTGAAAAGGGTGGGCCCCAGACCCTCCTCCAAGAAACACTTTTTTAAAGAATGTCTGGGAGCTGTGTATGTGTGTGGAAGAGATATGTAAACAAAGATATGTTCTTCCAACCTTGGAATTACAGCTGGATACAGGTGTCTAAAGCGGTAGTAAGACACCTTACTCTTTTTTCTGGATTATTTATCACTTTTTTTTTTTTTTTTTTCCTCACAGTTTCTTTGAATTTCCACTCTTACTGCAATATAAGCATATCCTCAGCAGCTGGAAGTATGTTAAAGAACACTCACTCTACAGTACTTCAGGTCTCAATAAAGCCACTGACCCAAGAAAAAGAAGCCTATAAACTCCAGTACTGGCAGGTGAAGAGCTTTTCACTGAATCTGTTGTCTTAGAGCACAAATTTTGGCTACGTTGTATACTCCTCAGCTGTGATGTATATGTGTGAGCTGGCCTCTAACTCAGGTATTGTCCAACCAGCCTACAAGACAAAAGGCCATCAGTCTTTCAGTCAGTAGGTGTGGAAACAGTCTAAATAAAATGTACTTCCTCAATACATCTTCAGTTTCTTCATTGCTTTAGCAGAAACACTCTGCCAAAGACAGCCCACTAGAGGCAAACAGCAAGAAACAAAGTAGTTATTGTGGGGTAGTGAGCATGGCAGGGCAAAGAACAAATAGGAATGGGACAAAGGACAAAAATAAAAAGTGGAACAATGAACAAAACTAAGAGAAGTCTATAACAGACTCGGAACTGAAGAGAAAAAAGGTTTCCCCTCTTATTGCTTCAGCAAATAATAGTGATACTCAGACACATCATGTCTTCCTAAGCCTCAGCTAAGGATTTTTAATTTCAGAGAACAATTCCAGATCTATTAATTCCTGAAAGCATGTAAAATCAATACTTTGATTTAGAAGTGCTTCTGCTGATAACCAAGATGTACTCCATATCCTAAATAAGTCCAGCATAAGAATTATCGATCTTTGGACACAGTGAATGAGAAAATGATCTCAGCTATTGTATTCAATGCACAGCTACTTTTCTTAAAACTCAGATGAGAACTAGGGATTTCTTTTTTGCACTGCTTGTAGTTGAAACCCTGATTTATACAGTCTGCAGCCTGAAGGAGTCTAAATCTCCTGCTCCCACTTTGTGGGAAAGCACACAAAGTATTAGGCATAGAAAGAAGACAAGGTGTGGTATTTCTGTGCAGCTGAAAACAGTGCTTCATCATGAAACCACATGCTAGAATCATTCCCTGTGAACTGTGGAAATCTCTCCTCTTCGTTCCTATTTCTAATACTTATAGGAAGTTATCCTATTAACTTAAGTAGGACTAAATATAGCCTCTAAGCCAATGGCACAGGACCAGAATGGTGAATCATTTTGTGGAAGATACGTGCAATCAGCGCAGGGCTAGTGAAAGCCTAGGCTCAAGCTGCAAACCTCAGCCATGACTATGGCCATTCTATCCACAGAGGCTGTTCCCACCTGCCATGAGTACAGCAAGAGACTCCTCTACTTCACAGAAGCATATAATCATAGAATCACAAGGTTGGAAAGGACCTATAAGATCTTCTAGTCCAATCGTCCTCTCATTACTATTGCTACCACAAGCCACTAAACCATATCTTGTAGCTTCTCATCCAGATGCCTCTTGAACACTGCCAGGGATGGCGACTCCACCACCTCCCTGGGCAGCCATTCCAGTGCCTGACCACTCTCTGAGAGAAAAAGTTTTTCCTCCTTCAACATCTTATTACCTCTCCTGTGATATTATGATGGCAAAAGCTGAGTTACTATTGAGAATGTGAGAGAAGCCTTATGCTTCCCAGCAGGGAACTGGAGATAGGGTTTAACATCTCATATTAAAAAAGCCTCCAGCTCTATCTCCTCAGGAAATCTGTACCTGCTTAAATGGAAATTGCATAATCAATAAACAGATGGCACAGGAAGGAAATCCGACATGGACTTCTTTTCTTAGAGATGAGATCTAGTTAAAAAGATTAACCAGAGCCACTCATCCTCCCATCCCCAACACAAATCCCTTTCAAGAATCAATTCTGCACGTTCTGCCCTTATACTGCTTAGTTCTGTTTTCATGATGAGTAAATGGTGGTTGTGATCCTTGCCAAAACAAACCCCTTTCAACTGATTGCTCTTTAATAAAACTTAAAAGGCTCAAGCATGTTCACATGTTATTTGGAAAAATATGGTTAACAGAAGTCACCAAGTTGTAACGTCACCTTCACTTAACTAAACACGGAATCAACAGATTTGGTGGGTTTGGGCCAAGTCTTACTAGATAGGATTGTGCACTGTAAAGGCTACACCCACTGGTATTACTTGGCAAGGACTGCTACAGAGAAACCATAAACTGAATGAAGATAGGATAAAGCTATCTTTTTTACCACCCATCATCCTGAAGGCCTGAAGACCACAAGCAATTTGTGAAAATGGTTCTGTGCCAAATATAGCAGAAGTGTCTTTGTGTGCAGCAGATGCTAAAGAAACATGGTCTAAGATTGGTTAGATGAATAGCACTCCGGAATTGCCTGCTTCTTCCTGATGTCTTAAAACAGCCTACTTTGGAGGCAAACTTCTACATCACAGATTTCTTAAAAAGAGTGAGATGGTGCTCCTTTCTCTTGCCTTTACATGTTTCCTTTTCAATCACTGAATTAAATCACTCATTTTTTAGTCACAACCACTCTATTTGGTAATTCAAATTAAAAGCAAACAAAGAAAACCAAACATATAAAAAAAATTGAAAATTGGCTAATTTCTCCCTTGCATCTGCTTTATTTGGACCACACTAAACCCCATGTATGTTTCAGAGTGGTAAAATCTCACTGTGTATCTCCAGAGTTCAACATAGTTCAGTAATAACCCCTCTTATGTAGTCAAAGCGATTGCAGAAAAGCTCCTTAGAAGATTGCTTAGACATGAACCTTCAGCTTGACAGTCAAAATCAAGCTGGGGGAGAGGTGGAAAAATTCATCTAAAGTTCCTTATTCCCTTTGAACTTTCTACTTTTCATCATCTTATTCTATGAGAACGTTCTGGAGAATTAAGTTGTGAGGAAATCTGAGTAGCAAGAAAATTAATATGCCACTCATAAAGTAATTTAAAATAAAATTAGAAAGTGTTTCTATTATCAGCAAGATAATGATATGTGACACACCATACAATCATATGGATTATAGAATGGCTTGGGTTGGAGGGGACCTTAAAGACCACCTAGTTCCAGCCCTGCTGCCGTGGGCTAGTGTCCACCCTCAAGCTCTGGCTGCCCAGGGCTCACCCAAACTGATCTTGAATATCTCCAGTGATGGGGCACCCAAAGGTTCTCTGGAAAGCCTGTGTCAGTGCCTCACCACCCACTGAATAAAGAATTTCTTCCTAATATCTAACCTAAATCTCCCTCTTCTAGTTTAAAACCATTTCCACTTGTCCTATCACTATCAGATTGCGTAAAAAGTCATTCCCCCTCCTGCTCGTAAGTTCTCTTTAAGTACTAGAAGGCCACTATGAAGTCTCCCCAGAGCTGTCTCTTCTCCAAGCCAAATAAATCCATCTGCCTCAACCTTTCTTCATGAGAGAGGTTCCAGCCCATTGTTCATCCTCGTGGCCCTCCTCTGGACCTGCTCCACCAGCTCTGCATTCTTCTTGTGCTAAGGGCCCTGGGCCTGGATGCAGTACTACAAAAGGTTCCTCATGTGGGCAGAACAGGAGGACAACCCCATCTCCCTCTCTACTGCTGCTTCTCTTCTGTTGATGCAGCCCAGGGTTTTGTTGGCCTTCTGGACTGCATGAGTACACTGCTGGCTCATGTTCAGCTTTTTGTCCACCAGGACCCCCAAGTTCTTCTCCACAGAGCTGCTCCCCATGATTTCTTCTCCTACTCTCTACATAGAATAGTTTCATCTGATCTGAAAAGATAAGCTCAAACAATTACTGCCCAGTGCTCCCTCTGCATTTAACAATGTGGTAATTCAACTATTTCTAGATGTAAGTGTCTTGAAACTCTATTAAGAACACAAACTATGTAAGAACACAAACAAAGTAAAAACCAAACAAATGAACAAAGTAACAACAATGACAAAAAAGAAAAAACACACACACACACACACACACAAGAAAAACACATTCAGTTTTTATTTAAAAATAAAAATAAAAAAAATGCCACAGAGAAAGAAATGTAATGTGAAGGTCTTTGACAATGACAAAAAGGGTGAAAAGGATACCATAGTCCTGTAAGACAGGAAGCCAGGATTGTATGGTCACTGGAATGCAATACCGTTAGTTCCTGTGAGAAGCAGATGAAAAACATCTAAGCTCAACCACAACTACAAACATCTGGATGCTCAGCTGCCCTGTTGGCTGAGAGGAAGCAGGTGCAGTTGTCCTCTTCATTAAAACTAGCCTTACACTTTTCAAGGTGGATGTTACTGGAAGAGGCTAATGGCCCCCAGATGGAAATATGACCAGTCCCAGCGGAGTGGCCAGGAGATTCCATGGTCCCTGTCTGGATTTAAATGGAAGAAATGGAGATCAGGTATTATCAACCACAATAAGATCTTGTCTTTGAAGATCACAAGCTTTTCCATACTCTTTCCTCAGTTGGCCCTTTCCCTGAAGCCAAGCAGAGTGTCTCAAGAAAGTCTCTGTTAAGAGAAAAGAGACTCAGCAATCCTGTATGCTGAAAGGCTTCAAGTGGTGAGATGTGCACTGACAGGGTGTATCTATTCAGAAAGCAGATTTCTCCAAAGGTAACTGTATCTCAGATAGTGTATTTTAATGAAGCCTATTTTTTCTTGATTAATGTGATTGCTCATACAAACACTGAATACTATCTTGCATGGTAAGTGCGCTTGGCACATAGACTGCTATAGAAGCCACCACATGAGTTCAAATGTGTATCATTGATCTGTGTATTAATTCAAAACAAAACTGATGCAGAGAAGGTCCTTCAAAAGGAATCTGGATTCAAAGCATCCAATTCTCTGAACAGAAAAGATGTTTATCTTAGCATACAAAATTCAAGAGAGAGAAATACCAAGGAATGAGTAAAGTTTAAGTTAATACAAGAACATGTGTCAATATGAGACCGTCCAGAAGATGTAAGATATGCAATATTAAAGTCTGTAATGTCTTTCTAATAAGGACAAGAAAACAAACAAAGCCTCAAAATAATCCTGTGGTTTTGCAGTGATGCCTAAGAAGCTGAGAAGACAATTTAAAAAATGGATTTTCAAGGGAGCAGAAGATGAAACTGCCTTGACTAAGAGTCATTCAAGTCCAGTTTCTACCTTGTCCTAAAAACAGTTGTTTTCCTTCACTAAGGAAAAATCAGTAAGAGTCATGACCTAAACAACACCCGTTGCAAGGCTTCTGCTATTTCCAGAGAACAGCAAGAGCATAGACCTTTCTCTTGGAAAGCAATAACACCTCATTCTAGCTTTGTCCCTCTTCCCTGAGAGGTGATGGTAATGATCAGGGGGTTGTAAATGGACAGAAAATGTCATGGTATCAGACCAGAGTACAGTGGCTTGTGAAGAGATGAGGCTCAGTTATAAGGCTCCTCTCCTGTCTCCAAAGACATATATAATATCTTCAGCTGGCTAGTTTGTTTTCCATCAGTCAGAAAGAGAGGGTTATTTGGGATAGTCATTAGTCTAATTTTGGATATATTCATCTGGGATTTGCGATGCCTATATTCAGGTCTTTGGCATTACTCCAACAGTATTTAACTAACAAACTTTGACCAGCCACAAATATTCCTAGCATCTCTGTTATTTTTTTCTCTTTATTATTATTATTTTTTTTTTTCTCTAGCATTTGGATGTGAACAGAACAAAAATATGAATAAATTGCCTCCAGGATACAAGCTTATAGCAGCTGCTGTTTTATGGCTCTGCTTTGCTGTATTGTTCTCCTTGTGCTCTGTGACATATATGAGTGTTCTGCAAGTAAAACCATGAAAGAAAAGAAAGTTTACCTTTCTCTATGCAGCAACATGCATGAGGTTGCTAAAGAAAAATAAAAAAGTCAGTTGCTGATCAGTAACTGATTTCTATGACCTGTCTTCTCATTCAAATTCTGATGCACTTTAATTCAGGTCTCTGCTAAAGTTTGGTTCAGTGTTCAAGGACACTAAAATCAAAGCTAGTTGGCAATGACAATGAATTCTGTTTTCTGGATACCATTGCTACCTCACCAAAAGGTATTTTTTCTTATTCAGTTTGGTAAAAGATTGGTGCTTTTTCCTCTGCTCTTTTCCTTTCTTCAATTACATTTGAAGTAAGAAATCCACATCTTTGGCCCTGCCTTAAACCTACCTCCACAGAGATGCTAGACTATGTCTACCATGTCAGGAAGGGTTTGTGAAAACAAAGATGGTTCAAAACAAATGCTTCACAAATGCTTAAAAACTGCATTGTGCCTAACTCAGGGCCAAAATATACCACTAATTCAAAGGATAAATCAAAGAAAATGCAGGCTATTCACAGATACTTCCCCCTCTGTGAAATATGATAAGTATTTTTTGTGTGTGTGCAATCTCTGACAATTAAGTGATTTTACTTACCTTTTACAGATGGGCATGCTAGAGCAGATAGTTTATTATGAGATTCAAACCAAGTGATAGATAAATTTGGTAGAAGAGGTTGACCAAATCCCAAGCCTCATGATTCATTGCCTCTTCTTTTTTCTTGGTCAGAGAGGTATGGTTTTAGTGGTTCACAACTACATTGGTGACATTTTTTCCTTAGTTACTTCAATTGCATTTGTGGATTCTGCAGCAGTCTCCTGCTACAGCATTGGTGTGGCCTCACCTTGAGTATTATGAACAGTTCTGGGCTCCATAATATAAAACAGATGTTAAGGTCCTTGAATGCACCCAGAGGAGGCAGCAAAGCTGTAACAGGGCTGAAGACGTGTCCCGTGAGGAGAGGTAGAGAACAGAACACTTGGGCTGTCGTTCTGAAGAAGAGGAGGCCAACAGGTGACCTCATGCTCTCTGCAGTTCCCTGAGGATGGGAAACAAAGGGAGGTGCTCTGTTCCTGGGAACCAATGGCAGAACAGGGGATGGCATAGAGCTGCAGCAGGGGTTGGTCACACTGGGCAGTGGAAAACATTTATTTACTTTGAGAGTGGTCAAACACTGGAACGGGCTTCTATTCTATTCTATTCTATTCTATTCTATTCTATTCTATTCTATTCTATTCTATTCTATTCTATTCTATTCTATTCTATTCTGTTCTGTTCTGTTCTGTTCTGTTCTGTTCTGTTCTGTTCCATTCCTTCGTTCTTTAATCATCTTTACTAAAGTGAGCCAAGATTGATATTTTGGAGTTCTCTGCCTTTATTTTTTGTTGTTAAATTACTTTCCCATTCTTTGTATGAACTCACTGGTATATTTTTGAGTTCTTTTGGCTCTTCCATTCAGGATATTTGCATTACCTTCTAAAAACAGTACTTGCACTTATGATATATATATATACATATTAATTCTTCCAGTGCTTATGTTCATACAAATGTTTTGAGCTACAGTAACTTTGTCCATTTTGTGATGAAAAGTATTGAATTGAATTTCATGTCATGTAGATTGAAAATAAAGATGATTGTCGTTGTTTTAATAGTCTCTAAGGTTTCTCTATCACATTCATTTTGGAGATGTATCCATATTTTTCTTTCCTTCTCTACTTTGTTCTCTATATTGGCAGATTAATTCCTACTGATTGCTACAGTGCTGGACTCACATTAAATTATGTCCCTTTTCAGAGCATACTTGGTCTCCGACTCTGGAAGAACTGAGCCTTCATGCTTTCTCCACTGCTGAACTGAAACCTTTCTGGATGCAGATCTTGTTTCTTTGACTTCAGCTTTCACAATCCTCACCAATAAATGGTGAAACCAATATTAGCTGGCTAACACATTTTGTTATATGATGGTCTACCCAAGTCTAATTGGAATCAATTGGAACTTTTGTTTGGCTTAGCAGCCTGCAGGTAAGACATAAGGACAAAAGGGTGATATTATTTATGTAACTTGACACACACACACAAGACTGTTATCTCTACTGGGTAGTCTAATTCTGCTTACCAAGAAGTGTATGAATAAATGGTAAATCACAAGATAGAATCATAGAATCATGGAATCCTTAAAGTTGGAAGGTACATCTGAGGTCCATCTGGTCCAACTCCCCTGCAGTGAACAGGAACACCACAGCTAAATCAGATTGCTCTGAGCCTGATCCAGCCTCACCTTGAAACCTTGAAAGATGGTGAGATCTTGCACTGAGAGGTGTTCCCTTTGCCACTACAAGAATGAGAAATATTTCTAATGAGATGTCACAATATCCAGTTATCCTTCAGTTACTGTGAATGAAAGCCGCAACAGCAAAGAAAAGACTCTGTAGCAACACAAACATCACAAAGGAAACTACAGTGATTCCTGATACAACTGTAAGAGAAAGAAGGAGACTATATTACATGTTAAAAAGAAGTTAACAAAACTAACTTGTTTGAAAACACGTAAGCCTTGAGAGACTATAGTTTGATCAGTCTTAAATTTAAACATCAGCAAAATAAATAAATAAATGTGGACGGTTTTGTTTTTTTTTCCCTTAAGGACGAAGCTCCCCAAATCAGTGCTTTAACAGGAGAGAGTGAACGCTGAACGATTTCGGCTGCCGGAAACCGATAAATAATGACTTCAGCAAATACTGTTCAGCGGAGCCCAGAACGAGGAGGGCTTTGTCCAGCAGGTGGCGAGTTTTCTTCAGAATTGCGCTGTAAGACAGGACTTTATGGTTTCGTCCGCTCTCTGATGCCTTGATCGTGACATGCGTTCTGAAAATAACCTTGTGGATCTGACCTTATCCGACACATAGAGGGAAGCTCTTGGTTAGGGCTGAAACTTTGTCAGTACTCAACCTCCCCTCAGGCTGAGGTATTACGATATATTTGGTATTTAGGACCACCTGAAGACACAAGGGCCCCCATTAGATGACCTAAAGGTCTCTCATACTTCAGCATCACTCGGTATGGTAGGGGCTGGTCCTTCCAACTTGACTCTTAGTTTCCTTTGCTTCAGTGACTTTTAGCTGATACATGCATTTATTTCCATGCAGGTTCTATGGGAATTTGTAACCGCTGAGAAAGCTAAACCTAAAAACAAAACTAAAGGAATTTGATTTTCCTATAGAGCCACAACATATTTAGAAAATAATGAAACCAGGGAAGACATTATGAATCATTATACAACTAAAACTCAGATTTCTTGTATGTTATCTTCAATAAATCCTACTTCTGGGTAATTTTAAATTATAAAATTCTTCCTGGGTCAGTATTCGTATGTTCTTCAGCCAAACACTAGTTCTGTATTAGTCACAGTAATGTTTTGTGCTAGAATAACACCTTCCCATTGAGTAAAAGCCAAGAAGTTGAATCAGCAGTTGATCTGATGATCATGAAAGATTGTGATTTCTATAGAAGAAAACCTGAAAACCACAACTGCTGCAAAGTCGTGAGGTTATGTCAACAACGTGCATGGCTGGAGATCAACTGGTTTCTGGTAGTTGTTGTATTATAGATTAGTGGGGGGAATATATGTAATTTAGAGGACTGAACACTGATGTATCTAGATTAAAATTGTCCCTTTTCCCATCGGAGGGCTGGCCACTGCCTCTGCCAGTAGTGCTGGTCAGCTGCAGAGTAGAAAACATTGCTAGGTCTGGGCATCAGCTATCAACAGTGTTTTGGTTTAGTAGGGGAGATAGCCCTGGTCCATGCACCTCTTAGTCCTGCCAGGGACTCCTCTTTTCACCGCTTGCAATAGTGGCTGTCCCAACTAGTGAATGTCCTACAACTGTTTTTAAAGTTGAACCTCACCAATGACTGAGATGTGCTCTGACCTTGAAGGCTTCCCAAAGTCTGGACCAAGGATATTTAAAATATCACCCACATTTCTGAGCTGTGGGTCCACAGCTCGGAGCCAGTGGAACTTTTCAAATAGCCTGACCAAGGCTGCAGAACACGTTTGCCCAGAATCTTTGTAGTATTCAGCACTGTGAATTTCTTTATTGAACTGAGCAGGCAGTGCAGCTGGTGTATGGAAATAAAGCGCTCACAGCACTGGAAAGAGAGTCAGAGCTCTGTGGCACAAACATCACTGTAATCTTCCCCTCCTGCTACTACACGTGCTCTGAGTGTGACATTTTCCTTGGGCTCCAGCACCCAGACTGTGAGTGACGCGATATGAGTACTGGCAGCTGATGCAAGTAGAGCCCTGTTTCACAGCTTATCCCAGGATCTATGCAGTGAGCAAAGCCAGAGCAAGATCCCAAATGATTAGGATATAAAACTTGCAGTCCTGTTTGTATTACTGTCTCCAGTCCTGCTAAGCCCAAAGGAAATGCACAGATGCTGACTTGCTGCCATGAAGTGTTGCTGTGATAAGTCCTAGGAAAAGATTTTCCAAACGCTTCTTGCACAGAAAAGGTTTCATTTTTCAGTTGTAACAAGAGTCTTGGCATGTTGGCGTATGATCTACAACTACTGCAGGTATGGGCTGTAGTAAACGCTGAAGATAAAGCCTGATATAGTGAGCACAGTACTGGAGTGTCTGTCCCCCTCACTCTAGGGAAATGAGCTGAAATGTCTAAATACAAATCTGTGGGAGCCCACACTCCTGAAATAGTTTAACTGATTGGAACAGCAATAGTTCTGAAGTCAGATACAGGTATCAGTGAGGTCAGAGAGTGAGTTTCCTTTGCCTTCAGTGAGTTTTGGATCTGTTGTAGCCCAACGTCACTGTCCTTCCCTTAAAGGAAGAAAAAAAATTGCAGAGCCCTGATCCTAGTCATGGGTTTAACAGAACATGACAAGAAATCGTTCCCTTCATTCCCCCCCCAAAACAGATGGAGTCCTTTAATTGTGAAATATAGCCTCACCAAATACAATCCTTATCAAATGCATGTTATCCTGCAACATCTCACAAGGTAAAGGTGGCTGACATTCCCTGAATCAATATGCATGTACTCCCAATTCTTGCCTGCATACTGTAAAACCATCTGTCTTAATCTGTCTCTATGTCTTTATCTATAGACAAAATCAATTGCCTTTTCTACATATGTATATACATGTGTGTATGTGTACATACATACCTAATTCCATACATGCCTTTTTATTTTCTTTTTTTTTTTTTAACCACCTACAGAAAATTCTTTAACCTCAACACGCTCTCATTTTCTGTGATCCTTTATCCTGCCTAGCCTGAGCTGGATGGCAGGGAGGATACTTCTACCAAGTTCCTGGACTAGCAGACATGTATATATCACAGCAGTAAAAGATTTCTCTATAGAACATATGGGATAGGCATAATCCATAGCAAACTGATGTGCTGTCCAGGCTCTGCTGGCATTCCACTTGAGTGTCCCAATGCACACCGGTCTTTTTCTCATAGGCCTATTCTGAGCTCTTGTCACCAAAACCTTCTGTTCCTATGGGGTCGTTAAATTCTGACTCAACTTCCAGCAGATATGGAAATCACATGCAAGCCAATGCAATGCACACAAATCATTCCAGCCACCCTTGCATTAAATGAACTTTTTTAAGAAGCTGGTTTTGACCTGATAGAATATAATGGTTTCAAGGGAACCATACAGCCATTACAATCCATCATATAAATGAATACTTAGGGACACCTAAATCCAAAGATTATTTGACTGCTACATATAAACTTGCACGGAGGGGGCTGGTGGATAGACCCCCTCAAATCTGCAGTGAAAACATCTGTACCTTTAGGAAATTCTTCTTACATATGAGTGCATGAGTAAACTTTCTTGGTTTTCCAAAACGGTCCGTTTGTTTTAAATCAAAATGACCCCCAGCATCAAATTACACTCTGGATGCACTGCTACCAAATTATCAGTTTAGAAAAGCAAAGGATTTGGGAATGATAAAGGTATTTTTATGACCAGTTCTGATCGCGGGTTCAGGCTTCTCCATAACCTGATGCTTTTTCACGTGTTATTAATTATTGTGCACTGTACTCCTTTAACGTCTATGGCAGATACTGTAGACTGCTGAGCAAAAGCAAGCAGTATAACATACAAAAAAGAAAAAAGAAAAAGAAAGAGAAAAAAAGAAAAGAAAAAAGTTCTGTAAACTCCTCTTTCTCTTCCTTTTGTTGCTCTCTTGTAATGTAAAAACAGATAAATGGTTTCCTCTTTCAAATACAACAAAAAGAAAAGCCTCCTGGGAGGAGCCCTGGGATGCCAAGTTTCAGCCTGGATTGAATTTTTATGACCACTGTAAAAACTCCTGAAAATAGGAAATTATAATGGAAACGCTGACTCTGAGCGCAGCAGAGCGAGCAGAACCACCGCGGCACTGTTGGTGATCTAAAGGGGCTGGAAGTTAAAGTGGAATCATTTACACACCGCTTTGCAAACAAGGGGCGGTGGGGGAGAAGATTTTACACTTAATTAGCCTCTTGCAAAATCCATTGTGCTTCTTAAAGAGAATAAATCTCCTATCTATCTCTCTGTTCCACGCACTAGAGTTCCTATCCAGCCTGCAAAAGAGCTCTGTCCGTGCGGGTGAGCAGTGCCATGCCCCAACTCCCGGCTCGGACACCCACTGACTTCCATAGGGAAGCTGCTTCCGAGCATCCAGCCCCCCGCCCCCTCCAGCAGTTCACTACAGTGGAGAACAGCGATGTATTACAGCGCTGGGTCACGGCTCAGCACCGCGCTGAAAAAAAACACGACAAACCATCTCCCCCTCGCTAGCAAAATGGAGATGTTCCCAAGGTTGACTTTGATTTCCATACAGCCCTAGAAATAGGAAAGTAAAAAATCATAATAATCATACTAATAAACGTACAAGTTGGCTTTACGTTGTGGGTTTTGGAGGTTGAGGGCGGGGGCTGCTATCAGCGGAGGATTACTGGCCCCAAGGGAGCAGTTTCCACCCGCGCTGTTCGCTGCCGTCCATCCGTGCCGTGTCGTTTGCGGCCGTTGCCGCGATAAGGCTGCGTGGGAGAGGGGCGGCGGTCCGGGGGTCGGCACAGATTGGGGATCGCTATCGGAAAGGGCGCTCCGAAGCTCCCGCCGTCCCCCGCCCGCCCTCCCTCCCGAAGCGCTTCGGAGCAGCCCCGCCGCGCTCCGTCCCCTCCGTGGCGTTCATCCCGGGGAGTTGGGGGGGGGGAGAGTGTAAGAGGGGGGTGTCCAGCAGAGCCCGCGCTCTCCATCCTTCATAGCAAAACCTCAGGAAGGGGTGGGGGGTGGGAGGGAAAATGAGGCAAAGTGAAGCAGAGAAATACATCGACCTATTTATATCCATCCCCAGGTGGCACTGATGAAAAGGGCCCCGAGGGTGAGGGCAGGGCGCTGCTGTGCACTTGTACTGGCTCCGGCCGCTCTGCCCCGCTCCCTTCTCCCGCGGACACCGAGCGGAGGTGGCTCGGATCGGCCGCCCCCCATCCACCGCCGCGTTTCAGGGGAGGGGGCGAGGGTGTTCTCCGGCCTCGGAGCAGCGGAGCGGCCCTTGGGAGCCATCGCCGAGCGGCTGTCCCGGCTCTGTCTCCGCTTCTCCCCGCCAGGCGCCCGCGGCAGATGCTCCGCGAGAAGCACGGTGGTTTCTGCTCAATAAAAGAGTGTTCGAGGGATAAGCGGCGTTCCCCGGTGGGGAGGAAATCCCAGGGAGGCAAAAGGGAGCTTTACCCGCACACGACTACGGGATGGGGCCGGGAATCGTTGTTTTGCAAAGGTTCTTTGGTCCCGAAGGTGGAGACGACTGAGGAAAAGGAGGGGGGCATGACTCGGGCTGCGCAATCCCCGCACAGAGAGAGTGGGGATGAACTCGGGGTGCTCGGATCCCCATGAGCTTAGCTACTTCGGTACCTGCGCCTCGAGGGGTCAGCCCTCACACCCAGAGCCCGTTGGGGCCGGAGTGATGAAGGAGGAGGGCGGAGGAATACCCTGCAGGTGGGGAGCAGAGCCGCACCCCCGCACCCGCGGCTCCGTGCAAGGCAGCGGCGGCTCCGAGCTACTCCGCAGCTGCGGAAGCGGAGCGCAGTGCGGTGCACTCCGAACACACGGGGCGCCCCCGGGGGGAGCCTTCACCGTGCGCGGAGTCTGGGATGGGTTGAGGAAGGGATGGAGGTTCTGTCTCCCGGTGCCCCCAGTCCCCTCGCGAAGCTCTCGTGAAACGAATTGGGTTTCGCTGTCACATCTAAATCCTACAAACGTGGCGGGATTTGGGAGCAGATGACTTCGCTTTTTACGAGGCTCTTGAAGTTGTAACATTCCTAATCGACAGCAGATCTGCTCTGTGGAAAAGCGCAGAGTACTCCCTGCGTGTCAGCGCGGCTCGTGGTATTGTAGCCCGTTCCCGGTATTGGGTTCCCCACCGTTACGAGTTGACATAATGCAAATTAGCGAGGGACATCGTAAAAACCCATCGGAGAATAAAGATTTTGGGACAGCGCGCCCCGCATAACTCAAACACCAGATATCCCAACCAAACGCACTGAACGAGACAGCTAACCTGAAACGTCAGTATAATCTCCAGTGGCTTGACAAGCCCAAATATTTTTATGTTTTAGCCAGTACCCAAATATCGGCTGTAGGCTTATCCAGGCAGCCCTCAGCCACAGAACTCCTCTACACTCCGGGGTGGGATCACATCTCAACGACCCGCTTTGATTTTTAAATACTCTCGCGTGGGAATCACTCTCTGCGTCTCCCAACCCTCCAGACGCAGAGATCCCTCACAGCTCTCTAGTTCTGTGCTTAAGTATTTAATCCGGAGTGATGGGGTCTGTAACTGGAAGTGCAATTTTTGTTGTTGCGCTTCCCTTACACTTGCAGGTATCATCGCTGTTGTCGTCTTTTGCCTTCTCCACTGCCCTGTTCTAGTTCTAAAGAGTTTCAGCTCATACAAGAGCCCACCCTTATCTATACATAGAGTCTTCATCGGAGGAAATAGAAACGTGCGGTTAGAGCAGTGCATCCCCTGCACGGTGCTGAGGGGCACTCGGGGACTCCGCGTTTGCGTTCTGACAACAGCGCTCGGCAACTGATTTTGGAAGGGCGAAGGTAGTCGGGGGCATCAACTCACAGCGTCGGCCGTGGGGTCACGCTTTGGACATTTCGATCCCTAGAGTAAAAATAAATAAGCTCCAGGTTTCAGGGGGAAGTGAAATAAAATAAGACTCGAAAGTAAAAGAGTAGAAAGAAAGAAGGGAAGAAAGGAAGAAAGAGAGAGAAAGGAAGGGAAGAAAGAGAGAAGAAGGGAAGAACGAGAGAAAGAAGGAAAGAAAGAGAGAAAGCGGGGAAGAAAGAAAGGAACAGCACGAAATAGGAGAGAACTGAAGGAGTGGGGCGGGAGAACGTCTTTGCTTTGCCTCTGCCTCATAAAAATGCCACTCGTTCGCAAAAGAAGCAGAGAAAATCCCTTCTTCCGCCCAGAGCAGTGCCGGACCCCGGACCCGTCCCCAAAACGGGGCTGCTGGGAGATGAGACGCGGCGCTGAGGCTCTCTGAGCCCGCAGCCCCGTCGTGATTATGAGCGCTCATCCTCCGGGGTGATAACACAACGGACAGTTACTTTCTTGTTGTTTTACATGTATGCGTATATATACGTATAACTGTTTGTTTGCCTTTTCCTTCTCTGCTGGGTACAAACCAGCGGTGACATGAATAATAAAAGCCCACACGCGTGTCCCTGTGCGCGGCACCACGTTATCCCGACGGATCTGTCTTCGCGACCGTATTATGTTACACGGTTCCTCGGGACGATGTAAAACACTCGAGCGTTTTTTTTTTTTTCAACCCCCCTTCACGGATCTAAAGGAGTGTGAATAGATGGATGAATAGAAAAACAAAGCGAGGAGATTACGGCCTCGGGATTAATCATAAAGCGATCTTAACTTTTTTCTTTCGAGGGTTATTTTGCTTTGCCCGCTTTTCCCTGGCAGTCCCCTCCCCGCTTCTCTGCAGCTCCAAGAGCCACGGGGGCTCCGCGGGACTCCGCATGGAGCTGAACGCTCTCCGGGTGCGGGGAGAGACGGGCCGGACCGGGAGAGGAGGGACGGGGGAAAGCTGTGAGCTCGGGGGAGCCTGGAGGTAAGTGCGGACGGGGAGAGATGCTGGGGAGGAGGGCAGCGAGGTGGGCATCTCACAGGTAGGCGCCTCCAGGGTGCACAGAAGAACTTCGCGACCCCTTGAATTCTGGAGGGAGCGGGACGCTGTCTCCATCCATCCTCCTCGCTTTATTATTATTATTATTATTTTAAGGGAGGGGGGCTGTTAGTTTTTACGTTTCTCTTCCTCTGAGAGCCCAGACCAGCGGGGAGAAGCGGAGTTGCGGCCGCGCAGCGCCCCGCGGTGAGAGGTTCTCCCCTCCTCCATCCCCATCCCTTTTACGGCGCGCAGCGCTGCGCGCAGCCCCGGGGGAATAGCGCTCCTCCGGGGGCGGCCGCGAGAAGAGGACCCCGGGGAGATGCTCCGAGGAGAGGAGCGGGGCGGGAGGGGGGACGGGATCACACATTTGTGGGCTGTGAGCCCCGAGCTGCTGCCTGCAGGAGAAGCGGCTCGAGAAGTTGTTCCTTCCCAGCCAGCAACTTTCTCCCCGCGTGCGCATGCCCGAAGTCTGGTGGGAGGTTGGAAGGGGGGAACGGGGAGGGAGGGGGGGTTGAAATAAGGAGGAGGCTGCAGGGAAGGGATCTGTTCAGTCTGAGCTCGGCTACTCCCGGGCGCGTTCGCACCGCGGCACAAGCTCACGGCGCCGGGAGGGAGAGCACCTCCGGCAGCCGCAGCACCTGGACACCTGGCCCGGCCCGGCCCGGCCCGTGGAGAGCGGTGGGGTGGGTGGGGACGGAGCGGTGCCCCCGAGGCCAGCGGAGGCACTGACCCACAGCCCCACTTTTTTTTTTTTACTTTTTTTTTTCTTTTCTTTTCTTTTTTTCTGCCTTTTTTTTTTTTTTTTTTTTTAACTCCCCCCAACACCATCCCCCATTTTTTATTTTTTATTTTTTTTATTATTTTTTTTTTTCCTCGTTCTTATTTCATTTCACCAACTCCGATTTAGCCCGGGATCTTTTAACTGCTGCCAGCGGTGGAGCACAGATCGAGATTAGGTAAATAAAAAGAACAACTCATTTCGTTTGTTATTTTGTTTGTAGCCAAGCCTCGGGGTCGGGTTTATCAATACAAACACCTTTTCTCTCCCCCCTTTCTTTTTTTCCTTCCTTACCCCTTATCCCCCATCTTTCTCCGGGTGGTGAAGCAGAAGTGGGGACTTTACGGCTCACGTGAGGAGGACGCTCTCCCCGGGGCGGGCGGAGGGCTGGGGCAGCCCGCACACGGGGATCGGTGTTCTGATGCTATTTAAAGGTTTGCGTTCCCCTCTCGGGGCTGTTTATCCCCCCTCGTGGAGAGCTGTGTTTTTAATCCGAGCTAAAAATGACACAAGAGCAACCCAGAGGTCTGATGGTCCTTTATGGGCTTGAACGCTCGGCTTCTCTGCTCTCTCGTCTGTCTTTCTCTTTCTTCTTTTTCCCCCTCTTTCTTTCCTTCTTTCTTTCTTTTTCTTTCTCGTTCTTCCTTCCATTTTCTCGTTCTTTTTTCTTTCTTTTTTTCTTTTTCTCTCTCTTTCTTTTCTGCTCCATTTTTCGAGTTCCAGGCTCTGAGAACCGTTCTCTGTTTCTTCCCAAGGCCATAACAGAAATGAATCCGATGTTTATAACTGTCTGAACGGACAGAAACAAGTTCAGTGTAGGGAGAAACTCGGCTCTCCTCGAGGCCGAGCCTATGAAGTGTCCGTGCAAAGCCGACGATTACAGCATAGTTGTTATTTCTGGCTTTTGGGAAAGGGAACTACAAAAAGTCGGGCGTATTGCAGCTCAGCAGAAATCTGCGAGGGCAACGTAAGCAGGGCGGGGGGGTGAGAGCCGTGTGCCGGACAGGTGCACAGTGGGCTCCGGCTTAGCACGTCCGAAACCCGCAGAGAAGAGAAATCATAGGGCCGTCCCCAAAGCAACGCTGCGCTCGGGAGCTGAGCGGCCGCAACGCGCTGTGCCCGGCGCTGCACCGGGGCGGCCGGGGAGGGCTGAGCAGCTCTCGGCCGGGCCCAGGGCTGTGTCCCGACGGCGTCAACCCCGAAGGGTTCAACCCCCGGCCCGTGGAAGCGGAGGGGTACGGAGGGCAGTAACGCCGCTTGCAGCCGGGAGAGAAGAAGGGCGTTTCTCTCGGGGGAGAAATCCCGACTGACTCCTGTATGGGAGCTTTTAGACACGCGTGTGTGTGTTTGTGTGTGGAGGGGTGTTTTAACGACACCGAGACCTCCCAAAGCAACCTAAACACTTCTGCGGGGAGTGCACAGCGGGGCCGCCCCACGGACACCCCCCCCCCCCCCCCCCCCTCCCGCCCCACCGCCCGCGTGGGGCTGCGCTCCGCCCGTGGCCCATAAGATGAGGAGTTTGTGTCACTTTGGGTGGGGGGAGAAAGGGGGGTATAGGAGAAGCTGCCCCCGGGGAACCGCGGTCGGACCCCGCTTTGTATTATTACCGTAAGGCTGAAAACCACCGCATTCATCAGCGTTCGCGGTGGTGGTCTGGCGAAACTTGTCAACACCGATTTCGTGATAAAATGTGAATGATGATTTTATAAGGATCGAGCGGAGATATCCAAGGCACATGCTGACTGAGCCCTTCCAGTGCTCATTAATGTTAGCAATTAACTCTTTCACGCTCAATTAGCTGCGAATAAACCCGCTTTAATAGATTCTGCACACTTCATTAATGCTTTGAATCAATCTGAGCTGAACAATGCGCTTTATCCTCCCGGAGCACAACGTTCGGGTAATGCAGAGCCAAAGGGCAGTTTTATTTCCTTTCCAGTGAGTTTCCCAAACACAGGTCAGTTGTAAGCTCCATTTTCTCGCTTAAACTGATAGGAAGGGAAAGCCTCGTCCTGATGAGGGACGAAGCAGCGGGGACCGGGTGGCAAAACTCCGCACAAGAGGTGCGATAGAGCCGAAAGGACCTGAATGCCGGACCTGAAAGGGATCGGCAAAGCGGCGACTTTTCCTGACAGATGAACCTGATCGCTCCCGTTTGTGGCTATCCCAAGAATGCAGAGTTTTATGCCCGCTACTTTATCATGTTTGTAAAAATAAGCAACGTTCTCAGGGCAATTTACCTCCGCCGCTCTCCCATGTGGAACTAATTAACAAAGCTCATTATTTATGGTCAGGTATTTAATATAACAAATATCCCTTTCAAAGGGCACATCGGAAATTGATAATTCAAGGTAGAAAGGAAAAAAATACCGCCTGGCCACGGGGTTACTTCAAAATCCATTTAATTTCGCTTCTCGCTGTGTTACAGGCACAGGTTTTTCTTTTTCTTTTCTTTACTTTCCTTTTTGTTTTTTAAATTATTATTATTATTATCGTTGTAGTTGTTGTTATTTCGCATAGGAGAGGTAGAATTTAGTTTGGAAGGTTTACAACGGTCTTAAAACAATGGCAACTGGACAATAGCATTACGGTGTCTTCAAACAAGACAAAGGGTAAGAAAGCTGGAGGCAGATGTAGGCTTTCAAGTTTATGATCCTACTTGCGCAGGGTAAATTTATCTTGGCACGAGTGGGTTTTGTTTCAGGCAGAACACGGTGGTTTGGTCTCAATTACTTCACCGAGTGACTCTGTTAGAATTAGAAAACAAAACCAAAAACCCTCGCACTGTTTTATTACGGTAGGGGAATTGAAGCAAAGCGCTCGTGGGGTCTTCTTAAGGAAATCATAATTAAAAAGAAAAAAAAATAAAAATAAAAAGGCCTGATAAGATCTGTTTACATGGAGCAGAATGAAAGGTGGAGGTGACACCGAAATCAAAGGAGAGGTGATCTCTGTGCGGGAGAGCGGAGTCTCCGCTCTGGGACCCGCTTTGATGTCCCAAAGAGAGGGGACTTCACTAAGAAATACTCGGCGCTCCGTCTGGGCTTCTGTCCGTCTCCGGTCGCACAGAGCAGAAGCGTAGCTTACATTACTGGAAAAGGGCCAAGAAACTCGTAATAACGTGAACGCTCTGCTTCCACCTCCCGTTTGCTTCTTCTATCTCGTCTCCCTTTATCCCCCCCCTCCCCCCCCCCCCCCCCCTTTTTTTTTTTCTTCTTATTTTTTTTTTTCCTATTTCTTCTTTTTTACTCGTCTATTTTCCTTGAACTGTTCTAGCGAATAAAAAAACAACCGCGAGGGCAATGGATGGATTTGCCACTGCGCTGCATTTCTCCTTGTCTTCTGCCCCCCTTCTTCTTTGGGAAAATCGAAACAGATTTATTTATTATTAATATTAATGTTGGTGGCAATAACTAATACAAATCCGCATAGCAGATCACCACTTGCTTATTCCAAATTAAATGTTTTCTGTGAATCCAAAGGAAGGCATTTGAGTAAGCCCAGAAACTCACTCTGTTTGCAATTGCACGTTTCATGCTTGAGGGATCTGGGAGTACCCAGCCAGGAAAATAGACGCAGAGCCTTTATGGTGAACAGAAACAGACACTGCAGGTACCCAGACCAGAGGGTTTTTCGTGTATTTTGTTCTCGGGGTCACATTTGGAGGCATTTGTGTCGGGGAGAGGACGTGCCTTAGTGTGAGGGCAGCGCTAAGAACAAGGAAGGCACTTCCCCAACTGAAGAATACAACGGTCCGGTTGGTTTGCCAGCACTAAATAGTTAAAGAAAGAAAGAAATAAAACAAAGAGGAGAGGGAGGATTCAACATGTTGGTTCTGCAATCAGCTACTACGTAAAATGAATCCAATTTTGGGGTGTGTGGGGGGGGTGAGGGTGGAGGGGGAAGCAAAAAAGCAAACTCTCACCCTCTCTTATTCTGGGTCATTGCGATGGAATTCCTCTACGGTTTGGCTCTCTCTCTTCCTGCCGCTGATTTATGTAGAGTGGTGTGAAAGGTGGACCTGGCATAGAGAGCTGCTCAGAGTAAGATTCTCACTCTCACACCCTCCCATCCACAGCATCTCACTCCAGGCAACTGGCCACATATAAATCAGATTTGTTTTCCTGGTCCTTAGAACCCTTTGGCCACCAGCATGCCTCCTGTTCGCTCATCTTCCCAGACCAGGAGGGCAATTAATGCTCTGCTGCACTTTGCTCCTTCATTTTCTCCAAGAAGCTTCACTCTTCATGTGGGAATGCCATAGGGTCCCGTTGGGACCTTGTGTGAATCTTGCATTCATCTTGTGGGAATCCTAAAGGGACTCAGGAGTCCTTAAAGGGCATCTTACAGAACTTCATGTGGATCCTACAGTGATCTTAGGGGCACCCTACGTGCACTCTATGGAGATCCCAAGGGAAAGGATTCCCACTGAGAAAATCTCAGAGATTAATGGGTGGAGAGAGAACAACCTATGAGCTGTGGAACAAAGAGGTTCCTTGGGGTGCAGGGCTACAATGCCTCCAAAAGCCCTGAGTGCTCTCTCACAACACAAAGAGGAGAAGCTCTATCCCCACTGCCAACCCTACAAAGGCATCTCCTGCCAAACGGTTGACAGTGTTGAGGGCTCAGTTTGCAGGCAGGGCCAGATGTGCCTCAATGTTGCTGTCTGTTAGCATTTTCCCCTCCATATTGTAGGGTGGAATGAGGAGGGATCTGGCCTGGAGGAGAGGCTGGAGGCTTGGCAGGACCCTGAAATGCAGAGCAAAGTGGTGGCACTCAGCCCAGAGAAGGACTGTAGCCCTGCAGCTGGTGGGCTGGGTGTCCACATAGGAAGGGTCCCTTCAGTCCTTGCCTTTTTCCCTTGTGAAGGGCTTTAATTAAGCAATTGCTTAGACTGGGATGTAGGCTGGAAGCCAGGCACTTCCCCGTGGGGAGAGCAAATGGCACTTAAGTTTTGTCGCCCAGATGCAGCCTTTTCCTATTTCTTTTTGCAGTATATAGAGGGAGTTTTTTATTCTTTTCTCTTTTTTCCTTCTTTTTTTTTTTCCTTTTTTTCTTTTTTCTTTTTTTCTTTTTTTTCCCTTGCTGTTGTTGCTTTAAAAATCAGAACCAAAACCCAACAAACTTTAAGGGCTTTTTCTGTTTGAATGAGGGAGTATGAGCAGATTCAGAGGGCTGAGGGCAGACCACAAAGAGGTGAGCAACCTGGAGCAGCAAATTCTGCAACTCCATCCCACATCTCCCCAGCAGTGAGGGCTGAAGTCAGTTTTGGAGGGCAGTCTGAATGAACAATATCTCATCATTTTAGAAAGGCTGAGACACGCAGTAAAGGATTTTTAATTACACGAGAGAACCTCCAGTTTTGTGGGCTGATAGGTATCTCCTCGCTGTCCCTGTGTGGAAAGTCAGCAGGGGCACTCTTGGCACACGGGTGTTGTTGCGGGGTGGGGTAAATGACTGTGGATGGAGTGTGCTGTAGCTGTGTAAGGGAGAGAGAGAAGGAGATTCTGGAGATCCATGTGGATACGTTTGCAATTAAGAAATGGTCAGACTTCTCCAAGTCCAACACAATCTCCTTGTGTAGCTTTGTAGAGGGCATTAATAAGAAACAAAGTGAGAAATTCCCTTTGCTATTAAGTTTATATAAATCCATCTCTCTTTCTTCTCCCCACCACCTTTTATTTTATTTTATTTTTCCCAGATCTTTTCCTCCCCTGTTCCCAAGATCCTCCTCCTAAGTGGCCACCATGGGAAGTAAGACTCTGCCGGCCCCAGTGCCTATCCATCCTTCCCTCCAGCTTACCAACTACTCCTTCTTACAAGCATTCAACGGGCTGCCTGCTGTGCCTTCTGACCACCTCTCCAACCTCTATGGCTTCAGCGCCCTGCACGCCGTACACCTGCACCAGTGGACTTTGGGGTACCCGGCCATGCATCTGCCCCGTTCCTCCTTCTCCAAAGTGCCCAGCGTGTCAAGCCTGGTGGATGCACGGTTCCAACTGCCCACCTTCCCACTCTTCCCACATGTCATCCAGCCCAAGCAAGAGGTTGCTAACATGACCCTCAAAGCGAAACCCCGCTTTGATTTTGCCAACTTAGCAGTGGCTGCCACACAAGAGGACCACTCTAAACTGGGACAGGTGGACAGCCAGGGCTCCCCGCCAGGGCTGGGGACTTTGCTTGAGGTGACTAAACTCTCTCCAGAGAAGAAACCCACCCGGGGAAGGTTACCATCCAAAACCAAGAAGGAGTTTGTGTGTAAATTCTGTGGCAGGCACTTCACCAAGTCGTACAACCTTTTGATCCATGAAAGAACCCACACTGATGAACGGCCCTACACATGTGACATATGCCACAAGGCCTTCAGAAGACAGGATCACCTGAGAGACCACAGGTAAATATTCTTCTCCTGTCCATTTTCCTTGTGTATCCGTGCTTTCCCAGTAACCAGCTTACAGTCATAAAGCAGTCATATAGTAAGAAAGGCCATGTCCCCAGCCAGGCAGCACTGCTCCTCCTAGGTTCTTTACCTAGTGCTGGTAGGGAAGCTCAGATCACTCACTTGTAAGAGAAGCCTACTTTACCTGTCCACCCTACAGAGATAACCTGTACGGCCTCCTCAGACATTTTCACTTTCTGCTTGCATCACTTTACCGTTGTGATCACTGTGTGTCATGAAGACGGGCAGCTTGCTGACCCTGAAGTTGTAAGAATTGCTTTATTCCTATGGAAGACCCTTGTAAGCCTCTAACACCCCTCTCTTCTTGCCCACATACATACAGCTGATTGCCAGTGTTGCATTCTGGCACTTTTGGTCTCAGAAATCTCTGGAGTGTTTTCCATCAGTGCTGAGTTCAGGCCAGTTGTTTCTGACATCTCGATTGTTTTTCTCTTCCTAGATATATCCATTCTAAAGAAAAGCCTTTTAAGTGTCAAGAATGTGGGAAAGGATTTTGCCAGTCCAGAACACTAGCTGTCCACAAGACACTGCACACGCAAGTAAAGGAACTGAAACCTGCCAAACTTAAGTGCTGAATCTTCGACTTCTATGAACTTTTCCTGCCCTTCAGATTTTACATCAAAATCAGAACAGAAACAAAACTGTCAGGATGGGAGCACAGAACTTTGCATTTTGGTTTTGGTTTTTTTGTTTGTACTTTAGAAAAGAGCAAAATCTCCCTGAGAAACTCACTTCTTAAATCGTGGACGAAAAGATTACGTGGAGTTTAAAACACACACGAATGACACAGAAAGTACTAGATGTGGGGCTTAGATAAACTTTATGCCAAAAGGTGGTGCTCACGTGTCGGACAGAAATCTCCTTAAAAACCAAACAAAATCCCACAAAACCCACCAAAAAACCCCACACCAAAAAATCCCAGCAGATTCCCCCCGTCCCCTCCCAACTCGTAGCTTCCAAAAGTATTACTTTAAAAATAAATAAATAAATAAAAGGAACAAACTCTTATTTTATACTTTTTTTTTTTTTTTTTTTTTTTTTTTGACTGTATAAAGGTTATTATTTTTACACTTCAGGAAACACAGAGAATTCCAGAAGATGGTTAAGAACTGCAGTGTCGGTTTCTCATCATAGCACCAGCAGGACAAGGAGAAGGGCAACTCGCAAATCCTATTTGCAACTTTGTCTTCTTGAAAGAAGAAAAATAACGTTTGGGAATGACCTTAAATCTCTCGAGTGAGGAGTCCTATAATTCGCTGGAAAATGATTCCAGATCTTAGACCTGAGGGTCTTCGGTGTTGGGACAAATCAGCTCCCTTGGGACATGGAGACCTTTCTTTTCGCCTTGTGGTCTAAGCATGCCGTGAGGAGTTTTGTCACTCGTGGACTTATTTAAAAATGAAAAATAAAAGCAAAGAAAGACGGCAATACGTCAAACTGACGGCGTGCACAACGTGGTCTGCGTGGTACTTCGTGCGTCCTGATGAGAAAGAACAAATCTCAACCTGAGAGCATATTTTTCTAAATGCTGGCTTTCTGAACAGTGTATTCAAATTAAGAGACATTCCAGTAAGTTTTGTTTATTAAAAGAAAGAAAGAAAGAAAGAAAAAAAAAAAAAGTTGTATGGCTGTTTGGCACTTTATGCTGATTATTGGTAATTGACATTTATCACTGGATTGTGTGTGGTTTTTGTTTTTTGTTTTTTTTTAAGTATTAAAATAAATCGTTATTTTACAGGCAAGCCTTCACGGACTACATATGTGTTCATTTGGTTTCGGGTCTCTTCCCCATCAGACTGCTTCTGTCGATATTCAGGACCTTATTTTTTTTCCTCTAAGTGATCTCAGTATTTCCTCAGTGTTTGTTTCCACAGTGCTCTGGATCTTTACCCATACGTTTTCCCTCTCCTTTTTTTTCCTACTCTGTCTCTCTTTTTTTTTCTGGTAAAGGCTCACAAAAGTAAACAGATCCGTAGGGTGTCAAATCATTTTGCTGCTGGCGTGGAAAAAAAAAGAAATCGTCTCGGGTAACTAAATCTTGGGTATTAGCTGATAAGATGAGGTGTCAGAGGTGTCAAGAAACAAATCAAATGAATAATGGGCGAACTGTTACCGCTTTCACAGCCCGAAGGCGCGGCGGGCAGAGCGGCCTTCTCGCCCCCTTCCCTTCACTTGTCGGGTATTGGGGCATTTTTCAGTCGCATCTTCGACCTTCTTGGGGGCGGCCTTAGATTCCCGGCAGCTGTCTTAGATCAGAGATGTTTATTCCACAGCGAAACCGCTTTGGATCGAAACGGGGGAGAGAGCGCAGAGCGGGGGCATCCGCCGGAGACTTTGAAGCGCCTCTGGTCGTTCTTTCTCGTCCGCTCGGCAAAACCCAAGCCCTCCACTCTCGTCACAAGGCAGAGCCCCGAGATAAGAGAAACGCCCTGCACGTGAGCACGGTGACAAGTCCGAAGTAACAGCGGACCTTTTCTCGCTTTTCCGAAGCTCGGGTGCCCAACTCCGCTATGCAACCCACCCATACAAGTTTCTTTTCCCCTTCCCCGCTCCGCTTTTAGAAGATATTTCTTTATTTGGTCAAGGAATCCTATCAGCAACAGGAGAAAAGTCGTGGTTCTAATTCTCTTAACGTCAGGAGGAGAGAGGGGAAAGAAATTTCTCTCCCCACTTGTTCTTTTATTAGTATTATTGTTATTATTTTAATTGGACACCGACTCGAGCACATCGAGGCTAATTTAGATGCACTTGCAGGACGGGTTGCAGAGTCCACCTTCGGCATAGGAAGGCCCTTGCAAAGTGCAGGGTGCCGGGATGACACATGCGTCTTCGGAGGCTGTGGGAACCTGAGTCGGAAGCCAGCTTGCTTTTTTTTCGCTTCCCACCGCCATCCGTTTTCCAGTCCGCGTAAAAGGCTTTTGGTTTTTTCTTAAAAGGCATCTGAGAACCAACTGTTCGGAATAAGCAAGGAGTGCGTGAAGGGGGAATCACCCAAACCTGTAGGAAGCCAGAACTGGCCCTCTGCGCTTCGACAGCGAATAGCAGCCACCGTGAGTCGAGCGCGGCGCTCCCCGGGGGAGTTCTGAGCAGAAAACCTTTCGCGTGTTGCTGAGCCGGGTCGGGTCGCGTTCTCTCGTGTATCGGAGGGAGCGTAGGGGAGTGTGCAATTTGCAACGTCCTCGGCCCCCGAAGGGTTTGCGCAAGCCCAGCGGGAGCGGTCGCCTCTCCCCTGCGCCAGCCGGTGCCTGCGGAGCTTCCCTTGGAAAAGGGCACTTGCACCCGCCAGCGCGCCGGGCGGACTCCTCCTGCCGCCGGCGAACGGCGCTGCCGGCTCAGAGGCGCGACGCCCAGCTCCTGTCTAAGGACGGGAGCGCAACTCCGGGCACTGCTACGGCGCTGACTGCCAGCCCGAGGGAGAGGCAGCTCACGTCCTCGCCAGCCCCCGCCGTTCGCCTTTCTTCTAAAGGGAGATTAAGAGAGAAAGTCCCCTATGAACTCACCCCCCTCCCCCCACCTCCTCCCCTCCCTCTTATTGAAATCCCCTTGCGACATTTATGCGGAAAGTAAAGGCAGCGGCAAGCACGCGGGGTCCGGCAGCCAAAAGGGAAAGCGAAGGGCTCTGTCGCTCGGAGTCAGTAGTTTTTTAGGGGTCGTGAATACGAGGCGGCTCTCCGAGTCGGGTCCGAAGGGAGGGAGGAGGGAACTCAAGGAGGGTCACTCCGCTGAGGCTTTCCCACGGTCACACCACCATCTCTTTAACACCAGGATAACGAAACACCCGTGGAGAGGTAAGAAACCGCGACAGCCCTGGGAACCATTATAACCGCGGGGTCGTGAGGTGGATAAGCCACTCCTCCCAGCTGGGCATGAGAAGCATTTCATTTGTATAGCTGAAGCCTGCTGATGTGCCTGCCAAGATTTTCCCTGGACATGTATTTTTATGTGCAAGAAAAGAAAAGAAACAACAACAACAACAAAAACCCAACACACCAGAATTGACATATTCAGAATTACAGATGTATTAAAACTGCATAGGCATACTGAGCACAGGATGCACACACACAGCCTCTTAACATCATTTATACTAAATGTAGATGTGTGTCCATTTCCTCTTCCCAGAAGGCCACTTTCTACTGTGTGCAAACAAAGGCTATCACTCCGGTCATGTTCTCAGCTGCACTGGTGAATAGTTTGCCTATTTCTTCCAGTGTTTTGTGTTCTGCTAGGCAATATCAGTGCAGTGATTCATGGCAGCCAGAAGAGATAACTCCTACTAACCCTAGAATAAATGAAGAGAAATATATGGGAGATGTGCCTTTAGAATCAGGATCACAAATAATTTAAACGATTAATTATCTCCCCTTTCCTCTTCTTTTCTCTTTGCATGCGTTTTAATTTGACATTCATGCAGTGAATAAAACTTGCTTAGGCCTCTGTCTGCCAACTGAGAGTTGATTCTGTTTCCACAGTTGCTTTGAATTTTGCATTTTCATCATAAAAGTATCACTGAATGGGAATTTGCAAGAGTAAAAAGCAGGGCACAGTTGTCAGTTCCTGCAAGATTTACAAGGGAAACCCCATTTTCTGTCTTCTTTATTAACCATTTCCAGTTACAGGAGAAAATGTAAAGATGTCTTGGCACATCTCTTTTGTTCCCCCCCCCCCCCCTTTTTTTTTCCTTTGCATTCCAGTCATTCCTTTTCTGCCCATAAACTGTTGCTCTGCAAGGGTCTGATTCTACACAGCCTGCTCAGCCTGGTTTTCTTTTGGATGCAGGAAAAAATTGTGTCAAATGGGGTCTTCACAGTGTACATTCATGAAAGAGAGCAAGAGCCTCTTTCAGAATGTGTACTGGAACAGTGAACACTTACTTTTCAGCTGTGGAATACATATCTCTCTGAGAAGGGGACCACAAATCATTGGGTTTTTAAAGGTTCCACATGAGTTGTATATTAATCCCATTTCCCTGGGGATGGATTAATCCCAGCTTCCCAGTTGTGTGGCAACAGAAAATACTGATGGGGTTGGGGCAGGGGGAAAGGGAGACGGGGAGAGGGAAATTACAAAGATATATCACAGGAATACAAGGCCTAAGTGGCCAGGAGCTGTAAGTGCTTGAGTTTCACTACCTCTTCTACCTCTTTCACCACCTGTGAGATGAAGCAAATCATATCAACTCCCTGCTTTGGATTTGTCATCTGCAAAATGGGGATAATGTTGCTCCCTTTGCTCCTACGTGGCCTGACACACTCTTGTATAAACTCTTTCTCAATTCTACTGAAGCAAAAGGAGCTATGCCAGTTCATACGTGGACAGATGAAAGTAGTGGTTGACCTGGGAAATGTAATAGGGCATGCAAGACAAGTTTATATTCACGCGTAACTACTTTTCAGTCCTGGCAGATTTGTTGAGCGATGCAGTCCTACAGCCTGGCGCACGTTTCTTCCCTACATTCCTATCCAATGACTAAACAGGAGGAATGGCATAGGCCAAAATCACCCCTAGTGGGACTCCAATGACATCAGTCATCTTTATAGGAGCTTTTTGAATGAAGTCAATTGGGTTTTACGATGAGTGAGTTTGGCCACTTGTGTATTTAACTGCTCAGGGGTCTGCAGCAATGAAGGAAGTGTTCCTCATCTTGCTAAGTATCACTTCTGATGGGGAGATACAGGCTAAGCTGTTGACTTGTTTTGCACAGTCAGATTTATCTTATTTAAACTTAAGGGTCATTTAAAGTGCCCTCAGAATCCAGTTGGACATAAAAAAAACTGTCTCAGCACCCCAAAGTACTGTCAGCTTTCAACAGAATGTTGTGTTTGTTCATGCTGCTCCACATAGCAGTGTGCCACGGATACCCAGCAGATGTGTTTACATGACACAGGGCAGCATTCTGTGGAAATATCCGCATGAGGCTTGCAAGGTTCAGCATGGTGCTGTGGTAGAGTTGTTTGGTTCCACCCTTTATTAGGCATAGTTATTCTAGAATTCATGTCACAGACATTACAATTGTGCCACTTCCAGTTTACATCCCTCTTTAGACAGCTGTCTGGTTCTATATTTCCACTGTCAGCAACACTTGATGAGAACATGGGAAATTACCAAAGAGGATGTCCCTTCCTCTACCAAGGTAGAAGAGAGGAACTCTAAAGGCATAGTTTTAGGACTGGGGAATCTTCCTTGGGAGGGCCCCTCTCACTGTTGACAGTATGAGGAATGCAGAATTACTTAGAGCTGTTGCCTAAGCCTTAGATTACTCAAATGAGGTAAGATCCATTCTTCTGTATGTGACCTTTGAGCACTTTTCAAATATAAATCCATTATCCCTTGGACAAAATACACCGTTTAAGACCTCTTAGTGCATACCAAATTCTGATTCTATTTTTGTTAGCATTGCATTTTCATTGGTATTGCATTTTTGAATGGGAGATGACCACAGGCAAATGGAAAGCTTGGAAAGATGACAGAGGTGACAGCATGATTGGTCACTGATTTATTCTTACATGAGCAACAGAATACTCTTGATCTTCTGCATGCACATGCCAATAATTTAAAAATATCCAGACTTTCACAACATGGTTTGTGTACTGGGAGGCATTAGGTTTTTCTCTTCTGTGAATGAACAATAGAAGTTGTTCATGGTTGCACCAGAGCAGACTTGAGCAGAGATCTATTTTTTGATTTACAAGATTCAAGGGAAAATAAATTTTCTAATTCTGTTGAAAAAACCTCTCAGTGATGGTTACTGTCATTAAATTAAGAGATTGTATCCTATTTCCCTGGCAGATCTTTCTATATTTTGTGATATATCAAATGATCCACATGAGCACTTGTCTGAGTATATTGTTTCTTGTTCATTCTTTCTGACAACTTTCTAATGCTTTTTATTATATTGTTGTTTATTTTGGGGAGGTTGTTTTGGAATCAAGAGTTAATACTGAAAAGTACAGAGCAATTAGTCCAGGATGTATATACACGGACACTCTTGATAAATTCTGAGGAACTACATCAGAATGTGAAAAATGTATATATAAATATACATACATACACATATACACATATATATATACATATACACATATACACTTATTCATTTTGATAAAGCAAGAGATAAATGGTAAATATTAGTTGCCTTCGTTTTATCAGTGAAACATATGGTTTAGCAAAAATGTCTGGACTTTTTGGTAGTTTTACTTGAGTCTAGTACTGCACTACATTTACTAAATATTTCTGCTAGCATTATAGTTCCTGACAACATAGCTATTAAAAAAAAAACCAACACCAACACAAAACAAAGCAACAATCTGATCAATGACAACAATTAGTGAAAGTCTGTATACAGAGTTTGTCACTACCAATCAGTTACCCAACTTACAAGGTATACTGATCGTGTGTTCTTATTTTATCTCACAGAGAAAGTGACAACTTGAACTGCTAGTCCTAATGTGTGTTGTGGTTGTAAAAGGCACCTCAGTTGTTTCTCAAGGGTTGAATGTTATATTTATTTTCCTGGTTTATAATGAGCTTTCTGTCTTTGCTAACTCTTTGGTGCTGGTAATAGCATTTGATTTTCAAGATTACATGTGTGAAATAATGACATCTGAGTTTGTAGGCTTGTTCAAATCTTTCAGCAGCTGGGCTTGACTGAATCAAGTGGAGCTATTCTATTTTCACAGGAGAAGCTGTGAGAAGAGAATGGATCCTACTGTTGGTTGTGTCGGAGTCACAGAATTTGCATTCCTGAGTCCCACTGACACGTTTTGTCTTTATTTAATTTGTTTCATTTTAGCACTTTGTCTTCTTTCCAATGGATATATCAGCTTGTACCAGAGTTCTCATATATAATTTGCTGCTTTTTATTCTTCAGTCCATATTTCTAAGAGTATTCTTTTTTATCACCATATGTTAATACTTCTTCCCATGTTCCTTTTGCTTCTTCAGTGCTGCCAGAATTGCTACTGTGCCTATCTAATTTCTTAATTTGTATTTCTAACTTCAGCACCTCTTTAATTTACCTAAATGTTGCTGCAATTGCAGTTTTATTTGTCACAACATTGTGCCCATTGACTGTTTCAACTTGATTTTTTTCTTTCTTACTTCCTCCACTTGCTCGAAACAACCACATAATTGTCATCTTTGTCTCTTATCATGACACCTTTTCCCTTTCTCGCCTCATGAGTTTGAGCTGGGGTTGTTCAAATCAGATGTTACGGGTGAATGATTAGCCTATTTAACAACTTTTGTTCCATGCATGATTTGTCCAGACACAACACGGCTTTCTTCCAAATGTATGTGAAGACATTTGAGTCTATGTGTGTTTCATAATTTCTTTTGAGTTTTCCTTAAAATCTATTTATTATTCTCTGGGAATTCAGCATCAGGCTACAAAAAAGTCTCAGGTATGGTTTCAGAGGGTAGAGGAGAAAACTTCACAGTATGTAATGATGAGTGTTTTCATGACCCTGTTGACCTTTGTTACCCAACACAGCTTTATATGAAGCTGGTCAGATACATGTCCAGAGGAAGGAACATACGACATCCTGCTAAGCAGGATGTCAGTGGCACATAACTTTGTAGGGATATTAGACTTTTCCTCTGCTTGGTAAAATTCTTTTCCAGGCACTTTCCCCTCTTATTAATTTCACTCTCAGCCTTCACAAATAACACACATTCACATTTCTTTCCAAGCTTACACAGACTGCTGAGGCCACTTCAGTGTTTCAGGTCATCTCCATCCCGTAAGCTTTCTTCTGTGCTTCTGTGTTGGTTGTCTCGTCTGTGTACAGAGATCACCTGCAGTCACCTGGTGACATTTCCAGTCTGACCCCCACCTTATCTGATTGGGATATGTTCATAACGTGGCTGGCTGCACTATCAGGAGGTCTTCAGGAGGGCTTTTTTTTTTTTTTCATGTGGAATGTGTTTCATTTCAATTGAACATGGACAGCTAATTGGATTGGATGCATTTTTATTTCAGAATTGATTGATCTGCACTTTACAGAAGTTCCTTATTGCACCCAAAATAATGATTTATTTTCCCCTTCAAATTTTATACTATTTGCAGTATATGTTGTTTGTGCTTACAGGTTTTTCACCTTATCTGTATCTTTACATGACTGTTTCTTGGCTTATATGAGCATTCTTAAAAAGTACATAGTATATGGTAGATTGGGTATAAAATATGGAATCCACACACCTTTGAGACTGCCTTTCATTGACTTCCTTGAAACTGCTGGTTAATGTTTGTAATGCCTATTTTGTGTTCTTTTGCAGATTCTTACTTAAAATGCACGTCTCTTGGAAAATATCTTCTTCAAAATTTCACAAACAGATATGGCTTGCACCACCCACCAAGAGCATTGCTGGTTGTCTGTTGATCATCCTGTGAGTTGCTGGATACTGTTGGTATGCCAGATTTAGACTGTGTGCTGAAGACTGCCATGTACAGGACTGAGCACACTGTTGGCTTCTGGTCTTAGCAACCAACAAATAATTTAGAGTCTGGATAGCTGATGATCCCTAAAGAAGAATGACTCAACTAGCCCTCTACTGTTGACTTCTTCATTAGCACAGACGTAGGTCCAGGCCAAGAACTGGTTTTCCCTCTTGCATTTATTTGGTGGCCACTTGGATACAGCTTAGGAAACAGTTAGTGTTTCTCTAGCAGTTGGGAAATGTTTACTTCCAGCTGTTTATTTCCCTCAGTGGATTAATAAACCTATTTCAAAGTGCTGCAAAAAGGAAAAGTGAGTTTTTGAAAAGGGAAAGGAAGAACATCTAGTGACAGAGTGTTTTCATCAAACTCCCTTTCTCTTGTACCACAAAGGTCTAAATGAAAGACTCAGAGCTTCCTTGACTTTCCCATGTGCCTAATCAAATATGTAAATTATCAAGCATAATAAAATAAACTACATCAATTGAGGAAAAGGCAAGGAGAAAGCAGATGGAGTACTTTCTTGTGGGCTTGTGGACTACAGCCTTTTCATTTAATGGGTATTAGCCTGATTATCACATGACAGAAATAAGACTAGCTTTCTGAAAAAAAAAAGTACTCTGTGTAAAACAGTCAACAGAAAGGACTCAGTGCTTGGTACTCTTCACTTAAAGTCTTTGGGACTCTTGGAGTCTCCTTTTTTCTCTGGAACATTACAGTTTAAGAATTCCATATATATATATACACACACACACACACACACACACACACATATATATTTAAGCGAGATCTTATATTTACGGGGAATTTTATGACTTCTGAGTATGGTCATTTAGGAAAAACATCTACTGTACAGTGAGACAAATTTTCAGTCCCAAGTGGATGGCACATACTATTCTGTTCACCAAGAATGTAGTGTTTAAGTCCCTTTGGATGGAGATCTTGTTAAAGAAAAATGTATAAAGTTGCTCATCAAGGCAAAGCTCTTGTTACTGATAGCAGTCCTGTGAAAACAAAGAGTTGCAGTGAACAGGTGAAAAAGCTATCTATGAATGCTTATTTGCCTGCAACCCAAAGGCCAAGACAGACATTCTGGCTGTAAGTCTACACAGCACTGCTGTATTTCTGTGAGCCATTCCTGCTACTGAAGAGAATATGGAAGACAAATGATCAAGAGATGATTGGCTAAACCTGGAGGTGTGAATATAGATTTAGGAGTCAGTACTCCAAAGCCAAACTCTAAATTTACCATTTAAGCACCAAGCTAATGGTGTCCCAGTTTTCAGGGTTAGAGTGCCAGAAAGTCCCAATTGAAGTCTGTTGGCTGCAAGTTCTTAGCACTTGCAGTACTGATTTTGGCACTTAAATTCAAGATTGTTAGTTGACTTCAGTAGGGCTACCCAGTTCATAAATCACTCCTTTCATTTGGCCCAATGTTTGTGGATCTCCAGATGGGGAAGAGTGTGACCCAAAGGTGGATTTGGCAACTCCAGTATGCCTTAGGTCAAACATCTGTAAGGAACATGTGTCTGATTTCCTTACGACTTCATCATTTCAGTAGATGGTGTATTCAGTACAATGTTATATTTGCTACCGAAATAGCTGAATGCAAATACCAGGAACCTCTGGGAAATTTTAGTTAATAGGAAAATAATCTAAAACAAATTCATCCTGTTATAGAGCCAGGAGAAAAGAAATGAAAATAAAAGGAATTAGTGATCTAACTGAGTAGGCACAGAAGTGAATTCACTCTAGGATTTTCTTTTTAGGTTCTCCAACCTCACTGAATTTAATGAGCAAATTTGGTTAACAGCACAGTCTTCTTATGAATAAATGAATGTCACAGATTTACTAATATAAAAGCATATGGGCATTCAGCATCACTCACTCTCTGCTGAGGGAGCTGTGGCACAGCAGCTATAATATTGGACTCTAATCCTAATTCAGACATTCAGCCTTATGAGTTGACATCACACAACTGCTGTAATGAAAGCCTAATTATAGAGAAAGAAAGCTGCAGTATTGCAAAAGATTAATTCACCCTGGTGTCAAGTAGGGGTATGAGAAGTAATATCAACTGCTTTTTGAGTTGGTGCATTTTATACCAATATAAAATTCAGATATTAGATTGAAATGTGGAAAACTTAGTACCTCACTGTCATTACAGTACTCATATATTCTCTTGTACTCCATTAAGATTGTTGAAAATGAAAAACGTTGCAGAATTCTGACAGATCACAGATGCTGTTTTCTTCCCATGTTGTCCCTTGTTTTGAGGAAGGTTTGTTTGAGGAAAGGAAGCTTATTCTTTATTGGCTTGAACTGGTAACTGAAAATCTCAATTGACCACAAAAGATAGCGTTGCTAATTATGAATAGTATTTTATTTTTATATGTAATGAGTGAGGATCTTCAGAGAAGACTTCTTCCACCCTGCCCTGCCTTCTCTTTTATTTGCTCTCTAGATATGAAAGAACAAAGCCATGAAATTAAAATCATTTGATTTAACATAGCAATAAATGCCTTAACGTTAGTTCTAAGAAAGGCTGCTTTCCTGATTCACAGCCAAAAGCTCATTGCAGAATAACCTCTTGGAATACAGGTAATGTATCTTATGAAACAGATCAAATGTGAATGGTTTGCAGAAAGTTCAAAGGTTGAAATGTGTATGTATAAATAATTTGCATATTTATAGAAACAATAACAATAGAAATGAAGAATAGGATATGCAGAAATATAGTTAAGTGTATTTATGGTGAAATCATTCACTACATTTGGAGATTTAAGCACTGTGTAAAATACTCTCATATTTCTTCCTACAGGCATAAAAAGAACATCTAAATCAACTTATCCTGAATTTTAACCTGTCACTTGATACTTCTAGTTAAAAAGTCTGGGTGATTTTTTCTTCTTAAATCTAAGAATCCAACTAGGGTTCTAATAAATGATCAAATTAATTGAATTTTGCAATATTGAAGAAGTAGTGCTTCAAGTAAAGCTCAGTTCATTGTTTTAGTTTTTATTTCTTTTTTCTTTTTTTTTATGTTTTCCTTCTTTCTCTCCTTCTTTCTCTTCTTTTTTCTTTCCTTTCCCTTTCCCCCTTCCTTCCTTCCTTCCTTCCTTCCTTCCTTCCTTCCTTCCTTCCTTCCTTCCTTCCTTCCTTCCTTCCTTCCTTCCTTCCTTCCTTCCTTCCTTCCTTCCTTCCTTCCTTCCTTCCTTCCTTCCTTCCTTCCTTCCTTCCTTCCTTCCTTCCTTCCTTCCTTCCTTCCTTCCTTCCTTCCTTCCTTCCTTCCTTCCTTCCTTCCTTCCTTCCTTCCTTCCTTCCTTCCTTCCTTCCTTCCTTCCTTCCTTCCTTCCTTCCTTCCTTCCTTCCTTCCTTCCTTCCTTCCTTCCTTCCTTCCTTCCTTCCTTCCTTCCTTCCTTCCTTCCTTCCTTCCTTCCTTCCTTCCTTCCTTCCTTCCTTCCTTCCTTCCTTCCTTCCTTCCTTCCTTCCTTCCTTCCTTCCTTCCTTCCTTTTCTATCTTTTCTATCTGTCTGTCTATCTATCTATCTATCTATCTATCTATCTATCTATCTATCTATCTATCTATCTATCTATCTATCTTTATTTTTAGTTTATTCTTGTTGCTTGCACACTGGAAGGTGGTTAAGATCTGCTATGTGGGACATATTCAAAATTATATACAACAAGCATTTTGTTTTATTTTATAGTGCTGCTGTCAGGAATTACTCAGTCCTGTTGATAACGTATGACATTCTTGAAATCAGCATTGATGATGACAGGAATTTCTCCTGAATATGCACATATGAACATGTGTCTGCATGGTGAGGTTCTGGAACAGAATGCCCTGAGAGGCTGTGGGTGCTCTGTCCCTGGAGGTGTTCAAGGCCAGGTTGGATGGGGTCCTGGGCAGCCTGATCTAGTACTTGATCTAGTGGCTGGCAACCCTTCCTATGGCAGGAGGGATGGAACTTGATGATAACTTGTGGTCCTTTTCAGCCCAAACCATTCTGTGATTCTATGATTCTCCCTGGTTGCATTCGTGTGAAGTGTGGGGAACTCCTAGTCTAGATGGTAGAGCTTAGTGGTTTTTCAGCTTTTTAGTGGGTAGTTTCATGATATTTTAAATCTTGGGAGGGATTAGTCCCCACAGATGCTAACCAAGTAATGGAAGAAAGTAATTTAGGATTTAACTCTTCCACATGTTCTATTGAAGTGAAGGCAGGAATGATTTACTGGAGGAGGATTTGCTGCAAAATTGGGATTGCTTTAAAATAAGTAGTACGAGGAGCTGATTGTACTGAAGACTTCTCTGACTACTTTACAGTATAGGCCATTCCATAATATTCCAAATTGCAAAGCTTTTATTGTTTTTCTTGATTTTTTTTTTTTTAAATCTCTTTATCATGGAAACAGCTCACAGTAATAATGATCACATATCTGCCCACTTGAAGATAGAGTTCTACATGTAGTGTCTTGAAGAGATGTGCAAATCAATAGCAGTTGTGATCCAGGTTTAACAAGAAAATGAATCACAACTCTGTTCAGTCTGTCCACTGTTTCCATTTACTATTGATGTTTCTATGCACACAGCATTTCAAGCCACATGCTTTTTGGCAAAAGTTGAGAATTTGAAAAGTATATTCAGAATGTATTTTAGTATTTTAATACTACTAAATTAGTCAAACTAATGAACAAATATTTGCTATTTGAAAGTATTAAGCAGCTTATGTTGTCCAGATGGTGTTTGCTACATAAATGGTTTGTAGACAGCCAATATTTGCTTTTCAAACTATCACTGGTTGGACCAAGTGCCTGGCATTATTCCTTTTTTCTGATTAGATGGGTGAGTAATACTTCCAATGAATATTTTTGCAGCTTAGGGTTCTACAAATACATATGTGTTCTTCAAATCTGATGTCTCTGAACATTTGTGCCTGCAAAATTGATGGAAATATTAGCCAAAAGATATTAATTAATGAAAAATCAAAAGGATATTTCTATTCAAAATAAACTGCACTATTTTCCCCAGAGTAGCATGCAGACACCCATTTTCTGGTGAAAGACAATGCAGATAGTTGAAATATACATAAATGAAACAATTGGATTTTATTTCCTGCTTTCGAACTGTGTGGGTGGCAGTTTATTCTCTTCTCATATTCCAAATGAGTCAGATTTGAGTTGGACTTGAACGTATTTGCATCATGCCCATATTCTTGTTAAACTGGGGACTTACAGAAAGGGCTCTTTTGGGAGGAGGAGGTATAGCTTTTAGAATAAGAGTCTGCAGCAGTGGTGAAGCTTGGATTACTGTACTCACACGTTGGTTAGGTGGTGCTTGGTTGCTCATCTCATGTCAACCACTTAGAAGAGCAATGACTTACTTTTTGGTTCCCAACACAGATCAGTTAATGTCTTGCAAGGGTCAAATAAATAGCTATGCAATTGTAAGCAAAAATCATGATCATGCTGAAGGGTTTAAAGTCAAGTCTGAATATTTCATAATGTTTTTTAATCAATATCCACATCCAGGACTTCGTTCCAAATGGCAGCTTGAAAATAAGAGATAAAATACTTTAATATCAATGGAATTTTCACTACAAGCTTTTATATTTATCGACGTACATATATGTATTCACATATTCATATGCTCATCTATATTACATGTAAACAAGAAACACTCTAATTTTTTATTTGTATTCTGTAGCCACAATGTCTGTGAAGGCTGGCTGGAACATGAGTTACATTTTGCATATGTGAATTTATTGCTTTCCCCTACTGCAAATATCAGACTATACGTTTGAGCTCCAAAGAGTCTAGCATTAATGTCTTGGATTGATCTGAAGAGCAACATTTATGTTTTAAAGGTTACAACTGAACTGTTCATAGCTGATAGAGCATTAGGTCTTTAGATAGCATAATTCTGAAGATGCATCTGAGCCAGCATTTGAAGAAGGCCAGGGATTGCTCTATTACTGTGAAGCCAACTGATACTTATGAATATATAGTTAAAACAAATAAAACTTCTACTGTAATGATGTCTTAACTCACACTATTGAAGAAATGGCAGTGTTAGGGATGAAATTGTTTCACCTCTTTGTGATATCTGAATGGACAGTGTACCTCAGAAAGTTAATCATCCTGACTTTTATGGCCTCATGCAAAAAAGAAGTCTAGTGGATGCTTTTTTTTGAGTCTCACCTCCAGCGATAAGGCAAGGTTGTGAGAATAGGCCAATGAAATATCATGGAGTAGAAGCTTCCAAAGTTGATGGGATACAGGAAAATAGGGAACATCTTAGAATATAAAACACAGAACAAGAAATGTATGCCATTGTCTCAAAGAACAGATTGCCCACAAGAGATAATCTGGAAAAGTCTTTATCTCACTCTATTAGGCAGAGATTCCTTCCACTTCTCTGAAGAACTGGTTTAGAAAAAAACTTAGCCTTCTCCTTTCCAGGCAGATTTACTGTCTTGCATTCAACAGTGCTTTTATAAAGACTTGGACTCTAACATTACTTATCTAGTTGTCTCTTTTTTTTTTTTCTCTATCAAGGAGCTAGATGATGTCATAAATCTGTCCATCTGAACACTTGTTTGAGAACCTGCTTGGGGATTCCCCAGTTTCCTCAGAACTGTGGTCAAAGGAGTTTAACAAATAAAGTCTGAAGCCTGTGTGGAACTGTAAAACCACATCACCATTTGTCATGGTTTTGTGCTGTCAATATTCTACATCATGACATCATGTGCGGTATGAACTGTTTTGGTGGTATAAGAAAGTGTAACAGAGGGTATGTGGAAGTGTAACAGAGGGTATGTGGAAGTGTAACAGAGGGTATGTGGAAGTGTAACAGAGGGTATGTGGAAGTGTAACAGAGGGTATGTGGAAGTGTAACAGAGGGTATGTGGAAGAGTAACAAAGGGTATGTGGAAGTGTAACAGAGGGTATGTGGAAGTGTAATAGAGGGTATGTGGAAGTGTAACAGAGGGTATGTGGAAGTGTAACAGAGGTTATATGGAAGTGTAACAGAGGGTATGCGGAAGTGTGGAAGGTTCATGCTCCAGATCTGTGGAATGGCAGCATCCCGAGTACTCAGCTCTTGGAGGAAACTACATATCCCAGGGGACAACGCGGCCAGAGACGAATCACCAGAGGAGGAGGACACACATATAATCTCGCTCCCAGGCTGGAACGTCCCTCTTTTCGCCCTGTCTATCGCTTTGGAGCGCTCCATCCCTGCCGTCTCGCTCTATCAGCAACGTTCCAGCCTGTCGCCTAGAGATTGCAGTAGGCCCCCGGTTCTCCGGGACTCTTTTTCTCTCTTTCTTTTTCTCTGCCTTGTTTGATATAGTAGTTGTAGTTATATTGTATCATATTGTGTCTCGTATTTAGTAAAATAAGTTCTTTCCTTAGATTGCTGCCGTTGTTTTTGTTCATTTCCCCCCTTCTAGGGGCAGCAGCCTCTATCACGGATAAATCTAGATAACCCGATTACACCACTGAAGTCTGTCTGAAACCTGGAGCCTTGTTCCATGCCCTGAGTCTGAATGCATTACTGCTAAGTGAGTAGCTGAGAAGCAGGAGAGGAATCTCCTGTTTCTATATAGTAAGAAATAATTGAAACATTGTTCCCTCCTCCTTCAGGCTGTTAAGACATGACTGAGCCCAGATTTAATAACTTTTGCAGAATTTATCCTTAGTGAGTTCACCCAGTGTGGGAGAGAGAGACCTCCTTCCTAGAAAGGCATCACACACCACTGTAATTGCCAACATGTGCATTACACGCACAACTTAAAATTAAATTGACATGCCTGAGGGATTCCATTTGCTGTCATATCTAACCTACCACAAAGTGAGCAGCAGAGCTAAGCCATGCAGTGCTTCACTCACTCCCATAAAGCTGCAATATGGGAAAGTGGGGGCCAGTGCACAGGATTTGTTCTCATAATTCTGCTAACTATGCTGAAGAAATCTGTGGTCATCAAGATGAGTAATTATGGCCAAAAACTAGAAGTGTGATGATTTCTTACCATTCTTTACATCTTCTAATGTATCCAGTGCTACTTGTTGCTGAAGGAGGTTACTGGGCAACCGACACCAACTGACCTGGCTAACCACGCAAATTGCTTCTAGGAAAGGGCTTGACAGCAAAATCAAATAAATGGATCATTAATGAGAATTAAAAAGACAACTGGCGTCTAAAGAAATGTACAAACCCATGAGCCAACACAATGATTTCTAAAGCAACTATGACATAGAGTCTGATCCTGTAGATGTTTTTATGCACAGGGATTACAAACTAAAAGAGTCTTGTTGGCCTCGGTCATTCCTCCTTTATAGTCACAATGACATGTGGCAGTGGGCATCATGTTGTACAGCTTGATCGTCACATTGCCATGCAGCACCAAAAAGAAAAAATCCACATGCATACACATCGCAATAATTATTTTAAAGGGAGCAGGAGTGGGCATTTGCAGTTCATCTGTCAGTAGCTGACAGAAAACATTTTCTTGACTTAGAAGGTACTTATATTTAAAATATTTTTAGCCAGAATAGTAATCCCTGACTATTTTTAAAAAAAACAAACTAATTGGAAAGAATTGTTTATCACAGCCCAGCATTCCCAGAAGGGGAATCAATTTATATAAACATGTTAAAACTGACCTTTTTATGAAATGTTATGGAGAACTGAGAAGAGAACCACAACAGATCTTTATCTTATGTTCACTGTTCGAAAAGATCAATGGTAGGGTGAAGACTGAGGCTAGTTATTGCATATGTTTTAGATGTGAATGCTAAGGTCATCTAAAATCCACTGCCAAAGCCACTGTGACTGCTTGCAAAATATAAACTGATGTTCCATGGCCTCATTGTATGCTTAATACGAATATGCTTCCCTTTCCACATAAGTCACTATGAATGCATCTATCAGTTGATCCTGTGAAAGTCATTGATCACGAATGTAGATGAAATGATGAAAATGGTAAAGAAGCCACTGTGAATTGGTGACGTAGTCCCTAAGGGGGAAAAACAAGCAAAAAAAATAAACAAATGACAAAATAAAGATATATTCCAAATTTAATATATGGAAATCCTCTGTTTAGAAGTAACATTGATGTGCATGTGTGCAGATTTGCTTTTCATGCAATTTAATCTAGTAAATGAACATGCAGGTCAGAAAAATATGTGAAAAGACAAACTATCATCTGCAAGCTCTATTTTGCCATTAAAAAAAACTTCTCACCTTTAAAGAACCTTCCTCTGTATTCATCTTAATCAAAGAGGAAAACTTTTCAGTGTTGAGGTCAATGGCAAAATAGCCATGGAAATGAGCAGAGCTGCAATCTCACTCAGCCTTGTTTTTCTCAGGCAGAGATTCTCTTGAGTAAGTACTACAGTGTTTTTTTCTTCCCTCACTTAATGAAAGGCAATTATGCATGGCCATATACACATAAGAAAGACTGGGAAAAAGTGAAGTCATGATCTTTGTGTACAGAATTGATCAATTCTGTTTTCATCATTTTTTTCATCTCTTTTATGTCCATACTTTTGAAGATCTGAGAGCTGTAGTCAGCAGCATATTCCACAGCCTTTTCCCTGCATCATTCAGGAGCAAATGGTCTTTCTGCCCAGATGCTCCTGGTATTGACATAGATGTTTCTTCTGAGCACTGAGCTACTGCAGAGGTTTCAGTCGTCCTAAAGCGCTTTCTCTCTGCTAGAGATCTCAGCCTTCAGGCTGAAGTTCTAAAGTTTCCCTATAGTCAATGTGAAAGTGAGGCAAAGTCTTAAGCAGCATCATTATTACTAACCTACAAAACTGAGATAGATGGGAATGTTGAGAAGAAACAAAAGATTTTTTCAAAAGAGTGAAGCACATGAAAATTTTGAAAAATAAGTGCAATATACAGATTATCTAACCAGGTCCTAAACACTGTTTTATTTATAATGTTGCCCAGTAGCATTGCTCTAAACTAAGATAATCACCATGTAAACAAGATTTTTTAAAAGAGTGTTAGCTTTCTTCACTGAGGAGTTGAGTGAGGGAGGGAAGGTAGAAGGTAGAAGCAAGGAAGAAGAGATGGGAAAAGGCTGATAGAAAAAACAAGGAGAGTGCCAAAGCAAGAGAGATAGTGTTTGTGTTTAAAAGAACTTGAGGCTATGCCAAATCAGAATTTTCTTTAGGAACTTGAGAACTGAAAAACCTCTTCATGAGCATGCACAGATCACGGGCAGAGGGAGACACTGCAAGTTCACCATAACAGTACTATAGCAAGGCTGGAAAAAGAAAGCAGAGAAAAGAAATAAATGGTTATTGGCTGTAATGAAGTGAGAAAGGTTGAATGGACAGACTGTGAACCTTAGCAATTCCTTCAGTGAGACTGGATCAGGCAGATGGTTATTAACAAAACCCAGTAGCAGGAAAAGGATTTCATAATGCTTCTATTCTAGGACCAGTAAATAAATCAATGAAACATACATAAATAAATACATAAACATGCTATCCAGCTGGTGTGTTTTATTAAGCTCTGAGTTTGTAGTAGGAGGTTTCTGGAAGTCAAAATTCTGTGAAGCTTAGACATGTAAATGGCTACAATAAAGGGGGGTACTGAGTCTGAACAAGCTCGTAAGCTCTTAGAATGGCACAAGCACAGTTTGTCTGGATTTATACAGGAGTTGAGTTCAGACCAAGTTGTTCAGAACTTTTAGTTTCAGCATGTTGAAGTCAAGTCTGCAGGAGACAATTGTTGAGGAAATATAATAAATATGGGGGAATATTTTTCAGAATTTTATCTCCAGTGAGATTAAATCTGGATACTGCACGTGTAGACTGTAACTATATTAGTCAAATTACAAAAATCAATTTGATTTGGTGCCTTAGACTACTAGAAATTTAATATGTTACTTATGTAGGTCTCAAATATGGTATTTGGTTTATGGACTTCATAAGGTAAGGAACAGCCCTCCTCCAGTGTTTATACCAATTTCTAACCTAAGACTTCCCTCCCCATGTAAGAAAAAAAAGAGATCCAGAGCCTCAAAGCCTTCATCCATCAATAAATATCAGTGGGCACATTTTATTTTTCCACGTGGAGGAGTTTGGTGACACACCTTTGCTCCATATGCACTTCCATGTCAGATGCCATTCTGTCAGACTGCACCTCTGTTGCCATCTGTTGCACAACAGCAAAATGTAATGGAATGTTGGCAGGAAGGTTCAGCTACTACTGCCATACCACCACCATCTGCCTCTGAAATCGTGGGCCAACATAATAAAATAGGAGACACTACTTTTGGAGCAATCCTCATAATTTGTGTGATTGTGATTTCCTGAGGTTTGATCTGACTCTTTCTTCCTTCAGTGTCATCTTTTTGCCTGTCTTAGAAAGGAAAAGTGTATTATTCCAATTTCCTTTGCAGCAATCTTTTATATGCTATGAATTTCATCCTTCTTCCAATCGTTTATTTTGTAGATTACTGATTAGTTCCTCCATTCCATCTTTAATAAAAGAAAATGTGTAGTGAAAGTGATGGAAAAAATCTCTATTAAAAGTGATAATGCCAGTGGGGACTTGTGGGTATGCAGTACTTTGTACATGCAGACCACAGTGTTGGATTTCATTCCAGGGATCTGTGTAACTGCAGCAGCCAGTAGCTCGTAACAGGAATAATCTTTATTATTTTACATTTCAGTTAAATACTTCACCAATTATTTGGCAGATGTCATGGTTACTTGGAAGTGACTAACTACTACCCGTTCATGTTGCCTCAAAATAACAAAGAATTCTTAGTAACAAACTCTACTACCATTATTATTATTATTATTATTATTATTATTATTATTATTATTATTATTATTATTATTTCTGTAGAGATATTAATCTCCACGAGAGTATGTGCATCTAAAACTCAAGACATTCAGAGCCAGTTAAATAAATGAGCAGGTTCTTCCTCTTTTTGTTTTTTTCTTTGAAGTACAAAAAGTCTAATATAATTACAAATACTTGCATCTTGACCTGTGAAAGTGACTGTTGAAATAATTCATAGAGGCCTTCATAGGTTGCTTCACTGGATATTTGTTTACTCTTAGGAATACTGAAGATTTAAAACAGTATGACTCTGTCCCATGTCCCTGATTACTAATTCAGCAGAAGCATTGTAAAAAAAAATAATCAAAGAAATGAAAACAAGTGGTATGACACAGTAGACTCCATTCTAGCAATATTGAAGCTCATGCTGGAAAAGGAATCTCCAGTTTCGTTTGTTTTGATGTACTGTATAAATATTTAAAGAATGCATGCTGCAATTTTATCCAGCCTTCAGTGAATTTCAGAGTGTAATGTCTTGGTGGGACTCTTAATGCTGATACTAATTAGTATTAAAATTGCTGGTTCAGCAGACCAGTGGGGGATGTGCACAAATGCATTTCTTTCCAGAAAAACACATAGCTATAAATTTGACTTGAAGCAATGGTCTGAATCTCACTGAAATGCCAAGGAAAATGGTGAGCCTTATATGTAATGAAGTTCAGTGCCTTCATGATGAACCTCACATAATCTTACTCTGCACATGAGTCTTTACTGCATTTGAGGGAATTTAATTGTAGAAAGTGTACATTTGTATACAGTGAAATCATTAATAAGTGACTAATTCAAATAGCACAATAATTTCAGACAAGGGACACTATAATGAAATTAAGTTTTATAATCATTATATATGCACATGCATATGAAAATCTCATAGCCTGTTTGTTGAGAAATTAGATCCTTAAAAGATTAAAGAACTGGGAAACTCGATCTCATCAGTTAACAGTGGTATAAGATCAGCAACTGAAGATTAAGATACTAATGTGGCAGCTGTCTTGTTGCTTGACGTGTTGGATTACAGTGAGAAGCTCCAGAACTGAAAATATGAATAGAAGAGCTGAGACTTTCTAGCATGGGTTAATAATAGACTCACATCCACCAATAAAATATGTACCACAGAGACATGTAGTCTATCTTGGAGAATAAAAGAATGCCACCTGAAAATCTATCAAAATCTCACAGGGTAATTCTTCTTAGTTGTGACTGGAAAACTGGGAGGAAATCTAAGATACAGTTTACCATTTGGCTGTCAATTCAGCACACTTTTAAAGTGTGTGATCTCTGAGGAATCTGTTCAAAGTCTGAACAGAAGGCTGTAAAAAGTGGGAGGATACTCCTCTGAGGTCAATCGTTTAACCACCATGACTAAATCCATACTCTTCAAGAAAACAAGCTAAGGCTGTTTTTTCTGGCCCTCAGGTTAAGAGGAAGAGCACAATTGCCATCTACATGGCCATATTGGTTTGTGCCCCCAAATAATGCCCATGTCTAGGCTGGCTGGTTAGAAGTGTTGCCTGCTGTATGCTGCTTCCAAGCTGACACTGCTGGTCATCACACCCAAGGCTATGCACTGAAGAATCCTAGCAATTCAATGTCAGAGACAATCACAGGGCAGCATCTGCTACTGTACCATACCCTGTTTTATTAGGAATGTATATAAAGAAGATGGACAAGGACTTCAATCTATATAGCTTATATACTGGTAGTAATACTTGTAGAGGAGAGGGAAGGTTGTGTGTGCAACTTGTTTCTGACTTGGAAATCAGCTTACCTAGTTCACAGAACAAGGTCCAGGAATAAGGAAGGAAAGATTTAGTTCTGATGCATTTCACCACCCTGCAGGGTTCATCAAGAATCTCCTGGATTAATATGTTCAAAACTCTAATCTCTCAATGTAGCTTTGTGAAAAAAGTGGTCCTTTTTAAAGAGTATTTCATTAAACAGACTAAAATACTATTAAATGTTTCTGAGGTATTTTGAGGAGGTTAGGAGTCTCCTGTCTTTGTTTTCCCCCAGCTGCTGATTATTCAGGAAGACATTTGTATTTAAAAACACAGCAGCCAGATATTTCTGTACAGCATCACCACAACTCAATGAGAAAAGATATAACGGAAAATGGGACCTAGTTCTAGAGCCTGAGGAGGAGGAAATCATCAGAATGGTAGGTTTTGAGTCCCCCAAAATCATTACAGAGGCACTTTTCCTTCTGGAATTTTGTTTCTGACTAATTGATTTCCATTGATTTTTATTTTTAATTTTTTAAATGAACATTCTCCAAGATAAATCCTTCCCCCAGATATTTTTCTGTTCATATCAGAGACAACATACTTTACATGATCTCCTTCCTCAAAAAAAAAAAAAAAAGAAAAAAAAAAAGAAAAAAAAAAGAAAAAAGCGTTCTATGTTTGAACAGTATTGTATAAATTACTGGGAATGTATCTATCTCTATTTCTTTATATATAGACAGTATGGTATAAAAGTACTGGGAATGTATCTATCTCTATTTCTTTATATATAGACAAATGTAGCACTGAACTAAATTGCTAATATGATTTCTAAGCAAAGTTTTTTCTCCACATCACAAAACAGTCTTTTCTGTAACTGCCAAGAATTGGTTGCTTTATGCTCTGTGTGTTACTGTTATTAATGTTAGGGAAGACTTCGTGGAGAATCCTCATTCTACTTCATAGAACTTGAAATTTGGCTCATGAGATTTATGCAGCTCTAAAACTGTTCTCTTTGTTTTCTCTGAACTGCAAATTACTTTGTTAGAGGAGACTTCTGTTTTCAAAGTCAGGCCTCCATTTTATCTTTGGTATAATGAAGTCTTCCAAAGAAAACGTACAGTGTTCTTTCTTCAGTGTTCACTTTCAGATTTTCATCTGTTGCAATTTCTTGCAAATTTTTTCCATACCTTCAAATCCTGTTCAGAAATCTCAGATTAACAAAGAGAAAGTTCAGAGTGGAGAAGAGTAGAAGAAGGCTCCTGATAAGCAAGAAAAATCAAGTTCCAATAACCAAAATTACAACAGATCTGCAACACACATCCAGTTACAAAAGAACAATTGGAAATATGTTTAAAAACTTATAAAAGATTCATTGACATTTTCACTAAACCATTGCTTAGAAGCTTATTCACAGAAGATAGTTTATGAATCTGCTTTGGGATTCTTCTGGTTGAAAGACAGTGTATAAGTGTATAAATGTAATTTCCATGCAGCATTGTGCACTGCAGATTAGATGACTTTTAAAATTAAAAACATCATTAGGATAGACAACAGAGCATGCTGATAAATAGAAATTAATGGGTAATTGATATATTTAGCACACGATGATGTAGAATTTGCACTATAAAACAAATGATTGCTTGCAAGCAACCTAGACTTTTGACTTTAAAAGCAGAATCTTAAAGCAAGTACAGATTCACTCCTTTCCTTGTACCCAAGTCAATTAATTTTTGCTTTCCACAGCAGTAAGGGAGGAACCTAAGATTAGTTTTCAGAGTGTTACATAAATGAGTAAAATTAATGTGATATCTCTATCTAGAAAGTGCATTTTTACATGTGAGGATAAATTATTTTTGTGCCACTTTCAAATCTTAAATAACCTCTGTCAAGAGAACAAAATATCCATTAAAAAGATATTTTTTAATGCTTATCAGAGGGTTTGTGTGCCAAATACACACTATTCTGTGAAGTACAGTGGTGTGCTGGTACTCCTTTGATCTCAATATCCTTCCTGGTCTGCTGCCAAGGATCGTTCTCTCACTGCACACATCAGTTGGAATAGGAAAAAAAATGAATGAAACAACTCTTGAGTTGAATTCATATCTCACTTCCCCTGTTTCTCTATCTGCTTGACTCAGATGTCTTCAGGGAAAATATTCCTCATTTTATTCTGCTATGGGCAACACCATCTACAGCTGTGCCCTCAGCACAGAGAGATGGCACCTTCCTTACTAAATTAAATAAAAGATAAAGTATCCCATTTTAAGTTTGTATCTGGCAATGTTATGACTTTTCTGAGGAAGGACACACTACAAAGTGTAATACAGTTACTGAACTAACTCTGCCCTCTTCAGTATGTGATCACCTCAGTATGGCACTGTTAGTTCAGGTGCCAACATTATTAGTTCAGGTGCAACAAAGTGCTAATGGCTCCGCTGCTTCCAACATCCACATAGATTTCCCTGCAAAGCACTGCCATGCCTTTCTTGGCTCTGCTTTCTGTGGTAGTACACAGACCTATAGAAGTGTCATGTCTATACCGTGCCTCCTCAAGGTACCCATAGTCATATTATATCAAAATCTTTATTGGATTTAGCCTTCACACTCTTGAAGGGTGTAGGAAAGCACTGGAACAGGTTTCCCAGGGATGTGTTGGGTGCCCCATGCCTGGAGTCATTCAAAGTCAGACTGGATGGGACTCTGGGCACCTGATAGAGCTGTGGGTGTCCCTGTTCATTTCAAGGGGGTTGGACTAGATGATCTCCAAAAGTTCCTTCCAACTCAAGAGAATCTGTGGGTCAATAATTGTATGAAATATTCCTATCTACATTATTATGAGACAAAACACTGTGTCACATCCGGAGACTGCAGGAGGTAAAGGCTTGCTTGCTCTCACCATGCTTAGAACACTGACCACTAACAATGATCACTTGTTTCCTTCTTGGGAAGAGGAGAGTGCAGCAGGTCTTTCACTGTGGGTGCAAACACAGATTTGGTCTTACGCGCTGCCTACTGATACTGGGTCTGTGGTGAATGAACATCTAGTAAGAACCTCTGTCTTGAAGAGTTCATCATCCTAAGAGACTCAGAAAAACAAATGTTTGCCTAAAGCAGCAGATTAATATTTGGCTTTGATCCTGCACTGCATTAGCTCCTCTGTGGCACTGTGGATGTTGTCTGTGAGAAGTGCACTGTTATTTACATGGTAGATTTCTCTAAGGGAAATCACTTTACATTCATTGCATACTGTGGCCCAGTTGATGCCCCTCAAACTACGAACATCTGATAAGACATAAAGACAGCCCTGGGGCCCAGAGGCCAAATAGTGCAGCTATAGTCATTAAGAAAAGCCCTATCACCCACCTCAACACAGGGTGTCCATCAAGCCTGCCTCGTTGCTGCAAAATCGACAGCTGGCTTGCAGAGAAATAACTGCCAAGCACTGGCTTCTATTTCAAAGGTGGTTTCTTCTTCAGAGATGCCTGCAGTCACATCCATGAGCCTTCAGATGGCAGTTACCTCATGCGATCAGATTATCATAAATATAACAATGTAATCATAGAATCATAGAATCACCAAGATTGGAAAACACCTCTGAAATCATCCAGTCCAAAAATTCACCTATCACCAATATTTCCCATGAAACCTTCTCCCTCAGTACAACATCTAAGTGTTTCTTGAACACCTCCAGGGCCAGTGATCCTACCACCTCCCTGGGCAACCCATTCCAGTGCCTGACTGCTGTTTCAGAGAAGAGAGAACATCCAATCTGAATTTCCCCTGACACAATTTGAGGCCATTCCCTCTAGTCCTATCATTAGTTAGATGGGAGAAGAAGCCAACTCCTACTTCACCACAACCTCCTTTCAGGTAGTTATAGAGATCAATAAGGTCACCCTGGAGCTTCCTCTTTTCCAGACTGAACCATCCCAGCTCCTTCAGCCGCTCCTCATAAGACTTGTGCTCCAGAACCCTCACAGTTTTGTTGCCCTCCTCTGGACATGTTCCAGGCCCTCAGTGTCTTCCTTACAGTGAGGGGCCCAAAACTGAACACAATACTCAAGGTTCAGCCTCACCAGTGCTGAGTACAGAGGGATGATATCATATATCACAGAATCATAGAATCACTAAGGTAAGAAAAGGCCACTAAGACCATCAAGTTCAACCATTAACCCATCCCCACCATGCCCACTAACCTATGCCCCTCAGTGCCATATCTACCCTTTTCTTAGGCACCTCCAGAGATGGTAACTCCACCAACAACCTAAGAAACCCATCATAAATTTTAAATTAAATGTGTGATATTTCTTCAGATCAGTTTTTGTTTGTTTATTTGTTTTCCTGACTGCTTTTCTTCTATATGTCCTCATTCCCAATACCGTGCTTTTAAGGTGGTTTTAGAAATTCTTTACTGTAGCACAAGTCTGGATCTGGCCCTACATATATTCTATTGATTTATAATTTTTCTACACACTATTTCTCTCTCTCTATTTCTCTGTATTTCAGTACTACTGTAACTTGATATGGTGAAGCTGTAATTCTGTACTTTGCCCTGAAGTATAGCCATCAAAGAAAAGGCAACAGTTCAGTAAGTGCTTTGCACACGTAATTTCTGACAGCTTAAACTTTCATTTTTGCACTTATGCATCATAAACATGCCAAGAGTGAGACTGATTAGGATTACTTATATCTATCATAAGCCATTTTTATACTGAATGTCTGGTGGAAGTGCTGTAACTGTACGTTAAAATGAGGCCTTTTCTGTCCAAATTGCTTTGAATCACTGCACTCATTTAGTAACGGCTCTGTGCTCTCTTGATACATTGCAAATGTTCCATGCCTGCAACACCTACGACAAGGCTCACAGTTGTAATCTTTGCAGAACCAGGTATGGTGGTGAATGCCAAAAATTCTTTCGGTATTTCTTTCAAAGGCTGAGTGTATTTCTGCATGTGTGTCTATGTGTGTCAGTCTTCAGTACTGAAACAGACCTTATGACACATGATGCTCATGTAACTGGCTCATACCCCTACCCATGAACAGTCACAATGTCACCTCTTCTTGCAGGAATAGAGGTAACATGGAGCTACAATAAAGTGATCATAGTAGAGCTGCAGCTGTCAATGAGAAGTGTGCTCATCTTAAGCCGTCCACTGCAGATACCAGATGTGAATGACCCATCAGCTGCTTCTAAAAATGCTTTGTGGGATGCCATTTTTTTGCCTTTTGAAATATTTCTTCCAAAAATCCTTAGTCTGTTTTGAGTTTCTTTCACGATCATTTTCATCCTCACGGAAGATGAATAAATTTGGAATACCTTTTCATTTAGTATCTGGTAGATTCATTTAGTATCTGATAAGGGGAAGCATTTCTGATGTACTACAAAATAAGACAGTAACACAAGACAAATGTTCAGCTTCTGCATAAAGGGAGTCTAATTTTCAAGTGTGCAGTACATCAAGTTGGTAATTGGGCAAATACTGAGGAAGATATCACTATGGCAGGTGATGGAAAGGAGAAATCTTACATGAATACAGTCTTATATGACCTGGTATATCTAGAATGTTCTTTAAATAAATGAAGAAAATGTAATTTCAAGCCAGACAGTAAGTAGAGTGAAATCCTTGAGTTTTGAACTTGTGTTGCACAGATGTAGATTACACAGGGTTATGTGAGCAGAGGCAGCACATGCTGACATTTGGGCATGAGAAGCTTGGCATCTGCACATGTATGTTTGGTGGGTACAGCCTGAAAGCTGTGCAAAACTTTTGGCTTTTCAAACTGACAGGTTAGAACTTGACTCAAGGATGCCCAGGAGAGGCAGTGTGAACTAACTAAGTGGATTAGGTAGGAATGATTAAAAAGCTTCAGGAAACCATTCAAAAGGAAAGGATTCCAATTATGTACGTCTATCTTTGCTTTCCAAAAGAACACAGGGTACCAAACTTGTAGATTGTGCATGGGCTTAAGACATTGCAAACGTGAAATAAGACTTATTAGTTGAAACCTGTAACCAAGAATGGATTTTTATAGATTTTACATCACACTTGCCCTGGAGTATAAAGAATCTACAGTCATTATCTTGTCTTGGCTGATGGGCAGAGTGTCTTGATGTGGTGCACTGTGAATTGGAACCATGAAAATGCATTCCACTACTAGTGACCTGTATTCTTATGGTTAATTTTAAATCTTATTAAAAAAAAAGAAATTAAAAAAAAAAAAAAGAATAAATAAAAATGAAACAGAAGTTAACACAATGTTCCACTGAATGAAAACCCCTGGAACAGATCAAGTAAAAAGTGATTCCTACATATATGCTATTCCATGACACATCTTAGGAAAAATTCAGTGGAACAAAATCTCTGTGAAGCTCCATAGGTGTTCAGTGTTGGCTGAGGTGTGTTGCTTTCCACCTGTATTTCTGAAATAAGGTGTAATTTGAAGAGAGGCAGGGTTGCCTTTGGAAGGTGGGATAGCTCACTTTGTTGTGTGAGAGTCAAGTGTAATGGCAGTACACCACAGATGTCTGCCACATGTTGCACACATTTTAATACTCAGTAGCAAAGGTTCTTATTGTATGAGAGCATACAGTATAAGAATAAGGTTCATTTCATGAAAGCAGGTGAAATAAATCCCATTGAGATGTATGTCATATGGAATGCATAATGGATGATAGTCCAGATGAATCCAAAAAAGAAACGTGCTTTGCGTGCAGCTGAGATAGGGAAGCTTGTGGTAAATTCTGCCCTCTGTCTATGAGGCTTTGGCTCAGGACAGGGATTCTTGTCATGCATTTCTGCCAAATATGTTAGCATTTAACCCATACGTATTACCATATATGGGTATCTACTTAAGCACTTTTGTGTTTACCATGTGTGTATTTTTTTCATTCTCATTCTGTCAGAACTGCTTAGTTAAAAACGGAGTGGGCCTAATGATTGTTGGGTTTTCATTTACTCGAGAGAAAACACACTTTTGCCTTAGAGTAAACAAAATGCATGGAAGAAAGGGAAAAAAGAAACAAATTAAAATTCTCAATTAGCATTGCAAGCAAATTCTGCCCTCAAAAATATCCTAGCTACTATAGCCTTCGTGAGATACACCATGTGGGTAACTGCACAAATTGTGTTTTCATCCAGTGAGCAATAGGGTTCCACTTTACAGTGACCATTTCAGATGGATACTGTTGTCCAAGACAAAAAAGCTACATCAACTGTCGGCTGTTTGTCCACTTCTGACTTTTCCTGGGATCTTATTCTAGTAATTGTCATAGTTGTAGTTATATCAGATAGTAAATTAAGCTCCCTTATAAGATGATGTTTCAATTATTAATAAATCTGACTAAATTCAGATGACAGAGGTCCAGAAATAAAGCATAGTCTTTTACCAGGATGTTAATGCAGAAAATCAGGCTGCTTATTTGAGTTGCTAAATATGGATTTACTGCCTAATGTTTGTGTTTTACATTAGATTTGCTTGAGTAACCCTGAAAACCTTACATTCTTGGCCCGAACAAGTGAGTAGTGTTTCTTTAAAGAAAAAAAAAAAAAAAGAAAAAAAAAAAAAAAAGTGAAAAACCCCAGAGCCTTCATTAGGTTTTGTGCTAACCAACATTCCTATGTTTTATATTCAAACCAACATGAAACAATCTTTCCAGATGGAAGAAAATATAACTTCTAGGGTCAGGAAAGGGGTACATAAAATTCTGGCAAATTAGAAAGAGAAGTCTACAGGGGCTAAAAAGCTCATTAATATATGCTTTAATCCCCTTGTGGATCATTGTGGTTTGGACCTGCAGAAAGTGAAATGAGAAAATGCTACCATAAGCTGACCAGTTTTAGTGCTGAAAGGCAATATCCACAATGTTCCTCCGGCTTCCTGGGAATGAAAGGCCTTTGATGGATATGTCTATACATTCTATCAAACAGCTGACTGAGCAGATGCCTGCCCTAAATGAACACATCTCAGACTATGGTGTGAACTTCAATAGAAAAGAGGTACCTAGACAGAAGTCACTATAATTCAGAAAGTACACTTTAGATGCACTGTATTTTTAAAGCTATTTTTGTTGAAAAATACAAACAAACAAACAAACAAAAGCCCAACAACTGCTGGATATTCTAGTTTTGCTTTCAAGACAGAATATCAAGAAACCAGCTTATTCCATGCTCTAGTGTATCTACTCAAATACAGCATCTGTAACTCCTTTAAGTGGCATTTAGTATTTTGCTTAGAAGATTTTACTGTTTTTCTGATCTAAAACTTCACCAGATTATGCTAGTAGATGTTTTTGAATTTTAAAAGTACAGCTTCTTCATTATACAAGTTTAGCCTGATAATATCAGTGAACAGATCTCAGTTCCTTTTACGGTCCTCCTCCTCCACTCTGGGTTTTGCTGTTTCAAGCTTCTAAATTTTCCAGAGGTCACAGCAAAGGGCACCAAGTCAAAGAATGAGAAGGAATGTTTTTAAACCATCTTCAGCTACAACACCTGACTCTTGGTACCTCTTGTAGCACCTACAGGGCTAGAAGTGAAATTTATTTTGGATAAGTACTGATATGAATGGGGCTAAAAAGCAAGAGCTGAAGTTTCAAGAAGAAGCAGGAAAGTCGAGAATGTAATAGTAGTACTGTATGAATTTCACCAGTTGTCTGCTAGCAAAGTGAGTGTCCCTGGACTTGCAGGCATGTGATGGTGCTATTTCAGAGTCAGCCCATTTCATACCTTACAAAGGAAAACGTGATTTACAACTGGGCCAAATGGACTTTTCAGATCAAGACATCGTACTGGAAGAAGTTTGTGCATATAAACTAGCTTCTATGTCCCATCAGCTCCTTCTGTGTCTCTCACACATGCAACATTTGTATGTGTTACTCATATAGTTGAAGTAACTGTTGATTGCTTCAAGGCATTGGATCAACAGAAGCTCAGCAGTGAGGCAATTCTTTCAGCCAGGAACCTGAAGTATTTCTGAAATGTTTCCTAAACATTAACAGGAACCAGGAGGTATTTTGATAGACTTGTAAATTTAAACTCATTTATAACAAATACTGAACTTATTGGTTTATTATGCCAGCAGGAATTGCATATTGTATTATAAAATCAAAGGCCAACATAGTTCAGATATCTTCAGCTATAATTAAGACTTCCACGTATTTTACAAGATTCGAGAGAGAAGTACTATAAAACCTATAGACTTTATTCATTAAAAAAGCTGCTTATGTAATCAATCCACATTTTTTCAATGTGTTTTATGGGAATCTTGGAATACCTACATTAAATACATATTGGACAGTTTCAGTTATATTTATAGCATTTATGACTGGGGATCTATGAATATAGATGAGGAATGGCTGCTAATCAGTGTTTTTCTTTTTCTTTTAAATATATGTGTACTTATCATGTACAGTAGCATGCAATTGTATGCACATATAACATCACAGAATCACAGAATCACAGAATCACAGAATTATAGGGGTTGGAAGGGACCTCTAGGGATCATCGAGTCCAACCCCCCTGCCAAAGCAGACTCCCTACACCACGTCGCACAGGTAGGCGTCCAGGCAGGTCTTGAATATCTCCAGAGAAGGAGACTCCACCACTCCCCTGGGCAGCCTGTTCCAGTGCTCCGTCACCCTCACCGTAAAGAAGTTCTCGCGCACATTCGTGCGGAACTTCCTATGCTGGAGTTTCAGCCCATTGCCCCTAGTCCTGTCCCCACGCACTACTGAAAAGAGACCAGCCTCGCCACTGTAGCTCCCACACCTCAGGTATTTATAAATCACTTGTGATCAGTCCCCATGCTGGCATCAAGATTGCTACTACATTTGTAGCTGAGAGTGCACAGGACTGGTGCTATGATCTGTGCACAGTGGATACCTTCAGAAGAAGTATATTATAATGAGAGTTTCTCAAACTAAGTTTAATTGAAGAATGCCGTCAGAAGAAGCATAGGAGCAGCTCTTGCTCTCATGCCTTCTGACTTCCATGTTCTCCTTAAGTTTCCCAAACCAGGAGTCTAGTCCCATGCTCTCACCTGGCTGATCATTCTGTTAATTCTTTTTAAGCATCTAGTCTGCATGGTTCAGTGGGCATGGTGGGGATGGGTTGATGGTTACCCTAGATGATCTTAGTGGTCTTACTGAACCTCAATAATTCCAACACCTGTGTTGCCATCCCTGTCTCATGCATCTTGCTGTATCCTGAAACACAGCTGCGCAAGTGTTGCTTTGAGAATAGTTCTGGTCACACATTTCAAAACAATTTCTAGGTACAAAAATCAGTGCTGGTAGCTGCAGAGTCAGCTCCAGTTTTGTTTATATGAAAGGCAGTGGCCGTCACAGGTCCTGATGTGGCAGAGGAACACCATCTCTTGGGACTGGTGAGTTATTTATTCCACTATACTTGTAAGAATTTGCACATGAGCATGACTGGACATGATCCCACTGGCAACAACTTGAAAGGTCCACATGTAATTTACCAAGTTCTAGCATAGGTGGTTTGCTTATACCTAATATCATTACTGCTATAGAAGTGAAGAGCCTCTCAGCTGCAAAATTTCTATGCCACTAGCAATCCAAACTTGTTTGACACTCCAGTGACACTGCTAAGTATACCCTTATATTTGCTAAAAAGGCATCTGAAGTTAAAGAGAGATGGGTAAGTATTCTCAGAAAGCCACCTACATCATGTCCATGCAAGCTTAGAGATTTCCTAATCCATTACATCACTGGTTTTCTTTCTTTGAATTGAGAAGTGTCACCTCTACAGCTTAAGAGCTCTATTCAGTTAAGAGGGTGGCCTCCAGTCGTGCTTGGGAAGTGCTTGTGAATTTGCTGGCTGTATCTGCAATTAATTTGTTCTGGAAAAGAGTCTTAAAATAACTTGTAGGCATTCCCACAGGAACCTCAAGTTGAAAATACAAGAAGAATCAGGCAGGATCAGATTCAAAGTGATGCATTGTTCACATCTGTGATCAGCATTTTGATGCAGAATACTGTACTGTATGGTTTTGCTACAGACTTTTTCTCTCATAATCAGCCTTAGTACAAAACATCTGAAGGAGGATGATGCAAAGAGCAAACTACTACATAATTCACTACAATAGGGCAAGATTTATTTATCCAAAGAGATTTCAAGTGGACGTTTAGATACTGCCACTGTGGCAGATGAATTAGCATGGGAAACTGCTGTTGATTCTACTTTCCAGTAGATTTAGTACATTACCAGAACACCATGGGCTGGAAAAAATTATAATCTACAAATGGAAAATTGAAATATACTGAAATCTAACCAGGGAGTCAGAGGAACATGTCTCCTGGAATGGCTCCTGTGTTGGCAGAAGTGACTGGGCAGTGATCCCAGAGTGTATTAATCTACAGTCATAGAGCTAGCACAGGAAGGTCATTTAGTTATTATGAGAATAAAATAGGTTTTATAAACTGAAGTTTGGTTATCATGAAAGGACTATCCTCCTACTAGTTTTATTCAAGAGTGCCCACTGGTTAGGCTAGGGCAGCAAGACTACTTGCTGCAGGGTTAGAGATTGTCCCCAACCTTGGACAGCGTGGCTTCCATCCACACAGCTTGGATTCTTGTCTTCTCCCAAACAAGATAGCTATATCCAGGCTGCTTGTTGGGCACAGTCCCCAAACTGTACTGAGATTTATGACTGAGAGTGGTATCTGGCAGGAACTACAGCTGTGACAGAGAGGGTGTTAACAGTTAAGGAGCACAGGCAATTGTCATTCACTGCTTTAGCCAGCACTTTCTCCTCATTTTATTCTCTTATACAGACAGCCTGTGTGTCTTACAGCAGCTGTCTGCGCAAAATATCCTGTGGCTGTCCCTTGGCCTCCAGGAGCAGCTTAAGATGCAGTTCTGAGGGGGAAAATTTTGAATCCTAGCAGGCAAAGAGAACAGGACACAAGACTGAGGTGCTTCCGACCAAATTTTAGTGGTCTGTATGTTAGATGACTAAGTTTAAATTTCTTACCTTAGTTTGTATTTACAGATTGAAACAAGAACTTACACAGGTAAGCCAGGTCAACATAAGCTGAAGCATTGATTCAGGTTAGATGAATAACTCTTTAGAGTTACTTGCTTCTCTCCCTTGACTAAGAGGAACCTACAAGGATTTACACAACCAAGTTTCAGGTCATAGAATGATTAGGGCATTTTCAATTCATGTCTTTAAAACTTCTGAGGATGGATACTGCACGAAACATCTTTGGGTAATTCGTTCCAAAACCTAACTTTTCTGTAAGTGAAGAGGTTTTTCCCTCTACGAGGTCAGAACCTCTTCTCTTTAGAAAGTCAGAAACACATCTGTTTCAATTTTGGTCATTTGTCAGTATGGCCTCCTTGTGTCATGTGCCACCATGGAAAGCTTGACTCTGTTTTTCTGGCAATTTCTTTATAGGCACTGTTCAGCTTTCTTAAGTCCTGAAGAAAGTCAACTCCCTCAGTGTCTTACAAGGCAAGTCTTCCAATCAACCTTTGCTTGCTCTTTGCAAAACTGATTTGTTTATTGATATCTTTCTTGTACTGGGGAGAGCAACATTATATTTAAAGGATTTTCACCACTCTCCTGACAACAAATGTATAGGGAACAACTGTCAGAGGAAGTTCTGAATGAGAAAAAAAAGATAAAGAAGAATATCCTGAAAGACTGCAGTTTAAGATACAGGCTTGAAACACTACCAAACTAACCAAATTAAACAAATCCCATGTCAAATGCGCTGTTCAGGATTTCTCTATTCCATGTTAATTCCAACTGGATCACAGGTATCATATAGGATAGGAAGTGAAAACTGTCCATTACTCCTGATGATAGCATCCACTATTTATTTGTCCTAGGTCTACATGGAGTTGTTGCATCAGTTTTCACATTAATCTGAAGCTTGTAGATGACCTTGCCAACATCTACGTTGCCTAGAGAAGTTCAGAACTATGTCTGAAATTCTCATCAGTGCTTTTGTATGGACTGGCTACAATCTCCTGTATTACCTGCACAAGTGACTACTTGTGACTTGACTTTGGCTGGGAAGAGAAAAATGAGGAAAATAAAAAATATATGAAGCCACCTATGCTCCAGTGTCTGAGAAGTACAGGATGGTACCCCACCCACTGTAGCAAAACCATATCCTCAAGTGACTCAAACTGAGGAAACTTTAAGAGCTAGGAACCACTAGTGGATGCTCTAGAAAAAAACTCTGGGAGTTGCAAAGTAAGCATCAATAACTGTGCTACTACTCATTTAAAGAAGGGAACAATCCTTTACCCAGACACTCAGTCGTGTACTGGCTCTTCAGAACTGGCTTCTTCTGTAACAACCCGCCTGAGCTCCAAGGGCATTGTATGTGACTCTGGGCTCCTCCAGACATTCTTTATAATTCTTATATCCTTATGACATTGTTATGTTTGTTTTCTTCTGGTTCCGATCATTGGAAACAATGTTTTGAGCCATACTGCAGTCCAACAGCAGGGTTCTTTTTTGGCATCCAAATAAAATTATGTGCTGCTGTGGGGGCTAATGTTTGGAGACACCACTCCAGAGAGTGGGAGCCAAGTCCCACACAGCGTTGTTCTCAGTTCCAGGTTGAGATGATTCTAGGTACAAACTGAATTATCTCTAGGCATTCTTTGGGGAGGGTGATCTGAGAGCTGTCCTACTGCCCCAAAGTTCATTCACTACCTTCTCCATTGAGCAGTGTAGATATCTGGTAACGTGTCTATATAGTAAATTAACCAAGTGGGCACTGATATACACACACAACACTGTTAAGTTGTTGAAAACACCTCAGTGCTTTTGGCTTGGATCAGTACTGTACCTCCTCTGAATGTTACCCTGAGGTTACCATGCTGGACCCAAAAGCTCAGATAGAGTCATCCTCAGAGAAAGGACTGCTGCCTCTCCCCTACCCAACCACACATCAGAGAGCTGAAAAAAAGAAACAAAGAAACAAAATACTGTTTTCACTAGATCCATGTTTTCATTTGCTTTATGTTTTAGCAACCATCAGGCAAAAGGGCAAGAGAGAAAGCTAAAAACTCATTGCAAAAGGCAGAGAAAAGAAATAAACAGCAACAACAATGAGAGAGAAAAAAAAAAAAGTCATAAGGTAATTTTGAGATAAATCCTCAACTTCTAAGCTAGAGAGCCAGGCCTTGGGTATTGTTAATGAACCATTAGCCCTGCCTTAATCACAACATCTCTTTCTTTGTTCTCACACCCCACTGCTTTTTCGCAGCCGGAGACACTTGGGTTTTCAGAAGTGACAGTGCTCCTCACGAGCACGGTTCATGCTGGTTGTAATGGACACATCTGTGCTTGCAGTGTTTGTCTGTCATCTCCACTGTTTGCTTTTAGCAGCACGAGCAGGAGAGTGGGACGGCACGTGTGTGTATGTGTGTGTGAGCTGCAGCGAGAATGCAGAGACCACTTAAAACCCCGCTAAGCCTCTCTGTTTCTCAATGCTGTATTTATTGCATTTCACTTTGTAGTCAGATGAATGGGGTATTTTTTTAAAAAAAGAAATTTTACTCCCAATTGTTTTTACTACAACATAAATTTGCTGACTCTTTATTAGTCAGTAAGAACTTAGGCAACCCTTGGTGAGACTTGATTTTCTGTTGAAATACGTGCAGCTTTGCCCTAGAAGCAGGCCTTTAAGCTGAGTAACAAAAACTTACAGACAAAATGTCCTCTCTGCAGTGGCAGCACTGCTTTACTTTCCACACTTTTCCTCTGCCAATGCTCCCCAGATCATCTTCCCTCTGTGGTGTCAGTACTGGTGAATGAAAAGGGGATGCTGAATAGGCTAAAGCCATCACTGGCAATTTATGTTAAGTCCTTAGCTTGGTCCCAGGCATGGATGTGGCCCTGGGCAGTGAGCAGTCTCCAGCACTATGCCTGGAGTGGTTTGGGGATCCAAATTGGAATCCTGGACCTATTTCTGATGCAGTGGCGGTTCAGCTATGTGGGTGTGATCATACCAGGTTGCTCAGCCCACAGCCAGAGGTCTACTCCTGGCCTGCTTTATTTGAAGTGACCAGAACTCCATATCTGCTTTATTATTATTATTATTTTTCCCTTTTCTAGTAGCATCTTAAATTACTACTTTCTTAGACTCTGGTTTTACAATGAAGGTCGCATGAATGATTATCTATGTAGTTTCATCATGTGAGATGAGGTTTTTACTCCACGCCAACACCACTCGCTCTTTCCTTATACTGAAGAAAATGAGGGAGAACTCTGCTGCTGCTCTTAATCAGTGAAACAGCTTGTTGTCCTAGAAACTATAGAAGAAATAGCCACACAACCCCATTTAGGGAAGTATTAAGAGCTGACTTTTGATATTCTTTTCCTTTTGCTAACAAAGAAAATTAGATTTTTTTTTTCATTCCATATTTCTTAATTAATTTTGCAGTTCTCAGTATTTTATACTGAAAGTGCATTTCATAGTGATATTTTTTCTTCATGCAAATACTATAAATTAGTATGTCATGTAAAAGTTTATGAAAATTAGGCCTGAAGCACAGTTAGACTTCATTAGTTTTCTTGTGCATCTTCCTACCGTCATTAATTCCATCAGTTATTACATCAGATTTGTATATTGTGTCCTAACAATTCCCTTAGAACTTTTTTTCAGAATGTGAAAATGGACATTGTGAAGTTAATGACACTGAATATCCAGTTAATTTCCCCACTGGTTGGATATTCTTGTTTAGTAATATGCTGGTTTAGAGTAACCAATATTTCAAACACATTTTCTTATGTATTTACTTTCTACTTCATTAAGCAAAACAAGGATAGCGTGAAAGAACAATACGAGTTAATGTTGAAAGGATTCATAATTTGCTTTTCCTTTGTGATGCTGATAGCCAGAAGAACAATGTCAAATATACGTAAGGTTGTGTAATTCTTCCATTCTATCCTCTTTTTAATTCACTCACAGCTTTCTTAATTGATCACTATCAATTCTCAAAGTTTGTTCTCATAGTTCTCATCTGAAGGTGATTGGAAGAAATCAGTGAAAAAAATGTGCCACCAGTTCTTGAGAATGACAGAACTGCAAAACAAAACAGAACTCACAACAATCTCGCAAAACCATAATTTTCCCCATAAAGAATAATTGAAAGATTCTGCCATTTATACACAGCTTATACTAAAGTATCTGCACAAGGATGGTGAGGAACCAAATGCTTTGTTAGTATAAATGGGAGAGATAGACTTGTGGTCAATTTGTACACAGGACATTTGGTGCACTTTGTTAATATGGTCTTTTGAACAAAGTGTGATCATTTGTAAACTAACCTCTGTTCAGAAGCAGTGGATTTCTTGCATGTAGCTTTGAGCTGTCATTCATTGAACAGATGAATTAGCCATGCAATGAATGAAAAATATTCTTGGAAATTTGTGTGGGTTAAACCAAAGTCCTGCCATCACAAAGCTCATAAAGAAAGGCTTTCAGACCCAGGGCACCCAATAACACTAAAACTCTTCTCTGAAAAGATCTGATAGCTGAATCTCAGTGAGTCACAGTGCTTCTTTCAGAGTTTAACTGTTGCATAGTTTTTAAATGAATGCTTAACTAGGAAAGAAATTTAGATTAAATCTTAATGTATTTTTTTCTTTCATGATAACAGTTGGAAATTATCATAATATTAGTTTGGTATCTATCTTATTCTCAAACACTACTTTTAATGCAAGATCTACATGAAATCTTAGCTTTCCTTTGGCTGGTAGCTTTCTCTGTAAGGTTATAATACATTTTATTTAACAGCACTAGTAGAATTTTCCACTGCTACCTTTTCTGCTTTGCTCAACATCTGGGCATTTATTGACATCTGGGTTCAATTTGAGTGAATGTATAATTGTACATACAGTGCAAATAAGCAGATCCCCTTTTTGAGAGGAATGTAGCCAGGCAAGCCAAATAGTTTGATTCTGCCCCAGATATACCCTCAGCATCACTTATCTTACAAAAGCTGTTCCTGTCTTCATGCTTATATCATTGTGCAGAATTATACTGAATGGCTGTAAAAGGAAAAGGGCAGAGCTAATCCCTAAAGTTGACTGTAGGTTTTACTAATTACCTGTCAGCTAAGGACTAGCATATTAAGGAAGAGATTTGTTTTGAAGCACAGCTGGTGCAGTGCCTCAAAGAAGCCTGTCACTGCTATGAATTCTGGCCCATCAACATTATTGATGGTGAAATCCTTTACACCTGACTTAAACCATTCAAAAATTAGACATCTAGTTTAAAATAGTTACTGAGGTTCATTCTGTAGTCAGTGGAGCAATACCAGTCCTTTTGGATGGTTATGTATCCTAGCTTTTAAATGATGATAATTATGAGACAGGATAAACTGTCCTCTGGAAGCACTTTTCTCATTCCATGGGAATCTCTTATTCAAAGTTTTTTAAATGATCTTTTTTCAATGACAACAAAAGCAGGGCTAGCCTACGCTATTTACTCAAAGCATTCCTGGGATGGGAGAGGTGATGAGAGAGGAACCTTCATCCTCCTAGGAGCTGGTTCTGTGAATACTGAACCTCAGAGAAACTTTCTTTGCTCTTCCTCTTGCTGAGTGGAAACTGCTGAAGCCTGATAGTGCTATTTTTTATATAGCTAAAAGTGCCTAGCTGGCGCAGTCTTGTTCTTTTAGTATTCCTGGATGGGAGTGACAAAGAGGGAACTCCTCTTTGAGTTGAGGAAGAAGGAAACACATGATTTCTGGAAGCAATGTCAGCCAGGCTTCACAGTAAGATTACAGTGCAGCAGTTCACATTTGTAGAAAGAAAATGAGAAACAACAATGTTTGACTTCAGTTGACACTGACCAGGGTGGTGTAAGACAGCAAAGAAGGGTTTTTAAAGCATGTAAACAGAAAGAGGAGGTCTAAGAAAACACTGGATTGATACTTGATGAAGATGGTCTCCTAAGTAGAAGGGATGAAGAAGGTTGTATGGAGAGCCAGACTTGATACTGTACCAGAACTGCTCAGCAACAGCCAAAACATTGGTGTGACATCAATGAGCTTCTAGATACAAGTGCAGAGCTCATGACTATATGGTCTGCTGAAAGAAAATAACTCTATCTCACTCAGAACGAGTACAACAGGTCCTGACTGGATTTACCCCAGAATACTGAGGGAGAAGGTATTACAGCTGGACCCTTCTTAATAATTTACCAAACTTGTGGGAAGATCCAAGTGACTGAAAACGAGCCAATGTCATATCCATCTAAAAAATTGCAAGAGACAAGACATGAAATTCAAGAAAAATAAATGCCAGATTCTGCACTGGGGATGCAGTAATGCAAGAAGAAACAGTTAAAGGTGGCAAGATGAGTGTCTGGAGAGCAGTTCAGCAGATGGGGATCCTGAGGTATTGATAACACCAGCTCAGCCCAAGCCAGCAGCGTGCCCTGCTAGGCAAAAGAACAAACTATATTTTGGGGTGAACTAAACAGAGGATAGCCAGAAGGTCAAAAGAGGAATTTATTTCACTACATTTGGTGTTTGTGTACCCACACCTTCTGCACTTTACAGTATGAAGAGGTCCTTGAAATGAACTTTTTGAATTGGTCAGACACTGGTAGATGCTTCCTGATGAGGTGGTTGTTGTTCCATGGCTGTCAGTGTTGACGAGGCACTTGGACAATTCCTTATTTGCCTCGCATTCAGTCTTTCAGCCTTCTAATTCTGGAGATGGTGTAAATGTGAGCTATTCTACCTGTTTAATATATATATATACATAATGTCATATGTGAAAGTGGGAAATTCTGGATCAGTAAAGACACAAATAAAAATGAAGTAAAAAAGAAACCATTTAATGGCTTTGAAACCAGCGATTGTAACACAAGATCACCATACAACAAGTAAGAAATTAGAAATGTTGAGGGCTGTTGGGCACCATATTTTAACAGCAGATCAGCACAAAATTACTTAGCACAGATGTTGCTGTAATTGTGATACACTGGGAAAATTCTCAGTATTCAAACTTCAGTGGCTCCCAGGCTCACACTTCCACCTGTGCTGTGGTGGTCTACTCTTAATACACTGGTCTGTAATGTGAACCATGTGGTTACACGTGTCTGGCATAAAAACTTGTCAAAACCCCTCACCCAGTATTCTCTTCACATCTTTAGGCTTTTTCCCACATTTCTATTTTCATTTTTAAAGCATTTAAAAATTTGTGTAAAGGACACCAAGAAACTCATGAGACTGGAGACATGGGAGGGAGCTAGCTCTTGTACTTAGAGTTTGATAGTCATCAAAGGTTGTTAGCTTCTCTCTGCAGTGCATGCAGCAATCTTCGATACATAACATCATAGTGTTTGCTACAGCTAGCCAATGTACTAGGAAAACAAAGCTGTTTTATGCACTGTTTCATTTCTGTGGGTTACAACGCTCATTTTAAAAATGTTTGCCTTGCAAATACAGTTTGACCAATTTGTTCTTGATGATGAACTTTTTTTCTTTTTTTGGACCGACATATTATGGTGTTTACTAATCCTCACATAATCCCAGAATCGTAGGGGTTGGAAGGGACCTCCAGAGATCATCGAGTCCAACCCCCCTGCCAAAGCAGGTTCCCTACACCAGGTCACACAGGTAAGCATCCAGGCGAGTCTTGAGTATCTCCAGAGAAGGAGACTCCACAACCCTCCTGGGCAAATAAAACATAATACTTAAAAAACATAATACTTTCTATAAGTAGATCTCAAAAATGTTTCCAAAGACTGTTCATTGAATTTACTGTCAAAGGTTTGCCAGCATACTTGTGACTGCATGTATATGTTTATCTGTGAGAGTAGATAACTCTCATAATGTGGGAAACATGAACAAGTATTTTAGTAATAATATTCATAACATATAGCAGCCTGCCGGTTTCAGAAATGCATCAGAAAATTTATTAAAAGAAGTACTGTGTGTAAAAATGTTACTAGATAACAGGATAAATTACATTATTCCATAAAATACTTTCTTGAAAAACATAAGCAAAACATTTTTCCCCCTGAAAATCCTGTTTAAAGAAATACGTATCAATTTTATATTACTAGGATTTATATTTACACAGTTTCAGACTTGCTATTTTGTTTAAGTTCCACCAGCTATTCATTCAGTTACATTTAAATAAAGTATTGTTTTTTTAAAATAATTCTACTTATTTTTTAACTGTTTTTGTTTGTTTGTTTGTTTTTGGTATTCTTTGAAAGACACATTTATTTGTTCAGGAATATGATTTTCCATAGAATTTAATTTCATAGGAAATTAATTTTAGGGTCCCTTTCCCTCTTTTAGCAAAACGTAAATCTTGTTCCTGACCACATTCAATTACAATATCAATGATACTGATATTTAGGAATTGTAAAAAATAGATTAATACTTTGAGCTATTCAGTCAGTTTTGTGCAATATACAATATCTGTCACTAAAATTACAGAGTTTTATCACGGAAAAGCTGAAAGGTCAATAGAAAGTATTTCAGTAGAAGTACCTTTAAATAGTTTAAACCTTGTCTTACCTAGACATGGTCAGTTTTACAATCTTAGGAATGCACAGTTGGAGTTTATATGACCTAGAAATGGTTTGCTAATGTGTTATCTACAGCATCAGTGTGTCATCTGGAAAGAAATATTGAGTGGATAGACCTTAAAAGAGCAGATTTACCAAAAGGTGTGAACAAAATCTTCTTTCTCATCAGGTTACTGAAAAATCATTCAGAATTTGGGACTAGTGCTTCTGGTGATATGGAAACATCTGAATCAAATAATGAAGGCAGTCCCTAAAGACTGAAGCGAGATCTTTTTCTTAGCTGTTGGTAACATTAAAATAACACTGAGGTAGAGATGGAAATCCTTCAATTTCTTGTCCGAAGGAGTAGGATTGCCTCTCTGAATGCTTTGCACAGCCCACTGAAAATGGCTGAGTTTTTGACAGCACTCCTGGTCCTCACTGACCTTGGTCTAACACCTCGCCATGGGGTCACCAAACGATAGATTGATCATCCTGAAAGTGCGAGTTTCTCAAGGGTTACACAAACAACCTCCAGTCGTTAAAGCTAACTATAGAAAAAGTCCAATCATCCCAATCTTTCCTTCTCTCTATCTTTTTTTGTGCATTTGAGCCACAGTTTGAGAACAGAAAAGTGAACAAATCTACTGATAAACTTCTCTTGCTTACTTCTAGTTATTAAAGATAGCAACACGGACAGGAATCATGAGTATTCTCTGTTTTTAGCTGTTGAAATTATTATTTTCTTTCACATTTAAATTAAAGCTTATTCATACTAGCATTGCAGAATAAAGAAAATTGTTTCTACTCATATATGCTTACACTTGTTTTGTTCTAAGATTAATACAATTGAGCCATGGCTCATGGAATGAACTTGCCTGTAATTGAAAAAGAATGGTGTTCTAGTTCAAGAAGGTGAAGATCAAAGCTGGCTGAAATAACAATGATTTATATGAATTATTTTCAATTCACAATGCTTTTTACTTAGGTTTTATTTTTAATTTCTCATACATATCAGAACTTTAATAGCTTTGAATATTTTTGGACCGAAGTAAAGGTAATGTTTTTACAGACTGTATCAAAACACAGACTTTAATGTTAAAAAAAAATAAAAATCTGAAATATTTTAATTCAGAAAACAAAATCTTTTCCCACTGAAATTTTCTATTTTGATGAAAATAAGCAGATTAAATTTCAAAACATTCCAGCACAAATTTTACATTTGGTGATTGTTGATGTACATCTTTCATGATAACTAAGAATGCAACCAAAATACATCGGTCAGACTTGAAGTACTATCTCCTAATTATTTCCATGGAAACTATGACAGATACAAAGAGCACAAAAACTCGATTTGCAAATTCTTAGCTGCAAAATGCTGTTTTTCAATATTCTCACCACCATTAGTTGTGCATTTTTTTCAGCAATGAACATGACCCTGCATGACACTCTCATAAAAATCTGCACCAGGGGATCTGGCCCACTGTTGCTGTCGCCACTGCTGAAACACACCACGCACCACTTCACTGTGTTCACATCCACTGTTTGATTTCTGTAGATGTTCAGAAATCAGCAAAGAATGCCACTGGGTGCCAATTTTTTTCTGTGCGGATGAATTTGTTGACACACCTTTGCTTTATCTGTGCCTCCATGCCAGGCGCCATTTATCAGACCGCCCCTCTGCTGCCATCTGTCAAACGGCAACAGAGTGTAACAGAATTTTGTTGGAAGGTTCAACCTCTACCATCATACCACCAACATCCTCTTCTGACATTGCTGGTCAACATAAACAGGAGGCATTACTTTTGGAGCAGCCTTCGTGATCTTACAGAAGAAATAGAAGTTTCTATCTCCTTTCACAATGCAAGACTTCAGGTAGGAGTAACTGCTTTCAGAAGACTACTCATGTGTGTTGGAACGACCCTCTGTTATAAACAATGTACATGGTCTTCAAAGATTCTGGTCTCTCGCATTCATTTAAGTGATCAGATGTAACACCCATGTAATGGCAGACAGTCATGGTGTAGTATGGTGGCTTTTTTTGAACCTTTTGAAATTCCTGACTGTTCATTAAAAAAACACTATAGTAGCATAAAATGTTACTTTTTCATATTTAGCCCTTCTTCTGTTCTGCTAGAAATATTTGATTGGAAAAGAGGGAATGATTTTAAATCAAAGGAGGACAGATTTAGATTACATTTTAGGGGGAAATTTTTCACTCAGAGGTGATGAAGCACTGGCACAGGTTGTCCTGAGAAGTTGTGGGTGCCCCAAGTCTGGAGGCGTTCAAGGTCAGGTTGAATGAGGCCCTGGGCAGCCTGAGCTGATGGGAGGCAACTGGCCCATGGCACGGGGGTTGGGACTGGATGATAGTCTTGAGGGTCCCCTCCAACCTAAGCTAGTCTATGATTCTATTAAATATGCCTTAATGCAATTAAACGGATTTCAGAGTGCGCATCTGAAATGCTCCAGCTACATATTCATGAAATGAAGACCACAGCTTTAGAGATTCTCATTTTTGTGACAAGGATCAAAAATGTATACCTTCAAGGTCACAAGGAATAAGTTTAAGGATGAGATGTATTTGCTCTGTTTCCTGTAGTGTTACACTGTGAGATGTGTCTCTCTTGCTTGGTGTTAATTCTATTATATCAGGAGGAAATGCATCACTCAAAGTTTGTAATAACTACAAATGCACTTAATTTTAACGATCTGTTCTTTATGTAGGTTTTTACTGCAAATTATGAAGATGCAAAATCTCATCCTGATTTAGCATTTATGTTTTCTGGACTTAATGATTCATTACTGTTCACACACAAAGATGATACAAAACTTGAGTTTCTGTGTGAGTTTTAATAAGTGCTGCATCCATTTCGAAGGCCAAATAAACTCTCCAATTTCTATGAAGCAGCATTTCTTACAAGAAGTATTAGGCCTACTGCAGCACTTAAGTTCTTAGGTTAGAATTCATATGCTCCATCTTTGAAATTTAGATTCTCTCTGAGGTCTTGAAGAGGACTCTTGGGAGCTCGAATAAACGGTTTTGAAGAAAATGCCTTGCTTTAATGATGTTTGTGTTTTCTTTCTAAACTGCAGTGGAACCTGGTAACTCATAGAAACATTTGCTGTTCCAGGGTTTTCATCTGTAGCAGAGGCAGAGTAGGTAGCACTGAACTCAAGAGGTAGTTTGTGACTGATGCTTTAATATACAGTTTGAAACTCATAAAAAGAGTTAAATACTCTTCCTTGCCTCACCCCACAGATCTAGTGATGGAAACTGTTTGCTAAAGAGACATTTAAATTGGTATACAAGGTCTTCAGCAAACTTCTGAGTGATCAGCAGATCACTCTGACCTTGATACTTTGGGACTGGGTGAAAAAAACATCAGAACCTCTTTCTGACATGAAATTTTATGTCAGTTTATGCAAGGCTGAAAAGAAGGAGCAAGGAGAGCAGGGCAGGCAGTTGGATAACAGTAGATTAGCATGCACAGTCTGGTGACATTTGTGTAAAAAAAACACCTAACATAACTTGCACACTCGTGATTTATGTAGACAAACCTTTCAAGAAAGTGAGATCCCTGAAGGAGATACTTTCACAGGGTAAACTAATGTGTCTGCATGTCGGACACATTGGGTAGCTCTTTTCCTTGTTTGTGCATGTCACTTTATTTCTGTGCTGCCTACTTTTCCAAAATCAAGAACACTGAAATCTCATCCTGACTGCAAGTTAGAGAAAAAAATAAAATAGTTGGGTCCAAACCTCTTGGGTTTTGTCTGTCTTTGCTGACTGTTGCTGCTCCTTCACTAAGTAATTTTCACTGTCTCCTTCAATCCTTACAGGAGTACCATCCCCTGCAGACCTGACCTGTAGCAGCTCTTCCTGCTGCCTACTTGTAGTAAAATTTATTGCCCTGTTTCATCAGATGACAAGAAACAATGCCAGCAATTTCTCCAGTGCTATCTATATGTGATCAAACAGCACCAAGCTTACCCACACACTGAACAAAGATATGCTAGTTTCCCTTGTATGTTTTTAACCTGTTAAGTCTACTAGATGCATACTTGTTTGACAAGAAGTAAATAACAGATCTTTAGGCTGGAAGCTTGTCAAAAGGAGTACTTAAACAGGACAACATTCAGAAAAACGCTTGGAAAAGGAATCTTATTTTATGCTGCAGAAATCTGCAGTGTCATTTAAATTTAAAGGTCAGTCCCCTAAAGTTATTTATTGTTCAAAAGACGCTTTTAATCAATTTGAGAAAGTATGGCTTCTCTCCAAGAATGCCTCCCTTCTCCACAAGCACCAGTAGTCAGGATTAAAGGAGTTTAAATAACAACAAACCAAGCTTTGTGTTTGTGCCTAGTGTCAACTTGCACTGTGTCAGAAACAGGAAAGTTCAGTTTTACTTTGTTTCAGTGCACTGCGCAATAGCTAAAAAGAATCATCGTACTGTAATTATGAGTACTCCAAAATATTATCCACACCTTCTCTTTCACAGGTTCTTATACCTAAAATCAGATATTAATCATTCTGTAATGTGAAGAGCGTGCTAACATTTGCAGTAGAGTGGGACAAATGTGCCTATGTTCATGGAAATGGAAGTCAGTAAAGTCTCTGTGCATCAGCATCCTGCTGAAACATTGTCAGGAATCCAAAGAGAGGACAGTTATGTTTGTGCCTTGCTGTGACTAAACCCCTTTGAAGCTGTTTGAGATCTTTTGCTCTCGATGCAGCTCTGTGTAGATGAAGTGATCTGCTCTGCATACAGGCAGTCTTGACAGTGCATTGCACTCTTTCACATTTCCACCCATACAATTACCTGCAATTAGCCACCACTTTATTACCATGATTTCTGAAAACTTCTGATACTTTGCTGTATTTTATTAACCTGACTTCCTCTTTTGGCAGGGAATGCAATTAATCTACTTTACAAATGAGGAATGGAGACACTTAATGTTTAAGCAGCTTGTCAACAATCACAGAGAGCATCCATGGCAAGATGTAGCCACATTATGTAACACGAAACAAAAAAATCAAACCATCTGAACTGCCCATTTCCTTCAACTGACTTAGAGAACACTGATGCCTAAATAATTTAAACAGCATCCTAGTCTGAATTGTTTTCTCCAAATACCTTCCTACATCTTCGTGTCAACACTCCATTTCCTTAATATATGCTAAGTTATGCAGGTGCGTCATACAGATGACAATATACAGATCAAATCCTTTACTTGGTCAAAACATGAGTAAACTGAGTTGTTCTGCTACAAGTAGGACATTACCTGTAGGACTATAGTACTTGGCAGGGTATTGCATAAACTCAGAGCTTAATTGTCAACTGTTGACTAAATCATGTTAGGAGTGCCAGCAACAGCATGAAGTTCGACAAAGGAAAATGCCATGTTTTGCACCTGGAGTGAGGGAAGTAATGCTGGACACAGGCACAGAATGAGAGATGTTTGACTGGAGAGCATCTCAGTGGAAGGGGATCTGTGGGTACTGGTCAAAAGCAAGGCTCAGCACAAGCCAGCAGTGTGTCCTGGCAGACAAAAGGACAAACTGTATTTTGGAGTGTATTAAACACACAGCATAGCCAGCTGATAAAAACAGGCATTTCTCTTACTATATTTAGCATTGGTACAGCTCCAATCCTCTGATCAGCCTCATGGCCTCCATTAGAACTGCTCCATCAGGTCCTTGCCCTTATGCTGTGGATCCTTGGACTGAACACAGTACTCCAACTAGGGTCTCATCAGAGTGGAGTAGAGGGGAGAAGAAGCTCAGAATATAGTTGGCTTCCTAGGCCACAAGTACATAGCACTGGCTCATGTTCACTTTTTCATCCACCAACGTGCCTAAGTCCTTCTTCTCGGGGCTATTCTCAATCCAATAATCATTCAGCCTGTATTTGTACTTGGGATTGCCCTGACCCAGATGCAGAACATTAGCACATCCCTCTGGCTGGCATCTCCCCCCTTCAGTGTGTCAACTGCACCACTCAGCTTGGTGTGATTTGGAGACTTGCACACAGTCCTACTGTTCATGTCACCAACAGAGATATCGAATAATACCAGGCTAAATACAGACCTTTCAGGGACTCCACTTGTCACCAGTCTCCATGAGGACATCAAGCCTTTGATTACAAATCTTTGAATTGAACCATCTAGCGAATTCCTTATCCTCTCTGAGGTCTATCTATCAAAATGATGTCACCTCAGTTTGAAGACAAATGTGTTGTGAAGGAAAGAATCAACCATTTTGAAAAAGTCCAATTAGATGAAGTCAGCTGCTCTTCGCTTACCCACCAAATGCTGTTTCCCCTTTTTTAGTTAGTGGGAAATTCACCAGACTGGCACAACTTCTCAAAATGATGGACAGCAACTGATGGATGGCTTAGTAACTTCATTTGCCAGTTCCTTCAGGAGCCTCAGGCACATTTTATCATGTACCATGGATCTGTGCACATTTGGGTTCCTTAGATGGTCTCAGACCCAATCTTCTCCTACAGTGGATGATTCTTCATTCTCTCAGGCCATACCTTTGGATTCTGTGAGTTGAGTGATGTGCCTGGAGCACTTGTCACTGAAGGCTGAGGCAAAAAAGTCATGACAGCAAGCAGTACAAAAGGAAAAATAAAAGATAAAAGGGATTAAAGTTTAGCTTTTGTACTCTATGTCAGTGAAAGCTTACATGTGTATTGAAAAATGGCAAACCTGATAGTCAATGGAAATTTTGCTTTTGACTTCAGTGGGGCCAGACTTTAACACACAGACTTTCTATGCATCGTTTTCACTTTACTCAAGTCTACTCTGCTTATTTTTAATTCGGTGGTAGAAAGTATGCTCAAAAGTCTAATTGCAAATCATAGTGCAGTGCTTTAGACATATTATTTTCATTCTCATAGCTTAATTTGCTATGTTTAATTTTTGCTATATTCTTCTTTCAGAGTTTTATAAATTTACCTTTTTTTATCAGAAAATTATTTGGAAACATGCTTTTCTAATTAAAAATTGACTTCTTCCTTCTACACAAACATGTTAACAGCTAAGTGAAAGCCAAAGTATTAAGTAGTATTTATTTAATTGTGATTTTCTCTAGTTATTTATGAGGATTCATTTGGCTATAATTATTTAAATATGCTTACAATGACCTGACTATTCACTGTACAGAATTACATCAAATTTGCACCTGTCATATTAGAGAAATATATCAGAGTAGAGCCACTAAGATGATCAGACAGCTGGAGCACCTCTCCTGTGAGGAGAGGTTGAGAGAACTGGGATTGTTTAGCTTGAAGAAGGGAAGGCTCCGGAGTGATCTCATTGTGGCCTTCTGATACTTGAAGGGAGCATTTAAACAGGAGGGGGAATGGCTGTCTATGAAGGTGGATAGTGATAGAACAAAGGGGAATGGTCTTAAACTGAGACAGGGCATGCTCAGGTTACATATTAGGAGGAAGTTTTTCACACAGAAGGCGGTGATGCACTGGAATAGGTTGCCCATCGAGATTGTGGATGCCCCATCACTGAATGTGGCTCTGGGCAGCCTGGTCTGGTGGTTGGCAACCCTACACATAGCAGAGGAGTTGAAACCAGATGAGCACTGTGGTCCTTTTCAACACAGGCCTTTCTATGATTCTGTGATTCTACAATATCAGCGCTTTGGTTTTGTTTTGATTTTTTTTTTTTTTTTAACGTATTTTCTTTTTACGATGAAGATGTATCAGTTGTAGTTTCCACGGAAATAAATAGGATTCATTACTTCATGACATGCTACATGACTTACTGCTCTTGCTCCATGTGAAAGAAAAGAGCCAGGGAACACAATAAGCTGATTAGGTTGTTGAATCTTCAGTACTGGCTACAATGAAAACCCATAGATGAGAAACCACCACTACTAGAATATGAAAATTGTTCTAGCTTAATGAAAACAGAAAAGTGATTTCACTTGTGCTAGTATAACTGTTGAAGAGCTCTTTAAAAATAGGAAGAGGGGGACGAAAAGAAGTGGGGATGAACTGTGCTGTTAATGGCTTGGTGAATTCTTGTTTGTTTCCATGTGAAAGAAGATGGATGTGTGAAGAGTCACCCAAGTTCCAGGGAGAAACTGAGCAAGACAGATTAGTCCCACCTCAGCCTGACACCTGGGGCACATCCTTATCTAAGGGGGTAAATGGATCATAATGTTACTGCCCGTTTATTTATTCTCCTTCTGTTTGGAGACTTTCTCTGATTAATTACTCTCTAGTAATTGCTGTTGTTAACTAATGTCAAAGCTAATTAACCTGGAGTCCCTTCATCCAGTACCTCTACCATCCCTTTGCAAAGACGAGAAGGTCATCAGCAAGGAGGTTCTGAGGATGGCCACACTTTACCCATTCGTTTATTTGCTTTGGGGCTTGTTTGCTATTCCTGCTGCAATGCCTGGCGACAGCTTTCTAGAATTCCCATCAAGTCTAATTGGCCTGCTGAAGCAGCAGTGAACACAAGATTTAAGAAATGTTTTCTTTAAAAACTTCTGGTCCTACAGACACTTTGAGATCAAGTTTCACTCTGCTGAAATCACACACGATTCCCTGTGATTTTCATGAGAAATACTGTAAGAAAGTATTAAAAGAGAAACATGTCTCAGTGGTTTCAAGGGACTGATGGCCAGGGGGGTTGATGAGTGGGTGGTGGTAACATAGCAAGGCATCTACAGAATCTTTAAAGTTTGCCAAAATTAACACATACAAGGTATTCGGTATCAAAGTTTTCAATATTTGGCTCCATAAACACAATACTGGTTGCAAAAACAAAGCTAAGGATTTCATGCTGATTAGTTAAATAAAAACTGTTTAATTATGAACATTTGGGAAATGAAGTTATGAAGAACTGACCAATATTGCTACAGCTTCCTAGTGTTCATACAGACTATGAGCAGTGTGCCAGCATCTTACTGCTTACCGTATTGTGATCCAGCTATGGCAAACAGTTCTGAGCTTAGCATGGCTCAGGCAGATAGCTCAGTGCGGAAAGAGGTCTAACTTATCACTAAGGCCCCTTGATTTTAGTTTCACTGAAGTGTGAACAATACAAGCTCATATACAAGCTGCCAGAATCCTCTGTGCAGATGCTGATCAAGACACTCAGGTTTCTATCTTCCATTCTTAGTTTTACCTACCTTTAGACACCTTCATACAATAAAAATCGGAGATTTATTTCAAAAGTGGAAATAAATCTTGTTAGCATTCAGATTAGTTATAAAAATCAGATTTTTCTGTCCGTCTCTTGCTAAGAGTTCCATTTTTTGAATTAACATTTTATCTTGACACAATCATCTTTACTCTTAAAATTCTACCTAAGTAGTGCTATAACAAGGCAAGATGCAGTAATGCAGTTGTAGTCCTTACTCTTCTATGGTTACTCTTAAAAATATGTATTTATCTACAAATTCTTATCTGGATTACTCCCGTGTCTCTGACTTTCTTTCCTCTCCCATCTCTCCTATCCACCTTTCCGTTTGGGTGAAACTCACTTTTCTAAGTCGTGACATTGCCTTGTCATTTGAAAATCTCATGGATAGAAAGCTTTCATTTAAGACTTTGAATACATAAATGAAAGTTAAGGAATGACTACAATATTAGAGTATTAAATAATGCTTTCTTGTGAAGATGAACTTAATTTGTCCATCATTGTTAAAGATAACAGAAAATGTTTTTACAAATACATTTCCAACAAAAGTAGGCCCAAGAGGAATCTCCATCCTTTATTAGATGTGAAGGGGAACATTGTCATGAAGGACTATGAAAAGGCTGAGGTACTCAATACCTTCTATTCTTTTTTCTTTAGTCAGAACAGTTATACTGGGGGTACTCAGTCCCCTGAGCTGGAAGAGAGGAAAAGGGATCTGAATAGCACCCTCACCTTCCCTCAGCCTCCTTTCAAGTAGTTGTAGAGAACAACAAGGTCTCCCCTGAGCTTTCTCTTCTCCAGACTGAGCAATTCAAGTTCCATCAGTCACTCCTTGTAATACTTGTGCTCCAGACTCTACACTACTTTCATTGCCCTTCTTTGCACATGGGTGCCTCTTCTCCTGTGTAAAAGTGAGAGGACAAAAGGTAATGGCCTCAGGGTGAGACAGGGGAGACTCAGTTTGGATATTATTAAAAATTTATTGTCTGAAAGAGTGACCAAGCACTGGAACAGGCTGTCCATGGAAGTGATGGTGTCACCATCCCTGGAGAACTTCAGGAAATGTGGAGATGTGGCACTGAGGGATATAGTTCAGTGGGCATGGGGGTGGTGGCTTGACAGATTGCCTAGATTATCTCAGAGGTTTTTTCCAACCTTAACAATTCTATGATTACTGTGATTTCTTCATGAAGATTCCTCTTGTCAGAGCTGCCGCATGTTTGAAAACATTACTGGACTATAGATACCAGTACTGAATCAAAGTGCTGACAATCAGTGACTGTACATCAGTGTAGCTCAGAATATAAATGCTCCCTAAATATTAGTCCTTTTGAATTACTGGTACTTTATAAATAGGTCACATCTATAGATATAGATGACAGGAATCAGATATGGTGAGTTTTATTTTGCCTTTTAAGCTCCCAGCTGCAGTTACAATGACCAATCCCTCATTTTTCTTTAAGTAAGCTTGCTAGTATGTTTTTACCAATTAATCTATAACAGGAAAACTCTTTATGTTAAAAGACAAGAGCTAATGTTCATGCATTTGAAGTGAAGAAAAAATCTCCTTGTTAAAAATCAGTAGCTTCTTAGACTTAGTCTCAAAATATATAAGAGGGGATTTGCCAGCATATTTTAACATTAAAAATACCGAACAATGAGTTTTATTGTAATGAAGACAGAATGTAGGCAAAGCCTTCTTAAGTCTTTGTTTGTACTTCCTAGGTGCCTAAGGCAGCTGCCTTTATGTGAAGCAAGTTACAGCGGGGTTATCCATGTAGACAAATGTGCCTATTTTTCTTCTTCTTCTTCTTCTTTTTTTCTATTTTTTTTTTTTTTTTTTCCTAGAGTAAGGTTTTGCATTTCTCTTTCACATGATAGATCTATCGCTACAACTGCTGACAGTTCAGGTCTTCAGAATATCTTTAATCTCTAAAAAGGAAGACATGTTAGTACTAGTATACATTGCACAGGACTTCTTCTTTCGGAGCTTAAAAGCTCTACTGATTGCATTCATTTAGTTACTTTAGTTGGGAATGCTATAGCATAATAATTTAAATACTGTATAATGCATAACTGACTCGCTTAGGAAAAGCACAATGTGAGAATTAGTTCCAAACCTATGAGACAGGTCTCACAAGTGCGGTGTAAATGCAATCCAGATGAAACCAGTTTTATGACAGAGAGCAAAAGGGAGGCAGAAGGGGAGGATAAGAAGCAAGAGATGGATTTGTAGCTAAGATTCAGCTACAAAATTCTTGGGAACTCACAGCCTAGCAGAACTGTGTTGTGTAACCTTGGGTATTTCTTTAAGTCAGGGGGAGTTCTGGCTACTCACTGAGTGCTTGAATGCTGCATGTTGCTATCTATTTATCTATCTATCTATCTATCTATCTATCTATCTATCTATCTATCTATCTGATTTCTAGTTGCTATCTGAAATGCAAGATGTGGGTACTAATGTTTAGGGCTTTTTTTTCAGGCCTAAAAATCTACAAAATCATTCTTGCATAGTGGGAGCAACTGGTTGACCTGCTTAGTCCACAAAATGTGTGCAAAAAAGGACATTTTGTTTTAATAAGGCTCCCTGAACTCTGTTGGGGTGTGCTAGCTTATTAATCATAATATTGCTAGAAATTCTGAAGAACAATTTAAAGTAGCAGAAACTAACTTTTGGTTTAACTAGTTGGAAAATAGAAACTATTTTATTACAGGAAAAAATGTGCTTTTTGTCCAGGAAGGTACAGAATAAAGGAAAGCATGTAGAAAATAAAAAGAATCTTTTGATTCAATTTAATCTTCAGAAAAGATTAACCAAAATATATTAATGAAGCACTGGGAAATCATATTGTAGTTTCCCTTAACTTCTTATTAGACAAAACAGTGTGTTGAGAATTCTGCCAACAGGAAAAGCTCTCTTCCATGTGTGGAGTGGATCACATGCTGCATCTCATGGAACTGTTTCATCGATAATTCCATTCCATTTGCATAGCCAAATCAAGCAATAAATAAATTGCACATGACTTAAGAATGAAAGCATGTAAATTCACATATAAATTTCACCAGTTCTCTGTATCTGAGGTTCTTTCCATCAGATCCAGGTGGCTATGAGATAATAACTAGTGCACAGAGAATCTCTCAAATAAAATATCATAGGGTCAAGACTCTCTGTAGCCTTAGAAAATATGGATCTTGCCATTGGTAGGAAGTCAAAACGTGCCTCATCGGTTAAGAGCAGTTCAGGAGCGGAATACAGAAACAGAAATCATCAACATTACTTTGCATTTATATGGATGATTTGGAATCATAGTTGTAGAACTACTTGTAAAATGCAGTGGAACATAGTTTGTAGATGTGTCATTTAATCAAATTTCATGAAATGCTCTTCATTTGTCAGGGTTCTCAGCTGGATTCTCTTCCCTTTCTTGTAACATTCTTTTGCCCTTATCCATATCCATATTTTCTCTCCACACAGTTCACAATCCACTTACGATGCTTTTAGTGTTATTTCAGAGAGGAATTTCAAAAGCTTCTGCAATAGCTTTAAGAAAATAGTCTGAGGAAATGGAAACAAAGTTCTATTTTAACAAAATTCCACACATTATGTAAGAGAGAAACAAATTAATTGGATGAAATTCTTCCCTCATTCTTGTTGTTAGTAAATTTGTTCTTTCTTTTAAAAGGTATATTCATCATTTTAATCCATACTTCACCCAGTTCTGTAAAGCGATTCTGTCTTCATTCACATGAGCTTGAAAATTTGACAGGCAATCCATTGCTAGGCAAATCTATGTAGTTCCTGAACAATTTTGCTTTATGTCATAGCAGGAGGCAAATACATCTGATCAATTCTTCATATAAACAGTGTAATTTTCTATTTCTCCCCTGGTAGAATTTTTTTTCAGGGATGACGATTTTCTTCACTATCAATTCATTAGCAAAATGTAGTCATCTTTATCCAGTGGTCCCAGCCAACTGTAAGTGGAGCCTGAGATATCTAAATAAGACATCACTGTTTTTGCTGACATCTCAGCCAACATCTACTCTTGCTCAGCCTTCTCCTGCCAGCTACAAAAGGCCAAAAAAAATCCAGTTACGAGTTCCCATCCCTGTTCTTAGAATGATCTGGTATTTTCTAGATTACTCAGAAGCCAAAGATAGTTATCAAAGAGTGGTCTTAGATATTATGTATTCTGAGCTATATAATCAATCTGTACAAACACAGCTCCAATGCAGTTTCATTCTTGGCTCCAGTTTCTGTGTCAGTGGTAAAGAATAGTTTCAGTTAAACACACTCACCATCTGTACTATACAGTAAATCAGTGATCCCATTGTTCAAAATGTCTCCTGTGAAGATCCCTTTAAGTACCTTTGAAGTCTTTTTTTTTCTTTTTTTCTTTTTTTTTAAAAACCCTGTCTTCTTTTTGATATGCCCACATCCCTTCTCTGATGGCATTTCCAAATGTTCCCACTGGTTATTTTTTTCGTATATATCTAACAAAGAAATAACGTCAGACATTAACTGGGCTGGAGAGACATTTTAAAATTTACCATCCTTATCCCTAAAAGACAATGTATTGGGATTCCTATTACTTCATCCATCTCTTTCTCTTCCCCCTGGGTGGCTAGGAAGGACCATCCCATCTTGGCTCTGACCCTCCACTCCTGCTACTGTTGTTGATATTGCTGCTGACTCGCTGTTGTCATGATTGATGTCTTGCTGACAGGCACATAAATCATGTCTGCTCATAATGGTTAATGTCAGTATTTGCATGTATTAGGCATGTTTTTACTCTAAAACACTTAGCACCATGTGCACTGCATTCATTCTGCTACATCAGAGTTTTGGAGGGAGGAGAAAGGAGTTTGCTGTTTATAGATATTTTTGTTTGGACAGTGAGGAGAGCAGAGACCACTGTTAAAAATCCATTCAGACGAAAAAGGGATGAACTTTGCAGCTGCAGTGCAATCCACTCAGACTACAAGACCCTACAGGATATATTATCTAGCCAACTGCATATCGGCAGCTGCAAAGATGTATTCATAGTATCACTGGATTTTGGATTTTGAAGGATACACTGGAGTATGAGTGAGAAAGAAAGATGTTCCTTAGCCCCAAAGGCTTTGATTTTTTTTCACACAGCCTTTTGTGGACTCCTGACCTTTTACTGATGTTTTCTGGAGGTGCAATTCAGATTTCATACATTTTACCAGTATAGTCTCATTTTTCCCCTATTGACCCAAAAACAACCAAGAAACTGTTCTTCTGTTCTTATTGTTTCATAATATAATTATCAATCATGGCTTCTCTGTTTCTGTCCTATCCAAAAGTTCTCTGAAGGGAACAATTTGTCCCAGAATTTGGCAGCCTGGACAGCCTGCAGTTTATATGAGTCCTCCTGGTGGGAATGAAATTTTGGCAGCTAATGGAGTCACAGAGGTATGTGAAAGTCAAGACTGAAGAAAATCCAGGCTCCAACCTCCAAATCTGTAGAGAGACTGTCCCTTTGGGGATCTCCAGTTCTTTGATAGTCCAGGTCATGGAGGCAGCCTGTGACTCTCCCTGTGCATTTGTAGAAAAGAAAGTTAATGACATGAATCGTATTCTTCTTTGTAGACAAGGCTGTTTTCTCTGCAAAACTAGAACTGGAGAACAGATGTCCTTCCTGGCATTATCCATTTGTGATGACAATCATTGGCTTTGCTTTTTAATATCAAATTGTTAGCACAGTCCCTGGCATAGTTCTAGGCCAGTCCAGCTTGTACTACTCCAAAAGATACTCAGCTTGCAGTTTACCACAGGACAGATAGGGTCCTTAAATGATCGTTTTGTATGATGCAATTTTTTTCAGTTCCCTTCAGCCAACATTAAAGAATCTGTATATGATTTTATTCTTCCAGCAACCATCTTAGTACTAAAAGAAATATATATATATATATTGTAATGCAATAAAATGGTTGCAGAATGGAACTCAATGTGTTCTAAATATCTCTCAGATCTTACGGCAGAATCTGTAATACAAGTCCAGAAGAGATGCATACATTCAAAAATACTGAAAATAGCTTTGTGAATCTTAGCATTCAGTACATATTAAAAATAAAAATAAAAAAAATTGCATTTTTTTTGAGGCAGTTTGTAACTGTATTCATTGCTCTATAGCGATTTTCCATTAAGTAAGGGGCTACACTGCAGAGAAACAGTAGCCTTCAAAAGTCTTTATGATGAAATAGAATCATATTTTTTACCCTTGGGAAGTGAACTCACGTCTTTTGATATAGCAGATAGCAGTGATTCCTGTAAGTATCAGTGCTAAATAATTAAGTGCCTTGCTCAAAGTATCTGATAAAGCAAATCCATCATTTATTTCAGGATATTTTCTAGATCAGAATGAAATACTTAGAATTTATGTAGATAAAACAAGTACTGAATTGAGAGTACAATAGCTTCTGAGATTAATGAAGGATCTATCTCCAAAGTAATATTTTCCAGCCCAAAATGGCATATGTACCACACTTCTCTGTTCAAGATTGTCCATGGATTTTTGGCTAGGCTCTTCCTGAGTACAGGACATTGCTATACATTGCTATTTCCCAGAAGCTCCTCAGGTGTGAGACATAAGCCCAAAGGCTGAGCTTTAAGATGATGTGGATTGCAAAAGCAACATGTTCAGCTACAGAAGTAGATGTATTATCTTGCTCTTCTCCTGTTCATTTTCAGGGCTTTCACAGACAACAAATCATGTATTGCTAGTGAAAAAGACAGTCTTTGCATAAAATGACAACAAGTGAATGAGAGTTCCTGGACAGGTGAAAAAAAATAAGTAGGAAAGTTAGAGTGTGAATTCTTATTTAATAGATTATTGGAGGACACTCCAAGGTTGTTGTTGATGGTTTTTATTTGCGTGTTTGTTTGGTTTTTGTTTGTTTGTTTTAAGGAGAAAGAAAAAGGGAGTAGGAAAATGAAATAATATTATGAAATTCTTTAAGTATACACACAATCCCATGACCCTTAAAATCATGAAATTTTTTTGATTGCAGATGTGAAAGGCAAGCAATTGAGTATTCAAATTGTGAAAAGGTCTTGTGTTCTGAGTTTTATAAAGACCTGAAAGACTAAATTTTCTTTGTGCATTCCTCTGACCAAATACACCACGAAACAGCCTTGACAATGGTCCTCCACCTGGGTGAGACCTCCTGACACACTGACACAATTCTTTTCATTTAAAGATTTTTAAATTGCCTTCTATCTACCTGAAAGCATCTGGATACTCATCCTTACATGAAACATTAACACAGAGGTGTGGAATATTTTAAGACACCTCAGAAACATTCTTCCCTATAGCATAAGGATTCTGCAGATGGCAGGATGTGGCCACTTCAAGACAGCCAAGAATCTGGGTCTCCACCCCTCCACCCTCCTTTCTGAGCATGTGTAACCAAGCTGTCTGTCTGTCAGACAGTGGGAGAGAGACCAGTGTGGGAACTGCATGTACTTTGGAAAGCTTTTTAATGAGTATCACTGTCATAATTAAGAAATTATCCTTATGCATTTAAAGAGAGGACTCGCTTATGGGCTGTATGGAATTCTTAGTCTGCATCTCTGGAAATCATAGAATATTTCTTTGCTTTGGCTTAGAAACCCACAATTTAGCACATGCATTATGGTAAGTATGAAAGGATTTTTTTTATGATCCATTAAGATTAAGAAGTACACGCACCCATTGCCAACAAGCACACCATCTAATCAATCTCGCATTCCATTATTCTGTTTCATGCTATTTTGATGGGAAAATTCAACTGGGTGGGCCACCATCCCTTTATAAATTAAGGAATAAAATAAACAAACAAATAACCCACCCGCAACTGAGATTCATTCTAAAACTCAGAAGGTTCTCATATATTAAATGACTGCATCCCAAAGTAACATCTATTTTGTATTTGAGTTCAAGAGATTTCAAAGAAAATTAATGGCAGTTGTGTGCATTTGGGAAAGGAAGGATAGACCCTGAAATACAATGCTATTACTTGTCTGTGATGAATTTGGAAGGTTTGCAAGTCAGTTTTCTATCAGGGGAGAAATCAGTGATACAGAATATCTTAGAATCATTTATTTAAGCTGCATACAATAGGCACTGAACATAGGTGGCCATAGACTACATGCAGGCAAAACCTTATTTAGAAGTCTTATCTCAAAGCTTCTTTCTAGTTCTCAGGAAATAATTCTCACCAAGAATTGGATTTAATCAAAGAGTGTAAGATAGGCTGAACTCTCTGGTTGTTTGCAAAAGCTCCCTCATAAACCTGAATCACCAAAAACTAACAGTACAGCATTCCTTGAGAGTGCATGTATTCCTCATAGACTAAAAAGGAATGCGTAAGATTATATTTAACACAACCACCTGGTGATTCCTACCATAACAAAAGAAAGTTAATATTTTCAAAGGTGCTTAAGACTCTCTGACTCTAGTGGAAGTCAAGTTTTATGTTCCATAGAGATTTAAATACCCAAGTACATACACAAGTAGGATTCAAAAAGTGTCTGGCTTGTAGCCACCAGGTACAGTACTATTGCTGTGAATATTCTCTAGATGCAGAACTGAGATTCATCTGTCCAAGTACAGTCATCTGCACTGTGGAAATCCATATGAGCTCACTGTACTCCCTTTTTTCATTCCATGGGGGGAAGATCACTTCTAGGGTGACAGTCATTTCATCCTGAAGTAAATGTATAAACTAGGTCAGGTAAAACTCTACTTGCAATAAAAAGATCTGGAAGGAGTTTGGCTGAGGCATCAATATGAACGCTGAAGAGGTTCTACATATGGGTAAGAGGAATACTATTCCTTGTATTATTGGAAGTTCCGCATGAATGTGCGCAAGAACTTCTTTACAAGAAGGTGAGGGTGACGGAGCACTGGAACAGGCTGCCCAGGGAGGTGGTGGAGTCTTCTTCTCTGGAGATATTCAAGACCCACCTGGATGCCTACCTGTGCAACGTGGTGTAGGGAGCCTGCTTTGGCAGGGGGGTTGGACTCGATGATCTCTAGAGGTCCCTTCCAACCCCTACAATTCTGTGATTCTGTGATTGCTTGTGTTTTGACTGTTCTTACAAAGAGAACTAGCCCGGTTTTGGCAGTACTATGTCTTAGAGCCAAGTAAGCCAAGTAAGCTGTAGAAGCAAGGTTTTTCTGTTCTTAAGTCCTTTCACATCTGCAAAGTAAAAGGCCTTGGAGAGCACACCAGCATGTTACAAGTCAAAGATATTGGTGAAATGGCTTCCTTCTTTCAGAACCCCATGTAAGAGCCTCTACCACATATACCATTCATTGTGTTGCTCTGGCAGAATTGGGCTTAGGTTTCCCTTCACACCATATGCTTCTACAGTGTCATCTCTTACATATTCAGGAGTATTCTATGCCTGGTTGCAGGTTCTCTCTCTCTTGTTGAAGTTTTTTGTTATTAGAAAGTAATTAGTGAACAAGAAAGAGACCAAACGGGACTCTAAAATTTGAATGTTATTACAGACTTCATGCACAGGTGAAGGGAGAACTGTGTGATCTGGGTTATGGCCAGTACTCTGAGAACAGTTTTACTGTTTGACATGAGATGTATCTTAGATAAAATGTATTAAATGCAAGAAGAAGAAAAGATATGTATCACAGGAGAAAAAATATTTCACTTTGGTAAAGGAAATCAGAGGTAATATCATAGTTCCCTAGTGCATATCACTTTTAATATGATATGCATGAGTTGTTTTTTTGTGTACTACAAATGGTAAAGAAAGCAGTAGACTCTAAAAGTTTAAAACTGGAGTGTATCAGTGACAAATAGGCTCAAAATGATTTAGATATTTAAAAGACTCTACATTTATGCAGCAAGTATTAGATTACCATGAACACAGCTTACATAGTTGTGAATTCTTTACGTGTATCCTTTGAATTGCAAGAGCAGAAAGTGGGAGTCACGTTTATTAAAGCTGATAAGAGAGGTGGTGGATTTTAGAGGAGTATGCTTCAGCTCACTCACCTCTCTCAGACATCCTTCTATTAACTTTCCTGCACGTGTAAAAATCCCAGAGGCACTGAGGCTCAATCTGTAGCTGTAACAGAGTATTTAAGCAAATATTTTAATAGCTTTTCAACCCTTGTTCAAACACATGCATTGCTCAGCAGCAGTTCAAGGGTTAATAAAATCTAAAAAATATAATTTACTATAATTTTATCCTTATTATATAGAAGAAGACTTAGTAACTCTTTAGCCATTTCTCAGTTCATACAACTTAGCAAAGATTAGTTTAGGTGGCATATAAATTGCAAAAACATCGAGTTTCTCTAGGGCTTTACAATTGAAGATCTCAATTCCCTTGATATCATGAAGATCAACATTCTGAGAAGTGTCCCTTCATGCTTATTTAACTTCATACCTGGAGTCCGCACAGACCTGATTTTCACATCAAGGGAGAGTGCTACACTTTTGTTATTTCTCTGAGAAAAGAGAGAAGAGACTCTTATCCATCCTAAAATTGGATATCCAGAAATGATAGCATTCAGAATCAATGGAAAATTCACATTACTGTTATGTTAGTTATAGATCAGTAAAACTGATGACTGTTTCGTCAGTTTCAGCAAGTGCTGAAATGCTTCAGAGCAGTTTGTGGAAAGAATTTAAAAAGCATGTTGTATGGAAATGCAGCTGCTTTGGGAATGAAGAGTAGGTATAGCATAATGGCCCAAGTTAGAATTTGACCTGGACAGAATGGTAAGTATTAGAAATTCAGCTTGGGTGCTTTAATGGCTTTTTGCTATCTACCTTCATGGTATGTGTGACTTTATTAAAATCCTACTGCATATGATTAATGAAGTAAAAGGAACTGATCTACATATGTGGGAGAAGTAGGTGAACCTCAAAAACACAAAAGCTCACATGAATTATTCAAATGTATTTACTTTCTACCCCTAGATTGGAAAGAAATGTACAAGTGGCCACTCCTGAAACACACCAGAAACTTTGCTTTCAGCTTCTCTTCTGGCAATGCCGGAGCTTCAGAATAGGTTCTGTTTTGAATTTAAGACTCTAAATGAAAGTTCAGAAGTGTCCTTTTTTTTTTTTTTCATCCAGTTTGGCTTGGCCACCTCTTTCACTTAAATGGGTGTTTACTGTACATTTTGTATTAGCTGGTAGCACTGATAGTAACTCACCACTCACATTCCTGTTTGTTATTTCTCTCTAATGGACATATTCCCAAGCTAAAAGGCAGATGCAATTTTGATGTAGTTTTAATTTGCACAGCTCTCGTTATTTAGTTTTGATGGATTAAACCCAAAACTCCAGGTTGGAAAACTCTTTAAGACTGGAATAAGTGTAGGCAGTAGTTCAGACTCACTTCTAGTCACTGTTAAATCACTGATTACATTTTTTTTTTTTTAAAGTTGTAATTTAAAAGATCCAGTGGTTTGTTATTTCATGTGAACAAAAGCTGCTGTATTATAACATCTTAAGTACATGTTGTACCTTATTCAGACATATCCCTTAAGTGGTTTATATTTACTCTGTAAAGTTTATCCCATATAGATTGCTTATATTCACCTCTGTTAATGACAGAAAGTTTACCAATAAACTGAAGACCTGTGCTCTCAGATAATTAAAGGCAAGGATTTTTAAACATAACTCCAATTTATAGTTCCTGTACTTCTAGAAGAATTTAGATGGCTAAACGTAGGCAAGTAAAAATCATGTCGTGTTTCTGTTTAATTTCCTTGGCAATAGACATGAAACTTCTAGACTGAAATGATATTGTATGACATCTGAAGCAACAATCTGGTTAAACAGTCCTTTCTTTCACTTTTGGCTGTCTGGATCAATTCTTTGATGAGTTTGTTAACAAAGGGAAAGACTGATTGTAATCTAGAATCATAGAATTTCAGAATGTCCTGAGCTGGAAGGGACCCACAAGGTTCACAAGTCCAACTCCATCTCCACCATGCTAATTTTGCATGAGTGTAATTCCACTGACCTTGGTTACTTTATTCCTGATTTACACCAGTGAAAGCTAGATTACTTAAGATCTGAGGATCTCAGTCCTTGCTGGTATAAACATATGCGTGCTAAATGAGAGGATCATGGTCAAGTACTTGTAAACAGAGAGAGAAATAAAATCTTGTTCTGATCACTTCTAATCTCAGAGTTACTGTTTACACTATCTGAATAAGTAATTTAAAATATAATTTTAACACAGCATTCCAGATCCTTTGTCAGGGGGAATATACTCAGTGAAAGGAAGGAATGTAGATATCCACCTGTAAAATTATTTGTCACTATAAGCAACAACAGGCATATGTTATACATCACATTTGGGCCGAATCTTTGTGGCCCACAACCAGAGTAAACACTTTTTTTTTTTTTTTTTTTCCCTGATGTAATTGTTGATTCTACTTGAATTAGTGCAATACAATCATAGCTGTGAGGAACATTTTATTTGGACCAGCTCTCAACCAGAGCTCAGAGAGGTTGCCTACCTGGCAAACCAGCAAGAGTAGCATGTTTTCCCAAAGTTCTCCAAGTTTTGTACTCAGAGGGACATATAAAAGCATTTTAAAGCATGGGCTGTGGTTCTTCTCTAAGTGACACTTAAGTATCTCAGAACTAACTACAAAGAAGTCAAATACAGCCTTCCTGGTGTACATGAGGTAGGCTTTATGTTCCACTCCCTGGTTGTTTTACTGTTTGGGGACAATCACTGTGTTTTTTTCTCTTCTCCCTTCATTCCCCCACTGCAAGTAGTAGCCACCAGACCAACATGGAGCAGCAGTAGCAGTAACTTGAGCTCACAACCTGAATGCTTTGTCAAAAATACCTACATTGCACAACTACTCATGTGAAATCTTCCCAATATATGCACTGATTCACATGCCTAAAAAGGGAGGGAAAGTAAGAGAGGAATGTACAACTTTTTCACCTGGCACAGCAATAGAAAGAGTTGTATCCAAGATATGTTTCTGAAGGGAAAAAGAATAGAGTTACAATAGTAAAACTAGTTTTTTTTTTTTTTTCCCAAAATTTTAAGAACTATGCATCAGCTTATAGATCTACTAAGGTCAATAGAGATCTCCCTTTTGACTTCACGAAACTCTGGGTATCATTAAATTTTAGAAGGGATTGAAACCCATATTCCTCTGAAGATATGTGTATTAAGTAATAAGTAAGTCACAGGTAAACAACTGAAGTTCGGGAGATCCAGGAGTTAAAACACAAAAATGGTGACTGACTAAAAGTATTTGCAAACTCAAGGTGCTAGTTTGAACATAATTTCAGGCATGAAAGGGATTACACATTTGATTTACTTCCAATTTTGTGGCTTTAAATGTGTTCTTAAAATGTTTCTTAAGTTATATCTTTACTTTTTTATTATTTTATTGATATTTAATATCTGTTATGCTTAAGGGACAAATGGAAGTCAAATAAAAGTTTTCCAATCTAGCTTCTAAAGTCAGATTTGTGGAATGGTTTCATGTTGTGTTGTTCTAAAGTGAATTATTCTTATCATTCCTATAATTTCCTTGTTATACATAGAGAGCCATTGATGCCTGCCTAATTCTGCTGAAGCAATCAGGAGAAGATTCAGATTGGATTCACTACCAGCAGTGGAAGGGAAGAACTAGAGAGAAACAGAAGGTGAGAAAGGAAATGAAAGAAAGTAAGGGAGTGGTTGTAATCTTAAATTCAGGAATGTGGTTTTGCTGTTTCCTAACAGAGATTGAACAGAGTGCAAGAACAAGAGCATTTAATGACAGGAGTTTCCAGTGGTAGGAACAGAATGATTGCCTGAAGACTGAATTTAAGTATTTACCACAGATCTGTTTGAACACTCTCACAGACACTGTGTGTGCACAGGGAGAGACAATGATATAGCATATCTCAATTCAGTATTCCCAAACAATTCCCAGAAAATTATCCTGCTACTAAGAAATAAGTGGACTTTCTTCCTTCTCCTCCCCTCTCCCCCCTCTTTATTTTTCTGTTGTACATATACAATTATATAATGCTGTAAGCTGTATTTCTTCTGTTTCCTATAGCACTGCACAGGTGGTTTGTTCATTGAAAACACTTCTGCTGTTCCAGATAGTTTGTCATATAAACAAACAGTGGAAATCTTTGCCCTGGAAACTTAAAAAAAAAAAAATAAAAAATTCCAAACATTGAATTTGTAAGATTTCTCCAGCTTTACTCACTCTCTTCAATCACATCCTTCTGTGAATCAAAAAGAATTAAACTTAAACCATTTAAAACAAAAGCTGTACATCTGGAAAGAGATTACCTAAGCACAAATGTGTAACAGAAATCTGGGAGTCACAAAATGATAATATCTGCGTTCTTGAAAGTCTTCAGCCAAAATGCTTGGCGTGCATTGTATGTTTTCTCATTGGGCCTCTTCCACCTATATTCTGTCATGAAATTAACTAATTCCTCACCTGAAGGCACATCTAGCTCTAGGTGCCTATTTAGCTGGATTTAGCTGTCTCTTAGTACTCACACTATGAGCCATGCTGATGTTCCCTAGTAGATGTATCATTAGCTGTTATCACATCAGTCTCTGTAATTTCTCTAAGAGAGTTCAGGGCACTGAGAAGTACTCCAGCATGCTATACAAAAATAGGTAAAAGCTAAAACTGGAATAGCACCAGTGTCTGAGCTCAGACTGGAAATCAGTCAGAGTCTTTGATTTTCCATAAGCCAACTATACAAATTTTACATAAGGGCAAAATGAGCTTCAGCCCAGTTGAAGAGCTTCATCCAAAGCCAAAGGAACGAAATCAAGATTTTGCCTCTCATCTCACTTCCTTATGGAGGTCCCAAAAGATCTTTAAAAGGAGTTAGAGGATGTTCACAAGGGTGTATAAAGTAACCTTCTCACAAGCTCTTCTGTACCATGCAACAATATGAGTTGCCGCAGTGAGAAGCACGTGCAGAAAGATGGTAAAACAATCAAACTATAACTTGCGCAATAAAATGGCATTTTAGCTCTTCAGGGACATTCTGTCATTGCTCTTCACAGTTCTAAATCTGTCAGATAGCTCGTTCCTATATTCAAGCCAGCTTATATGACTTTCTTACCACAGGAAAAACAAGATCTTAATGTAGGAACTCTGCTTAACTAAACCCAGAATGTTTAGAAAGTTCAGGATCAGATATCTAACTCTTACTTCTACAGTAGGATGGAGTGTACCTGTTATCAGAAACATATTCTTCTTAGTTCACTTCCCTATATTTGGCAGAATTGATTGACTTTGTATTTATCATTTATAGTTAAGAACACCTAAATGTTAGAATATCAATACTTCAAATACTCTGAGAATGGCTTTTTGTTTTAGTGTTTATTTCTGTAATGAAAACGCATGGATAAAGATGCTTCTTAGATTAATTAAAGGGATTTTTTTTCACAGTATTTCCTGATTTTTTTATTCTTTTTTTCAAGTAGCTAGCCTTGATTCCTTGAAACCAGCTCTCTTCCTTCAAGTATCTGAGACAACTTATGATACATGTGAATGTGCAGTTAGATTGTTTTAAAACGCATTCACTCTGCAGAACCTGAATTTCATTATGTGTATTCCAGGTGGAGAAATGTTTTTAAGAAATTACCTTTGCAGTTGTGGGGGTCTTTTTTTCTTTTTTTTTTTCTTTTTGGGGGGACTTGGGGGGTTTCTCATGGATTTATATTTCACATACCAATATTTATTAAAGGATAGAGAAAAATGCGAAGATGTAAAGATCCTGCCTTTTCCTTTGTGCTTGCTTAGGAGCTGTATCAGGGGCACTCTGAACAGCTTTGTTTCAAGCCGTGAACTTATGAACTGATGAAATTTTATGAAATCTAACTCTTACTGTTACTGCAATATAATCTTCATTCACTTTGTCACCCAATATTTTTTTCTGCAAAGTCAAATTTCACTTTCTTTTCTTCTAGGGAGATATGGATATCCATTCCTACTTCCATCCACTGTATGCTGTGGCAAGCACCAGTGCAGTTACCAAAACCCAACAGTGACATCGATGACTGAATGTTGTCCATGGAAGTGGGTTCATGATCTAGACTCACGGTGTGCTTGGTCCTCTCATCTGCTTCCTGAGATTTGTCGTTTGGGATTGTTCTTTACTTCCCATGATCAAAAGCAAACCGGGCAGCTACGTGCAGTTCTTTTCCTGAACCCAGAGTAAAGATAAGTCGTTATCAATTTATTATGGGCTTCTTCATGAAATGAATACATTTCTTTCAGCTATTTCATACACTAGTTCAGAATAAATATATTGACAGCACAATTTTCCTGCAGAAAAAAGGACTGGAAGAAATGGTACAAAATCCATAGCAGAGATAGATCCAGCAGCCAACTTGTTTAGATACACTGTAGAACTCAGTGTAATTAAATCTGTTCTTGGTTCAGTAAGATTGATGGAGGAAAGAAACCTAGGAAACTTCAGACAGGGAGAAGAGAGGTTGCAGAAATCACCAGATGGCGCTGGTAGATACAGCGTGCCAGAACAACACCGGCTGTGAGCACTTCACTGCCTCTGGACCAAGGCAACTTTATGGCTGGATTGCATTGCATGATCTGAACATATGGTGCTATGCATTGGTGGTTTTCATTTGGTGGTCTCCCCAAACATATTGCACACATTATGTGTTGTACATTTTCAGAATTAAGAAATAAAGTAAAATTCAGAAATAGTGAATGCACGCAGATACACACACTCCTTGGGTCCAAAAGCAATTTAGAAATGTAGAATGCTGTGGTTTAACCCCGACAGGCAACTAAGCAACACAAAGCTTCTTGTTTACTCCTCCCAGGTGGGATGGGGGAGAGAACTGGAAAAGTGTGAGCACTCGTGTTTGAGACAAAGACATTTCACCAGGTAAAGCAAAGGCTGCATGAAAGCAAGCAAAACAAAGAATTCATTCAGTACTTCCCATCAGCAGGCTGCTGTTCATCTGGTCCTGAGAAAGCAGGACTTATCATAGAATCATAGAACCATCGAATGGTCTGGGTAGAAAGGCGCCTCAATGATCATCTAGTTTCAACCCCCCTGCTATGTGCAAGGTCACCATCCACTCAAGCTTTATGGTTTACTGAAAAGACAAATGTCATGCTATCACTCGGAATATCTTCCCTTTCTCCCTCTTTACCTCATCTTTTGTTGCTGATCATGATTCCATACAGTATGGAATATCCCTTTAGCTAGTTTAGATCAGTTGTCCTGGTTCTGCCCCCTCCCAGCTCCTTGTGCAGCCCCACGCCCCTTGCTGTCTGGGCAGCAAAAGAAACTGAAACATCCTTGTGTCTGTGTAGCACTGCTCAACAACTAAAACACTGGTGCGTTATCACCACTGTTTTCATCAGAAATTTAAAGCACATAAGTCTCCATGAAGAAAACTAACTATGTCCCAGATAAACCACATAATGGGACTATCATTAGTGTTGGGATGACCTTTTTTCTTCCTCCATATAAATACACATGGACATTCTTCATTTTTGGTTTTAAATAAAAATGTACTGGTTTTGATGCTATTTTTGTTTAAAAATATCATAGTTTTGGAAAAGGTCACACAGAAATTTGAGAGAATCCTGAGAAAACAAAATATTTAATCATTTTTTTACTTTTGGTAGCACATCTTGTTTTGTTTTGTTTTGCTTTTTAATTATTATTATTATTATTATTTATTAAATAATATGTTTAGGTTATAAAAAAATTCTTCCAGAACATTAAAATGAACATATGCCACCCCCCCGCCCCCCTTATTTTTTTTTCCCATTCCTTAACAGTTTGTGGGTTCCTTTCTAATCATAACTGGTCAGCGAATCTGATTTCTTTTTCCAAATCAGTGCACTGAGAAAAAATGCTACCCCTTATACTGTTACAGTCTCTGAATCTTATGTGACCCAACTTGATCCGGTTTAGTTTGTAGAAATTGAGAAGACCACAGCTCAAAGGGCAGTGCTAAATGAACTGTCTAATTTTAACTCTTTGATGACCTCAGAGAAGTTCCTTTGTAGACCAATACAAACATACCCATCTGAGGTAGCATCAATAAGGTGCAGAACAACGTGGCTCTGCTCCAGCAAAGCACTTAACCAGGCGTTCAGCATAGAGCCCCAGGGCTCAAGCGAAGAGGGAGGTACTGTGACATGACTTACACTATGAACTGCATTTAGATTTATGACTAGTGTTGATCTGAAAATCAGGATAGTTAATCCAAACACAGTGTTTATTTTGCACTGAAAAGAGGTATTTACAAAGGTTAACCTAACCTAATAGAGTCACTCCCAGAGGCTCTCTGGGGAAGCCCATCTTGCTACGCTCATTGTAGAGGATGTTTAGAGAGATTAATCTTGTGACGATAAAGTGAGCCTTTGTGAAAACCCTTCCAAATGTCATGCACATAATATTTTTCTGACCTGCTCCATCTCTTGGACTCTGCATAATATTTCTAAAGTGCTCTAAAGCATTCCAGCATTTTGGAAAGTGTTGCCTCTCTGCTTAATCCTCAGGTGGATGATGTAATATCTGAAACTGTGTTTAGAACTGAACCTTGCTTTCAGTGCTGGTGTTAACCACAGCTTTTTCCTTGCAAGTTTTCAATTGTTCCCATGGTTTATTGACTGAGGTGTACCACTGACACATCTGTGGATCATATGATGCTGATTCTTTCAGTGACAGCTTCTGCAAACGTGATAGGCTTTTCCCAGTTGTTAAAGTAGCTTAATGGTTTTCAACTCCTCTGATTCACCTCAGTCAAATGCAGGAACAAAGTTTGTGTTGAACAAGTGAAAAGTAAGATATTTATATGGACAGTGAGCATACAACAAATGTGCAATCTGGATGATATTATAGGTTAAAAATGATGATATATGACCCTAGGATATTTTGTAGTATAAATCCATGCAGGACTATGTAGGAGACTGTCCTTTTGAACTGTCTTTGTATTCTTGATTTTAAGGCTTTTTAAGGCCTTCAAAATGTGCCTAATCTTGTTTTGTGTGCAGAACTAAATACAGGGTTCATCTTTTGGGGTCACTAGCAGTCATAATCCTATGACATGAAGAACAGAAAGGGAGAAGGCAATGTTCAGAATCTCAGTAGATAGGGCTGAAGATGATTGACAACTTTCTTGGCCCTGGAGAGTGTCCAGAGAAGGGTAACAAAGAGAGAATGGGATTGTTTAGTTTGATGAAGAGGATGCTCAGGGTAGACCTTATGGGTTTCTACAACTACCTAAAGGGAGGTTATAGCGAGGTAAGGGTTGGCCTCTTTTCCTCTGTAACTGGTGATAGGATGAGATGGAATAGCCTCAATTTGCACTAGGGGAAGTTTCCTTTCTTCTTTGAAAAAGTGCTCAGGCTCTGCAATGGGCTGCCCAGGGAGGTGGTTGAGTTGCCATCCCTGGAGATGTTCAAGAAATGTTAAGATGTTTTACTAAAGGACATGGGTTAGTGGGGCAATATAAGTGGTAGGTGGACAGTTATACCAGATGATCTTGGAGGTCTTTTCCAACCCTGGTGATTCTATGATTATATCAAACACGATACATGAATGTGCTGTGGTAAATAAAGGATATCAAAGAAAGAAAACAAGGCCTAGGAGGTTATAAGCACCTCCCTGTCTGTTCAATGCATGGATTCTGATTACTTTTATCTGTTGATCTGTTCAAGACAGTTTTCCAGTGCTTTGTCTGCTCAGTTCATTCTGCATATCAGGTGTAATTCCTTCTGTCAGCAGAAAACTCTGCATTTGAGCACTGCTACAAACAAATTATTATTTAGCAAACTCAGCCCTTTAAAACTCTATGAAAGAATGAGGATTATGCAGTGTTCTTTGTCCTACCTGATGTAAGTTCAGACCATAACTTTAAATTCATTTCCATCTGCCTGAGCCACACTTACTTGGAGCAAAGAGATAAAGATACATGATCAAAGTAATGATTTTCTTCTGTGTGAAATTAGGGACGTGGTTTAGTGGGCAATATTGGTGGTAGGTGGATGGTTGGACTAGATGATCTTAGAGGTCTTTTCCAACCTTCAAGATTTCATGATCCTATGATTCTATTTAGATCACAGAAAGTCCATAATATAGGCATTACTCATGCAAATTCAATATTTAGACTATTTTACATACATATTTCTTGGAACACACATAGTAATATTTTGTATTTTCTTTATAAATAGAACTTCTATAAGTGCAAAGTTGTTGATGATGTGGAAGCAACATAATGAAGTAAATATCAGTTCCTATATCAGGATAATGATAGAGGATATGGAAGGGCTGAGGCAAAGCACTTTGCACCAAGTCCTTAATTTTAGAGAGGACCTATAAAAGTTTAGTAAAGAGGCATTATCTGGTTTCTGAGTTGAATATCTTATTGAAACTCTATACATTCTACTTGAAAATTCTCAAGTTGTGAATTTATATCAACTTAGAATGGAGTTGCAAATATACAGAAAACAAACAAAACCAACCTGATGACTGTTCAGCACTCTTGAAACCTATTCTCACATTCCTTTAATAAAATGGAATACATGGCTGCATATTTTTCTCTGTTCACAGGTCTGTGTTCAGCCAAAATTAGTTTCCACCACTTGAGTCAGCACTGCACAGCACAGTCCCCATGTCCTAGTTACAGTCCATGCAGTACCCTGGCACACAGCTGTTGGCTGTTGCTGAGAGACAAGTGTGCGCCTGAGACCGTGATGGGCTATTAGGCTGCATGCAACCTGTTGGCTGGGGGTTGGACATGACTGACCTACACTGTGGTGGCTGGAGGTAGGTATGTACAACTGTGGAGCTTAAACTACATACATGCTTCTCTGTGATATACACTGAGGGAGGAGTTTGGTCATTCCTCTTGTAAATCCATTTCTTACCATTTTTATGTATGTACATGTGTGAACAGTGATGGTAGATTAGTCAGGTAATCAGTACAAGTACCTGGCCTTTAGTAGAAGCTATACAGGAGACGGTGCAACAGTATAACATCAACTGAGCAGCTAAAGAAAAAATCTTTGTTTTGAACATTCCTGTTCATACAGAGGTTATTGTGCAAAGCCAGACTTAAGGCAAAACAGATTCATTCCCATGTTTATATACCACTTTATGTGCTCTCTACAAATGAGGTTGTGTAATGATGGGACTGACCTCTAAGTGAGGGAGTGCAAATAGGCATACCAGATCAGCTTCATTCTGCAAAAGAAAGCTTCTCCTGGAAACAGACAAGCCAGGCAGTATGCATTTTAATTAAAATCACATCCTGGGCATTTAAGTTTTCAAAAATTATTACTATGACAGAGGTTACATTTTCTTGTGACTACTATTATTATTGTCAGACTGCCTGCTTCAAGTGGGGGGCTGGAGGTTACATATGGGATGGGGGAATGTAAAGTTAGTTGGAAGGGGTTAGTACACAGGGCTGTAGCCTTGGAATGCTCTTTGTTGGCTGGGAGTCTCTTGCTGTCTTGTCTACAGCTGTGCAAAAGACCCCTTAGGACATTATGTATAGCCCTGAGCAGTGACTGCAGTGCTATAAACTGCAGGTGACTCCGGTCAAATCCAATTTCTCTTCCCAAACAGAGCACATACTATCACTGCTGCGTACTCCTTGCCAAAGTAAACAGGGATAACAATTTTAAGGATTATTATAGAGACTTTCTTTCAAATTTATGCTTGGAATTGTTGTGTTTTTAAAATAATTTTTCTTTATTTGCATTCCTGCACTTGTAATTGAAACTAATGGAACAGGGTGGAATAGGATGACATTAAGATGCATGTAGATAGTCTTACAGGGAAAAGATGAGCTGTTTAGTTTATTAAATGGCTACACTTGTCTCTCATGTAGAAACCTGGAACTTACAAAGAAGCTTTCTATGGAAGTCTTAATGTCTTTTAGTATTCACACTGACATTCCTGTAACTCTTGAATGTGCATTTTACAAACAAAGCTGTGCCACAAAGGCATGAAATGACCTACCCAAGGCTGTGCAAATTTATGCTGCAGTTAGCAGCTAATTAATTCTCTTAAGCCTATTTCACTCTATTGTATTATTCTTTGGCACTTAACTAATAATTGGGTCTTGAAAAGTCTTCCTTTCTGGAAACAACATTTTTGTTTCGATTCTGCAGAGAGCAGCCTATTTAAAGACAGAGGAGGAAAAAAGGACAACTTGAGGTACGAGTATATAAAAGAAAAGAAAAAAAAACCAAACAAATTAATTTATAGTTTTAAGTTTTACTTTGAAGTCCATTTTGGTGATTATCAGATAAATCCCTAAGAATGGAACTGGAATGACACTATACATACCCTTGAAGCAGCTCTCTCTTTAATGGATCTTTTGGAACTTGCCTAAGCTGCCATGAGAAGCTTGTTTTTATCATGCCATACGATAAATATTTTAGACCTGAAACCAGCTTTTAATAAAATTAACTACATGTTCAAAATGTTTAATGGACTCCATGGCAGTAAAGTTAAGAAGAATGTCATTTTGTCTTCTTAATGTGCCTCTAACATTCTTGCAATGAATTAGAACGTTGATTGTTATTTTTCAGCTCGGGACTTGGCAGGTGTGTAACACGACTCCTGATAGCAGGACAGCAGATTACATTCTCCTATAAAACCATTTCTAAGAGACTTGGCACAAAAACTGTTATTGCATGTCTGCAGGTGTTTAGTAATTGGATTAATGCAAAGCAGAAGGAATGTCTGACGCCCCGGCACTAAGAAACGCTGAGGAAAGACACATTCATTTCTGAGAGTAACCTGGAATGTATGATGACAGCCTGTTCACACACATAGAGCCAGATCTAAGCCTGCAAGTTTAAAATTAACTGCTGTGAGCAATCACCTTCCAGAGAAAAGTTTATCCAAACCTAAATACAATAACAGGAGCTCTGTAAGTAAGGAGGTAGGGAGCTTTGGACTATGTTTTGATCCTATTCCAAAAGCAACTTGCATAACCTTAGCAAAAGTCCTTATATCATGCATATCACGGATCCCTAAAATCCTAGGTGTCTAATAAAAATGTCCTTGATAAACATATAGACTCTTGAAATTCTGAAAAGGTATAGAAACTATAATATAATCTCAGATCAAGGGCTTTCAAGGCAAATTGATGTCCTTTTAAATATCTTGATCATGAATTAGAAAGGCTTTTGTAATGACCAGGGACCAAAACCATAAATCTTTCTATGCTGATGAAAATATTAAACTAAGAAGTCCATTTCAACTATTAAATGCTAGAAACAATTTTTTTTAAAGGAGTCTCAGCTTTGGCCCTGTCAGTGCTCAGAAAAAAACACTTGCATGTAATTTTTGTGTTCCCATGTGCAGCTGACAGGTTGTCCTTGAGAGTTCACTTGCACATGGGTACTGTTTAGAAGGCATCTTTTGCACATATGGTTTATAGATTAACAGCAGAGGGATTTAAAGATAGAAACAGTTCTTTGTGTTACCCCGTGCTGGGGAACCAGGACTCTTGAGGAAGAACTTTGCAGCTCATGCTTCTGGGACAAGAGTTGTGCATGTACAAGGACACATTAGGAAGTACTATCTTTTTTTACCTCTTAGTATTTCTCTCCAGGTCTATCGTGTGAGGAAAATAAAAGGTATTGAGGTGACTGGGCAATGTGCTTTTTGGCTGCATGACTCCTTTACAAGATGTACTTGTTAGAAACAGGCAGAAAACACCAATGCCCTGTAATCAGACTGTTGGCTTATTAAACAAGAGCCACTAAGTGTGGATGATGTTCATGCCTCACACTTAACGGGGTTTCCTCAGTGCTCCTTCTGTCCCAGATGAGGACCTGTTTTCTTAGCCCATCTTTCTGGCCTTATAATAGAGATAAGTAGGATGTATAACTACATTTCCTTATGGTGGTTGTTGGAACTATGATTTACTGAAAGGAGCAATGAGTTAATATCAAGATAAAGTAAAATTTGTGGCTCTTTATATCCTCCTACGTATTTATCAGTAAATAAGAATACCAAGGAAGAATTATTCTTAAGATCAATGTAGATATATAGCATTTTCATTAAACCACATTGTCCATATAAAATAAATGTTTTCCCTGGGGAATTTAATAAAAATATCGTTATCTTTTGGGAATACCACTGAAATTTTTTACTAGCATTCCAAAATCTTCATCCTAAGCAATGAATGATTTTTCAGTGGGGTCCATTACCACTGTGTAAATGGTAGACTTGTGGAGGTCACTGAGAATTGTGTGCTGACGTCCAGACGCAGCACTCACAAGTCACTCCCACTGCTGTTAAAGGTGTTAGACATACAGCACTATAACTTTGATTTTGACAGGCACATAATTTCATCAGGCTTGACCTTTACTGCTGAAGACATGAGCAATAGAGGATTGACTGCATATACAGATCATATTGTGCACATAGATATATATGAATGTATCCCCTTCTTTAAATGTTCTTTAGGATGAACTCTTTAGATACAGAAGGCTAGAGAATGCCATATCACCATCACAGAGCTAGTTCTGCCTTAGTTTAAGTCATTTCTGTGCACTGCATGAGGCAGACCCTAGCCTGGAGGGTCCAGTTCATGTGGTGTGCTTAATGCTTAACTTGTATTTTTTCATCTTTCAGTTGTTTGACATCAGAGCTTTAATACTCCTTGTTTATCAGATTTTATGCATTTGTTTTTCCCCAGAGGAGGAAGATTTAAAAAAAAATAAATGTGGTGAATCCACGAGTTTGGGGCATTACTTTCCGGTGGCAGAGAACTGCTGTGCAGAACAATGATGTCAATCATCTTGGCTGACTGTAGGCAGTTCTAGCAAGGAAATGAATAATGTTTGAGTGAATCAGCTATCAGTTCTACATCTAATCATCCCCTTCCCCTATAAGGTGATGGTATTTCCATCTAAGCCGTTCCAGCCTTATTCATCTAAATTTAGTTCTTGAGAAAGCAACTTCAAGCAATTCCTGATAATGACTGAAGGCCGCTGTTCCCTGCAGGTGAAGGAGTGGCTATGTATGTTCTAACAAAGCATCCGGACAGTGGGAAATAAAAGGACTAAAAGTGCTACTTTTGCAGATGCTTCCTCAAGTTGTATACTCATCACTGAATTCACTCAATTTCTTGCTGAACACCATGAAGTGGAGTAGTTGGACTGTTGCCACAGTTCTCTTTCTTGTCAGCAGAAAGCATGATTTATTCTACCTTTCTTTTACACCTGGATGAGGAAGACTGATCAGCCTTTTCGAACTACCTGTATTTCTCCAGTGACTAGAAGAAGACTTGGCATAAGCTTAAGTTTGTCTTTCACACTTTCAGACAGTTGTGTTAACTGATCTGAATTCAGTTCCAACACACAATATCAGGAAGGATTTATAATGCATAGTTAAAACAAAACAATAGTCTCCTATGGATTAACTGAAAATATACTGCGGAAAGTTTTTCTGACTGAAACCACTGCAGTAGGCAAAGGTAAGGCTCACAGCATTTTAGATAGCAGACAGATTCTGAAACTTTTAGTCTCAGTGGGAAATGTTATTTGTCTGTAGTCATTTCAAGGAGCATCTTCAAGGAGAGGGCTGGGCTTCAGTGTAACACAGCTGATTCACCTACTCTGTTTACTGAATGGAATTACAGACTTTAATACTCATTAAAACCAGCATTCAGTAGCTTTACCAAAGAAGCTTATAAGTTTGTTTTTCACATGAATACTAGTATTAAGGAACATAGGAAACTCTGAAAGTAATGCCTCCTATTGGTTTTCAGGGAAACTACAACAGATACAAAGGGGACAATAATGCTATTTGACAGAGCAACTCTGAGTTGTGAAACACTGTTTTTCAGCATACTCACCATTACCTATGCATTTTCAACAGCAAATGCCTGCATGCTGTGCTCACAAAAATCAGCATGGCTGTGTGGAACATGGCTTGTCTTTCACATCGCTGTCACTGTTGCTAAAACACACCTCTCACCACCTCACTGTCCTGAGGTCCTCCAATGTTTGGTATTCATAAATGCTCAGCAAACATCCATAAAATGTCAATGGGTACAATTTTTACCACACAGAGGAATTTAGTGACGCACCTTTGCTTCATCTGCACTTCCATACATGTCAAACGCCATTCTGTCAGATTGCCCCTCTGCTGCTATCTGTCACAAGGCAACAAGATGTAACAGAATTTTAGTGGGAAGGTCCGATCTCTGCTGCCATATCACCAACATCCACCTCTGATGTTGCTGACCAACATTATAAAATAGAAGGTATTACTTTTGGAGCAGCTCTGGTGATTTTCCTCACTAGAGAAGCCTAGTGACAGAGCAGGCAGTCTTAATCATTGTCTGTGATTATCTGTATCTAGAATCTTTTTGTTTTCACATTGGACTCAAAGGATGATTGCAAATTATGATGATCTCTTAGGTCTTTTCCAACCTTGGTGATCCTATGATTCTATGATCTGCTTTTTATGAAGAAAGATGGGTGAAATGGATTTTCTGCATGTAATATTAAGTGTCTGCCTCTACTTTTAAAGAAGTGCTAACTGCACTTATAAATATACCTTTATATTATTCTTTTAAGACCCAAATTCTTACTATGTCATTGCTTGCTTTGGTTTATATTATTTGTATTTAAAAAAATGCAGAAAATCAAAAGATATGCCAGGCAGAGATAGAGACATGTTCAGACCTGTAACCTTGCAGCTCTAGGAAAACTTCAAAGTTGAAACTTGTAGGATCTGGTTGCAATTCATCACGGAGGATAAATTTATGCCTCTAAGCCATAACCTTTAGTCAGACTCCTCTATTTCTTCACTGGCTAAGAAATATACTTGTGTTATTCATCTGTCATGTGGTCACATTGAGTAAAATTCTCTTCTTTATTTTCTTCCTTTTGTTTTTCCACCTGTATTGGCTACTTACATATTCAGAAACATGGGAGCTATCCAAATTTTGTGCTTATCTACAGAAAAATATCAAACATCTTTCCTGGTATCTGCTGTGCTAATGCAAAGTAAGGTGATCGCCAGGGGTGCTGTATTAACTGAAAGGTAAAAGACACGTTGCTCACAAAGCAAGAGAATCTAGACAGCAGTTATTCTATTACTGCCAACACTGTGTTTGTGCAGCCACAATACAAAAATCTGGGGCTACATTTATACCTGTAAATACAATGGCCCAGGGATATTCCCTTTGGCTCTCTGGTATGTTGACATGAGTGAGCTTAGGATCAGGCAGCTGAACTGATTCACTCTTTGAAACTGTGTGACTGCTTCTAAACAGACTGTTGCTTCTTCAGCTGGCCTTGTTTTGGTCACAACAACCCCAGGCAACCCTACAAGTTTGGGGAGGAGTGTCTGGAAAGCTGCCTGATGGAAAGGGACTTTGGTGCACTGATGGACAGTCAGCTGAATATAAGCCAGCAGTGTGCCCAGGTGGCCAAGAAGGCCAATGGCATCCTGGATTGTATCAAGAATGGTGTGGTGAGCAGGACTAGGGAAGTAAACCTGACCCTGTACTCGGCATGGGTGAGGCCTCACCTCAAGTACTGTGTTCAGTTTGGGGCACCTCAGTACGGAAAGAGCATGGAGGTGCTGGAGCAGGTCTAAAGAAGAGCAACGAGGCTTGTGAAGGGTTTGGAGAATATGCCCTATGAAGAGAGACTGAGAGAACTGGGTCAGTTTAGTCTGGGGAAAAGGAGGCTGAGGGGAGACCATATTGTGCTCTTCCAATATCTGAAAGGTGTTTACAGCAAGAGTAGGGCTGTCTCTTCTCACTGCTGACAGGTGATAGAATGAGGGGAAATGGCCTCAAGTTGTGCCAGGGGAGGTCTAGGCTGGATATCAGGAAGCACTTCTTTATAGAAAGGGTTGTTAAGCACTGGGATGGGCTGCCCAGGGAGGTGGTTGAGTCACCATCCGTGGATGTGTTTAAAAACTGTTTGGATGTGGTGCTCAGGGACAGGCTTTTGTGGAGGGCTGTTAGTTAGGGTAGTATGGTTAGGTCATGGTTGGACTCGATGTTCTTTAAGTTATTTTCCAACCTGAATGATTCTGTAATTCCATGATTGTCTGAAAGAGTCTTATTTTGGACCAAAACTGTGACAGGAGATGTGCTAGTAAATTAATATCATGATCTGGATCTTTTTAATGTGCTAATATAGAGGTAGACAGAAATGCAAAGATGCTACAAGGAGTCAGAAGCCAGTGTGCTGCCACTCAGGTTGTGGTATGAGCTGCAACACCAAGAAGATGGGTAAATATAACCCTGGGATCTGCAAAGTTTTACATCATTTTTATTCATTCCTTGCAGAGTGAATAAAAACAGGTTGAATTTCTTTGAAAAGCTGGGAAAAGATGTATGGTCTTGATGCTATTCTTAAAAGTCTGGGAAGGGGAATTTACTTCCTGTCATTTAAAAATATTCCTTTCATCAATAGAAGTGCAGCATGTGAACAATATATTGCAAGTTTGTCATGAAAATCCAGCTTCACAAAACCAAATCAATATGAAGCATTCTCTTCTCCCCTAATTAAGGTAGTTTCAAATTTCAGCTTGAATCAATAGCTCTGTTTCCCACCCAGACATGTTTCTTGGACAACTCCTGGAAACCTGATACGTGAACACTCTTCTTTATGGGAGTTTTGATTTTCTGTACTAGTCTACACCTGTGTTCTATTGAATGGGCTAAACTGAAATGCATGGCTTCTTATAGCTGGAACTGTGAAGCTATGCAGATAGCCTTCTCCCCTTCACCCTCCCCTCCCCATCCCCATTCCCCCCCGAACCCATTACATACTGAAAAGCTGCTTTCAGGTCTCCCCAGAGCCTTCTCTTCTCCAGGTTGAACAGCCACATCTCTCTCAGCCTCTCCTCATAGGAGAGGTGTTCCATACTTTGGATCATTTTTGTGGCCCTTCTTTGGACACACTCCAACAGGTCAGTGTCTCTCCTGTACTGAGAAACTCCACATGTGGATGCAGTACTCCAGGTGAGGTTTCACAGCACAGAGCAGAGGGGCAGGATCACCTCCTTCAGTCTGCTGGCCGCACTTCTTTTGATGCAGCTCATGATATGGTTGGCTTTCTGAGCTGTGAGGGCACACTGCTGGTTCATGTCTATGACAACTCTACTGCAAAGGCTTTTTTGTTAGGGCTGTGCTCTACCCTTACATTCCCCCAGCTTGTACTGATAGTAGGGATTGCTCTAACCCAGCTGCAAGACCTCACGCTTGGTTTTATTGAACCTTAAGAAGTTCTCCTGGGCCCACTGCTTGAGTCTGTCTAGGTCTCTCAGAATGTCACCCCATCCCTCAGGCATATTGACTATACCACACAGCTTGGTGTCATCTACAAACTTGCTGAGAGTGCACTTGACCCCACTATCGATGTCATTGATGAAAATCTTAAAGAGCACTGGTCCCACTACTGATCTGTGAGGAACACCAGTCATCATCTGTCTCCATCCAGACACTGAGTCATTGACCATCACTTTCTGGGTATGATCTCACAACCAGTTGCTTATCCATCAGAGAGTTCACCCATCAAACTCATATCTATGCCACTGATTACAACTCTCTGAACTTTTCCAGTCAGACAGATTTCAGTTCACCTCACAGTCCACTCACCTATTCCACACTTCGTAAGCTTACCTACAAAGATACTGTAGGAGACAGTGTGAAATACATTGTTGAAATCAAGATACATGACATCCACTGCTTTCCCCTCATCTGCCCAGACAGCCAATGGTGACATCATGGAAGGCCTTCAGACTGATTATGCATGATTTCTCCTTGGTGAATCCATGTTTACTACTCCTGATAACCTTCTTTTCCACTTGTCTGGAGATCACATCCAGAACAAGTTGTTCCATGGGCCTTGCAGGGACGGAGGTGAGGCTGAATGGACTGTCGTTGCCTGGGTCCACCTTCTTGCCTTTTTTTAACACTCTCGTCCTCAGTCACCTTGCCTATTCTCCAAGATCTTTCAAGGATGATAGAGTGTGGTTTGGCAGTCACTTCTGCCAGTTCCCTCAGCACTTGCTGATGCATCCCATCATGGGGCATAGGGATTTGTATGTGTTGAGATTGCCTAGGCAATTTAGAGAACACTGGAGAACACGAGCAATCAAGTGCCTTGATTTTTGTGAAAGATATGAGTGCTTTAGGTGGCTTCAAGACAAGGTATCTTCAGATTATGTTTGTAAATGAGTGCAACCCTAGGAAAGGTTCAGTAACTTGACTATACATTTATCTATTTATTTATTTATTTTGTTGCTGACTAAGCTAATCTAGCCACAGAGATGTCAGTGATGATTACTTGCATTAATACTACAACAAAGACAACTACTTCAGACTTGATAGATTTGATTTTAGGAATCAGTTCTTGGCTTTGAGATGAAAAAACATGGTGCTGGATTTTTGAAATTCTGTTAGTAAAATACAGGATATTGCTACTGAAATTATTCAGAGTAGTTCTCCCTTGCTATTGCTAGTTTAAAGCTCATATTAAAACTTCCTTGCATTCCAAGATATGTTGTGTGCCATCTTGACTGAAAGAAACCTGATGTTGAAAGTACTGCTGTCCTAGCTTGCAGAGTTTAAAGAGAAGCAAGGCACAGCTGCTGTCAATTTCTGCATAACACAGGCTGCAGCTCAAGATGAATCCACCAGAAAACTTCAGCTTGGGCAAGAGATACATAAGCTTGTTTAGCCAATGATAACAGAAAACTTTAACAACAGATCAAAACAAGTGCAATTAGCTGTTTGAAGAGGCAACATGATTCTTCATTTCCTGCCCTCTAATTGTTGCTCTGAAATCTGAAACAATGGCTGTGTTTCATGTAAGAAAGTTTGCATCTCAGAGTCTTGTGAAATGGTTCACTCGTAGGGCAAGATCCAAAAGTGGGAATGACATTGGTCTGCCTCAGGTAGGCCAAGACAACCCGACAAACCAGAAACCATGGGGAAAAACAGATAGTTTATTTGGAAACTGGAAAGCCAGTAGCATCTCTTGAGTAGCATTTTTATTCAGCTTATTTCATTCCTTTTGCCTTGCACAGGATTAATACCCACACTACTAAAACACAATCAAGGAACCCTATTTGGGACTTATTTATTTATTTATTTATTTAATGTGAGATCAAAACTAATATAAGGTTGTGTTCCCCCCCTTTTTTTTACTTATCTCTATGCAATATTTCCCCCCCCTCACTCCAGAGGTCTCCTTCATCATTTCTCTATCTTAAAGTCATACTCTTTCAATCATACTCTTTTCTTTTGGTGTTGTCTTTGCTGCCTACTAGTAATTTCCAGATGCACTGAACTTTCTTTTCATGGATCCAGACATTTTTCAGTCCCAGCAGGACTTGTCCTTGGCAAGGATTAGTAGCCTATGGAGGCAGGCTGGAAACCATCTCCATCTAATTCATGGAATAACAGGTAATAAGAAACAGCTAGATCTATGGAAAAGCTGCCCTCTTTCTTTTGGTAGTAGTTTAAGGAGCAGATTTTGGCAACTTCTGAACTCAGTATTCGATAGTGAGTCTAATGTGAAAACAGTGCTTTTTGGTCTTCCTCCAGCTTCATACCTGCCACATAAAATCACCTGTACCTGACATCAGTTTATGGGGCAAGAATATTTCCAGATGAAAAGTTTAAAAGATGATACCAATCATTAGATCTTTTCTATAGTATATGTGCAGGCATGCATAATCATTTTTGTTTAGCACTGAAGAATTTGAAGATTCTTCCAGCTGTATCAAACTTCTGCCATTTTTAAGACTACAAAAATACAGGTTACATGCTTGAAGCACTTGGAAGCTTTCTGCATGTACACATGCTATCACTGAGACCAGTTCCCGCTATCTGCAATATGGAAAAAACATGACACACAGAAGGGATTATACATAGTTGGGGTTGTTGAAAACTACTTCTTTCATTGTCACCCTATGCCTTTATTCTCTCTTGAATTTTTATTAAAAAAGTAAAAAAGAGAACAAAAAGAAACAAACGTGTACACTATGGAAATCTCTCAAGCCTCTGTCTAGCAATTGGCAAGTCACTGGCTAAGATTCAACGGGAAAACTACAATGTGATGATTAGCCAGTTTCAGAGAGAAGATATAGTTCTGGTCCTGTATGACAAGTTCAATTTTAGCTTCTGTTAACAGGTTTTCTTTTTCTCTGAGGTTTTGGTTTATGCAAAATTCTAAACAAAATTATTATTTTTTTTTCTCACACAATTTTATGACTCTGCTCTTTACACTACAATTAACTATGCAAATGAGGAGAATGAATGTTATACCTAACAAGAGGATCTGCTGCTTGTTGTCTTATAAATATCAAGTTCACAGATTCAGACAGTGTATAAGTGACAAGCATTTAATTCTGCTGGAAAAAAAAGGGAAGGTTGCATGAATTATGCGTTTTGGAACACATAATACAGAGATCTGGGGAAGAGGAGGTCCATGTGTACCAATTTGTGGTGCTGATTCCTCCAGACAAGCAGAGGAGGCTTCTGTCCCAGGAGACCCCTAAAAGGACCCTACCATGGTGAACACAGTCGCTGCCCAAATGTGCATCAGCCACGCTCAGAAGCCCAACACCAGGAACAGCATCTCTGCCAAGCTGCTGCTATGGTTGTTGCATCCTCATCCTTCTTTGCCTACAGAGGGCATGTTCTGTAGGACATGATGTGTCCATCTCCTCCAAATCCCTGCCTTATCTTTTTGAGGAAGATTGAGATTGTGCCATGGTGGCGACCTGAAGGCCCTGGGAGGGTGCCAGGATCCCAGTGCTGAGGTCTGGGGATCACTGTGAACCGTTTTAGCTTGAGGCAGATGCTATGTTGACAGCCTTACCACTTCACCCTTATCTTCCTGCTGAACAGATTGCATCCAGTGGCAGAAATATCCAGAGATAGGCTTTGGAGAGTTAGGATAATGAATATGATAGTAGAATTGCGTAGCCAGGTAGAATGTTGCTGTAAATATAGCTGAGTGTACAGGAAGAGAATGTATTTTAATTCCCTTCCTATCTATTGGAAGCTTCTGATTCATTTATCTTCTGCAACAAAAGGAATATTTTTCTGCACCTACATTAGCCACTATATCTCTTGTACAAACTATATATATATATATTTAATCAGTACAGAAAGAGATACTTTCAAACAAAAATTAGCAAGCTGTTCAAAATGGGATAGGAACATTATTTATTTATCTATTTATTTATGGGCTGTAATGTTTATGAAGTGCGAAAAACAGTGGAATTCTTTGCTCTTCTAAACCTTCTTTGTGGTCATCATAGGTTTCATATTCTCATAAAGGATGTCTTTGAATTTCTAGAATCAGGAACTTCAGGATATGCCTCAGTTTAATTGTTTTACTCTTTGATAATATTTGGTGTTATGCCCAAAAATAAAAACAAACAAACAAATCTTGTCTGGAAAAGAGATAAGGAATGTTAAAATTTATTTAGAGCTTGAATGTGAGAATGGAAGAAGAAGGAACTGTCATCATTTTTATTAAATTTTAAATTGTACATATTGCTAAGATGTGTTTACTGTTTGAAAGAAAATTAGTTTGTCAAGGATGAGATAAGGAAGGAAGGAAGGAAGGAAGGAAGGAAGGAAGGAAGGAAGGAAGGAAGGAAGGAAGGAAGGAAGGAAGGAAGGAAGGAAGGAAGGAAGGAAGGAAGGAAGGAAGGAAGGAAGGAAGGAAGGAAGGAAGGAAGGAAGGAAGGAAGGAAGGAAGGAAGGAAGGAAGGAAGGAAGGAAGGAAGGGCATAATGAAATCAAAGCACTTCATTAGAAAATGTGTGTTTTCCTTTTGCAAGCCTGATTAAACCTTAGTGTAGTGAAATTATGAACATCTCTGAATCAGTAGGGAACTCTAAGACAGAATATGGGATTGAATTACTCAATTTTAGACAATTATAAAGTATACATCTAAACTGGAACTAGTTTTCAAAGCACTAGATAAACACTAAAGAAAAACAGGCTGTTGCAGAGAACAAATAATCCTCATTCTAAGTAATGTCTGAAATGGATCATACGAATTACTCTTAGAAATTGTCCATTTTTCTCTGTTGAACACAAAGGCAGATAGGAGTTACTACCTTGGATGTAAAACTCTGTAAAACAGTCTATATTTAGTCAAGAATGTTTTTGTTATTTTTAGAACTATAATTGCACGTGTCTGTTGACTGTCTGCTTCAAATTCTGATATGGAAGTCAGTCACGTGGTTGGATATCTTTAGCTTTGCAGGAATGTCTTACTTTGGGATTGTTGTAGCAGTTTAGGGTGTACTGAAGGACCAACAGTGGGACATCCAGCTTTGTGATGCTGTAGCCACATTGCGTGAGAAGGAAACCCAACACTGAGCCTGGGCCTAGCAGGACACTGAGCCAAATCACCAGGCCCTAAAAGCCTGTTTGTAGAAAATAACTTCAGCCCTTGTGATCTGGGATGTTGTTCACAAATCTAATATACAGGCTATATATATTTGTCACTTTTCACATAGTTCAGGGGAGGGTACCAATAGAAGAAATTATCCAGCATGGGATAGTTTCCCAGGTGCTGCAAACAATTAACTCTCTAGGTCTGATGCAAACATTACAGAAGGTGAGAAAATGATTTTCCCTAATCTTGTTGTATTTTGGATCTGTTTATCTGTGAATAAATTATCCTCAAGAATCAGACCTATCTTGACTTTAATGTTCACAGAAGATTGAGGAAACTTGTTTGAACAGCATAAACTTGAGTGTAAAATACAGATTTTAAATCAGCATTTGTACATTTATGCATTGTTTTATGCATTTGATCCACTGACAGACTTTCATTAAGGAAGTAGAGTTAAAATAGTTAGGCAGAGTTTTTATAAGCTTTGTATCATTCAAACCTTATAAAAATAAGTAGCTTAGATATCTCTAAATAAACTACAAGAATGGTATAGTACAGCTCAATTAATTCAGTATAGTAGAAAAGTTTCCATACTGGTTTTCAAAATGTTAGAGATTTGTCGGATATATCATTACCACCAAGTTGGTACTGACTTGTGGAGGCTATAAAACAAATAAAATCATTAAAAATAATTTGAACAAAAGGGGTAACCTGATATCATAATACCATCCACATTTGGTTAAAATGACTTATTTTAAAGCTCTCTTTCATCTTACTAAACAGATTTCTAAAGTTAAAAAAAATGTGATTAATAAATTATCCTCCATAAATCTTATGATAACTATGATAGTCTTTGGAGAATTATGAAACCACATCTGGAAAAAGTATTTTACTGCCTGTAAAACAGCATGCCATGAATTTTACTAGTGCACATTAATAAGTAAAATACGGTATATAATTTGTGCATTCATCAGTGTGAGTGCAAACACATAATTTTCTTTCCCCCCAAACCCTTAGATTTATTTAAAAAGAAAGTTTATTGTAAAGATTATAAGGAGCCTGTTTTCTTTTATTCATATGGAGATATTTCTTTTTTATATTAGCTGTAATTTACAAGATGAACTGAAGAGTTCCTAGCATCAGAACAGAAGTAAATAAACAGCAAGTATAATAGGGTTCATTTGTTATTATTATTGCACCAAGGCTAAAATGAACAAGGCCAAGCCACTGAATAAATGCCAGAGCACTAATCAAAAGAGAAAGCAAAAAAGTTCATTTTATGCTACGGAATCCAACAATAGCTATTATATTATTCTTTTTCATTAATGACATTTAAAAATATATAGATTAGAGTTGCAAGTCATTCAATATGAGCGGCTGTAATATTTCTGGAATTAAAAACTTGATTAAACTTAAGTATTTCTTAAATAAAAAGAACAATGTTCTTGTAGAGCCAAGTATGTCCCAGGGAAATATAAAACCCTTTTTATTTCCAAGCAGATGTTTGCAATAAGAAATGGATGGTGAGTGAAAGGGAAGAACACCATTAAGCTAAGGTAATCCCTAAAGATTTTTATATACTTCTGCAATCATATAATCTCCATCAGTGATAAACATCACAATAATAATTGCAATGTACCTGGTTTTATTTATGTTTAGATCTTTGAGTATGCTTTACCTCAAGTAATATAATTCACTTAATGACCATAAGAAAAATATATTTTAATATAAATAAAAGCTACAAACCTTTTTTTTTTTTTTTTTTTTTTTTTTTTTTTTTTTTTTTTAACCTGAAAAGGTTCTTTCTGTGAGGGTAATTTATGATAAATCAGGACAATAGCATCTACAATTCCATGTTTTACTTTTAGAGTAGAAATAATTAAAAATCCAAGCTAAATCAGACCCAATCAGCACAGCTTTATGAACGCAGGACTGGCTTGACTGATCTAATCTCCTTCTATGATAAAATGACACTCTCAGTGGATGAAGGAAAAAACTATGCATGTTGTTTGCATGGACTTCGGGAAAGTGTTTGTTACTGTCTGCTGATACATTCTCATGGAGAAACTGGTTGCTTATAGCTTAGGTGGTTGTACTGTTTGGTGGGTGAAAAACTGCCTGGATAGCTGTACCCAGAGGCTCATTGTGAATGGAGTTAACTCTGATTGGTGTCTGGTCACCAGGGTTCAGTTTGCACACCGTCCATAGATGGGTAGGAGTGTTGATCTTTTTGAGGGTAGAAATGCCCTTCAGAGGGATCTGGATAGGCTGGTTTGATAGGCTGCATCCAGTTGTGTGGAACTCAGAAAGGCTAAATGCCAGGAACCACACTTAAGTCACAACAATCCCATGCAGCAGTATAGGCTTGAAGAAGAGTAAAAGGCAAGCTGTCCAGCAGAACAAGACTTGGGGGCATAAGTCAGCAGTCCGCTGAATGTGAGCCAACAGTGTGTCCAGGTGGCCAAGAAGTCCAAAGGCACCCTGGACTGCATCAGAAATGATGTGGTCAGCAGCAATAGGTAAATGACTTTTGCTCTGTACTTAGTCATGGTGAGACAGCAATGCAAGCACTGTTTTGGGCCCTTTAATACAAGAAAGATATTGAGTTGCTGGAATGTGTTCAGAGAAACAAAGCTGGTGAATGGACTAAAAAGACAAATGAGGAACTGATGGGGGAACTGAGGTTGTTTAGTTTTAAGAAAAGACTGGAGGGAGATCTCATAGTTCTCCATAACTACCTGAAAGGAGGTTGTGGTGATATACGTGGTGTCTTTTTCTCAGGTAACAAGGAAATGGTCTAAAGCTGTGCTGAGGATCTTTAGATTAGATATCAGGAAAAATTTATTCACAGTAGGATTAGTTAGGCTGCCCAGGGAAGTGGTGGAATTACCATCCCTTGAGGCAGTTATAACGTGTAGATGTAATGCTAGCGCTATAGATAGAAAATGAGACATGACCTGTCTCCTGGCTCCAAAAATTAATCTAGTATGCAATGGGTGTGTTTTACATCAATGATTTAGTGCCCTGGATGATGAGTTCTACTTAGGTGCAAATTCGTCTTACCAATTGTTTATCTTATGATACACACTCAAACACATACCTGGGGCACTTGAAGTAGTTTTCTTCCTGCTGTAACTGAATGAAAGGAGTGTGAAGAGGGGGCTACTCACTCAGTGATTTCAAGAGGACACGAAAATTAAATTTATTCAGGGGAGATAAGTATGGGTTCATGTAAAAGTCTCATGTTTGAGGAACCACTGTTAATTTGGACAAAATTGTTCAATCTAGGATTAATTATAAGGAGTAATTTTTTGTTTATTTTAAACAGTGTCATTTAACACTTCCACGGTGTGCTTCTTTGGTTGAAATTAAGACCATAGAATAAGACAATGGCTTTTGTTGAAAGAGACCTGAAAGATCATCTAGTTCCAGCTCTTCTTTTGAGGACAGGGTTGCCAATCACTAAATCAGACACTAGGCCAGATTGTTAAGGCAGAAGAGCCTTATCAGGTGATCTTGCCTGGAGCTCTATCTCCTCTCTGACTGCAAAGCCTCCTGGGGAATGTAGTTCTTCTCTTCTGGACATTAGCACTTTAACTCCCAGTGCACTACATGATGTTATGAAGTGGAATACCAGTAACCAAAAATCATAAAACCATGATAACCTCACTTTCGATGCATCCTAGGATGCAGTTGGCATTCTGAGCTGCAAGAGTACACTGCTGGATCACATCCAGCTTTACATCCACTGTAACCTCTAAGTCTTTCTCTGTAGGGCTGCTCTAATTGAGTTTTTCTCTTAGTCTGGATATTTCTTGAACCTCATTAGGTTCACGTAGGCCCACTTCTCTAGCTTGTCCAGGTCCCTTTGGATGGCATCCATTCCTTCTGTTGTATCAATCACACCACTCAGCTTGATGTAGTTTTCAAACTTGTTGAGTGTGCACTTGATCCCTCTACCTATGTCACTGATAAAGATGCTATGGATCATGAGTGCCACAACTATTAAAGAGCAGTGATTCCAAGACAGACCTCTGGGGTATACCACTCATCACCAGTCTTCTCCTGAAAACAGAGACGCTGACCCCTCTTGCTATGACCATCAAACCTATTCATTATCCTTCTAATCCACCCTTCAAATCCATCTCTCTCCAATTCAGAGATAAGAGTGTGGTGTGGGAATGTGTGAAAGATCTCGCAGAAGTCCAAGTAGTCAACATCAGTTGCACTTCCTTTGTCTACCAATGCTGTCACTCCATTGTAGGAGGCCACCAGCTTGGTCAGGCATGAGCTGCCCTCGGTGAAGCCATGCTGTCTGTCTCAGATCACCTCCTCATTTTGCATTTGCCTTAACATCTTCCAGGAGGATCTGCTCCGTGAACTTCCATGCACAGAGATGAGGCTCACAGGTCTCTAGTTCCCTGCATTTTCCTTTGTCTCTTTCTTAAAAATGAGAGTTATATTTCCTTTTTCTAGTCATTGGGTACTTTATCTGACAGCCCTGACTTATCACTCAAATGTGAGTGATAGCTGCTTGGCAACCACATCAGCCAGTTCTTTCAGTTCCCTAGGTTGCCTGTCATTTGGCCTCATAAACTTGTACATATGCCTGGGGGCATGAAGCCCCTGTACAAGAAAGACACAGCTCTTGGAATGAGTCCAGAGGCTGACCACTAAGATGATCAGAAGGCTGCAGAACCTATCCTATGAAGAAAGGTTGAGGGAACTGAGCTTGTTTAGCTTGGAGAAGAGAAGGCTCTGGGGAGACCTCATTGTGGCCTTCCAGTACTTGAAGGGAGCATATAAACAAGAGAGGAAACAGCTGTTTAGGAAGGTGGATACTGATAGGACAAGGGGACAAGGGGGAATGGTTTTAAACTGAAACGGGAGGTTTAGGTTACATATTAGGAGGAAGCTTTTCACACAGGGTGGTGAGGCTATGAAACAGGTTGCCCAAGGAGGCTGTGAATGCCCCATTCCAGGATGCATTCAAGGCAAGGCTGGATGTGGCTCTGGGCAGCCTGGTTTAGTGGTTGGTGATCCTGCCCATAGCAGGGGGGTTGAAACTAGATGAATGTTATGGTCCTTTTCAACCCAGGCCATTTCATGATTCTATGATTCGGTCTCTTGAGATGGTTTTGTACTTCTTCTCTTTAGGAAGGGGGGACTCCAGTCCCTTGACCTCCATCCAGAGGTTCAGGGATGTAAGAGATGTAGGAAACCTGATTGCCAGTAAAGACTCTGGCAAAGAACTTGCTGATTACTTCAGCCTTCTCCAAGTCTGTTGAAAACAGTTCTCCCTTTTCATTTATCAGATGTGGTACACTCTCCTTGTCAGAAGAGATGTCTTCTGACCAATTCTGCAAGTGCAGAATCCCGTCTTATTTTCAGCATTTCTCACCAAGTTCAGTTCCATGTACACCTTGACTTTCATGATACTATCTATCTCTGCACATCTAAATAGCATCACTATTCTTTTTAGACCTTGCACGCTTTCTTCCATGAGCTTTACGTGTCCCTCATTTCCCACAGTTTAACTGGCAGGTCCTTGTTCAACCATACTGATTTCCTGCCTCCTCTTCTCAATTTCTTATGCTGGGGGACAGATATTATTGTATTCTTAATGAAAGACGTATAGTGATATTCCCCTATATTGTGAGTATTTTTAAATCCATCTCTGTATTCTTAGGTTGTAAGTTCTGATAGAAATACATTAGAGAAAATACTGCTTTGTTTTTGCTGTCCTTCAGACATAATAAAAGGTTCTGCAGAGGCAGGAGACATGACACAGAAAAATATTGATTATACTGATCCTCTGGTTATGCTATTTCCTGTGTTTAACTTACCAATTTATTTGCACAGAAATTCATAACATATCTCTGGGCTTTTAAAACTCCTGGAACTCAAGAGACAGTTGGTGTCATTGATTTGATGATGTGTGAGACTTAGAACCTGACATTTTTCTAGGGTAGCATGATGGATAATTTGGTATTTTTGTTCTCAATTTCCACATTCCTATAAACACAAAAGAGATTTGTTTAAATGATATTCTTAGAAATATACTGCAGGATCTTTCAAAGTGCAGTTTTTTGGAGGAGCCATGTGGGACAATTCCTTTTTTTTTTTCTGAAAATACCTCTTTAATTTAGAATTTAAAGAATCACTTTTCCCTAAAACAATGTGTCCAAAGCAGACCTGTGACTGGTAGGAGAGCCACAGGTCACCACAGCTACATGGGATTCAAACTTGGCAATTCAGTCAAAAAAATGTGATCACTTCACATTTCACCTGAAACACCAAAGGGGTGAATCTGCCATTTTTAAAATTAACCATTTGTTCAATGAAAGTGGAATAGCAAGTTGTCATTGGTACTACCCAAGAAGCTGGTTCTCTGTAAGAACTCCTTCTTCTTGAGTCCACAATTCCAGGCATTCTTTTTGGTACTGAAATTGTTTTCTTAGTCCAGCCACTAGAATGTGTTGCAAGATTTTATTTTTTGTCCAGAATTATCTATAAATATGGTCTAAACCTCTGTGAAGGTACATACAAAGAGATAATTCCAGATTATTTCTTTGTTTTGTACTCCAAGGGAAAAAATATTAGAACATACGAATCTCAAATAAATCTATAAGATTTCTTCAGTGTACAAGAACACGAAGATTTTTAAGGGAAAGAAATGTATAACACACCACATTTTATTTTTATACCAATCACAGTTGTAAGATTTATTCTATGAATTATAGTTTGAGCATATATTTATATAATAGACACTTGGTAGATTTGCTAAAATATTGGACAAATTTGCAAGAAACATAATCTATTTGCTTCTAAATGCCTTAATTAGTTTTTGCCTTTTGATGAAATATTTCCTTCTATCTTTTTCTGCTTTGCTTAAGAAAACTTTCTCTTACTTGCACATTTTTTACTTTCTGTCAAGAATCTGTAGGTGAAAGCATTCAAAGAAAGAGGGTGAGAAGGGAGAAAAAAAAGAAGTCTTAAAACCTGAATGTGAATAATAACTCATAGTAATGAAGTAATTGAAAAAGTATTAACTACCCTGCTCTGAAGTGAATGCATGCATTCTCCACTGCCACAGTTCACACGAAGCGGAACATGGAGACAGTGGCAGTGACACTAAAAGATGTCTTCTCATCGTCAAAACTGGCCAAAGGAAAGCTCTCCATGCTCAGTGAGCAGGACCTCTTCTGTCTTTCCACAGTGAGCCTTCAGATTTCCCTGTTACCCAAAAGGAGAAAACTCCATTTGCTTCTTTCTGGTTCCTCAGAGTGTGAATCATCTATATATTTTGACCTTAGAGGAGAGAAAATGAGAAGTCAGAAGAGAAGGTAAGATGACCAAAGATGTCTCTCCCCTCCCCTCCCCTCCCCTCCCCTCCCCTCCCCTCCCCTCCTTCCCTTCCCCTCCCCTCTATCAAATGAGGTTGTTATCAAGATTTCCAATTAAAAAAAAAAAAGGGGAAAAAAAAAAAGGAAAAAAAGCCAGCCTAGATTTCTGTTTTGCATGAAAGAGTTTCAATTTGACTCTTTTTTACTCTTTTTTTTTTTTTTAATAGAACAAAACTTCATTCCATATTTATATTATTTCTTAATAACCTTATAGTATTTTTATTATCTCCCAATAACCTTAATAACAAAGTTTTATTTCACCCTAAGGCTGAATTTGGTACCTATGTATCAGACACTGTCTAATCTCTGATTGAACTCTTTAAGTAACATTAATACTTCTTTATGTGAATTGGGCAATAAGGAAATTTTTTCATCAGACTTTCTGGACAAATACTGAATTGTTAGTCTAACCACCAGAGGGCACCCATATTGTCCTTTGAAAATAAGACGATTCTAAAGAAGTTGCAAGAGAAGAATTAATAACAATTATTAAATGAGGTCAACAGATGTCAAATGAAGCACGTTCACTACTTCCTGCCAAATTCTACATGTGTGGAAAATTAAAACAATGCCTCATTACTAAACAATCTTTAAACAAATTCTGAGACCCATACTCAGGTTTTACTTAGGAAATAATTTCTTGATTGCCAAGTCCTGAAGTCCTTATGCTTTTAACCACTACCAGTTCTAGAAAGCTTCTATTGATGTTCGCCTGAGTAAGGACTGACAGAATATTGACCAGCTACTTTATCATTCAACTCACTGAGACATTTTCATGTCTACAACAAGAAGACAAATGGATTTTTAATTTTTGGCCTCAGACAATACATAATGATGCTGATAAGATGTTGACAGCGCTCATTTTTTAAGAATACAAAATGTGCAGATTTTTTTCCACATACCGCATAGCTAAAACTAATAGCTTTTTGCACTGTAAGTTCAATAAATTATAGATTTAACAGTCTTGAATAGTTGATAATCTTTTTTCCAGATTTCCAGTTTTTCCAAAATAGTTTTGATAACATCCTCAATTATCTTGCTATTGTGAAATACAAAAACCCTTGAGGACTGCTGATCTCTAAGGACTTTAAGGAAGAAGTTCAGGACTATTGGATTACCAACTCTCTGAAGAGTGTTTGTATATCTTGCTAGGTTCTGTCCACCACTATATCCTTCTTCCAGACATGTTAATATTTTGGGACATTTTTTGGATGATTTCATGTTTGTGTGGTTGCATTCTATGCACTGAAAATAAGACAGATCTTAGTAATGTTCTGTTAATTTGGGGAACAGGCACCATTGCTGCCAATATCCCCAAAAGACTGCCCCTAGAATATGATACTTGGGTTACTTGTCCTTTTTTTTGTGGTGTATAATCAGTAGGTGATGAACTATTAAGCTAAAAGCAACACTCAAACCCATTGTATGGATATTGTTTATGACCTGCTTATAATCTTCTTATTTTACAAATAAATCTTTGAGATATTTATGTAGCTTCTTTTGGGAGTCAAGGCTTACAAATCTGAATTGTGCTTTAAGGAAGAAAGTTTAACTTCCAGGCAAAAGTGCACCAGAGGTAGAAAGGGGTTTTAAAGAGTGCCAAACAGCCCTCACTGGTTAAACTAAAGGTAAAAAAAAACTGTGCAGAAGATTGCAAAAAAAACTTGCAATTGGAGATAAAGAATAAATAATTATCTTTGGTTCTATGTATGAAAAATTGTACGTTAGTGCAGAAATTCTTCCTAGCAGCCAAGTCTGGAGATATGTCTTAGAAGTAATTAGTTTAACTGATGTGGAATCAGTATAACCCCAAGACTTCAATAATTGTTTAAAGATTTAAGTTTCTCAGTTGATTTCATAAGCCAAAATATTCAGCAGCCAGGTTTGCGGCTGAGCTGTGAAAATTACCAGAACACTATGTCAGAACTCACATTAAAAAAAAATAAATTCAATTGAAGTCATGGGACTGGTAGTGAAGATTTTGAAGCTGGATGCAAAATTTTACCTGCCACATTTTAATTTGTGAAGAAACCCATAGGTCGTATAGGAGCGATACACAAAATTGAGACACAAATTTCTTCCTGTCTAAGTTTGTTTGTATAGGTTTTTACTCTGTAGGGTTAGAAACAAGAGCAGATTCTAGCTGAGATATATCAAGGAGAACAAATACATACTAGAAAATTTTTATGTGACAGTAGCCATATTTGAAGATAGTACATCTATGGACTTGGGAGCTTTTAATTTCACTATATATATATATATATATATATATATATAAAAAAACCAAAACCACCCTTTTTCTAAAAGTATCATGACTTACTTTTTTTTTCTTTCCCTTCCATTTAGTAAGTCCAAAAAGATACTCCTGTCTCAGATAGCTACTCTAAGATCTAATTGTCCAAGAGTAATCCCAGAGGTTATTTTGGCATTCTCTTTCTTGAGGGAAAAAAGTAGGTTCACTATAATATACACATCTCTGCACCAGTGGCATAAGCCCATTAATTGATTAATTAACTAGTTTTGTCATCTGAGTATATTCTAGAGGGTTTTCTTTTGAGTGGAGAGATTCAAGGCCTGTCGTGAACTCCAAATGTTGGAACCCATTGCTGAGAGAAAAGGAAACTTTGTGGAGGTGCAATACACTTCTTCCCTCCACTGAAATGGACCAAACTTTGAGATTCAAACTGCTGGACTTTTTCTTTCTGCTAGCTAAGGGCCAGGTGGAATCCAATTGCAGTCAGCAAAGGGAGCATGCATACTTCATCTAAATATCTCTTTTAAACAGCTAAAATCTAATGAGAGAAACAACAGCCTTCTCTTACAGCAGAGACTTGTGTCTGTGTGCTGTAAAAAAAAAAAGTATTCTTTTTTTTCTGGAGTCTAGGGATATGAAATCTACTTTTCAAGCTAGAGTGGCTCATGTTTAAATAAATATATGTATAAAATGCTCTGTATTGAGATTATATGAAGTTAGTTTGCATCTGAAATTAAATAAAACAAACACTGAAAACTTCTTACAATAGTGTTCACATTCCCTGCTAAGTTGTACAGGCCCTAAAACAGATGGTGAAGCCTCTCACAGTCAGATATGCCACACATCAAGATGAGGAAAATGTTTTAATTTTCAACAGACTGAGCTGACGACAAAGAAATGAACTACTGTAGCAGTTGCTTTATAGGTCTGATGAGCCTGATGAGTCACAAAACCTACCAGATCTAAGAAAGTTTAAGATCTTTTTCCTGTTGGGACATTTCACCTGAGGTAATGAGGAACTGATTCAAAGAGACAAATGGAATTGGGTTAAAAAAAAAAAAAAAAAAAAAAAAAAAAAAAAAAAAAAAAAAGAGAGATAAATAAGGAAAAAAAGGGAAATTAAAAAAACTTCTTCTTGACCTTTTCACACTTTGAGTACCAAACTGCAACCAAATATTTTTAAGTCCTGGAACAAGTAGAGAGAAGTTTTATTTTGACGATTGTAATTGCCATCAAGGTTTGAAACAGTCACACCACAAAAATGATGTTTCTGGCAAGCACCTGAAAGGTAAGTGCCAGAAATCTCACATGAAATGCTTGGTTTTCAGGAGACTGCCAGTTCAAAGTGGAGATTTGATAGGTTCAGATAATTTCAGTAAACATTCAGACTTCTGCATGATTGACCAAAGTTGCCGTCTGAATATTTTCATTCAACTGTCTGGATAGAAAACTGTATTTGTAGTATATAGATATTAGCAATATTAGGGTAACGCTCAATGAAGAATATTTTTTCATCAACTTTTGGGACTTATCTACCATTAAGTTCTTTTTTTCTCCTTTTGACTTCAGTATTTTGCAGAATGACAGCATCTGGGAGACATTTTTTTTTTTTTTTTTTTTTTTTTATATCTGAATTCTGTCTTCAGGAAGCTGGAAGTAAAATCAAAGACCTCACTGAACTGTGAAAACAGAAATAATTTGTTTGCTAACTGTGTTGAAAACAATAGCTTTTTTATTTTAGGATGCACAACAGCTACAGATTTATGCACAAAAACATTTGATTTTCATTTCAGATTTACCCCAGTAACAGACTTTTTCTTCCTTTCAGCTGATGGAAATCTCTGAAACAAAGAGCTCAGACAGGTTTCCGAATGTGTTAAATAATGGAAGTTTTCTGGACATTCGGAGCTTATATTAAGATACCAACCTTCATTACATCCCAGTTTCAATTCAGATTTGTTTAAACAAGCTTCCACCTGCACAACAACCCCTTTTACTGCCAGTGAAATACACTCTTCCCCAAGAAGCACAGTATTATAAATCACCAAAGTGCACATGTTGCTGCTGCCAGCATGAGAGGGGTCTGGCACAGTGAATCTGAGGAGTAATGAGGGACATGGAATAGCCCACACACATTAAGAAGGGAGAAACCAGAACACACAGCCTTAGAGGGTAGAAAGCTTTAAGTTAAACAGGACCTATGAGATTCAGATATGGAGTTTTAATTTGTTACCTGTGACCATGAGGAGAACAACCAGTCCCAAACTGAAGACAAATCATTAGATAACACAGCATGCTTGCGTACAAATACCTGTGTATTATAAACTAAAAATAGATTATAACATCAGACTGTACTGTGTGCGTTTCATGAGAAGATAGTTCAAGATCATCTCATGCATGTACAAAATCTCTAGCAGACTGAGCAGACTGCAATCTGAGACCCATTCTTGCCCAAGCTGCACATTCTCACCACTTGATCAAGTTTGCTCTATCGAGTATTTTCTCAGCAATGTCTCAGGAGCTAGTTCTGAGTATGAACAATGACTCTCAGCCTCTCTCTAGCTGCAGTTCCCACTGGGAACAGTTGTTTTCTGTCTTAAGAGTATGTAATTCCTTGTAGTCTCCATTTACCGTAGCCTCCTTCTCTTCCGAAGGCAACCGGTGGTCTTATGGCATCCTGGGGGTGGTCTGCAGACCTCCTCTTAGCTGCAGTTGCTCTGGTTCCTGTTGCTGCTCCAACTAATTCATACCCAGCTCAATGCCACCCACAGTGTGCAGTTGCATGTGAATATCAGAAAGTTCTCCCAGAGATGCCAGCTCTATCTTCCTTTGATGCACCACATTAGGTCCTAGTGGGCCAAATTCTTCCCTTACACACATGCAACTCCTGCTGATTTCAACCAAAGCTGCAGATTGACAACGCATAGCTAAACAGAGATTAACCACAGTTTCTGAAGTATCACAGAATATATCTTCCTCCAGTCCTAGAAGTCATGTTCTTCAATGCCTCAGCTATGCTAGTCTGTTTGTCCATATCCCTCTGTAAACACGTTTTTATGAGTACACTATTGCAAAATGTTAATTACCTTAAAGAACTCTCACTGCCTGAGGAATTTTCTGTACTGTGTCTACAAACTACACATGTAGACATGAGCAATTTCTGAATACACTAGCTTGGACACCGCAAGGAAAGTATCTAGAAATGTAGCTGGAGATTCAGTGCAGGGTACAAAACTTACAAGGAAACTGGGTAAAGAGTCATGGAATTTACCCATATTATACTGAGATATTCGCACTTATAGCAATGCTGAGTTAGTTTGAGGATAAATGATCTTCAAAGAATGTATATGAATTGCAGCCATGGTACATACCTCAGTGTATGCATCCCCCAAAATAGTGATCATTAAGCTCATGCAATTATTTGCAGGATTGAATTTTAATTATATCGTAGTTGTTCCACTCCTTCATTCACCATATGTGCAGACTAAAAAGCCAGGTTAGCAGAGCATGACATGCACATGCCTGTGGATTTTTGTTTCAGTTTTTTAATAAGGGACATATATTTTGTGCTAGGATTACAGCGATGAGCTGGGTGCAGCTCTGAAAGCAATCAGACGCAGTTATTTGCATTTATGTTTAAAAAATGTTCTGTATGTTGAACCCCAGGCAGTTTATAAAGTATGTAGGTTAGTAGGAATACTTTAGAATAATCCTCTCTATATCTTTGCAATATTTTTGAGAAATAAATAAATACACAACTGTCAATACCAACCTGAAAGACAGCCATGTTTTGTACACACACTCTTTTTTTTTTTTTTGCCATGTGTATTGGCACGAGACTATCCTAACAGCAAAGACTATATTGAATTTTATATAGCAGAGGCTCACAGAATTTGTACCCACATCACTCATTTCATACAGCCTGCAATTAATTTGTTGCAGAAGGATAACAGATTATTCATCCATGAGTGGCAAATTTAATACAGGATGGAAAATCTCATGGAAAAATTAGGATTGGACTATTCTCAGCTAGCTCAGGCAGGAGTGTCTTGGTAAGATAACATAAAGCAAGGCAAGATAAATACAGGATATAGCAAGATAATGCAAGACAAGACAAAGGTACAAAGTTAAGTGGGATAAGCTGGTTTACAGGATGCCTGGTCACAACCCTGCTAGGGAACTGAGGGGTTACTATGCTACCATCATTTGATTTTTCGTTTTGTACTGCTGTCTTCAGAATATCTGCTCACATAGCATCTGCTTAGATGAAATACAAGCAGTAGGAGTCCAATACAGATGAAATGGTAGGACTGACTGCTCTGTAGCTTCTTCCTTCCATGCATTTTTTTTTTCTCTTCTCTAACCTCATGAGTTTCCCCCTTTGCTTGGTCACGTAATGCCGCAGAGCTTGCAAAGAGTGCAACTTCCTCAGCATGCTGATTGCCTTGGCATTCGTCCCTCAGAGTCATAAGGCTTAAAGCTGTGACAGTCCAACAGTCATTTTACTCTGCCATGTTTCCTGGCAACACGGTGAGAGAGAAGCTCTGCCAAAACCATCAGTGAAACTAACTTCATAGAGCTGGTTATTTTAGATTTCATTGAAATTAAGGACAGAAGAGACAAGTTAAAACTGTTTCATCTGGACTTCCTGTTTATCCTTAGAATTTAAATGCCTGCATCTCCCATCCAAGCATCTATTTCTCTGAGGACTTTTACACGCAATATTTAAATCCTAACTCAGTCTCTGTAGGGTCTTGCCTCTAACGGGTACTGAGGGGCTCAAAACAGGATACTGTATGCCAGGTAGGTCCTCATCAGTACTGAATGGAAGGAGGTAGCAATTATTTAGATCCTCTAACCATGTTCTTTCTAATGTAGCCAAGTAGGCATTTTGCATTTTTCACTACAAGTACACTGTGTACTCACAGTGTGGTTTTCATCTTCCCACTTGCGCTAAGGAAAGTTGTTCTGTCCCAGGTGCAGGACTTTGCTCTTCTCTTGTAGAACTTCATGAAATATCTTTTGTTCTGAACTTCAAATTTATCAAGTTCCCACTAGAGTGGATCTCTGCTATTCAGTTGGGGGTTATTACAGTCCTCAAATTCACTAAAGGTATGTTCTGCCTTATTATCCTATTATAAAATAGCGAACTTTGTGACTACATTCATGGTACAAAAGGTAAAGGATGAACAGAGGACTTCAGATCCACAGATTCCCACACCAAAAAGATTCATGCCATGGTGTTTAGCCAGATCTCTGCACACAGGCTGTGAGCCATCTCCTGTCCTTTCTTACAGATAGATAGGACAGTATGAGTAAGTTGTTCCAATATTTAATCATTCTCACTGCTAGGAAATTCTATCTTGTTTGAGTTTGTTTAAGGAAATTCTTTCTGCCCTTTTCTAACTGTTTCACATTTTAGTCTGAAGCTTTACTACAGTGTTACATGAGTTAGTATGGAAAAGCATCCTTAGATATAAAATCTTGAGATCTTTTCCTACATTTTTAGAGTCAGTATTTCACATTTTCTACTACTGAAGATGAGGAAATTAATTTATGAAAGCATTGCATTTATTTTCCCCTCCTTGTCTGCAATATTTGGAATTTTGAGTTTTTAAAATAATTTTACTCATGCCACTGTAGGATCATTCACATCATATCTGGTACAGCAAGAAACTACTTTTCATGTGTGTTTTATAGATCTATATGTATTTCATACAATGATAACTACACAGAATGAAGTCACCTGTATATGATATCTATGAGGACTGGTGAAGCAGAAATCTATGGATATATTTTAATATCTATAGTCAATTAAGATGTTTCCAGCCTACCATAAACTTCAAATGCTGCATCTGAGTTCTTGGTTTCATAGTTGAGGAGTATGGGATGATGCTGTTAATAAGAACTAATTCAGTGTTGCTGTCTCTTTGCACAAATAAATCTAGTGGTGAGCTTAAAAAGCACAGCAGAGGAGATCTGCTTGCACACCAATTTAGGAAACAGAAATTATGACCTGTTTGATTTAATGTTTTTCTTTCTTCTAGTATTTATTTTCCATGTATGTTCACTGCATCTGGAACTGCTCCTAATCTTTGGTGAGAAAGTCAGAAAGGCGAGAAGGTAGAAACAGTCAAACACTGCAATATAGATTTCCCATAGACGTTACAGCTGCTCTGCATTTCTCTGGTGACACACAGAAGCCTTATATTAGTTAATCTACTTTTATGACTGTCGTGTATCACTAGGGTAACAGAAAGCCCCTGGAGCACACTGGTGAATCTGGTTCCATGAATGTGCTTTTGGCCACATCTGACATTTGTTTTTATCTTTATTATTCAGCAAGATAGTTTCCTTTGACAGTGGTGGAGTAGTAGCTGTTATGTGCAAGAGGAAGCTAGAGCAAACTTCTGAGAAGAAAGTGCTTGAATTTCTAGCTTTAAAATGGGATTTGAGATCTCTGCCTGCAGTTTCTAATTATCACAAGCTTTTGGTAAAACTGCTTGCGTGACATGATTTTCCTGATCATGACATGTAAAATGAAAGTGAAATATTTTTATTTCATTCTTCCTATATTTCATTTACTTGCACTAAATACTGAGATACAGCAACTGCCTTTGGGTGTCTCTTTGAAAAGTACCCAGCAGCACAGATTTCTAGTTTGTGATGAATTCGTAAAACAAGGTTCACTTTCTTTAATTCATGCCTAATGGTGCTTTAAATGAGACACAGAAAACTTCACATGCACTCTGACTTTATCCTGCCTACAGTGCTAAACAGTTTGACTAGAGCTACTCATATTTCCTCTAATATGCTGGTAGCATTTTCTATCCTACCAGCCAAAGAAGGTGAACATCTGATAGAATCCTGGAACTGCACAACACCTGGCATTTTTGCCAAAATATTTCCAAGGTGTTACACAGTGGTGAAAAATAAATTTTGCAAATTGTTTTTCACCCCACTACTAAAGCTTGTCCACTTCCAACAGAAACATTGCTCATGTCTCAGGAACTTTCTGCCTCACTTTGTATTTTATGAAGAGAAAAAGTAGGGAAGGAACACTCTGAATAATTCCTCACAGTCCTCCGCCAGCACCTACCTCATCTGTAAATTCAAGTCCAAAACGTATTGTTAAATGCTTATGCCATCCTTCTGAGACTCGTATCCAATTTTGTCTCCCTTTACATGTGCTTCCAGGGCCAATGGGATTGCTTCAGCATCAATTTAAGGGGGGAAAAAAAGGAAAGAGGGGGGAAAAATATCCTCCTAAACCCCTTATTAATGTGGGAGGTCTCAATTCTCCCAGAAGGCCTGTGAGACCTTAACTGTGTTCATTTGGAGACAAATTTTGGCTGTTTGCCATAATTAAAGGACAATGTGGGAGCTTAAGATCTGTACAACCTCTGTCATTCTGTAGGTGTTTCAGAGAGGTAGCTGATGGAAAACATAACGCAAGTCCGAGCTTATGTATACTGTGGAATAGCAGGATGATTTCTTCTCTCCTGTCCTGTCTGGGGATTCTCGCAGTTGTGTACCAAAGTGGAAAACTGCCTCAGTGTCTCGTCTGTTAGGAAAGCGCTGCTTTTGCTGGCCAGGAAACCAGGCAGGTGGGCAGACGTTTCATTCCAAAATTTCCAGTTGGACTATATTCCTTTAGCCAGGTATGAGGCTAACTTGTGTACATAACATTTCCATTCATTTGTCGTCGCCCCCCTCTCTAACTACTTATTTAAGAATCATATTTATGATTGATTGCACCAGTCCTATTTGCCTAGTTGTTGTTTTTTTTGGGGGGGGTTAATGTTTCACCTTGTTCTGTTGTTTATTCCCAAGCCACCTATGAACTGGCTCACCTGTTGCATGTTGAGAAGTAAGATGATGAATACCAGTTCTGTAAAACTGCTCAGACGAGGAAAATTACATGGCCATTATAAGTCAGTTGCATGAAAATCCTTGGGTAAACATCATGTAAGTCAATGAACTGAGCTTTAAGTTGGCACATTTTCCTTTTAGGTAATGGATAACCCTGCATACAAATACTGGAGTGTTCCCTCTGAACTAATAATGAGGAGGAAGAAAAGATCATAGTTGGATTTAGTACAGCCAAGTGTGAGGGCAAGAATTTTATTAAAGGAGTTCAAACAAAAGGGCAGGCATGACCAAGATGTTATGCCTAAGGATTTAAATTTAGTTTCCTGTATAAGTATGCAATGTCTGCCAAAAGACAAATTGTTTCCAGGGCAACATTTGAAAAGAGTGATCATATATCCCTTAGAGCCAGGCTGTTGAATGGTTATACAGCAAGACACCACCATGACTTTGTGTGTGTGTACCTAGTTTTGTTCAGTAATGGTGCTAAGTGAGATTGTATTGGAAGGAATGTCACTCACAGTAGGCTTTTTCTGCCATCTTCCAAGAGAAGGGCTACCAGTGAAAGATTTCCATCTAGGAGTCTATTACTCTGGACGCTGATGAGTGAAATTGCAGGTGGCTGTATAAGAGCACCAAGATGTGAATTTTAAGGAGTGGCTGGTGGAGTTAGGCACTTAGTTCCCACTGAATTGTAGCAGAATTTGCATATTTTATATTTTATGACCAAGTTTTTTTTTTTTTTTTTTTTTTTTTTTTTTTAAATCTTAGACTAAGAAGCCTTACACTGAGAAATGGATGAAAGACTGATTGTTCTGTGCATCTAATTTCCAGGGTCAGAAATTATGCTGATGATAACAGGAGTTTCTTCTTGGTGCACTGTCTACCAGTTGCTGAGCCATGTATCTCTAGGTTATTTCGTACATGATGATAAATACAATTAACAAAGCATCAATACTTTAGTTTCAAAAATGTGGGTATCTCAATCTGAAGGGGGATCACAGCACTTCTTACAGTTATTTGTTTCATCTCTAACATGCTTAAACTGCTCTTGGATGTTGAAAATATTGCACTGACAGCTTCATGATCATTTTCTTAAAACAGAAGCATAAACATCGAGATAGTTCTTGCACTTAATGTATAGCATGCCTTTTATTTCCCTGGGATTGGGTTAGAAATAGTTAGGAGATTGACTTTTTTCCTCTCTTCTCTAGTTTAAGAAAATAAGTTATTTGAAGTTGCTCAATTTTGACTGAAATAGAGAGATTCCCCCCCTTTTTTTTGGAGGGGGGGAGGGGAGGGGCAGGAGGGGGAGGGGAAGAGGGAATGAACTATGAAGTCACAAATATTTAATTTAATTCAGTGTTTTACTCATGCCTTTCTTCTTTCTTTTGTGAAGCTAAAACCACTGATAAAATGAAACACCATTTTGAATCTAAACCTTTTGTTCTGAAAGTGTAAAAATGAAGTTTTTAGCATTCCAACAAGACTGTTCTTTTTTAAGAATCAACAGCAACTGAAAAATACATTAGTTTATGATGGTTTCATTTTTATATTTTTTGAGAGAAAAAAACAAAAAAAAAGATGGTTTTCTATTTTATTTTATTCTAGACAGAAACTAGTTGAATCTAGTTGGAAAAGATTATAAGATGAGTGGAAAAAATAGCATATAAGAAAGTAGAGTGCCAGGGCATTGTACTGTGTTGCAGTTGTTGTGGCTTAAATGCAACAGTCATGATGACCTTTTTCTTCAGTTAATACAGAATCATTTCCCTCTTGGGTGGCTGAGATGGCAGTGTGCAAATTTCAGGCACCAGCTCATGACTTTATGCTTAGTAGAACATACTTATTTCTGCCTTCTAGTGCTGATTCAAACTTTACTGAGGAAATCTTTTGTTTTGTGGCATTTTTTTTTTTTCTACTCAAAGCTAAAATACCCAAAATCATAGTTTCCTTCTGTAAGTACCGACATTAATTCTGTTCTTGAGAATAAAAATGTTTAAACGACACAGCTGGTTTAGAAAAATCCCTTTTCTCAGATATTTGCTTGAGAGAATGGGGTGCTGGAGAAAGAGGGTTTGATTGTTTGTAGTTTTACGTCAGGAAATCTAGCAGAAGCCACTGCAACATCTCATAAAACATCGTGCAGCTGTGTGCAGACCTCAGGGTGCACAGATGCATATGTATTAGATTTCCTTGGAAGGGGCGCAAGCTGAACTTTTTGGTTTTGACACCCGACAGCATCCAGCAAAGGTGAGGTCTGCTACTTGTGCTTTAAGTTTCAAAATTAAAACCGTGTGTGTTGCAGTGCTCACATGACATGTATAAATGTATAAATGAGGGCCATTAAGTGAGTGCGTTTACACATCATTTAAATGAAACAACACATCTAACCAGATGGACGCCTAATTGTGTATTGTTATTTCTGTATCTATTGTCCTTCCTTTTATACCCTCACTTTTGATATGTCCATCTCTTTGATCTGAGCTCCTAGAGTGGAGGCCAGGACCTTTCTTCTCTATATTTTTGTGAAGATGTTAAGTACAACAGGGAGTGCAATTTTTTCTCTCCTAGCTGTAGTCATTAAACACTTAGGCATTTAGTCTGAGATTGACAGTTTGGCATCCTCACCAGTCTATGGAAAGAAAAGGAGCGTTTAAAAGCTTTTAGCTTTTTGAAAGGAGCTTTTAACCTATTCAAAGAGACAGATATAAGACAAGTCAATATAATCTTGTATACATTCTTATATAACTCCTTCCTTATGATAAAAAAGAGGCTGAATGACTAACTTGTACAAAGTGCCACTTGTTCAACAGCAACAGTTAATGAGTTGAAACCAAGCTCATCAAACAATAAAGAGAGCTAAAAAGAATATAGAAAAGTAGAGAAGAGATGACATTTATGGGCCACTGAAAGATATTGAATCTTTCTACCCAATCTTTGCATATAGCAATTTCTTTAGCATTTTATTCAGCTGTTTATGAGAAAGTCTGTCAACAGTGCTGCATCTTATTATCTTTCCCAGTATAGCAGCCCAATTTAAGTAGGAAAATCAGATCTCAAATCTTGATGCATGTAGGAGGATTTCAGAATTCAAAATCTAGACAAGTGTCTGTAACAGTTGGATAAAATGACAATAAATAAATAAATCTGAATGTTAACTGAACTGCAATCCCTCTTTCAGTTCAGTTTTTAAACATGCCAGTGGAATGAAGCATAAACTCTTATTTTTCAAATACGTTTTTTTTTGTTCTTGAAAACTAGCAAAGTATTCCACACAAATATCACCCTCTGCCGAGATAATTCTATCATAGAATCATAGAATCATTGAATTACCCAGGTTGGAAAAGACCTTGAAGATCATCAAGTCCAACCGCAGCCTAACCAGTACCTTATCTCTAAAAAGCAAACAAACAAACAAAAACAAACAAACAAACACAAACAAACAAACACAAACAAACAAACAAAAAAACCCTCTGCTAAATCATATCCCTAAGTACCACATCCAAATGGCTCTTAAACACATCCAGGGATGGTGATTCAACCACCTCCCTGGGGAGCCTATTCCAGTACCTAACTACCCTTTCTGTAAAGAAGTTCTTCCTAATATCCAACCTAAACTTGCCATGGCACAACTTGAGGCCATTTCCCCTCGTCCTGTCACAAGTCAGTAGTGAGAAGAGACCTGCCCCACTCTCACTGTAAGAACCTTTCAGGTACTGGAAGACAGCAATAAGGTCTCCCCTCAGCCTCCTCTTCCTCAGACTAAACAGCCCCAGCTTCCTTAGCCTCTCCTCATAGGGCTGATTCTCCAAGCCCTTAACGAGCCTCGTTGCCCTTCTCTGAACCTGCTCCAGTACCTCCATGTCTTTCCTGTGCTGAGGTGCCCAAAACTAAACACAGTACTCGAGGCAAGGCCTCACCAATGCCGAGTACAGGGGCAGGATGACTTCCTTAGTCCTGCTCACCACACCATTCTTGATACAAGCCAGGATGCCGTTGGCCTTCTTGGCCACCTGGGCACACTGCTGGCTCATATTTAGCCGACTGTCCATCAGCACACCAAGGTCCCTTTCCGTCTGGGAGCTTTCCAGCCACACCTCCCCAAGCCTGGGTTGCATGGGATTGTTGTGACCAAAATGCAGGACCTGACACTTGGCTCTATGGAAACTTATTCTGTTAACCTTGGCCCTTCAATCAAGTCTATCTAGGTCCCTCTGTAGTGCCCTTCTCCCCTCAGGCAGATCAACACTTCCTCACAGCTTAGTGTCGTCTGCGAACTTACTGAGGGTCAATCAATCTTATCCTGTAAGATGTTGTCACAACACATCTACTTCTTTGTTTTTCTTATATAAACTTCTATTCTTTTTTCCCTCCACAGATGGTAAGAAAAAAATAATAGCAATACCAGCTTTTCTAGTGGATCTTTTTTCCTTTGGACTTCAAAGTACTCAATAAAGGTCAATATTGTTATTCCCCACTTTTATATGAGTACTGAGTTGTGGAATGACATTTTAAAATGGAATCTGCATATTAGTTTGCAGTTAAATACAGAAATTAGTATCCTTTTCAGTAATATTAGCAGCAGCTGAAGGGGGTCTTAAGGAGTATCAGTACCCCAGTAGCAGTACACTTAGGACTTCTGGCACACAGCAAAACAAATCTGCAAATTTCCTTCATTATTGTGTCCCATTTTGCTGTCATGGCACTTGCTTTTTGCTGCATTTATGCCAGGCAGCTGCACACCAAAGTGTTGCAACCTCTGGACTGTTCGTCAGTTGTTTTTTTATGGTGATAAAGTGAAAGCATAATTTATAATGATACAAGGTATGTGTTCATGTGCACGTGCAATATGTGTTACAGAGGTGTGTACCCGTTATGTGCGATTGCTTAGCTGCCATCTGAGCCGCATCTGTTAGAAATGAAAAATATGTGTTTTCTCACCGACATTCTGGGCCACTTGAAGGTGAATATTTTCATCAGATCTCTCCCCATCCTGTAATTTATAATCAGTGGAGGTAGTATGCAGTGCTTTAAGACCATAAAACATAGAAAATTCTCATGGAAGGAAAAATTCATAATGTTTGCCAGATGATAATGCAGAAGGTCTACATGCTCAGAATTTTGATTGTTGACCCCTGTTACCTTCTTCAACAACACAAGATGGAAGAATATAATAAGATTATGGTAAGTATTCCACAAGCAAGTAGTCCACTGTGTAATGGGACAGACTTCTATTAAAGTCTGTGAAGAGGATTTTATACTTGACTGCTAGCTGTATGCACATCCTACACACATGCTCTGGAATAGGGAGACTACGTCAGGGGATGGAAGGGAAAAGGTGGAAAGCAAATAAGAGCACAGATGTAAAGAGTTAAGGGAAAGCATTGGGAGAATATCACTCAAGTTCTTTTTCTGCAAAAAATGAAAGATCCTTTCTAGGCTTTAAAATTTGACATGCATAAAATGCTTATTTGTACTTCCTGTTTATTTTTAGTCTATTTTATGAACTCAGGAGTGTAATGCTAGTCAAACAATGTAAAAATGGAAATGTTTTCCTGGAAAATGTTCTGCTCTTTTCACATGATAGCTCCTGAAATAATAATTTCTTTTGCCTTTTATTTCAATTAGTGCTGAAGAACAGGTACAACTCTTGGAGGTACTTCCTAGGATTCCCTAGTTGTATCTGTGTAAATAAGATTGCAAACCATTCTCTAACTCTGAAGCCACTGGCACAAAAAGCTAGTGAAGTTCCTCATCCTTCACAAGATCTCACTGCCTTTCAGAAATTGTGCCCAGGCCAATTATTCTCCCTAACAGTGCCCAGAAACTGTTTACAAATTTCCAACGGCAGACACTGCCTTGTTTACTTGTTTAATAGATTTACGCTGTTTTGCTCTAAACATCACTTATTGTTCATGCAAGTGATGAGTGGTGTTCCTTTGGTGACGAGTGGTGTTCCCCGGGGGTCGGTGCTGGGGTCATTCATCTTTAATATCTTCATCAGTGGCACTGACAGTGGGATCATGTGCACCCTCAGTAAGTTTGCTGATGACATCAAGCTGTGGGCTGCAGTTGACACACCAGAGGGACGTGATGCCATTCAAACAAACCTGGATGGGTTTGAACAGTGGGCCCAGGAGAACTTCATGATATTCCACAAATCCAAATGCAAGGTCTTGTACCTGGGTTGAGATAACATACACTACCAATACAAGCTGAGATGCGTAAGGATAGAGAGCAGCCCTGCCCAAATGACTTGAGGATACTGATGGATGGTAAGCTGGACATGAGCCAGTGGTGTGCCATTGCAGCCCAGAAGGCCGGCTGTATCCTGGGCTGCTTCAAAAGAAGTGTGGCCAGCAGCTCAAGGGAGGTGATCCTGCCCCTCTGCTCTGCTCTGCTCTCTTAATACCTCACTTGGAGTACTGCATCCAGATGTGGAGTCCTCAGAACAAGAGAGACATAAACCTGTTGGAGCATTTCCAGAAGAGAGCCACAAAAGTGATCCAGGTGATGGAACACCTATCCTACAAGGACAGGCTGAGAGCTGAGGCTGTTCATCCTGGAGAAGAGAGGACTTCAGAGTGGCTTTTCGGTATCTAAACAGGGGCCTGTTTAGAAGGAAGGAGACAAGACTATTAGGATCTGTTGTGACAGGACTAGGGGAAATGGTTTCAAACTAAAATAAGGCAGGTCTAGGTTGGATATATGGTAAATGTTTTTTATGATAAGCGAGGTGAAGCACTGGAACACATTGTCCAGAAATGTGGTTAGTGTCACATATCTGGGGACATTTAAGATTGGTCTGGATGGACCTCTGAGCACCCGATCAAGCTTTAGATGTCTCTTCCAGCTCAAACAATTTTGTGAATCAAAGTATTCCCATATACTCGTTTATCCAAGAAGGAAGAAATAGTAGTGAAAAAATGTCCATAATTTAGAGAAAATACTTGTTCTTATTAATGCTAATGAGATTATGATAGCAATAGCAAGATTATTCTAAAAATAATATCCTGCTCTGTCTTGGCAATGGAGCATTAACTTACAGGAGATTACAGTTTCTCTCTCTCAGAATTAATTCTGTGCTTCTACTCTACTATTTGGTAATTCAGGATCTGTGCATCCACAACAACATTTTCTCTGTTTTCATCACTTGGTTTCCTATCCAATATGGTGTTTCATTATATTTACAAATTGAGCAAACTTGTCCAGAAGACATGACATAAAACTAATAATGCAGTTGCACTGCTGAATTTTTGGAATCACAGATTGTTAGGCACAAAGATAAGTGAAACTGACTTTCTTTAGATGAGATTCCTAGTTACTCAATCATCTAACATTTTGTTTTCCTGAACTTATGTGATAAACACTTTTCTTTGAAATTCATGCTAGGTTTTCCACTAATTTTGTTGCATTTTATATCACTCTGTTATGTCTTTCCTGCTCATACTAAAAACTAAATTAACACAAAGATAGTCAGAGATGATCTGAAGAATAAAAATTCCAAATCCTTGCTTAGACATTTTATTCACATGCAAATATGCTTTGACTGACTGAATTGAGCTCTAACATAAACTGCACAAACTGCACATCCAAAGTGTCTGTTCTCACAGTGTATTCTGGATTTCTTCTAGAACTGTCCAGAATTTCCTTCTTGTCCCAGGACATACTGCCTTCCTCATCTGGCAGCATATCATGAAAATGTGCAGGTAGAAACAAAACAGGAAGTTTGTAGCCTCTGGCATATTATTTTAAGGGAATCTACTGTACTGACATTTAGGTAACTAGAGATGAATGAACTAGCTCAGTCTAAATAACAAACAGCCCAACCTTTGCCCACTCAGAAAGTGACCCCCAACCCAAATCTTTTTCCAATTTGCATTGGTTCAGAGAGATCAGCTGTCGTGTCTGTCAGCTGGTAGCCAGACACCAGAGCAGACAAAACTAATTAGGACATACTCCCTCATCTGGAGATTAAACATGTTTTGTGTGCTCATTGAATGTTCCCATAGTTACAACTTGCATTAAAACCTCCTGGTCTTAAAGTAGTGTCTTCATAACCAAAGCAAGTGAAAAAGTAGCTTTTTCCCAGATAAACTTGTGAAGTTGAATTTGTCATAACTAGGTGTTTAGTTCCTAGCAAAGCCTAGTCTGCAAACTTACTGACATCTCATTTTAGAAGATCTGATTTTCAGAATAACTTATTTGTGAGCTTTTTCAGTTCACCAACTCACTTATGATTAACATTTGTTCAGAAAATATTGCAAATCCAAAAGTTCTAAAAATACCCATAATTTGATACTTCAGTGAGGTGCTGCATATTCTAGGTGGCTAGAAACCATAAGCCACGGAATAAAGACAATTTGTAACAAAGAGAAGTTTTAACTAAGTATCTTAACTTTGAACCTGAACTAGATAGCTTGCTGACTATAAGAGGAAGAGTAGGAAGCTTTCTAATCTTTCTAAAAATAAACATTGGTGTTGATGTATGTTCTTGTACATTGCTATAATTGCACCTTTTGAGTGACTGTGCTTTACCTTTTGTTATTTTCTGCCCAGATTTCAGTCTGATTCAACAGTCATCAGACAGTGCGCTAAGGTATTTGAGTCAAAAGTATATTTATCCTGGACTTTTATGCCAAAGGTATTCAGAATCTGAGGAACAGTCAAGATCCCAGTAGGCATCAAAACCAAGATTAAACATGCTTACGGATAGAGACAGTATAAGGCAACCTTTTTTTATGGAGAGACTATAAACTCACATGTTCCACATGTGTCCGTGAATGATGAAAAAGAGATCTGAGGAATATAGCATTTCAGAGGAACCAAGTATCAGTTTCTTTTCATACCTAATTGTGCTTCTGAAAACAAGTTTTAATTGCATAGTACATACTGAAATGGTATAGCTATTCTAAATTCAGAAAACTCAGCAGTGTGGTCCAAAGTGTTTAATTTTATCAGGGAGGATGGACAAGGTTGTCTCCAGAGGACTGTTTTGTTCCCAGCTATTCTGTGATTCTGTGACACCTTACTTGTTGCCACCCAGCTGTCAGTTGAGGTGTCTGAGGTCCCCATAATTCCTGTGTCTTATCCACCTATGACCTGCAGCTCTGTTTGGTACCTTAAAGCATTACAAAAGACATAAGGAACTTGTGTTTAGGCAGCCAAGTCTTCCCTTAGCTGACAGCTGAATAACTGTGCTTCTATGATTGTATTAACTGTCTTCATTGACAACTGCACGAGCTTAGCTATTTGGCCCATGTAATACAATAGTATTGCTTAGAAAGTTAAAGTAAGGTGTATAAATCTCTTGCTGAACTTCACATTTACTTTGTTTAGTCACTCTGCCTTCTCAAAGGGAAGTAGCAGGCACTCTCATCCCAACATAAGACCAAAGGATGACTCACCATCTTAAGGTTGCCAGTCTCCACTGACTGCAGAAAAATTCCAGGGCTTGGGAACACAGGTTTCTGCTGTCTGTGCTTCTTACAAGCTGACAAGGGGCTGAACATGCAGCTCAGAAGGTAAAGAAATTTTTTCCTTGATGTCTGTGATGGAGCTTAGGACCTTATAGAACAAGAAACAGTTTAAGACCAAACAAAATGTTCCTGGATCAACACAATGGAAAATATATGCATAATAATACCCATCAAATCTGATGAAGGCAGGGTGATATCACACTGAATGTGTATTCTCACTTGCTGTATGTATTTAATTAAGCTCAATATGAAAGCAGTTACTTACCTGCACAGTTATTTCACTGTTTCTGTGAGTGCTGGCTGCACATACCAGCATCACACTTGGCATCCAAGAGAAACAGCCATGCCCTGGGGTTTTGCAGGCCTAGCACTACTAGCTGGGAGAGGAAAGGGACTGCCATGCTTTGCTCTGCTCTGATGCAACCTCACCTTGAGCACTGTGTGCAGTTTTGGGTTCCAAAATATGAGAAAGATATAAAACTATTTGTCCAAGGGAAGAGAGCTACCGTGATGACGAAGGGGCTGGAGAGCAAACTGTATGAGGAGTGGTGAAGTTCTTGGGTTTGCTCAGCCCAGAGCTTAGTCCTATACTGGACTTTTTATCCCTGGAAGAAAAGGGCTACAGACAAAGCAGGATAAATGAATATGGAAGTGGTTTTGTGTGCTGCGTATCTTCCCTGTTTCTTTGATTATTTTTAACAATAGTAAATGTTTGATGCTTTCCAGGCATTGTGGCTGTTCTTTGTCTAAGAATCTCAAAGCATTTTAGAAAGATTAAAATTAAATCTTACTCTACATGTATATGCAGCATAAGCTTTATCACGATTTATGCAACTGTTATTAGAATAGTGTATCATTTAGGAGGTGGGAAGCAGAAACACAATGTGGTTATCCAGGCTCCTGTAGTGGTCACTAGAATCTCTTATTGGTGTACAAACAACTACTGTGGACAGGATAAATGGCATGAGGACCTTTATTGAAAAGTCAGTGCTTGCCAGCAGTTACTGACAAGCAGTTACTGAGATCATAAACAATATTATTGATCCTGCCAAAATGTATGGGAATATAGAGTCTAACTTTTATATTGTTCATGTTTTCAGACTGTTAAGACAGTCCTTGTTATTTACCTAATACTTCCAGCTCTCTTTTTAAGTTCTCTTTGCATATCTTTAAAAAATTGCAACCCCTTTTAAGTAAAGCTGCAATTTGATACAGAATCTTAGAACACATTTTCAACTAGTTAAAAGCCACTCAAATTCCTTAGCCATGAGCAAAACTGTACAGAGTGCTAACTATTTTGTCAGTACAACATACCCTATAGCCACTGAAAGGGGATTTAGATACATCTTATTCACATTTTGATACTGGTGAACACACACACATGCACAAAAGCAATATAGTGAAGTGAAGCATAAGAGAAACCCAGACAATCTTACATTCCTAAGGCCATCTCACATATTGCTTATTCACTTGCCACAGTAATTGCTTTGTGCTACAAGTGTTGAATCACTAGTCTTGGTCAGAGAAATGGCTGTGGAAGGGCAGAATTATATACTTACTTAGCTTACTGCAGTGAGCTTAGTGAGTAGGGTTGATGACTAGAGCAAACTAAGATGTGAACCACTATGTTTAACTGATGTGAAGCACCATTTATTTCAAAGTTAACAGACTTTAAGACCAGAGGTAGTGCTGTAGTCATCTAACTCTTATTTCCTGCATAACTCAAAACAGAGTGTTCTGCAGATTAATTCATGCTGTGGACAGAATCATTCCTTGTTTTTTTCAAAGTCAAGAATACAGAATTCAAAAACTCATAGTTGAATCAGATATAAAGGTGATGGGTTTGAGTTTTTTTGTTCAATTTTTTAAAAAATTATTATTATTATTATTATTTCTCTCCCGGAGAAGCTGCAAAAGCAAAGGTACAAAAATCAATTTTATCTTTTCAAATATTCATCCTCAATTGTCTTATAGCAGTGTTTATGATCTGGCCTATATTTATTGCATTCTTCACTAGCATAGGCCTTGCATTCCTCACTTGATGTTTGCCATGTGTTGGGCATTACTTGAAATACACAGTTCTGGTTTCTTTTCTCCACAGTCACTGGAAAATTAGCTGATATAATGTAGGAAGTTTTTGAAACTTTGTTTCAGTGCATCACTTATAAAGATAACATATTGCTTGGGTGTAGTTATCAAGAAGATGTCATCAAAAGAAAGCAGGACGATAAACAATCAAGCCAGTAGGGAAACCAGCAAGATTAGTAAAACAACATAAACTGTAACTTACATTCTTTCACCTTCTTTCTTTTTCTTTCTCTCTATCTACATATCTATGTATCTATCTATCTCTCTATACATCTATTCTTGTATGCATACATGTAACTAAGTTTATTTTTTCCTAGCTGTGAGATGAGCAGAAACAAGTTTCACCAGTTTGACTTTGTGTGTCCAGATCTTTCCTGTGACTATTATTACTCAGCACCTGTACTTCCACTGCTTCTTGTCTCCTGTAGGAAAGTAGGTCTGTTCAATATCGGGTCAGGTAAAGTGAAGGTTATGTACAAAGCCACTGCTTTCTGTTTGTACAAGCAATAGGTACAAAGTGGACATTAAACAGGCATCCTCTGTGTACCTGATCAGTGTCTGTTTCATGTCTATAGTTTTCATATATTTATCTTATACCTGCTTCAGGAACTGTTTCTCTTTATTTTACTCCCTCTTTTTCTCTCCCCTCCTCCCTCAAGTACACTCTTCTTATTTCTTTTCTTTAAAAATACAGAGGATGAATCAGGGTAAAAAGTGTTATCTCTGAATAAGATTAGATAAACTGGAGATTAGAGAAACACTCAGCTATATGGATGACAGAGCTATTCCATTAGTGATGACGTATCTTGGAGAAAAAATTAGAGCTAGTGTAAAAATAAATGAGATTTGATCTATGTGACACACTCATCAATTCTACATTTAAATTCTCTTCTCATTCCCCAGCACTTTAATGTGGCAGACTCAAAGGAATTCATTTCCTAACTTAGGTGTTTCTTTTCTGCAGACTCTGAACACCTCTAAAGTCATTAAAAGCACCTGCCTTTCCTCATTGACTTGAATGGATGTCCTGGCTAGACAGCTAAATGCCAGTTAAAGGTTTTAGCTGGTACCTAAGAATGAACTGACTTCTAACAAACTAGGAAAAGGGAAAAAAAGGAGGAAAAATGTTACCCTGCATGTATTTTTTCTTGCAACTGATATTTGCTGAGACTCCACACGTTTCAGATCTTTCCGACAGCTGCTGCACTTGTAGCAGTCTTTCAGCCTAACACTGGGATTGTACCTGTATGTGATACAGGGAAGACATGCACAGGCAACTCCCAATAGCTCCAATCAAAGAAATCATGGATGATGATGATTAGGCAGCTAGAATAGCAGTTGTGTGCTGGCCTCTGCTGTCTTTCTAGGTCATCTCCATCTATCAGCTCTTAAGACTTTTCCTTTCTTTAAATTGCTCACCTCAATGACTGTACATACAAGAAATTAATTTGTCATTTATGGCTAGCAAAAGCCCATAACAACATTCATTGAATTCATAGAAGTTAGATAAATTTGTGATGTAAATATTTTGCCCCTGCCTCTTTTTGCTTTATATATGCCACCTGAAATCTTAACTTGAAGTTCAAAGGCAGAACAGATACATTTTCATGTGTTATTCTTAGTAATGTTCCATTCAGAGCTTATATTTGAGGTGAGAAATGGATTTTATCCCAAAGTCTTTCCCTCTTACAGCTTGTGACAGTGGCTGATTAGTCACCCTGAACAAAGTATGATTATTTTTGTTGCTCCCAGAAATAAAAGAATCAGAGAAAAGCTTTGAAAACTTAAAGGCATAAGCAGACAATTCCATCTATCTAACACCCTCTGTGGCCGCACAAATAGACCTTTTATTCTGGGATTCAGTGTGGACCAGGAGGTAAGGCATGTACTTATTCTTAATACAAGTGATGGTAAGAGACATCTGCTAGAGTGTGGGACTGGTCTGCTCTTATCATTTTTGTCCACAATAGGTATAGAATTTGACTTCTTTCCCTTTTACTTGGCCTGTTCTGGTCAGTAATATCCTCTTCTGGTGGGACCCATCTGTTATCAGTGTTTTACTCAATATCCTCAGCCAGACAGGTCAGCCTCTTCATAGAACTGAATCGAGGAATTGGTCTCTGCAGTTTAAATGTAGTTGTGCATATATATGCTTGCCTGAGCTAGTCTTGTCAAGAGACAGCACAGAAACTTCCAGTGTAGCATCTAACCATTCAGAGGCAGACATTTACATTTCTAACATGAATGTGCATGAGCATAAAATGTATTTTACAGGTTGAGCTGAATTCCCCTAACTTAGGGATATGATTTGGTTCGTAGTTGCCTAATGAAGCTGGTGGCATAAAATAAGTCACCACACAGTTAACAAAGAAAGAAAGGTACTTTTGAAAACACACAGATGGTGAATCTACTTACCTAGTTTGATTGATATGCTTTGATAAACATAATAGGGAAAGAGCAGAGGAAAGCTGGGCAAGACTCTGCTAATACTTTTCATTTCGTAACTTGAGACGTTTTCGTTGTGATTACAAAAAAGTTTCCTACGCATTCTGTGTTCTGTTGAGATCTTCTCAAGGGAAAGTCAGCATTTCTAAATATCTTTTTTAATAATGTCATCACCTTTGTACTGAATACTGGGCTGTATCAAATCAAAATGTTTCACGTTCAATACTAAACATAAATTTCAGTCATTACTGAACTGTACTGGATTTAATCAATGACCTAGAAACTTTTCCAACAGAGCCCTCAGCAATTCCAGCTAGATCTGGTTTAAAGCATGTTTTATTAATATTAATTGGGGATACCATTTAAGTACACAGATAGGATGTTAATTAAAAAGGCATTTTGTTGGCTATTCTAATGGCAATTTTTATGATTTCTGACTCAGATTCCATTCCTCAGATTGTCATTTAAAGTATTTCAAGATGCATCTTCTGCAGTATGTCAGATCCATGTAATGAAAATGAAGCTGTTTCAACTAATGTGGGGAAAAAAATCCAAGAGCATTCCAGTACTTTGGAAAGTTCCAAATTTTGAATTTAATTGAATATAAGCATAACTCTTCTAAAAGATCGATTCAGCTTCAAGAAATACTGCTGCTATAAAATTAATCTGATTCTAGAAGAAGGGGAATAAGTTATTTTGAAACATATATATGTATGTATATATATATGCATGTATGTGTTTGTACACCTAATTACATATATTTATAAAGAGAGTACAGTTTCAATCATAAATTTCATCAAGACCACAGTTTAGAGAAGAAGAAAATAATTTGGTTGCATAATCAGATTATTCAATTTTCTTATATAACAGCATGAAATGTTCTGACATACCATGAAGAAAACAAGTGTTCTAATTTTATAATTAATTTTTAAATTCATTATTGTCATGAAACAGAACTAAAAAACCAACCAGCCAACCAACCAACCAAACAAACAAACAAAAAAACACCTTATAACTGAAAGGAAAGGAAAAAGAAAAGAAAAAAGAAACCCACAACCAAAGAGCCACCCAACAAAAACACGAAAAAGTGCACCAAATTCTTTCATGCATTACTTGTATATAATCCTATTGATATGAGGAAATGTGTGCTTGAATAACTGGGAAAGAGTTTGGCTCAGGATGTGGAAACTATTTGATAGAAAATGCTGAATTAATTTAAATTGCCTGGGGTATGAACACTATCTTCTGGAATGAAAAGTGGCTGAAGGACTATAAACAAAAGCAGAAGACAAAACATTAAAATATAGATTTGTGGGAAGGTCTTTTCCTAGTGAGGTATTTCAAGGATCTATATTCAGTATGATTTTATTTGGCTTTTTCACTAGTCATATAAATGAAATATGCCGCCCCATAATGAATGTCTTCTACAGTGAATAAGAGGGTAGATTTGCAGAAAGATATGAAAGAAGGATTCTACAAAGGAACTTCCCACCCCACTCTGCACTGGTGTGGCTTCTCCTCAAATACTGGGTGCAGTTTGGACACTGCAGTATCAGAAGGACATAAAACTACTGGAGAGTATTCAAAGGACCTGAGGAAGCAACATGGAATTGTGTCAGGGGAGGGTGAGGATGAATGCTAGGAAAAGGATCTTCACATGAGGGTTGTCAGGCACTGGAGTATATGACCACGAATGATGACACCAAGCTTGCTGGGATTCCAGTGTCTCATCACCCTCACAGTGAAGAATATCTTCCATCTTCCAGTTTATAGCCATTACCTCTCATCCTATCACTAAACACCCTTGTAAAAAGTAAGAACAAAATAAAGTTCATCTTGAAAAAAAAAAAAAGTAAAGAATTATTCTACCCCCTAATAGTGAGAGAGAGAGAAAAAATGAAGACAGCATTATAACTCATTTTGAAATCATAAAAAAAAAAGGAAAATAATATGAATACATGTTGATGTTTACTTTCTGCAAAAGGGACGTACTATTTTCCTATTTTAAGGTTAGACATTGTGGGATATTAGCAGAAAAAGTAACAGAATCCAATAACTAGTTTATAAAAGAAAACGGTGTAAATAAATATACATGCTGCGATATGCATATCTGCATAAATACACATGATGTGATACAATAACCTCAAAAATGCTAGGGTGCTTTATTGAACTGGGATGCAAGATTCCTGATTTCCTATTAGCCAGACTCAACTTTGCATATAGCAGTGTAAGCATTCCTTTCAAATAAGAAATGCTTATTATTCCAGTTCACTTCTGAGCATTGTTCTACATATGCTGGAAAGAAAATAAGTCTAGGAGAATAACGTATTTTGGAAACTTTTTATTCCCTCCAACATCAAGTGGAATTTGTTTTTTAAAAGTATGAACTTTAAAAGGTACAAAGATGTGTGAGAGAGATTGGGAAGTACAGTTATTGCCTGATTCTTTTTGTTAATGTACCCTTTTAAATCAGAAGCAGTCGAATGGAACTTAACTATTAGAAAAATAAAAGAAAATCAGATCAGAACCATAGACCTGTCTTTTTCCTTGAAGAGAATTTATCATTTCTGTGATTCTGGCTCCAATTGACTGAAACAAAAACACCTTCTACTACGCTGTCACTGTAGAATCATTTTAAAGTACATCTAAATTATATATGACTATTTAAATCCATTTTTACACCAGTGCAGTGATATCTATGTCCTATGGAAGAGTGACAACAAGAGATCACGCAGAGTCATGCCCCTTTACCCTCTGCAAGCCAGGTGGCAGCTTCTGTCTCGTGAATATCCATTGTCCACAAGGCAACATTTTTTCCCTTAAATTGCTTTTCTGGGTGGAATCTCTGCACTGGACCTCACTGTTCCCTGAATCTATACGTTCACTGCCACAGATATTAGCCCCCCAAAATAAAAAGGACCAATAACAATTGTTATAGGTTATTAAAATAAGGTGAAGTAGTTTGTTGTTGTTGTTTTATTAATTATTTGAATCTAAATAAATAATTTACAATAAAAGCTTTAGAATATTTGTTTGTTTCTTCTTCTTTCTTTCAAACATGAATTCTCTTTGGTTAATTTGTTATCAATTTTTTCTAACCTTGGCATGCTAATTTATGTTTTCTTGAATATAACTGGGTAGAATAATCTGTTTCTACTCCTTATGTATTTCTTTTCAGAAATTTGTCTGTGATACCTTAATATTAAGTTTCCATGAATGCTTATTTCCTTGACCACTATTGCTGCCATAATCTGATGATATTAATGACTTGAAGAGAAAAATAATTCTTTCATAGTAAATCCATGTTAGTAAAACCAAACAAACAGCAAACAAGCAAAAAAACCCACAAAGGCAGCAGGTATTACTGAAGAAGATCTGCATGTCAGAAGTGCCTAGACTGCAGAGGCAGTTAAGAAGAAATGTACTCCATACCTCAGAAATAAGAAACTGTGAAGTTATTCTTATGATTTTTTATCTTCTTTGAAAGACCAGATATTGCAATGAATCAGAGCTATAAAAATGTGACTTTCCATCTGTGATTAAAGTTATTTTTTCCTCCCCAAATCAGTCACATTGTGATGTTTGCCTTCTTTCTATTGACCAAAATGTTAGTGTGTAGTAAGTAAATAAGGCATCCTTCTCTCTGAAACAATCAGTCCAATACCTGCTGAATTTTTTTATTAAAAATGAGCCACAGCTCTCCTGTTGTTGTTTAAGATCCAACAGTGTTTTCTACTCAGACAAGGTTGTTTATTCTGATAGTTTTAGTATTCTGGATGATTACATTCACATTTTCTAAAAACAACCCTGAGATATCATCTGGTTTCAGTATTGTTCCTTGTCTACTTTATATCAAAGCTGTTACATGGTTTTCCTGTTCACTGTTAAAAAGTCATTGCTGTGTGCTGCAAAGCATGGTGCTCTAGGTCAGTAGATTACTAACAAACCATCTTTCTAAGAGTGAATGCTTTATTCTGACAGATCAATAGAGTTCAGTCTGCACAGCAGATCAGATATTACCCATATATGAAGAAGTTTGTGATTTATTGCACTACCTTTAATTGCTTTAAACAAAGCAGTGTAAATTCTTATACGGTCAATGTCAGGATACTCAGCTTAATGATTGTGAAACTGTTATGCTCATGTCTTTAGGTTCACCTAAATCTACTGAAATAGTATAATGATTACTTATGTGTTTACATCTCACGCACATATGATCACCAGTGTTCTCTGTCTCAAAATAGATTTTATTATTATCCTGTATGAATTCTGCACCTAACTGTACACTGCTCACAGAGATAGCATAGAGTCTCTGATAGGCATTATGATCCCTTTCCCACAGACTCCTGAAAAAATATTTATACCTCTTAAAAGCCCCAGAGGTTGATTTAAACGTTCAGCTAAGAAACTGTGCTAAGAATAATGCCAGAATTTCAGGATTCTGTGATTTCAAAAATATTTCTGAGCTTCATTACTTGTTATATATTCCATATGATGACAATGTCTTTAGAAAATACTGTAAATATTTAATACCCTTGTGCTTTTAACCCATTATAATAAATACCCTGGGTGGAGTTATTTTGAGGATGATTTAGTGTAATCTGTATGTCAGCCAAACACACTGGAAAGAGGGTTTTTTTCTTTTTTTGCATACGGTTCTGTTCATATGTAATATGGCTTACTAGATGATTAATAACTTAGTGCTTCTCATTGAGATACATAAAACATAGTAAAAACAAATAGAACCGTAAAACAATTAAGGAGATTTGTACTTACTGATTTGTTCCTGTTTATGGATATACAGTGTTAATATAAACAGACAGGGTCCTCACTTTATCCCTTTATAATTTCCAAATGTTGTTATAAGATGGTAACCCCACTGAAAACAAACAAAACAGCATGACATGTAATTATAACTTCAATCTAAAATTGTGTTAGGTCAGCTTGGCTTTGAGAAATATGTAGCTTTTTCAACTGTTACTTTTGCTGCAAAATTCTGCTTGTAAATGTCAATTATATCATTTAAAAGTGAAATGAGATAGCCTTATGTTCACCAAAAGCAGTGTTCAGTTAAATTCTTTGTAAGATTTACATTCTATTTATTTATCTTGAATAAATAAAACTTGAGTTCCTAAAAAAGATTTTCTGCTCTTTCTCATGTAAAATGACACAAATGTACCTCATAAATTAAGAAAATTCTGTTCTCGGTAACATTTTCATTTCATAGAATCACAGAACTGCGGGGGTTGGAAGTGACCAGAAGAGCTCATTGAGACCAACACTGCTAAAGCTGATACCCTAGAACAGGTAGCGCAGGTAGGCAGCCAGACAAGTCTTGAATATCTGCATAGAAGACTCCACAACCTCTCTAGGCAACCTGTGCTAGTGATCCGTCACCCTTATCATAAGAAAGTTCTTCTGCATGTTAGTAAAGAACTTTTTATGTTCAGTTTAGGCCATTGCTCTTTTTCCTATTGACATGCATCACCAAGAAGGGCCTGGCCTCAGTTCTGTGTATGTAAGGATATGTTGTGGCAAAATGTAAAGTTACTTCCTAATAACACTGTGTATATTCTCAGCTTCTTAATTTGCTGAGTTTTTTTTCATGAAGATGTCAAACAAGATGTCAAACTGTGTACCTGCCATGCATGAAGGAAATAAAACTACATGGGCAAATGAAATGGGGCCAGGAGCCAGAGTGCAAACAGGTGGCGAGATGACTGGTACCTCATTAGAGAACTGACTCCCATCCAATCTAAAACATAAGTATGTATCCTTCTATCCCACAGAACTGCAGCATTACTACTTTCAGTCTTCATTTTCCTTTGCCAAATGCATTCACTAAATTGAGATAGATCAAAATAAAAAGCTTCTACTACTATTAACTTTAGCTCATGAAAGGTATGTATTACTCCATATATCCAACTTCTAAGTTAATTAGTAACATTTTCATAACCGTGCCCACAGACATAGCTTACTTTCTGTGAAAAGACTGTTTACTGTAAATGTCTCACAATCTGGAATTGGTTTTTGAAGATGTCCTCAAAATAGTTTGCATTGTGATTGTAAAAGAAAAAGAAACAGAAGAAAAAAAAAGGAATGTGTCCTTAATATGAATATGGTATACTTTTTCAATCATCATAGCCCCCAGAGAACTCTTACTGCAAGATGAGTGTGTGTGGCTCCATGTGTTAGCATGCATTGAAGGTGTTTTTCATTTCTGTGATATAATAAGGCGTGAACTGATGCAAAAAGAGGACGTCTTGTTCTACAACTTTATGCTACAGGAAGAGCAGAAGAACAACAAAAATAAATTCAAATGCTCTCTGTTCTGTTCAATAATGGTCTTTTGCAGGACAGTCAAGTTTCCCACAGAGTAAATACAATCCATATTATGTAAATATGATCTTGTGTACATTCATTTAATTTAACATTACCATCAGAATAGCACATTTCACACGTGGGAATGCAAATCCCAGCAAGGGAGCAAATTAACTGCCCACAAATTGTTTGCTAACTATGAAGTTTTCCAAAAGAAATCTCTAAGGTATATCCTTACCAAGAGCACAGTATTAGAACTCTAATACCACATGTTTCCATTTGGACAGATGGCAGTGAAAGGTTTGGCTGCAATGTGTTATTAGTTAACGGAAAAAGACTTACTGATAGAGATCAAGGGTACTGTTTAAATTTACTTGGAGAAATGGTGGCTTTTAATCCATTCATACTTGCAAGTATAATTACTTCATAATTACTTGTAAGTGCATAGAACCTAGAAAGTCCAGTGTTTTCTGTACCCTAGCGACTGTATTTTATCTGTTCTTTTAATCTTCTTTTTAATGTGTTGAGATGTACTAATTCAGGTGTTGAATTGAGACAAACTGTAACATCATTTCTGTAAAATCATTTGGAAAAAAAATCAAAGAAACACATCCTATGAATGCTATGATTCTAAGCAAGAAGAATCAATCATTGTGTATCAATGCCGTAGTTTGTATTAAATTTTGAAAAGCTAAATCAAAACACATACATATGTATTTTTAAAAACTTATTTGTACTTTCATATAGACTGCTGGGTTCTGGAATTCATGCAATTGGAATAGTGTCCCCAACTCAGAGCCTTAGCTTCAGCCGGCATACCAAGAAATGCAACCTCCCCTAACCTTCTCCTTGACAAGTTCAGTGTGGACCAGGTTCAGCCTTTGGTCTCCCTGTCAGATCCATAATGTTTCCCAGTGATGGGCAGGATTGAGTTAAGTGACATCAGAGTATCTGAAAGCCCTCTCTGAAGTTAGTGGGACCACTCATCTGGACATAGTTAGTCATATATATCAGTGTCTGAAGGACAAGTATGAAGGCTGCTAGGCAAAGCTTGCCATTTCACATTAAAACAGTTGTGGAAAGGTGTATTAAATCAAAATATATTGTATTTATTTCATGTGAATAGATTAAGGACATAATAATCTGCAGTCAAATAAAAATAGAGAATAATACAGTGTTTGTGTCAGAGAGAACAACAAATACATGCTGGTGTTGTTGAAATGCACTGGATGTTGCTATATTTTAGTTATGCACAGAAGTCTAAATAACAACTGAGTGCACATAGACTATGTCAATAAATCAGCTTTAATTCTTCATGCAGTTTTCCATTTTGCACACACAAATCCCCTTTTTTTAGGAAAATGGAAAATTATAAAGAAAACATATTTCCTAATTGAAATGATAAAAGGTATTACTGTCACTTGAATGTATGTGAATGAGGCTGAATGTATTTGGAAAGAAGTAAAATGATATAAAAATAGCATGTTCCTTTTTCAACATGCAAGATTTTTGTGATATATTAAAGAAAAACCCTGTTAACATTTAACATGAAAAAGGTAAATATACCTACTTCTGACATGGGAAATTCTTTTAATTAAATTATTTTCAGGAGAATAATCATGTAGTTGATACTTTTTGGACATTTCACATAAAATAATTGTAGTTTTTGTATGTACATTTATTGTACTTTTTTTTTCCCTGAAAAAAAAGAAATAAAATAAATTAATCCAGTTACTGATTCAATTTACTTTTTCCTGAAACTGATTTTCTTTAAAAACAAAAAGCAAACAAACAAACAAAAAAACCTCATGACAAATCAACCAAACAAACAGACACACACATACACGCACACACACAAAAACCAATATCAAAACCCACCACAGTGTAATGAAAATATAACTTCTTTGATTTTAGAAGTGCTCTTGGTCTTGTGCACGATTCAAGCACATACTAGTGCCAAATACTAATAAAAATTCTCAGCTGGCACTTTAACTTAAAATACTTTTGCAGTCTGTTTTTGGCTACCTCCAATAGGAGATGCTCAGAACATGATGTCATATTCTCTTGGAAAAAATAAAAAAGTAAGAATTATATCTAAAAAATGTATACATGACAAGATCACTGTAATACTTCTAATCCCTTTACTCAACACTGCTAAGCCTTTTCTAATGCTTTGCTGCATTTTGAGAACCCCCATACCAGGAAGAACATTTAGCTATGAGAGTGAGTCCAGAGCAGAGATCAGAGGTCTAGAAAATATGACCTCTGAGGAAAGGCTGAGAAAAGAGGATTTGTTTAGTCTAGAGAAGAGAAGACTAAAGGGAGACATGATAGAAGTGTTCAAATATGTACAATTGTGCTGCAAAAAAAAATTGGGGAATACTTCTTTCTCCTTGTCCACTTTGGACAGGGAAATAGTCACCATGAAATGGAGCACGACAGAATTGAGAAAAAAAGAAAAAAAGAAAGGTATATTCAGAGAATGGCTTAAGTTGGAAGGAATCTTAAAGCCTATTTAGCAACAACCCCTGCCAGGGGTTGGTTGCCGCTCACCATGTCAGGCTGCCCCACTCATCCTGGCCTTTAACACCTCCAGGATGTGGCACACACAGCTTCTCTGGGCAGCAGTGCCAGTTCCAGGGCCTCACCACCTTTTGGGGAAACGACTTCTTCTAAGATTTAACCTAAATATTTTTTATTTTAGGTTAAAGCCATTCCCCCTAGTCTCATTACTATTAGGCTGTTTAAAAAAGCTGGTCTCTCTCCCGGTTATACGCTCCCCTCGAGTACTGAAAGGATATTTGTTGGAAATTAAAACTTTGGGTGTCACAAATGTTAGTGGAAAAATAAATGAACAGTGGTGATAGATTGTTTATCTACTAAGTATACATTTTTATCTTTGATTGCTTTTCTATACCCTTAAATTGAGCTTTTGAAATAACAGAAGAAGTTTCCTATCTGTGAAACATAGGCACTGAGAAACCCTTTATCCATTAGTTAGCTAGTCAGGTGTGTGTTTCGCTATTGCTGGGAAACAAGCATTGTTTTCAGAAATATGAGCTAAGATAGATTTGATAAATTATTCTAATTCTTCATCTAATGAGGTTTAAACTGTACATACTCATTTTATCTGAGATACAGGACTAGCAGATGTATCCCCAGACATAAAGGAGACTTCTTTCTTCTGAATTTCCAGCTGGAGGCCAGGTGTGATAGTTAAACTTCTACAGGAGAGCTTGAAACAAGCAACTGAATTGAGCTCCTAGAGGCTAGAATTTAAAGGCTTGCCAGCAAACTGGGAAGTCTGTAAAAGTAAGGTTAGAGACATTCAAGTTTTGGAAAATATGTTTTTTAATTCAGTGCATGTGTACGTAAATACATGACAATTCTCTTCACTAAAATTGTAAAAGAGTAAAAATTTAAAGCTCTAGACCTTCATGAGCTGAAGCATGTGGTTCATGTTGTCAGTAACAGATTCACAAGGCTCAAAAAGACAATCAGATTCAGTATGAGCCTGCCTACTTCTAAGACACTATAGATGAGCTAGCTGCCTGAGGGCTTGTTACTGTCTAAGGAGGGTGGGGCCAAATCTTACATTATTTGAGAGGCTGCCAGTCCAGTAGTATATAAATGTTCTAAAAATTCCACTCTTGGGTATCTTCAAAGAGTCTGACCTTATTAAATCCTACTTTTAGGCATCTGAAGCCCACCTTTGCATCATTAACAAAGCCCATATACATTCAGTGTAGTAATAAGAATTTAAAATAGACGAAATAGACTTCTGATTATTATGTAATATTAGTGTTTCATAGTATTTCATTTTTTTTCCCCTCTTCTGAGGGAGAGGAGGATTTTTAGTCTTGTTTATCTGCTATGGGAACAAAAAACACCATAAGAAACCTAATTCCTCATTAGAACGTTTGTAGTAAAACAGCAAACTCAGCCTCAACTTTCTGCTTTCTGTCAGTGAAGAATTATCATAAACCACAGCTTAGCATAATGGTAAATTTTCAATAAAGTAAATCAGAAATTAATATTTTTGTGAAAAATAAATCAAACAATATTAACACATTTGAAAATAATGCTGGAAAATGAGTGACAGTGAAGTAGGGTTCCTAGGTATCAAATCTTTCACACTCTGCTATATTGTCAATTCTTTCAGCTATTTACAAGTCTTGTTTTGAGTATTTTGTATGTAGAATTTCATACTCAACTTGTATAATAATAATAATAATAATAATAATAATAATAATAATAATAATAATAATAATAATAATAATAATAATCCTGAACCCATTCCCATAAAATTATTGGCAGGAGTGTGAGAAGAAAGAGTAAGATATAGATATGCAAAAAGTTGCTTTTCTTTATCTGAGTATATTTGCTGGTGGTACATACAGCCTATTTTTCAGAACAATTCCTTAGAAAACTTATTTTGGTAATTATGAAGAATTTATATTAGATCAGAGCTGCAAGATATTCTGTACTGGATCATAATGGCAGATATTTTTCTCAAGGCTGTAACATCTAGAGCAAGTAAGAACACAAAAGGGAACTAAGTTACTTTGAAAATATTCACCAGGAGCCATGTAAAAATACAACAGAATTTCTTTCTAAGTTGCTGCAAAAATGACAAAATATATTTTAAAAAATGCAGTCCTATAAGATATTAAAGAGAAATTTCTATGATGTTTCCTATGTAACTAAACAGCAGCTACAAGAATCTTTTCAGTTTGTTTTTGTTCAATGTTTCTTCCTGTCTTGATATCTTAAAGTACATAGCCTGGAGAAATGTAGTATGATGATACTGATCTTTGATCTTCAGTTAGCTTAAGATAGTTCCTCGAGGAAAAGTGCAGACTTTGAGTTTTTACCACAAAAACTGTGGTCTGGGTGCTGTAAAATTCCTTACTTTCTGAGGTAAAGCCTGGGCCAATGAGTGCTGGGATGATGAGCTGAGACCACTGTGGCCACAGCACCAGAGCTGAAGAGGGGTAGCTATAAATCAGACATACAACATAAAACAATGTGTAGGCAATGTATGAAGTCTGAGAATGTGCTCATCTGATGGTATAGCCATGACCTGGAAGACATGACTGTAGATATACAGAGAATGAACATGTGAATATTCTCACAATGGTATGTTTCTTTTTGGCCATAATGTTTGCTGACCATTTCTTGCCCTAGTGTAACACTATTCAACTGCCATGGGCTGCTGTGTGATTGATTGAATGTTTGTGATACCCACACAGCAACTTGCTGGTCCTTGGCATATATCCACAATAAGACCAGACTAGAATAGACTATGTTGAATTGGATGAGATTGTCTTCACTTAAGATGCATGTTTTATAATTTCAGGAAATTTCTATAAACCATTGCACCTTGGAAAAAGAATAAGGGTTTCTATTTATAGCAGCCTTTGCAAACAACTCCCTGACTTGCTGTGCAGCTTGTAGAGTCATATGGATGTGGCTGGATAGAACTTACTATTTTCAGTAGAGTTGGAGACCTGCATAGCTGGCAAACTAGGTGGGCTTTCCTGATGGCTGTCTGATCTCAAGGCGTGTATGGATATCTCATAGCTTACACAGCTGTAACATTCCTTCACACACTCTGGATGGACTATCACATATGTTGCCACAAAATGTTAAGACATCAAGACTCAAATGTTCTTTTGTTCCCCTTTCCTCTCTTTGTATGTTTTACTCAGTAGCTTTGTTTATTTTCTTAAAATATTTCCTTTTTGTTTGCATTTCTTGGCAAAGGCCTTCCTGTGTTTTTCTAACTGTAATCTTCTTTTGGTCCTTCTGCCAGCTATATTACCCAAGATTATCCACAAGTGCGCTCCAAGGGCCTCAGTTCCTCAGAAGCACTCAGGATGTTAGTAGAAAGCCAGAAATAGCTTTTCATTTGCCTGTGAACTTAATTCACTCAGACCAGGTACAATACTGAAGTACATAAATATTTTATACTTCTGTTTTCCTTCCTTTCAATTATTAACTGACAGTAAACTAAAAAGTAGCCTCACACTGAAGAAGTGCTGCAAAAAGTAAGCCTTTGAATCAGTATGAAATTATTTATATAGATTTTTTATATTGTAGAATAATGGCAATTTTAGAATTGAATAAAGGACTGCCTTAACAGCTACTGACATTCCAGCTTAAACTTAATGCTAGGTTTTTGTATTTTTGAAGCAGGTGGATAGGAATACTGCTTTTGCTTCAGTAAGGAATGGTGTGAGATGACAGTCAACTCACAAGTTCTCCTAAAAATGTTACAACTCAGCATTTTTATGGAAGTAGCAAATGTTAATTTTGTCAGGTCAAATGAAATACACAAAATGGATTTCATAATCTTGTGTTGAGAGGCCAGTTCTGTACTGGCCAACACAAGAAGGACCTTTTGCTGTTGGGCTGGTGTGGCCAGAGGAGGGCCATGAAGATGATCAGAGGGCTGGAGCACCTCCCCTATGAGAACAGGCTGAGAGAGTTGGTGCTTTTCAGCCTGGAGAATAGAAGGCTCTGAGCAGACTTTATAGCAGCCTTCCATTACTTGGGGGGGGTAGGGTATGGGGGCTACAGGAAAGCTGTGGAGGAACTTTTTATAAGGGCATGTAGTGACAGGATGAAGCAAAACGGCTTTAAACTGGAGTACGGTAGATTTAGACTGGATAGTAGGAATAAATTCTTCATTGTGAGGGTGGTGAGACTCTGAAATAGGTTGCTCAGGGAAGCTGTGAATGCTCCCTTCCAGAAGGTGATCAGGGCCAAGTTGGATGGGGTTTTGAGCAACCTGGTCTAGAGGGAGGTGTCCCTGCCTATAGCAGGGATCTGGAATTAGGTATCCATAGGATTCCTTCCACCCCAAACCATTCTATGATTCTGTGATTCTGTGCTTTCTATATCAGTTTCACTCATGATGAGAGAGCAAGAAAAATGTCTTTTTTTTTTTTCTCCTTCTTTCTTTCTTTCTTTCTTTCTTTCTTTCTTTCTTTCTTTCTTTCTTTCTTTCTTTCTTTCTTTCTTTCTTTCTTTCTTTCTTTCTTTCTTTCTTTCTTTCTTTCTTTCTTTCTTTCTCTCTTTCTCTCTTTCTCTCTCTCTCTTTCTTTCTTTCTCTCTCTCTCTCTTTCTTTCTTTCTTTCTTTCTTTCTTTCTTTCTTTCTTTCTTTCTTTCTTTCTTTCTTTCTTTCTTTCTTTCTCTCTTTCTCTCTTTCTCTCTTTCTCTCTTTCTCTCTTTCTCTCTTTCTTTCTTTCTTTCTTTCTTTCTTTCTTTCTTTCTTTCTTTCTTTCTTTCTTTCTTTCTTTCTTTCTTTCTTTCTTTCTTTCTTTCTTTCTTTCTTTCTTTCTTTCTTTTTCTCTGGAAATTCACAATGGTTAATTCACACACTTTTTGCAAAAAGCTACATTTCTAACCTTGCACAATTTTTAAACAGTATTTTACTAATGGGCTGAGAGTTGTTGACTTATCAGAAGCCTCCTTCAAAGGGCTAAATACCAGCACCTCCTGAACTAACAATAAGACATGTTTTAGTAGTAGTGATGAAACATCTTCTATAAACACTCCCTACCTTACTGACCATCCTTTCCCAGTATTGATTCACCACTGAAATATTTGTGTCACTTGAGTTCAAGTACATGAAACCAAACCTTTCAGTGCCTGGAGTTGTATGAGTGCCACTAAAAGCAGCATGCACTTCAGCAGTTAGTGAATTAAATAAGCAAAAGCATGCTAATGGTCTCTGTGAGACCAGTACTGCTGACCTTCAAGAGAGAATGATAATAAAATGAAGAAGACAAACAAGAGATAGAACCATAGGCCTTTTATGGGTAATATCAATAGAGCATGTGGGGATTCTGAGCTACGTGTTATCGTTGTCAGACCATCAAAAGAAAAGTATTTTCTATTTCTTTAGAGTTTTGCTATCAGAAACTCCTCTGAATAATTTTCCTGAAATATCTGCAGGATCCTATCCCTATTATATTTCTGCTGAATTCAGCAACTGATAGGAAGTATTAAAAACTTGAACAAATCTCTTAAAAAAGGGATTTTTTTTATTGATGAGCCCCAGTTTGGTCAAGTAAACACAGAATATAAAGAAACTGTATGGAAATCTTTTTTATTGATAGGTTATTTTCAAGCTGATTAGAACATGACTTTTCTCCTATCCGTGTTTGTGTAACACAATGTTTGATTATAAATAAAATTACTGGTGAGTTAAACTCTTATATTTTGATAACAGTTATCAGAAACTGAAGAATGGTATATTCAACTTAGAAGTTAGCAATACTTATGATTTTTAACATCCCTTATTGTATGTTCAGCTGGAGAGATATAATCACAAAATGTATGAAAGAATAACTAATATGAGAAATAAAAAATATACATTTTTCAGCAAACTATGTAAGCCAAAAGGCTTCTACGTAATTTGCGATTTGCCTTTTTCGTCGTTGTTGTTGTTGTTTGCACTCTATTATGCATATTGTATCTTATAGTGGGAATATGAACAACGATTTAAATCCCCAAAACAGTCAGGCCAACTATGCCCATTTAGAAGACTTTCACTGATTTGAATGGCATATCTTTTCTTCTGTTGCAAATGTATTGCAGTGTTTTATGTAAATCTTTTACCAACTTATTCAGGCTTTATAAACAAAAGAAAGACTTGGGTCAAAGCTGGGAAAGAAAAACAGATTGCGTCTTTTAAAATATGAAAGTATCCTGGGATGTTTTGTGTATGGGCAGATGTTGGCAGTAAAGCTATCTAACCCTGGCACCATTTCACTGAATATTTATTTTCACTCACATGAGAGAAAGGGTGAATACTTGTTGCTGCTGAAAACAGTATTGATGCAGTATTTTTAAGCTCATTTAAATTAGTGCATTAGGATAAACATATGCAAAAATAAATAGAAGAATCAGATTGTTAAGAAACATTGGAAAACAAAAAAAAGTGAGTGATGTATTGCATGTTTTCTGTTTCCTGCTTCTTCAGAAAAGGTGAAATTTGTGTTCCAACTCTGTAAACATTTATGCAGAATAATTTTGCCTTCAGGAAAGTAGGTCTGTGGTTGCAAATATGTAGGTCACTCTGAAAGTAATGCTTCCTATTCATTTCCACAGAAGCTACAACAGATACAAGACCACAATTACACTATTTGATAGAGCAAATTCTCAGCTACAGAACATTATTTTTCTACAAAATCTGTCACTTGCAGCCCCAAATTAGTCCTAAAAAAATGGCATATTGTGTTCTTTCTATTCCTGGGTCAAAATCTGTTGGACCCATGGTGTAAACTTTGAGATATTTCAATGGAAGTTGGAAGTTTGGTGGCCTTTCCAGGCAGGGAGGTTGGAGCTTCATGATCCTTGAGGTCCCTTCCAACCCAGGCCATTCTGTGGTTCTGTGATTCTGTGAACCTGTGATTCTGTAAATGTTGCCACCATCATTTCCAATGCATTCAAACTGTTATGCAGCTCTGTACAGAAATTCATGGTAATAATCCTCCAACTCTGCAGATGAGTTGATGGAGACACTCCACTTCATGGTGTGACTGCTGTGCATCGCCATCCAGAGCGTGGCTTGTCATTCATGTCATTGTCATCACCACTGAAATGCACCACCCACCACCCCACTATGTGAGCATTCACTGTTTGATCTCCATAACCATTCAGCAAATATTGATGAAGGCTGCCACTTTTTTTTTTTTTTTTTTTTTTTTTTTTTTTTTTTTCAGGGAGGAATTTGATTTCACATCTTTGCTTCATCTGCATTTCCATGTCAGACACTCTTTTGTCAGACTTCCCTTCTGCTGCCATCTGTTGCACGATAGCAATATATAACATAATATTGGTGGGAAGGTTCAACATCTACTTCCAACATCTGCCCCTAATGCTGTGAGCCAGCATAATAAAATGGGAGGCATTACTTTCAGAATAATCTCTTTGCATGATGATTTAACAAGAATACCTCTTTCCAGCTCTTAATTTTTTTCATTGATTATGAAGAATGGAAACAAGAAATGCTGAAGTTCTGAAATCACGTTTCTTATTGATGACATGAAACATTCCCTCTCCGGGATATTTTAAATAAAACAGTATGTCACTCAGAGCCTACTGGAAGTGCACTGTAATTTGTGTTTTCCTATATACATTCTTATACATTTCAAACCAGTCCTTGCTTTTATTAGTGATGTGTTGCAACATCACACTGCTACAAAAGTTACTGCTCTGGGTCTGTTAAAGTCAGGAATGGTAGAACTTGTTAGAAAGCTCTCACACACTCGCAAATAATTTGTGTCTTCCACAGTCTGGATAGTGGAAGGTTGAGGCATGCTCTTACCAGTGATCTACTGGTTCATCTACTTACACTATTTTTTACACTAGTTCATCTACTTATACTTTAAAATTCAGTCATATCTTAGCACAAACCTCAAAGTGTACACTTCATGTACATCCTATCTAGCTTCCATACTTTCAGCAGATATTAACCATATCTTCATTTTCATTTCTTGCACCTGCAATTAATTGTCTAAAGAAAGCCATGTACTGAAAACACTGGTCTGACTGAGAGACATGCCAGACAGATGTGCACACAAAAGACAGTAAAATGTTTCACTTGTGTTTACTTTGGTTGCACATTAGCAACAATGCTTTGGCTACTTGAGTGTTGAGAAGTGACTTGGTAACACTGGGAAATGAGGGAAATCAAGGGCTTTGTGAATAAGGAATAAATCCAAGTTCATTCTGTTAATTGCTCTCCTTACGAAACCAAGACTCAACGATTGCTTCTGCACAACAAATTCACAATAACACACTTTTCTGAATAGATTAAGAATATAAATAGCTGCTAGAGAATCTGACTTTTCCTTTAACTACTGTTCTTTAGGAGTGATTCTGTTCAACAATGTACAAGGTCAGCATGTCAGCCCAAGACCACCCTACTTGGGGATTTGCTCTCAACACAGTGTTGTGTTGAATCCCTCAGCTGAGAAATGTCAACCAGCACCTTTCATATTTATGGTGACTCATAAACAGGAAACTCAGCCCCGTCCACGACACTGGAGCTTTTTCATATCTTAGATCCTTTTATGAAGGAAAAAAGAAAGGGATTAAAAAAAAAAAAAAAAAAAAAAAAAAAGGAAAAGAAAGAAGCACACAAAAAAAGAAACCTCTCAAAGCAAAACAAAGAACTTAGCAGGACATTTAAAGCATCTGTCGTGTATTTTACTTGCCAAAATAAATATTGCCAAATTAGTAAGTCATACTGAACAAATTAAGCGCTAAATACAAATTTATCGAGTGAAACACAATGGTAGAGTAGCCAAGGAGCTTGCAATGGTATAGTTCATCTTTGTAAGTAGGTGTTTTGGTTGGCCAGTTGCTGAAGAGTGACATGGGAACAGTAATAGAGAAAGAGAGCATTTCTGTTACACCCAAGATGAACAGTTTGTTTTAGAAAGTTCAAGTAAACATTTTCTAACATATATTCACTAGTTTTGGAGTGTCTTTTGCTACCAAGAGAGAGATAAAAACTGGTTTAAAAGGTCTCTTATGAAAATACAACATTTCAAAAATGGTAATGTCAGCATGATAAATTATCCAACAAAGTTTTGGTGGAGTTTCTTATTTCAGAATAATGAGAACATCTTGGTTTTATTCTCCCATATTCTTATAAGAACACACATGTAATTTCTATCTCTGATGTGATTTAACCTTAGATAAGTAGAAAGAAATATAGAACTGCCACATTCACGTTATATGAGAGTATATAAATAAACAAATATACCTAATATCCAGAGAAAAAAGAAAAAACATAGTCTAATATTCTAAATCTAGAGCCTGGGTAGTTCACACATGGTTTACATGAGGGCTCACAAGCCATTTTTGTCAGTGTACTGTTCACTTTTTCAACAGTAAATTTCAATGTTACTGAAAGAAAAAAAAAGAATAAATAAAAATTCCATTGGGAAAACCAAAGCTCAGAATTTTGCTTCAGATCCATCCAACACAGACTTTCTTGGGTTTTGGCACTGCTAGTTTGTTGGCTTGACACAAGACACTCAGATTTAAAATGAAATGCTTAAGGTCACCCCTTTGATAAAGCTGATAATACATTGCAGGAGACACACTGTGGCCAAGAAGTCTGATCCACATGGGAAAAAAAAAACCAAAACAACACAGAAAACAGATATTTTTAAATAATGAAGCTCTCATAGAACAATGGAGTTCTTGATCTGATACAGTTAATGCTGAACTGATTTGTATATCCAACATACCTCTCTGTTCAATAAACACAACAGAAGCATTGAGATTCAGGTATACCAATGCAAACACAGTACTTATCAATTAGTGAGTCAGGACTAGCTGGAGCTTTTCCCTTGCAGAACACTTTCAGTATTTTAAGCTTTCATCGTAAGTTCAGGCTGAAACAAACAGTGAAATATAAGAATGTTCCTTGGAACTAGTCTGTGGTTTTTAACTATTGCAATTTTCTTTTCTGGTTCACTCTAGATAAGAGTTCCCAGCTAGTAATCTCACCCTTACAGGTTGAGCAAACTACACTTTCATCATAAAACTACATTTTAATTATAAAACTATGATCAATTGAGTAAAATCTCTCCCTGCTACACCAAAAAGAGAATGTCTGATTGCAGCTAAAATTGCTTGTAATTTCATCGTATTTGAGGAGCAGACTGTTGGAAAACAAGCAGCACCTGCTTCTGACAGATGAAGCTTTCAGCTACAGTTGTACTCTCTCATTCTCAACCATCTACTTGGGTTAAGCATCCAAGGAGTTGGAACTGAAATTTGTCTCCCAGCATACTCCAGGGAGTGACCACTGCTTTGATTATCAACAAGCATATTTGGCAAAACATTTGCAACACAATTAAGGAAAAACAAAGTTGTGAAGTTTACTGTTTGAGTCAGCCCAGTTCAAAATAAATAAACTTATTCCAGCAAAATGTTATTGGTTTCCTTGGCTATAGAGTTTTTGGAAAGAAAAAACCCCACAAAAATCCCAGTGCAATTTTAAATTTGCACTTTTGGGGTTAGATTTTCCTCCCAGAACACTGCAAACACATTTTTTCATGTTAATTTAAAACGAGACTGGATATTTTACAGAAAGCTGGCTTTCTGTGCTCTGAAGAGGCCTACATTTCCTGATTTTCCATGAAGCTTTGGTCAGAGTAAAACATGGAATAGTTTCATATGCTGAAAACTTGCATGGGCCTTGTTGAGGTTGAGACACGAAGGAAAGAGGAAATAAAAACTGATTCAGGAGTTCTCTTGTAACTGAAAATTAGATAAAGCCTAACTCCCAGACTGGGCTGAGATGGTAAGTCTGTGTCACTACAATTTTACTTACTATGGTGGAATTTAGATTATAGTCTTTAACCTGTGCCATACTGCTCCTCCTGGGGGACATGACCTTCTTTCAATCCTGGGAGGCCAGTCTTACAAGACAAAATACCATTATTTTTTTCTTTTTCAGATTTATACATGTTTATATTTTTTAGTATTCATCTGAAGTAAAGTAGATCCAGCTTTCTTTCAAATAATATAAAACATATGGGAACAGTGTTGTGTAAGTCACAGGTTGACAAGAACCAAAGCCCTTCAATGATTGTCTCAAACCAACATGATATTCTCAAATCTGACACGAACAAATATTTGCAGCCAGCCAGCCAGCTTTGTACTGACTTCACAACACAGCAGGGAAAGTTGCTGCAATTTGTGTTCAGGCTGAGTTCTGTTGCACCATTTTGGAGGGTAGAAACGGGTGAATTGCATTTTGTAACGAAATACACTCATGTGAAACAAGCAACTCACTCCTGTAGAGCTAGTATCTGTACAAAACCTACATCAAACTAACTTATGCTTATGAGAAAATCTTCAGAACTTGCTACTGTTGATATCTATGCTGAATTTATTGACAAGTGATCCACACTGTAAATTGACATTGCAGAAGAAGAAATTGTTTCAGTAAGAATAGAGAAAAAGGAGTAGATTTCTGATTATTATATATATTTTTTGTTAATATGAATGTGTAAATTATAAATTCAAGTTACTATTATCATTTCCTTCATACATTACCCACAGCCATAGCTCCTTTCTGCTCTCTGCTGCCTTTGCAGCAAAAACATCTTTTTCAAAAAAAATTTTGAGAGTTTACCAATATGGATCACTCTTCATACTGAACACTGATTTTGGCTACTAGAGATGTTTGAAGATGTTACTTTATGTCATCACACATTCATCTGAGTTTCAAGGCTTTGATGTGCTTTGTTTTAATTAGAATCACAGAGTCATAGAATCATACAATCATTTGAGTTGAGAGAGACCCTTATAGGTCATCTAGTCCACCTCCCCTGCAATGAACAGGGACACCTACAGCTTAACCACTGCTCAGAGCCTTGTCCAACCTGACCTTGAGTGTGTGAGGAATCCACCACCTCTTTGGGCAACCTGTGCCAGTACCTCACCACCTTTATGTAAAAAACGTTTTCCTTATATCCAGTCTTTTAGTTTGAAACCATTTCCCCTTGTCCTATCAAATTAGACAACACCATGCCATCATTCTAGGATGATAGGTACTTCCACACTAGAAGTTAATGTGAGCTGTTGTGTATTGTTTTGTGCTATGCATAGTATAGATTCAGTCAGACTCATCTCAGTCATCTCACTCATCTCAGTCATCTAAGTGAGATGGAGCGTAACCCACTTGAAGAGCTGTATTTAAGGGACACAGGAGCTCCCACATTGTTCAGACATATGAAAACCAGAAAACGTTTAGCCTGGGGTCCTCCACACCTGACCCAGATCACCTGTCTCTTCCACATTTCATGGAGAGGCTGAGATAGGCTGAGAGCACCCTGCTCCCCAAAAGTGGCACTTACTTCAGAACATCCATCCTTGTTTCCATGAGCATTTAACAGCAGTATAACTGAAGCCAAGCGTAAATTACCAGCTGTAGATAGATGTGCCCGGCGTGCTGTACAGAGGGGAACTAGCAGGAAGTACCAGTGGGTGTAACAAAAGCTGGAGCTGGAAGTAGTTAGGCATGTCGTGTTATATAAGTAGCTCTAACTACGCAATAGCATAAGTTCTGCACGTGCCACAGGCAGAGCAGGGCCAATTATGTTTTATCAATTTCATACTGCTGTATTGTCCCCTTCACTTTTCAACGCTGATCTAATAGAAGCAGTGCATTTAAATACACACTTTCATATTGTCTCTCCCTTTTCTTCCCCCCACCCTCCCCCTCTTTTTTTTAAACTAAAAATATTTCAAAGAACTCCTTCCCATCAGTAATACCATATGGTTCTATTTTACTTAATTGTTGCTTTACATAAGAAGACTGGAGATAAAAGTTATTTTCTGCAGAGTCACAGCTGTATTGCCAGCTGCATTACTGGCAAAAGCAGTTACTCCAACATGAGTTATTTTCTTCTTTTTATATTCTTGATATATAGCTTAGATCCATATTGTCCTCATTCATTTGAGTAAGCTGCAATAATCTAATGTCAACCATCTACATCAGAGTTACTAATTTAATGAAAAGATATTTAACTGTAGCAAGCTTCCTAAAACCATGTGTGAAAACATCCCTTAATGCACATACAAGCAGTTCTGGAGAATACAATCAAATATAATCTAAGGGCAAAATTTGTCCACTTGGTCTATTGAAAGAAAGTAACAAATGAGAACTGTACCTATCCTTCCACCCCCCATATTGCTGGGAGTCAATTTTTAACAAAGTCTAATTGTGCTAGGCTCAATCTGAAGAATATACTAAATTCTTTATAATTCTTAAGGATTAGTGTGTTCAGCTTCGGGGACAATCTTGCTATTGTCTTCAAAGTTTGCAGTCCTGTTGTTTTATCTTAGAGGAAGTTTATTCCTAGATAGTGATCTTCATAACACAGAGTTGAGAATTGAGACATTGACAGCTAGTGGATATAGTTTATTACTCCTTTATAAAAGCACTATTTAGTAGCAGGAGTGAATATTTGAGTCAGATAAGACTTGCATTTGCTCTTTTTGTCTAGTCTGACAGTTTTTGCTTATTTATAGATCTTAGGAGCTTCTTCCTAGCAATTCATTATGCCCAGTACCTTGTCTGATTTTTTACATTTCCACGTGCTTTTTGGAGAGGGTGCAGTTTAAACTTTAACTTCTGTAGTTACACAGGACATACAAAAATCTTGCATACTGTGGTTTGCCTGCTGAAAGTTACACTGATCAGAGAAGATAACTGGCACCAGGAAATTCAAGACACATTCACAAATGTGTTCATCTTCCATTGCGTCTCTAAGGTCTTCAGAATTCACTTGCGAGTGTGTTGTTGGTGGCCTTAGTGCTTTCTCTGCCTTTGAAAATAACTTGCAGTTGGAATATTGTCAAAATGATTACAATTTCTGATTAGACATCAAGAGGGTTGCGTCATTTACAATACCATTTGGAGAAGAACTACTGCACTGTTCCTTATTGATTTTTACTGACTTGCCAAATGGATGTTACCAGAAATAAACAAGTAGGATTACCAAAGTGCCTTTCTCCATCTCTCATGGCCACTAGACAGGATGCCTTGAAATCTGAAAACAAGGCACTGATCTTGTTGTCTAATTATCTTGGTGATGTTGTAAGAGATATTAAACTGTCTGGAAATTAATTAATTTCAAATAATCACTTACACTGTCCTTCACTGTTGACGATTGCTTTTTCTTTAATCAAGGTTGAAAAATATTGTTAATAAAGTGAAGGATACTTTGGGGAAACTTTGGTTGTCATTCAACACTCTTCTGGTGCCTGCCTTCTGAGTCTCAAAACAACCTGAAAACACCCAACACAGCCCATGCATTTCTCTGTAACACAATATACTATTCTGAGAGGACCAGTTCAATCTGCAGATAGAGTACAGAAACCAGTATTCTCCAGATTAAGTACTATCACATCATGATGACTTTACTTGACTACTATTGCCAAAAGATGGTGTAAATGGAATTTTAAGGTAAGACCTAGATGGGGCTCTGTGAGGGCAGGATGTGTCATGGTATAAGTGAAACTGAAGTACTTCTGAAGGGGAAATGAGAAGCATCCTTGCTTTCTGCAGGAATATTTGAAGTGATTTTTTTTTTTTCCTTAGTTTCCCATATATTTTTAGAAATGACACTTCTAGTAAACTGCTGAAAATACATATCTGTCTTTAATAAGGAAAGGACTTAATTAGCACATCTTCTCTATTCAGTAGAGAAAAAAAAAAAAAAAAAAAAAAAAAAAAGGCAGAGAGAAAAGAGGAAGGGATTTATTTTAGTGCCATTTGAATCATAGCTAGCCTGGCATGCAAAGTTTGAAATAATGCTAAAGCTGAAAGAAATTATATATAAATGGAAAAGTCATCCCCCATGTTTAACAGCAAACAGTAGATATAATACACCATGTTCTGGTGCAGAAGAGCAGCTTTGCAGTGGAATTATTCCAGATTTATAATGTTGTGGCTGAAATGAGAAATTGTCCCACAGAGCATATGTGTCTGTAGGAGTAACATAATACGCTTTTTCCTTGGATGAACTGCTTGCCAAGAGTGTCAGTTGTTAGTACCATGGCTTGATATTGTAATGTAATGAAAGATAGTCCCATACCTGAACAGCCTGAAATTTGAGTGTAGTATGAAGCTGTAGGGGAATTTATCAAATATAGACAACAATAAGATTGTTATTGACAAAAAGAAAAAGTAGTTCTGGCTATGAACCCACATACTGCCATGAAGACATTATGGAAGAGAAGAACTTAGGGAGATTCCTGATAAGGTTTTTTGAATGCTACTTCCACATGGGTTAACAGATATAACCTCAAACTGATTTTAGTAAAATTGGTCTAGTGGACAATCTAGATGGAGATCACCTGTTGGAGCGCGCTGTTTTGATGACAGAGCACTACACTACTGTCAGCTTTGCTTTCACATCACCAGATGTGGGAGCAGGGGGCATTGTGGGTGTGCAGCCACACTGGTTGCAGCCCTTCAGTCTTGTCATCTGATCATTAAAAGGATGGAGGTGGTGGGTGACATCTTGCTGGTGTGGAAAGCCAAAACATTAATGGGAGGAACAGGAGCAGAAAGCTTGTATCTTGAAGTAAACCTTCAAAGAGTTAAATGATGTGGCTGAAATAAACAACCAAGAAAATGATATCTGGAATGTGGTTCTGAAAGTATTTGAAGTGAAACAAGATCTATTTTAGTCAAAACTACAGAATAGGAGGCAGTGGAAACCAAAGGACTCAATTTGTATTGATAGTTTACAAACTGACATATACTGTCTGTAAGGAAAAAACATATTGAACAGAATGAAAGGCAAGATAGCTATCTGAAGAAAAAAAACAAAACAACAACAAAATGAGTTCAGGACACAGATAGATTAACAGTAAGCTGAGAAGCTGGGTAAATTAGGGCTTTTAGAGTTATTGATGCACTAAGCAGAAGCTACAGGATTATAAAACATTATCAGGTGCTGTGTCCAGAAAAAATTACGACTTGGATATTACTGCTGTTTCACAGCAAATGGATAATACCAGGCTGATGCCTGTAAAAACAACCTTCAAGTCATAGAATCACCAAAGCTGGAAAAATCTTCAAGATCATCTATTTCAGCCATTCTCCTATCACCAGTATTTCCACACTTAACCATGTACCTTAGTACAACATCTAAACATTTCTAGAACACCTCCAGGGATGGTAAATCAGACAGCCCCTCGGGCAGCCTGTTTCAGTGATTCACCACTCTTTTTGACAAGAAATTTTTCCTAATGCCCAATCTGAACCTCCTCTGGCATAGTTTTAGGACATTCCCTCTAGTCCTATCACTAGTTAGGCAAGAAAAGAGGCAGACCCCTACCCGAGCAATACGATCACCCCTGAGACTCAATTTGTCCAGTTCCATCAGCCACTCCTCATAAGACTTGTGCTCCAGACTCATCACCAGCTTCACTACCCTTCTCTGGACATGCTCCAGGGCTTCAATGCCTTTCTTGTAGTGAGGGGTCCAAAACTAAACATTGTACTTGAGGTGCATTCTCACCAGAGCTGAGTACAGGGAAATGATCACCTCTCTGCTCCTGCTGGCTATGATATTTCTGATAAAAGCCAGGATGCCATTGGCCTTCTGGGCCACCTGGGTATACTGCTGGCTCATGTTCAGCTGAGTGTCGATCAATACGCCCAGGTCCATTTCTTCTACACAGTCTTCCACCCACTCGGCCCCAAACCTGTAGCATTGCCTGGGGCTGTTGTGGACAAAATGCAGGACCCAGCACATAGTAATGTGAAATTTCATCCCACTGGCCTCAGCCCATTGATCCAGCCTGTTCAGATTCCTCTGATGGTCCTCCATATTTTCAGGCAAATCAACACTTCCTTGAACTTGGTATCATCTTCAAATTTACTGAGGGTACACTCAATCCCCTTGTTAGGTTACCAGTAAAGATATTAAGTATATCAAGCCGCCCAAAAGCTCTGAGCAATCATGGTTTGTGGGGATTTCTGCATTAGAAATATCAAATTAGTGCTGAAACTGTGTCTCAGTCTACTTAAACAGTCCTCCCTTCATTGCCATGTCTTCCAAGCTTGCAACGCAGTTCTCAAAAGGCAGTTTTGTCTTGTGTCTCAATGAGATTTGAGCAGCAAAACTGTAGGGGAGCTGTTATGTCACAGCTTGAACTGAACTTGGACTGTTTAGTGGATGAAGAACTGGCTGCAGCATAAAGTCCAGAGAGTGGTGGTCAGCGGCTCAATATCTGGACAGAGATCGGTGATGTATGGTGTCCCACAGGGGTTGGTGCTGGGGTCGATACTCTTTAATGTCTTAATCAGTGACATTAACAGTGGGATCAAGTGCACCCTCAGTAAGTTTGACACCAAGCTGTGGGTTGCAGTTGACACACCATAGGGATGGGATGCTTTCCAGAGGGATCAAGACAGGCTTGAGCAGTGGGCCCAGGTGAACCTCATGAGGTTCAACAAATCCAAGTGCAAGATTTTGCATCTGGGTCGAGGTAACTTCCACTGCCAATACAAACTGGGGGATGAAAGGATTAAGAGCAGCTCTGCCAAAAATGACTTGAGGGACGGCAAGCTGGACATGAGCCAGCAATGTGCCCTCGCAGACTAGAAAGCCAACTGTATCCTGGACTGCATCAAAAGAAGCATCTCCAGCAGGTCAAGGGAGGTGATCCTATCCCTCTACTTTCTGCTGTGCGATCTGGAGTACTGCATCCAGATGTGGAATCCTCAGTACAGGAGAGACATAGACCTGTTGGAATGCATTGAGAGAAGGACCACAAAAATGATCCATGTAATGGAACACCTCTCCTACAAGAACAGGTTGAGAGAGCTGGGGCTGTTCAGCATGGAGAAGAGAAGGCAAGGATGTGACCTGATAGCAGTCTTTTAGTATTTGAAGGGGAGCTACAGGAAAGAAGAGGACAGACTCTTTAGCAGGGTCTGTGGCAACAGAACAAGTGGAAATGATTTCAAGCTCAAAGAGGGTATGTTTAGGTTAGATATAAAGGAAAATACTTCTACAGTGAGGGTGGTTAGGCACTGGAACAGGTTGCCCAGTGATGTGTTTGATGCCCTGCCTCTGAAGAATTTCAAGGCAAGTAAGTCTTATTGTATCTGCTGTCAGAGTATGTGCTATTTCAATTCATGAGTGACACTAGTTTTCTATTCTCTGATTGTTATTCCTAAGGCAACTTCTACTCATGCCAGTACCACCACCAACCAGAGAAATGAAAGCTATTTCTGACTTCCAGAAATTACTAGCAGCGACATATTTATGCCCCTCGGTGACTGCCAGTGTTTTAGATTTATCGTATAATGTCTTTATCAGAGTTGTCTATGCTGGAAATTCAATATTGTTTTTCTTTTTATTAAGAAGTACTTGAAGAAAGCCTTGACTTCTAGGCATGTTAATGCAGTGCTTTCCATTCAAAGTGCGCCCTTGTTTGCTGGTCTACAATACATGCTAAAAAATCCCAAATCCTATACAATAACATCTGTTATTACACAATAACTCAATAGCTCTCTATTTGCTTCCAGGAAGCTAATACTAACCCAGCATTGCGTAATTATATTTTTCACATAAAACAATGAAAGCGTATGCTGGCCTGTAAAAGAGTGTATGGCCTCAAGTAATAAATACCTCTCAAAGACACTCAGCACAAAACCTCATTGTTAGAGCTGCTTTGCCAGAGAAGTTGCATTGTGGTTTAACCCAGTGAAGAGTATCTCTCTCGAGGCTAAAAGATTTAGTGTGTCACAGGAAGATTTAGAAAGAACGTATAAGGCAGGCGAGTAAGGGCAGATATGGACACTTTATGGGATTTGAGAGTGACAGGTGCAGAGCTGGCTGCACAGCTTGTGCATGGAATTAGGGCTTTAATTACATCCTTGGCCTTATTAAGAAAATCATACATTCCAAAGAAGTGCAGCCTGAGCTATCCCCACAGATGACTTTGGGAAGTTGTTTTCCAATGTGATCACCCTTCTTCTGGAGTTTGTTGCCAGACAGATTGTTAACTTCTTCTGAACCATTAATAATGTGGCAAATGATGGTGTGCGAGTGGGGAAAAAAAGTAACTTTTTCAGCAAAAAATAAAAAAACAGTTATCAGTGAAAATTCAGAGAAAAACATTCTGCACACATACTTTTCATGTGGATACTTGTGACAAGTGGCAGTACACATCACTGTATCCAAGCTGCCTGTAGCAGCTATAGTCTGTAAAGAATTTGTTGTTATTGTTAGTTGCTTAACACTTGAAATTAGATGCCTTCTGAACAATACACATAAATAAAGAGAGCCAGATGTGATCCATCTGGCCAAATATAGAGGTTTACATCAAAAATGGTCCTCATAAGCTCCCACTGTGGTCAGTGGCAAGAAAATAACACTTCCAGGCTTTGATTTATCTAAGGTTAAATTAGATACCCAGAACTAGCCAGCTGAATACTCATTCACATGGCTCTTATTTCTCCCTGCTAATTTCAAAGGGGGCTTAGGGAAGTGTCCGTGTTGTAGATATTAAAGTTTAGGGAGATTAACTAACTATACTATTACAAAAACTGTAATGTACAAAGCAGTTCTTATGTTCTTAGCAGAGGTCTATGGATAACTCTTTTAAAGAATGCATTCAGAAATGCAAAAGGAAGAGGGAGTGGGAATTATTTGCTGTCATGGAGTTATCTAGATCAATCTATATCTGTAACAGGGGGGCAGTAAGCCTGTGGGCCACCCAGTCCCCCCAGAAATGGGAAGGGAAAAGGGGAAAGTGGTAGGAGGATGGGAGCTGGACTCAAGGAAACAAAAAGAGGAAAATTTATTTTACTAACTATGATATTGGAATGCAAGATAACACAATATAATACAATCTAATTGAAACTGAGGCTAATAAATTAAGTAAAATAAGAGAGAGAGTTTTCAGAAAACCAAGAAGCCTGTTTTGAAATTGAAAGGGCCATGGCTTGGAAGCACACCCACACCCGCTGCCAGGCAGTGAGAGAGAGAGCGAACCAGCATCACTTCCATGATGTATTTCCCTCTCTGCCCGTGAGGTTCTCTGGGATGTGTAGTTCTTCTTCTCTGTGCTCCACATGATATTATGTGCAATATTATATTATTATATAATATGATATTATAGCAAACATTACAAAACCATGACATTTGCCTACACACCAGATTATTTTAGGCATTGTATGAAAGCTAATGCAAGTAAGTAAGGTCCATTATACCGACAGTTAATAAAAATTAAATATGAAGATATGTTTTTTCATAGGATTGCTATTGATGCAACCATGTTGATATTCTGAAAGGTGACGTGGGATAAAAGTCAATACAGGAGTAGCCAAGACTATATCATAATAAAGGATATTCCTTAAAACATGTTTCTCTTCCCACTGTTGATGATTATTATGGTGGTATGCATGTATGGGAAAAGCAAAACTTTTACTGGTGGTTCTTCCCTCCATCAGGTTTTCATGCTGGACTCATCTTGTTGTGGGCCAACACCAGAAATTTCCTCGATGCCCTTAATGAGGAGCAGGAAATAGGGAAACATTTTAATTTCTTTTCTTTTGGAATGAGTGGCCCCGAAAGAAAACAATGAAACATTGCTCAAATTCAAACTGAGTAATGCTAGTGATTCAACAAGCACATCCAATCCAACTTTCAGGGAATGGTGTCAGCCAAATAAATGGTAACAGCCTAAAGAAATGCAAGCTTCTAGTCAGCAGTGTAAAGAGCCACAGCATTAGGGCATAATTATTATGTTTAGTTACCTTTTTAAAAAAAATCAGTGTACTCCTAACTTGAAAGTAGCAATGCAACATATCTAGCTGAATTCTGAAGCTCATTTCTATAACTCTTTTCTATTTTATCTTTCACTCATGACATGTGATAGTCCACAGTACACATCTTCAGTCTTGAATGGAAAGTGTACTATGACAATCATCATGTTATTTCTAGTCTATCTAGTCGTCTTAGTGTAAAATGGACTCTTCTGTGAACACAGGATTGGATATCTGATCTGAAGTAAATGGAACATCAACAATTGATGATCCCCGTATTAGCAGGACAACTTCTAATGAAACAGAATTCTAGCATAATGAAAAAGCAATGGTGTGTTATAAACTGACTAAAACAAAATCAACATTATCTTTAATCAGGTAATGAGACTGCCCTAAAAAAGGGAGTGCTGAACAAGGAGAAAAAGGAAGTAAAGGGGAAATGATAGAAGGTTGAAAACTGATGTGGTTCTTGCTCTATTGCAGATAAGCAGTTCTCGGGTGTTTCCTATCAGTAATCAGTTTCCTATCCATAGGAAGTTCATTTACAGTGACTATGATCTTGATATATCATCACAGTTTGTCCAGACAGTTACTCTGTAATGTGACTAATGATGGAAGTTTGGGGACCTTATGAACTTGTTGCTGAGATATTCAAATAGTGGTAGGAGATGTAACAGTAAAAGACAGCATCAGGGCACCATAGTCTGTATTATGCATCCAAAAGTATTGTTTTTTCTTACCCACAAAAATAAATTCTCCACAAATCTCAGCTACAGTCCAACCAAGCATTTCACTGCAATCAGCTGCAATTTTCTTTCTCATGAAACCACACTTACCAAAATAGGAGGAAAGACCAGGGAGCTGGCATTATTGAAACCAGAAAAAGATGTCAGGGATGTATTTTTTTTGTTGAACTTCTGTTTATCAATGTGAAGATACTAAAAGAGTTGATGAGGAATTATGTTCACTTTGAAAGGAAGATAGAATCCATAGACTGAGGTCAAGTCTACAGTTTAATAATCGTTCATCTATTAAAGCTATAAGTATTGTGACACTAGACTTCAGCTTGGGAGAACCCTCCATATGTTTCAGAGATGTGAAGGTGTCATTAAAAGATGTAAGATACCAAACATAACTCATAGGGAAAGAAGTAGCAGATTCTCCTGTAGCCTTTGCAGAATTTCACTCGCTCAAATAAGAGCTTTGGGAACTGGATTAGGATGAGGTGAGGGGCTGCAAGATTTCATGTGAAATGGTGGTACAACTGAGTTATATTTTGACAGAGAGCAACTAGATGAGTTTTTTTGTTTGTTTGTTTGTTTGTTTTTGGGTTTTTTTTTTTCTTGTGAGGGGGAAAAAAGGTGATCTTAATCATTTCCAATTTATTCTGCAAAAGATTGCTTTCTTATTCTTTAGAGAAAGAGGATGTTCACAGCAGTCATATTAAAGGAGTCCAGAAACAATATTGTGAAGAGCATGCAGCACTGTAATGATTAAGGACATATTTTTTTTTTTAAATTTCTTATTTTATTTTATTTTATTTTTATTTGTGGATCTCTAGAATAGCATAACCAGTACTATAATTGAGCAGGTTTGTGTGGAACTTTTGTAGTTGTTACCTGCCAAGAACTACTCCAACCTCAATCTAACCATACTACCCCCTGCTAAATCATGTCCCTGAGCACCACATTTTGTTGGTTGTTACACACCTTCAGGGCTGGTGACTCAACCACCTCCCTGGGGAGCCTGCTCCAGGGCTTAACAACCCTTTCTGTAAAGAAGTTTTTCATGGTATTCCACCTAAATCTCCTCTGGCCCAACAACTGGCCAAATGAACAGCTCTCATATTTGGCTTCCCAGTGCTGTAGGAAGATGCAGCATTAGAGATGAGAAGCTCAAACATCATTTAAGAAAAGGAATGAGGAAAACTTTGTTGAAGTCCTCCAATTATCTTATTTCATACCTCTGTTGAAGTGAAGAGAAATGTTAATCTATGTCAACAAATAAACATTTTTTTTTTTTATTTTTTTTTAGGACAATACACTACATAAAACAATAATATTTAGAGATCATCTTGCACTTACAAGATAGAAAAGAAACACTTCCCGAGCAGCTGCGAAAGCAATAGCTGTACTAACTTCTCCAACTACAACCTGGAGAATTTATTTCATAGATTTCAATGCTCTTGACTTTTGCTTCTAGCATTAGCCATCTTATCTGAGCCACTCCACTTCTGCTGCATTATTGCTAACCCAGTCTTCTGCATGAGATGTTCTAGTGGCATCCATGGGTATCCACCTCCTTCCTCCCCCCAAAAATGGCATATTGGATGCAACAATTTCATCCTAATATTATATCAAATATTCAGACTACTTGAATTTGAAGTAACTTCGTTTGAAGGACTTGAATCTGAAATTCAGATTACTCTCATTAGAATGATTACATCTTCTCTCATGTTTCAGTCCAGATGGATGACCACATTCACAAGCTGATCACAAACTTCCTACTTAGACTTTTCTCCAGGGATTTTTTTTTTTTTTTTTTGTCTCTTTTCTTATTATCATGAGAAATTGACTGTCCGTTTTTTTTTTTTTATTATTTTTATGGAAGTGGACTAATGTAGCCAAGCTGAAATAAATTAAGAAATTGTTCATTGTAAATTAAAATTAGAATGAGAAAGCATGTGCCAATTAAAAAAAAAATAAAATAAAAAAATATGTTTTCAAACATAGACTTTACAGAAGCAAACTTCAAACTGCAGTATATATCTGGAATTTCTTTTTTCCATGGAAGCGATGACACAACTTCAGATGGCAACACTATGAGTAAGGCATTGCAATAAATTCTCAAAACTGGTTATTAAGTGAGGAAGAAATGATATTCACACTACAACTCATAGCCTTTTATTTCCAATCTTGAAAGATATACTGCTTACTACAGGGTTTAAGGACATTGTCCTATCCAACAAGATCAGTCAAAACCACTTTAGCCAATGATCAGTGGAGTAGTATGCATTACTGAACTTTCTGTAACTTTACTGCTGCCTAGACATTTCAGTTAAAAAACACAACACTGTGAATGCTGGAATGGACAGCTAGGGGTTTCTTTCTGATTGTTGAAGGCATGAACAATTGAAAAACCCTTAGCAATATATTTCATCAGTGTATCTCTGTTGGAAAGGGGCCCCGCTCTCATAAACTCAGTATAGAAATATAAGTACCGGTATATCCATGTTCATAGAGTTGGAGATTTGAAAAGCACTAGAATATTTCTTATTATCTCTAGGGGACTCAAATCAAATTTCTGACAGTCTCTTCAGGGTAAAAGGGGATAAAGAGGTTGGAAAGATACAGAACCTTGATACAACTTCAATGAAGTTGAATTTTTTCCCCTGACTTCAATGGAAAGAAATCATGTTCTTGGGATGGGTGGTCCCACCATCTCCCATGGTGGGCCAACTCACCCCCAGATCCTAACTTACTATGTGCTGCGGTTTGGACTTGCTGCTGCTTCCAAATTCCAGGCTTACCTGAGCTGCACAGTGGGATGAGTGTGACAAGGGATGTGTTAGTAACATTTTTTATTTTCCTAACTTAGCCCTTGCAAAATTTAGAACAGTTCTAAGGTGCTAAAATCTAAAAGCTATGAACAGATGTAATCAACCTTCAAGGGCAATCCTGGCAGCTGGAAATGCAGTAGAAGTTTCCCACATCCATTCCATGGACATTTAGTCATCTTAGCTGGCTCTATACCAGTTGAAGTACATCCTCATACTTTTCTTGCATGAAAAATTACTAAGCCTGCATAGACTACCACTGGTATTCCAAAAGAATGGCCAGAGTAACAGCCTCTTTCAGGTACTGCTAAAAGTTTCCTTTGCTTTTGGTGTTTCAGCACATGTAGGCAGCTGTCCTTCGCTGGCCAAATTGGCTAAGGTATGCTGAAATCATAGATCTATAAAAATTTACATAAATATTGGACTCGTTTTCAGCTTATTTCTTGTTTGCTTGTAACTGCATAATCTGTTCTTGAAAAGATATTAAAGGAGTAAGTAAATATAACATTCTTTGAGCAGATCTGCAAATTCAGTAAGCTGCCATGATGCCTCTGAATTCCTGGAACAATAAACTTTTGCACCCATTTAGGATCCTTATATACATGATTTTATTTGAAAATAGTGTGTCCAAACATCTGTAGATAGTTAGGTCCCAAAGCACAAATTTCAAGATAAGTTTATACATAGTGCACATCTACAAATATTATCTGTCAACAAATTATCCTAATTCTTATGTTTAAACATGGCACTTGCCTCTAAGCAAGCATTCAGTACTGTCAATAAATTCAAATGGTCAGTTGGAATTATTGTATTTTACATGAAAAAAAGATGTTCTGAATTTACTGCCCTTTCATCAAGCATTTCATTGTTCTTACATTATATGGTTGCCTAAAAAGGAAGGAGTGGTTGCACCAATTTTGCTAAAACATTTGTAACTTCTATCCCATGCACTCTGCACTGCCCTGCTTTTTGCCATCTGGTTTACATAAACCCTGCACCACTGTATAGCTGTGTTCAGGTATGCTGTGCTCCAGGAAAGGAGCTGGCTTGCTGCACAGCAAGGTTTTTCTGCCAAGTGGCCACAGGACAGATCAAGTGGACAAGAGGTTGCCTCCAACTTTTATGAGTTGCCAAGCTGCCTTGTTCAAGACACTTTAATTTTCAGTGTTGGAAAGCAGTCAGGTTTACCATAAGGTGGATATTTAAGAAATAAACAGCTGTTGGCATCTATACCTTGAGCTCTTTATGAGGGATATATAGGCCTTTTTGTAGTATGCCTTAGTAGACTTTTATGTTATACATTGTTCTTGCAAATAGCATCTTGTGGAAAGAGCTGCATTTGGAAAATGACATCATATTAATTTTTGGAACAGGTAGTGCCTGTTTTACTCTTTTGGTGTACATTCCTCCCAGTTTCTTTATTTTTTTAAATTTTGGTCCTCCATTTGAACTTCACACCTACAGAGTTTCTCAAAAGTAGCTACTTCATGTTGTGTACTGAGCACAGAACAAGCTGTTCTAAGCACTGTAACAGGCTGCCCAGGGGGGTTGTGGAGTCTCCTTCTCTGGAGCTATTCAAGTCCCGCTTGGATGCCTACCTGTACGACCTGGTGTAGGGAACCTGCTTTGGCAGGGGGGTTGGACTCGATGATCTCTAGAGGTACCTTCCAACCCCTACAATTCTGATTCTGATTCTGTGATTCTGTGTACTATTTCTAACATTTTTAACGAGCTATATGGCCAACATATTCAAGCAGTGATCTTTTTAGTACATATTTATATTTGCCTTGGTCTTTCATGATATTCACAAAAATTGTTGTGAAGTATACGACTTAAAGTTATGTAACTTTGAATTCATTTTCATTAATTATATTTATCTTCACTGTGTTGTATTTCATAGTAATGTCCAACAAAATCTCTAACTTTGAAGAAGGATAATGGCAAACACTTTGCTTCTGTGCAATGTTGTAAATTTAGTTTGATATTTCTGCGTTTCTTTTACTATTGCCCTAAGGAATAATTTAGTATTTCTAGTTTATCTGCATGAGATGATCAAATTATCAAATTTTGAGTGAAACTATACAAGTTAATAGTTTTATCAACATTACATGGTGCTTAGTACTAATTAAAGCTGATGTCAATCTGTGCAGCAAGTTTTTTGTGTGAAGAATAATATATATTTTGTGTGAAGTGCTGTATGTTAGCTTCAAAATAATTTTAAAGTACATGATTTTCAGTAAATATTACCTTTTCATGTGGAGCACTGATTGAAATGAAAAAGCACTGAAAACTACTGAGGGTGGAGATATTTAGAGCAAACCTGGCACCATGCACATGGGAAATGGAGGAATGTAGTCTTCTGACTGTGCTGGTGTATCAAGAGGTATGGCTAAACTCTTGTCAGCAAAACTCACCCCTACTCCTGGGTGCCAGGATGGCACTTGAAGAAGCATTTGTCTGTGAATATTATGGTGTTTTCTTGGGAAAGCCATGGCTACATCAGGTCTGTGCTGAAGAAGAAGCTCCAGGGCTGTTGTCATGACTCCTCTTTCAAAATTAAAGCCAAAGTCATGAGATGAATTTCTCTCTGTGCCTTTCAGAGCCCAAGTAATACTCTGTAGGAAAATGTGCCAATTATGTAGCAATCTTGAAAATTTATGTAGGAGATATATGCTTTCTTTTCCTTGCTCCGGAAGTTAGCAGTCTGGCCCAGCCAATGGTGTTTTTCATAGTGTTTCAGTATGTAGAAATATATGAAGAAAACAATCCATTTAAATTTTAAAACTTGAAAAGCCATGACAGATTCTGGATACATGTGTACTCACAATTTTAACTCAGTTAGTGCCTCACTCTGAAAAATGAAATGTCTTAGGTATCAAACTGTGTTTGCATAGTTTACTCACAATGGGAGTTCTTAACAAGAAACATACATTTATGCTGCACTTGCATAGTGTGCAACAGAGCCATAAAAAAATAAGTTTCATAGCAATTATTAAAATGTGAACAATTTGAATTATATCGAGGTTTTTGTTTTGGTTTTCTTCAGAAATAGCTTTGCATTTTGCAGTCCTTGTCATCTTTGTAATGTAAAACACAGTTCAGAATATAATTATATTGACAGACGATATATTCTACTCTAACACTGGTCACCAAGAAGCTTGAGATTTGTACAACTGACACCCATACCTCTCTTCAGGAAATAGAGTGGTTCAGCACATCTGTCTCAAGCACTTCTCTTAGGACTGGGGTCCTTAGATATATCTCTCCCCACTGGCTAAGGATGGAATCTACACATCAGTCTCTAGCTCACAGCTGTATTTTCCTCCAGTAGAAATGTCTCCCAATGACTTCATGGATTTCTGCTGATATAAAGACCCGAATTTACAATGTGGAATTGGGCAGTATTCTTCAGCAAATAACTCCATGGCAGTGTTTTTTAAATTTCTATTTTTCTTCTTAAAGACATCTGATCTCCTCTTTTATCTGGAAGTAAAAGAAACAAATGAATACTACATTCCATTTTCTTTCTCCTTTCAAAATATGAAAAAAAAAAAAAAAAAAAAGAAAAAAGAAAAAAGAAAAAAAGAAGGAAAAAAAAAAAAAGAAAAAATAGACTATTGAAATTACTTGGATCCCTCTTTTCTCCAGCGCTTCTTATCTTCAAGGACCTTTTAAGCAGATCCTTGCAGAGGCCAAAATCTGTTATGCTGTAGTTCAGGGCTGTGACAGGGTTTCACACTCCAACCTGCCTTCATGCAGTTGACAGTAGGTGCTTTTAAAAGAGTTGATTAGAGTGTAAAGGCTTCTGTCAGATTTAGGTGGTTGTGTATGTTGTACCTGCTCGTTATCATCTGTTGGTTATTTATGCAAAACCATTTCTTTAGATAATTCTAAGACATTTCCTTTGTTTCAGTCACCTCAAGGTGGAATGACTAATTTCTAACTTCTTGATATTCTCAGACATTCAGTGAGATGGTTAACAAGCAGAAGCAAACTCTAGAAATGTAAACAATAAAGCAGAGTGGAGAATTGTTTTTCTTTCAAGTGTTGACAAAATACATGAAGAAAAATGCTACTTCTAAACATGTTGGTCCTCTGGGACGCTAAGTGTCATCAATTTACATTTATTTTAATCCTTATGACAAATTAGAACAAGAGGAGTTTTAACTTCAATGGATAATAAGTAGGTGGATGATGTAGGCAGGGAGAATTCCCCTTTTTCTGAGCAAATCTTTAGTTACACATCTGCTTCCTTTTCTTCTAATCTCTAATTTGCTTTAAGGGTAGCTGAGGATTTGCAACACAAGGCCCAAAATGTTTGTGCCATGAAATCTTAGCTCTATATTCTGAATTGCCTGCCCTTGGGGACTGAAGGTTATAGCTATTATTTTATTGGCCTCAGGGGAAAATGGATGGGAATGTAATGACAAGACCAGATTAGTATGAGGTAGCTAAAACAAAGCTTATTGCAGGTAAAAGCCAAAAGTATCAACCTTCATCTGTGCATCCCCAATTCTTACTGTCTTCTACAGCTGAGCTGGAATTTCAAATATATATTTTTTTCTGCTTTGTCTACCATTTTCAACTTGAAATTTTCTGTGGAGAATGACCGCCTATTCTAACTTCTTGGAGTATGTTTTTGAAAATAGTTTTTAACCTATTATATTTAAATATCTTCAAAATGGAAAGTATCATGTTTTCTGGATTCATACAGTTCTTCTTTGATGAAGAGATGATTGGAACAATGGCATCTTTCTCCAGGCAAAGTAGTACAACTTGAATATTATTTGCAGTTGTGCTTTTTTGCTTCACTGTAACTCTCCAAAGAAAAGCTTTTCAATATCTATTTTTGCCTGAAGGATAGGGATGTGGTTTTCTGATTAGTTGTATCCTTTTTAAGCTGGTTTCTAGAATGTAGGTAGATTTTAAGATTCCAGTTTGCTTTTTGTTGTTTATCTTGGATGATTTCTAGTAGAAAACAATTCATGTCTGTTGTTTTATCTTACACTGGTTTCTTATGAGAATTCCATTCTTGGAACAAAAGCCAGTTGTTTCTACAAAACCATGTCTGAGCTATTCCTTGATTCCTATGATTCTTCCTGGGTATTAAGAACATGTTGTGAATTCAATGACACTGACGATTTCATTAACTTGAACTCCTGATATCAGACTTAAAGGACAGGCTGAAGAAATTGTTCTGCTCAGACAGGGAATGTCTTGATCTGAAACCTCTACAACTTCCTCAAGATGAGATCTGTAACTGGTTGTATGCCTCTTGATCTTGCGTAGTAAGGGGAAATGGCCTCAAGTTGCACCAAGGTAAGTTTAGTTTGGATATTAGGAAACACTTCTTTACAGAAAGGGAAGTTAAACACTGGAATAGGCTCCCTAGGGATGTTGTTGAGTCACCGCCCCTGGATGTGTTTAAGAGCCATTTGGATGTGGTACTCGGAGATATGATTTAGCAGAGGGTTGTTAGAGTTAGGGTACTATGGTTAGGCTGCGGGCTGGACTTGATGATCTTTGAGGTCTTTTCCAACCTGAGTAATTCTATGATTTTTGTTTTGTTTTGTTTTGTCTGAGCAATGTTAGCCTTTATAGTTAAAAATCATTTGAGTCCCAAATGTGGTAGACCTTTTGCAATTAATTCTTCCAGACAGCATTCACAGTATTTCCCAGTTTTATGCTGCCTTTGCTCACTTCCCAAGCTGCTCTGCTATACAGGATCACTCTCAGCAGTGTGCAAACAAACTTCTCTGGTCTGAGCAGCATCAGAATCAACACAGATGTATTGGTAACCACTGAATCTAAAGGAAAGCAAGCACTAATTTTAAACATGATAATTTAAGACAGTATCTATCTTCTAGATTTCTGATGTTTAATGCAGCAACAATAAAAGAGCACAATTTGCTTCCCTTTCTCTCTGACAAGGAGATTCTACCTCTCCTGGTAGATGATGACCTCCATCTGAGTTTATACATGTTTTCTCACCTCCCATCTGGAATTCAGTAATGCAATATAGCCGGGCACTAAGCCATCTGCTCTAGGAATTTGCGGCTATATGTAATGGTGTGACACAACAACACAAGCTATATAACTACCCCAGAATATCCTCTCTCTCCACTGGCTTCCTATAGGAAGAAAAAAACAGAAATCTTTCCCCTTGTCTGTAGCATGATTTATGGTGTGGGCTCTGGATAGCTAAGGCAAAATAGATTATGGCCCAGAGATTCAAGTTAGTATGTCCATGCAAATGCGGAGTAGGACTTTGTGGACTCACCAGTTTGCATCTGGAAGCAGTATAGCTGCAGTACTTGGCGCTGTGCCCAAGATAATATACCCTGCCCTTTGTGTGTGAACGTGACTATTCTGCTTCCAGGCCTGATTTGGCAGCTTATCCAGAACCGCCCTTCTGGTTCTGGGGTTAACGCAGGAGGAGTGAGTCTGTCTGCAGCTGGCAGTGCGGACAGCCTTTCAAAGAATGTCTGGCACTGGGGTGGGAACCTGGGATGCAAAATCTCCGCCCCAGGCACAGCAAAAGCTTTCTACCCAGAAGGTATCACTTGTCTGTTCAGAGGAAAAAACATTCCTTTCAAGGGGATGGTCCAAGTTTCTGGAAGTAATTCTCACAGGAAAAGAAATGTTTTAAAGAAACACCCAACAACCCATGTTGTCTTGTCTGATGCCATCCACCCAGCCCACTTTTCTACTTGATACCCACAGAAGGCTTATCACTCAGCTCTCCTACTCTCCCTCTCCAAGGTGTTACCCAAATGCAACGATATGCACAGAGAACCTCTTTGCACAGGAGAGAGAAACTGAAAATAACAGATTCAGGTTGTGTGACTTCATGTGCTGTAGAAAGGCACTGAAATGAAGAGATATGAGGTTCTTCATAGAACTGAATACAATAGTCACAGAAACATGGACCTTGGGTTTGGAGAGACGTTTAAGATCACTGAGCTCCAACTACCTGCCATGTGTTGGTTGCCACTCACCACGTCAGAGATACCCAGGGCTCATTCAACCTGGCCTTGAACATCTACAGGCATGGGGCATCTATAGATTCTCTGAGCAGCCTGTGCCAGTGCCTCACCGCCCTCTGATGTGCCTTGAATGTGATACTTCAGAATACGCATAAGTTTGAATTTGTAAAGATTGTTCCCTTCCAGATCCACCTCAACAAAATAAAAATTAAAAAAAGAAATACTGTCATGTTAATCCATATCATATGTTATTGAATAGAGTTTGTATTTACTTGGGCCTTATACTGTGCTCAGAACAGCAAACTAAGCAAGTAGTAAATAAAAACACCAGATTACTATGTATTTTCTGTTGGAAAACATCTTTGCAGTTTCAGGATTGCTGATGCTTTTCACAGCAGCTTTCTGACTACATAGGAGTAGTATTCTGATATTTACCTGAGGCTGCCTCTTTATTTCTTGTTTGTTCTTAGCCCTCTTTGCTAGGTCAATCTTCCCTTGAGAAAAATGGGAATGGGAGCTTTGCCTGAGGTGGTGAGGTCTTCAGAGCTATTTTTGTTGATCACATTTCTGGCAAACAGAGAAGAGTTAGGTGAAAGTTCAGCAAGAAGGAAAAGTTTTATTTCAAATTTGGAACCTACATGAACTGAGCCAGCACAGAGCAAAATTGAATTAAAGAGTAAAAAATAAAAAATTAAAGAGATTCCTTTGGTTTCACATGCACAGAGTTCTAGTTGGCTTAAATGCAGACCTGTACATCAGTCAAGTATGTTTGAAAGATTTTTGAGCTTTGTAGAATATTTGATGAAGCTGGGATGAATTTCAGATCTGTAATGAAACATGGAAACAGGTGCACTTCATGTGGTTTGGAGATTTTCTTATAAATAGTTTGCATTGCTCTAATAGCAGCAAATTTAGAAAACTACCTTACCAGATGTATGCAGACAAAAAGGATATAATAGGAGGACCAGATAGAAAGCTTGTGCATTTCTGCACTTCTGAACTGAAACAGAGCTGCTTGAAGCTATGTCCAAGCTGAGTACAGAATACAATGGTTTATCCATTATAGGGTAAAGTGGTCCAGACTCAAATGAAAAACACTAAAATACAGAAAAAAAAAAAAAGGGGGGCGGGGGGGGGGGGGGGGAGAAGGACAAGAACAAGACCATAGTGAAGTTCTGTGTAATTACTTCCTCAGAATTTTTACAACCAGAGTCATAAATCATAGTGAAATGGATTATAAGATGAGGTCTCTTTTCTGAAAGTGTTTAAAACTCTGAGCCTTGAGTGGCCTACAGTAAATGATACATAGGTCATGACTTCAGTATTTTAATTAACAGCATTTTGTGTTATAGCTAGGTTAGCTGCGCAGAACACTAAGAAGACTCAATAGGAGGAAGCTTCATGCTTCACAGATCTTACAGTTCTTAGTTAGTGTTTGTGTCATGCTTATTATGCTTGATAGGATGCAATGTGTCATATGGGAAAAAGCCAAATTTCCTACTTATTTATATAGAGAGCTGGATGGGAAAAAAATTACTCCCAAAAGAATGATTTGATGAATGCCTTCTGTAATTTTACTGCAAAGAGAATGAAAAAAAGGGAAATACCCCCAAACAAACAAATAAAAAGTTTGGGTGAAAATTATACATTTCAATCCAGAAACTCCCAAATACTTTGCAGACCTAATTCTAATTGCATGTACTCTGAGATTCCAAACCAGACAGTATCTCATGTGAGGTACCATGAGGCTTTATTTTGGTGAGATGACACAGTAAATTTGGAAATATGCAGGTGTGGTTTAAAAATGTCATGAGAGGCCTCTGAAGTGGTAGCTTTGTACGTCTACAAAAATCCATACCTGTGAGTACAGGCCTTTCCTATACAAATAAAATTTTGTTTCAGGAAGAATGGTCTCAAGTCATTTCAGCTAATTTAAGTACTCATTAACGTAAAAATGGAATTATTCTAATTTCCCTCTATAATCAAATCGAGAGAACAGAAATCTCCAGAGTTCAATCCCAGCAACCTATTCACTTTAAAGTTACTTTTCTGCTATCATTGAGGCATAACACCAGTCAGCAAATTGTGATCTTTCAGTATGGCTTCAAGACCAAAACAGCTCTACACTAACTTTTATTCATTAACTCAATATTTATGTTTTGAATACTCTTTCAACTTTGATTATAGCTCAAAAGAGGGGTCCAATGCAGTACAAGGTCAGTGTAGAAAGAGCTATAGATATGTATTTTGCATTCAAAATGGAGATTTCAGGAAGAACAGGCTCCTCTGATAAAATATACTGAGAGTTTATTGTGACAACCTCATGCTTTCCTTGCCTACATCAAGTCTTACAAGCAAACTTGCGAGAGCAAATAAAATTTGTGATGACTTCAGGATTTCCAGGAAAAGAAGATGCAAAAAGATCACAACTGGAATGCAACTAGCTTCAGCAGCCTTCAGTGGCACACCTACAACAGCATAGCACTTGATGGAAAAAGGGCTGTTCCATGGTAGACTTGCTTTATTTGGTACTTGGTGTACGTTGTATTAATCTACTACTGGGCAACAATATCCTGCCATAAAAGATGTTGGCACATGTTAATAATTCTTCCATGAAATGTTTATCTGATTCTCTGTAAGAAATAATTTTTCTGCAATTTGCGGGTGAGGTAGTGTATGTTCCACTGTGTGATTCATGACTGCCCCTTATGGTCAGCAGGAATATCTGATGTTTTTCAAATCACTGTTCAATACAGACTTCACCTTTTCTTTACGTGCCATTCATTAGAAGTCTGATATTTTAGTGATTCATTTTGCATTGAATCCATAGCCCTGAGTCACAACTAAAATATTCCCAGCAAGAATTTGAACAGACTGTTGGAGCATATTTTGTATAAATAGCAACCTTATGCAAAGAGCCATATTCCTGTACTCTTATTTGCATTGGTGTCTGTCCAGAATAAGCTCACTGATATTCATGCAGTTGCTTCAGATTTACCCAAATCCTACTGAGCAGAATGTAGCCCACTGCTATAAATCAATGGTCACGCTGTACTTATTTAGAGTGAAAATGAGCCAAGACCTACTTGTCTAGCTATATAAGAGTTTCTAGAAATCTTAGAAGGAATTTTGTCTGATTAGGGCAGGATTTGATTTTAAGTCCACTCCCTGGAGGGCGGCTTCTCTGTGCTGGTCACCTTATTGCTGAATTAGCAACTTTGGAATTATAAGAGAGAAACTTTCTAATATTGTAGGAAATATATATGTGTGGTAACAAAGCTGCTGATGCATTAACTTTTTGCAGAGTATTAACCACAAAGGAAAAGTGATGTGGCATTAAAAATAATTTGACATTGTCCCTGCTATTTGTTGCTCGTTATCACTGTTCGTTGTCAGTTAAACATTCCTCGAAAACTTTAAATCCTACCTTGGGAAAATGAGGTAGAGAATATGTGCAATAGCTGATGACATCATCTGCTTGTAATGGCTATAAATCTTGAGTGAATTTGTAAGTACAAATGTGCAGCTTTGGAAGGTGCCAGATTTCACGCCTGCATACTTATAGCTTGCAAATTCATCACATGCAGAACGTAGGAACATAATTTTCATCCAGAATGCACTCAACTGCGCTTTGATGAAGCCAGATCAGGAAAAAATGCCAACCTCAACTAGAAAAAAATATGATGTCATATTTTATAGGATATTAATTTACATTTTATTTCGAATTTTTAAGTTACTTCAAATGCTTCATTTATTTCTTCACCTAAGTGTCAGTTTGACAGTTTGGAGACATTTTAGAAATTAGTCTTACGGTACAACAGCAAGACGTTTTCTTGCATACTGAGTACAGTATAAGTGAGTGTTAACAAAGCACTAATGTCATTTGGACAGGATAATTCTAGTTAGTGTGTCCAAACCTCTTAAAAGTACATTTTAAAATATTATATTGCCAATTAAGCATCAAGGTGAAAAATTCTTGTCTTTTTGTTGGCATAGAAAGGCTTTTTCTAATGCTTTCTTTTCCCCTATATCTTTTTTAAAAGTAGGAGAAAATTTAACTTTACTTTAAAAGGTTTGTGTATACAGAAGTGCTCTTTAAATTTGTTCATTGTGACAAAGCAGTATCAACTGGGAGAAAACTGGCAGAAAGCCTGGTTGAAAAGAGGCTGGATGGGTCGGGGAACTGGTAATGAAATCCTTCAGTTTTACCAACCTGCTTTGTGATGATTCCTGTCCAGGTTTGGTCACAGCCACTGAAAGCTCTTAATGCAAAGCTGCCCAAGAGCCAGAGGCTCAGTCCTCCTTTTGATCCTGATCTGTTTAGATTTGGGTAGAAAGTGCAGGCTTATCTCAGATAGCAGTTGTCTGAATTCTCTTCAGCTGTGTGTGGGTTGCTGACATCAGTGTCAGTACAGTCCCAGGTAGACAGGTGCTCACCTTCCCACTATTGTTCAACAAATGAGCCCTGATTTGAATGATAGTAGTGACCAGTTGTCGCAGAGTAGGGCATTGAAGGGGATGCATTTCCCTAAATTTCTGCTAATGCTTCAGTCCCTGACATGTCTATGGGCCAATGAGGGGATATATAAGATATTTAAGTTCTTACAAACATGTGATTGGCCTTGGTGTTACCTTTTTTTTTTTTTTTTTTTTTTTTTTTTTTTTTTTTTCCCAGAATGCCATATGTACTCTGTGGCACTGCCAGAATGTTTCCAGGTGTCTACAGGAGGAATTTACCTCATTTGGGATTAGTCATCAACAGTAAATCTCAAGTCCAGTTCTTTAGCTCTAGTAAGATTTTGTTCAGATCTTAAGTGTTGGAGATACTACTTAGGATCCAAAAGTCCAGTTTAAGTGACATCAAAGTTAATTTAATTTTGAAATAAAATCTCCTTGGATGAAGGTACACATGCACAATGACTTCTTTATCCTGCAACCTGAGGATGTTTCAAACTTGATCCTTTCTTCTGATTCCAAAGTGAGGAGGAACAGGCAGTATGGAGTCCTCTTTTCCAAGCAGCTCAATTTCCAACTAAGGTGGATACCTTGCTTGTTCCTTTTCTTGTTCATTTAATTGATAAATGGAGGGTCTGTAATAGCAAGATAAGAAATATAATCTTTCAAATGACTCTTCTGAGAAAGAAAAAATTTAGACTCATTCCCTTCTAACTCATGCCATTCTATCAATCATATATTAATTCTGTCTTTACCTGAACTGATGCAAAATAATTGATAATATGTATTAATGCAGATTAATTTGTACCTAGTGATGTGTACTTCTGTTTTGTCTTGAAAAATATATAACATATTGAATTGTAATGTTGAATTTCTGATATCTTGAAATTCCAAGAATTGCAAATGCCCAGTTCTCTGTCATAGTAAAACTCCTGTTTAAAAGGCTTTATTCCCTTACTGCATGTGTACAAACCATGCACAAAGTATCAAGGAAAATTTTCAGGGCTGATAGCACAAAAAATGTCCCAAATAGATATTTCAGATTATCCAGAATAAACGTAAATTGGATTTCTGTATACAACTGATCTGTTCATATTCCTGCCTGCTCAAACTTAAAAATAACTGATTCTACTAAATATATTATTTAGATGTGTATTCTGTTCCAATTTTAATATTTATTTACTTATTTATAACACATTTGCTCTTAGCTATAGTTCCATCAACTACAATACTATTCTGGTATATATCATAGGCTGTTGTGTTCATGGTACAGTAATTTGAAAATCTGCACTTGGAACGAGTGAGAGAGAACACATACATGACTAAATTAATTCTGGCAGTGGAAGTTAGAAGCAAACCAAGAATTCAGAAACACATTTATTTTGAAATTTAAATGAATATTTTCAATAATTATAAATAAAAGACTTAACATTTTATGCCACATCTTGTGCAATGAATAATTAACATCTATGAATAATGATAGCTATAGAAGTTCACACAAAGAACCATGCCACATTGTTTTAGTCATTCTGTAGCATTTTATGCCTTTGTATTGGCTTTCCTCCGACTGTTAGCAATCTAGATCCAGGGAATGATCTCCAGGGAGCTATGAGATTGTTTGGGGGGAACTGTTTTTTTCTCACATGTGGACTCTAACTGTTAAGGCTTCAGTCCCTCATAACAGTTCTCAGTCTGGGCTAGGAAAGTACAGCAATGGTTCTTCTCAAGAGATGATGGTATTTCTGCTGAATGAACTGAAACTGATGCTGCACAAGCAACTTGAGGTAAGAGCAGTTCAGCTCTGACTGGTTCCAGAAGAACATTAGCATGACAACGACGAGGCAGAAAGCTGAGTTATGTCACTTCATCAGCACTATTACTCCCTGACTAATTTTCCCAAAGTGCAGAAAACTATTTTTATTTCAGAAATTTATATAAACTGATTTGTTATATTATCCATGTTATCCTTGCTATTAGTATCATAGGCAATCCATATAATTTTCCTTACAGATTGCAGTGAGGAGATTTGTGCTTAGCTTGGTAAAGATTGTTAAATAAGGATAAAGCCCTGAGCAAAAGTTCTACAGCATGGTATATGAGATAGAAGCAATTACGAAGTGGAAGTACTGATTTGGGGCCTATGACAACCATCACCCAAAGTTAAGTGTGAGAACTCCTACCAGTTGCAATACTATTATTATTATCTCCTTTTTTTATCTGATCGGTCACGTACAACTGTATAATTCCCTCTTAATATGCTGCTTCACATAATTATTTCCACTAAGTAATATGCTATGCTTCAATACCCAGTTTGTCAAAATATTTCAGTTAATGTATATGGCATTTATATGAACAACTGAAGTATTTGTAGTATTAAAGCTCTTGCAGAATTAAAATATCTTTTTTTGGCCAGCAGCATTTGATGATTATTGTCTAGAGAATTATTCATTTGTGACAAAAATTGTTGTCTTCTTTTTCTCTTTAAAAAAAAGTCTATCAGTAACTCATGCTATAGTAGCATCGAACTAGAGCTTTTCTCTACTAATACCATTTACTGACCCAGATTATGAAACACTGAAGCACTAATAATAAAACATTTATAATGATGTGTGTAGATGTAATTTTCTGCTCTCACATTTAAGTACTTCTACAGGTTTGTCCACTAGGAACATTATGCTGGAAATAGTTTGCGTACATTTTCCACTGCTTGCTGCAGTCACCAGAAGTCTGAATATATCTCATATTACAGAAGTTCTGTTGTATTTACCACTTATTCCACCAAGCATATATATGTTGTCTAGCAAGGTAAAAGATGCTAAACAACTATACATTTCTTGAAATCCCGTATCAAACATTATTAATACAGTTCCATTGAGGAGAGGCAGAAGGTACCCTTTCTGTCTTAAATGGATTAACAAAACCAGTAAATGTATTTTTTTCCCTCTTATTCCATTGGAAAAATTAACAGCACAGCGTATTCCTAGCCGACTGTTGAGCATCACTGGCTAACTACAGTATCACAGGACTTCCTAGATGTAGAGATTCATTCAGTTGACATGAGAGTTTTGGGCAGCATTCTGGGACTCAAACTTCCCAAAATGTTAAACACCCATGGGCATTAAATGCAGAAATCCTCTTGAGTCATGGAGCTTAAGACTGTGATAACACAGAACCAGTTTCAGCAATGACTTTATCCTTAATCAAACATATCAGGAGATATTTTCATAAAAAATGTAGTGAGATTCCCAACTCTTGTTACATCATCACATGGCAGGCATCAGTATGCCAGTTTACTTATACAACTGGATTGTCAAGCAGAAGCATCACATGGGATTTTTGACAATCAAGAATTTCACCTATCTTTGCTGTTTTATAGCAGACGAAATATTTGGAAGAGATACATTATTTGTAATGAAATATTTAGACAATGCTGCACTTAAGAGACAGAGATTAACAGTCTATATATTGTAAGATTTTGGCTTGTGATGGGTAGAAAAGGGATTGATATATAGATTTATGCTAATATTTTAACCTCAGTCATATCCTTGAGCTACTGAGGCAGAGATGGCAGAACTTGAAGCAGCCTCTACAGGAGTTCAGGTTACCCCCCGTGTGCCCCGGTGGCGTAGCGGTAGAATTCCCGTTTGCAACACCAGGGGGCCTGGGTTCGAATCCCCCTTGTGGAGCAGGGGGTAGAAGTGCCGCTCTGCTACACAGAGGGCTCGAATCCCGGGAGTTGGACTCGATGATCTCTAAGGTCCCTTCCAACTCGCACAATACTATGATACTATGATGATGATACTTGGAGGGAAAATATGAAAATGAGATGTTGGATTGTGAGGACACTTGTTGATTCAGTGCACTCCTGAGTAGTGTAAGCTCTTGTAAAGGCAGCATAAATTTATAAGAAAATGGAGGTCAGCACAGCCCTTCATTCTGTTTGTTGTTGTTGTTTGGTTGGTTTGTTGTTGTTGTTGTTTTTAGTATGATTCAATAAAACGGGAGGCAGATGCAGAACTATTTTATTATCTCTGAAAATTCAAACCATTTCCTGGTTTCCACTGTGGAATGACTTACTTTTAAGCCTGAAAAAGTGTCACAGATCAAGTAAGCAAGATTCTGACGACTGATTACTAAACAAAATTTGCAATGTGGGGGAGATGTGATCTAATCAAAAATAATTGTTTTTTGTCTCTATCTTAGATAGTCAACTCAGGCTTCTCTTAAAATCATAGAATCATAGAATTACCCAGGTTGGAAAAGACCTTGAGGATCGGGATAAGGCTGAGCAGGGCTCGTTTTGTTCCTCGTTCCCATCTACCAGTGCAGGCTGTGTTCCCAGGGAGTTACAAGCGTTACTATTGAAGACCGAGGCAAAGAAAGTATTCAGTAGCTCAGCCTTATCCCGATCCTCAGTGACCAAGTTGCCCTCAGAATCCAACAAGGAATGGAGATTTTCCCTAGCCTTCCTCTTGCTGCTGATGTGTTTATAAAAATATTTACTATTCTCCTTAACCTTAGCAGCCAAGCTCAGTTCTAGCTGCGCCTTGGCTTTCCTAATTTTCTCCCTGCACAGCCTCATTACAAACCTGTAATCCTCAAAAGTAGCTTGCCCACTCTTCCAGAGACTATAAACTCTTTTTGTTCTTGAGATCAAGCCAAAGTTCTCTGGTCAGCTAGCCCGGCCTCCTCGCCCGTCGGCTCAAAATCACTGGAGAGAAGGAGAAGCTTTTGTGGAATTCATCCTAGGCATTTTAGTTGTTGACTTTAGGATAAACTGAGTTGCACTTTAGAAGAGTGTATTTCTTCACACTGACTAGAGGAGGCCTGAAGTGATAAGTTCAGATGTACATGTCTAGACTGTAGATGTTTATAGTTGTGTGAATGAATCCCATTTGTTTGATCTACTACGGATAGTAATATACAGAATGTATTTCTGTATAGAATGTATGATTTAAGTGAGAATTGATGAAGCCAAGTTTTGTGTTATATTTTTGTCTGTCTACCTATGACCACTTGCTGGAGACAGATGCTTGAGAAGATGGATCCAAGGTCTGAACCAGAAGGACTGATATTATGTTCCAGAATCTGAACTTGAAGAATGCTATAAAATGTAAAGAGGAAAAAAGGACTTGAACTTTGAAATATAACAAAGTGGTCAAAAAAAGAAAGGACCCTAGACTTAAAGCTGGAGAAAAGATGGGATTATAAGATAAGGAAAAGCTAAACAATTTAGACTGAACCTCTTATGACCCAGTTCAACTATTTCTGTTGGGTTACATGAAGCTGACCTACTGTGTACTGCATAAAAGCATGGAGTTTAAAAGGTATGAGGAAAATGTAGTTAAAGGAGCTCATAAATGAGATTGACCCTACCAAAGTTTTGCAAAACACACTATAACCATAAAAATTCAGGGTTTACATATGCAGTGTTTCTACATGTTATCTACAGTTGCCTGATGTAGCAGAAAGGATTTTAACAGTCCTTAATTAGGGTTCTGTACCTACTGTTTAAGATATTTCCTTTGAATTTGGATTAAGCCCAAAATTTAGGTGACTGAATTTTTATATCAAAACAAGCTCCAGTAAAAGAGGAAACAATGAGAAATATAAGCTTTTAATATGACATACTAAGTAGTTTATGGTGTATTAACTAATCCTGTGAATTTCACAAATGACCCACATTATCACGAGAAGACATAATTTGTTCTTTTGTTTTGGAAGATGGGAACAATGGGAAAGCTCAGGTTTCACTCAGGAAATTCCCAACTATTTTCGCTGAGGCACCAACTTCCTTTGGACTTCTGTATCTTTATTTTGAAATTTTCTGTGACTGGGTAACTCACATCACATTCTATACTGAGGCCTGGGAAAAATGGTAGGGCTGTTGTTTCTGAAAACATAAAAATGTTGTAAATTTTTTACTCTGTTCAACAGAACAAACAAATTTTTAAACCTCCCTGTAAAATGTTACTGCACAAATATTTTCACAAGTAACCCACATGCCAGGTAAGAATTATCAGCCTTTTTCCAGTTTTACATGGTCCATTCTTTCTCTTGAGGACATGAGAACATACGAAGCTGTATCTCACCATCCATTTAAGGGCTTTAGAGCAATGAGAAAATAATTAATTAAGCCGGTACCCTCATGTGGAAAAACTCCCATTTAGAAAAAAAACAAAAGCGCAGACAAGGCCTGTAGTGTGTCCATCAGCAAAAACCTCATTGGCAAAGATATCTCCTGGAATCAAAATCCCATAACTTAATCTCAAGATCATCTTTTCTTTTTGGATGTTGGGGTCTATCTCTTTGCTGTATGCCACATTTGGAAAGCAATTTGAGGCAAAGCTTCTTCCACTATTACAATATTATTTTCTCTAATGAGCTGTCTCTGTTTTGTGCCAGTAACAGCTCTGCTTTGTGGTCTGCTAAGATACTATTCATAGCTATTATATATCCCTCCTGGGATCCATTTCTATATTCCCAGTCCTTCTAATGACAAAAGAGTTTTAGGTGGACGAGGAACACTAGATATGGTCCTGTTCTTAAAAAAACCTCTGACAAATGGCCCAGGCAACGCAGTTATTTTTTATGAGCAAACAGATCATGTAGATTGAGGGAGGGTAAATAAAAAGGAGATAAAAACTCATTACAGAGTGTTTTAAAAGACTATATGTTTGTTTAGGGTGTAAACACCCAAATGTTTTAACACACTTTTTGGAGGTGGTAGACACATTCAATGCACTAGCTGAGATAAACAAATTTGTAAGACATGCTTTGGGTGCCACAGACTTATTTTTGCAGAAAAATATTCTAAGGTTTTAGATTTACAATTTTAAATGGTAATAAAACAGCAGAATTCAAAATCTTATTCGAGTCACAGATCATTTAGGTACTTAATGAATTAAAATAGTAAAATAGTAACTTAACAGCCTCCACACATGTCTCCACAATTCTTTCATGACATGGTCTTAAGCTTCATGTGAGTTCTGTCAGTTGAAGAGCTTCTGCAGCATGAGACTAGAAAGTTAAATTAATTCTATTTTAAACAAACTCATATATTTTAACCTTATATCTGCTTATTGTTTTGACTGCAATACTTAAAACATGATAATTTTATGAAATTTGGGGAAAGAATTTATTTAAGTGCATTTCTCAGTGATATCTAAAAACTTAAAGTTATCAGAGCTACTACTGCCTTCTTCATAGACTGTGTATATACAGAGAAATTTATTCAGCTTGAGAGGTGAACTGGACATTTTGGTTTGGAGTAAAATATATTGCTTATGGTTCATTTGCAAAGAGAATGGGGTCACCTTTGACTTAAATATGTTTTGTTTTTTTTTGTTTTCTTCAGAGGTGGTATTTATAGGGAGCCTCTTAATTTGAACCTCAAATGGAAAAAGGTAGTGGACAAAGAAATTGTAACATATGAAGGCAGCTCTGAAAGTAATGAAAATATTTTATGACGCTAGCCCATAACATCAGAGATGGATGTTTGTGGTATAGTAGTAAAGGTTGAATCTTTCCACCAGTATCCCATTGCATTTTGTTGCTACATGACTGACAGCAGCAGTGGGGCACACTGTCAAGTTGGTGTCTAACACGGAAGTGCCTATGAAGCAAAGGTGTGTCATTATATTCCTCCATGTTGAAAAAGAGTATTTTGTAGCTGAGAATTTGCTCTACTAAATGGTGCTGTGCTTTTCACAGGTGTTGCAGTTTCCATGATAATAAATAGAAGGCATTATTTTTGCCGCAACCTATGTAAAATTGAAGCAAAGAAAAGTATCTTCTTCCATCAGCTTCAGAGGAAAGATCCCAAAGAAAAGAAGCACTAAGAAAGAGTAAGATCTAATTTGTAGCAATTAAAAGATAACCACTTGTTTTAATAAATTAAAGGCCAGTCTCTTTGCTGGCAGAGCTACAGGTTTCTGTCCATCACTACAGGCATGGTTCTTTAGATATTTCTCCAAGTTAGGCAGCATTTATTATTTGCCTTTGCCCCATTTGGATTTGATGTTGAATGTTAATCTGTAGTGAATTTCTATATTGTATAAAGCTGACATAATTATTTCATAAATCATGGAGATGTAGCTAAAAAAGGCAAGGAAACCAACAAGTTATCTCTTAGAGATTCAGAAGTAGAACCAAGTGCCCCATTTCTCTGTGGAGCAGCCGGATGGGGAACAGCATGCACTGTTAACTGTGGATCTGTTGCCCCAAATTAGAAGAATGACTGTGAAAAAAATAATGTTTTATAGAAAATAGTAACAAGTGCTAATAGTGTTCCTGCGAGTGCCTACAGTCTACACATGACTGTATCAGTACTCAATTTTACACCAACAATTCACGATGAACAAGGAAGTTAATCTCCTTTCTGTGTCTGAATTAATCAGAAAAAAAAACAACAACAACAAAAAAAAAAAACAAAAAACAGAAAGAAACCTGTCAGATCATTGGATATATGGAGCCTCTATAAACCATCACTGACAGAACACTGCTAACTATTCTGCTGATTAAAAAAGTAGTTCAGATTTTACATGTTTAGCAACTGCAGCTACTAATGTGGGATCCAGCCTGCAGAATGGAATATGATGTTAATTAAATATCTAGCAAATGTTTCTGAAGTTACAGAAAGGAAAGTATTTGGTTTTCAATTTCATTCATTTCATTCATTAAGCCCCCACCCCGTGAAACCCCTGCAGACCCATTTTCTTTGCTTTTTCAAGTTGAAAAACAGTTTTTCCAACAAGCAAAACAGGGTTTTAAAAAGAGCTTAGGAAAGCTGGTTACACAATCTAGGTTTAATCTTAGAAGTAAACACTTCATTCAACATATTTCATCTTACCTGTATCAGACACTGCCTAAAGTTATAAAGTAGCAAATGATATGAAAAATACATAGCGATATATATGGAAAAAAAATAAAAATAAAAATGAAGAGTTGTTTCATCATCACATTGTTCTCCTCAGGGAATCTTTCTTTCCCTCTCATACTACAAAAGCCAAGACTTGACTGCAGCTTTTGCTCAAGCCTCTAAATGGAGACCAAAGGCAATATTTTTCCTGCACTTGTCCCAAGGACATAGAGCAGCCTGTTTTCATTAATGAAGCCACTCTGGAGATACCCCTGGGTAATCAGAAGGAGGTCTGGTTATAATTATAAGCTAGACACTGGGATGCTAACTTGAATGTAGCTAGCAAGGATAGCTATCACAGTGAATACATCTGAAGTGAGGGGACTTTCACAGGATCCACACCATTTTCATGCTAGCTCCCTCAAGCTGACAGGAGTATGCTAAACCTACAAAAGAATCTTCACTTGCTTCTGTGTGGCTCCAAGTTTTGTTTAGGATTAGCAGCTGAAGGAGTAGGAACACAGAGAATGAGCCTTTTATGGTATTTCTCAAGATTGTTCTTAGTGATAGCAAAATGGGCAAAAGTTCAATAATTTTAAAGCATTATGGTGATATTACCTTCTTCTAACTCAATTTGCTGTACAGCACAGCAATCCAAGCACTCATTATTTATGTATCTATTCTTTTAAACTATATTCTTAATCTGTTGATTGTAGGAAGAAGAACATTTTTCCATATGTACTCCATTATTATTTCATCTCTGCTAGGAATTTAGAGTAACATGCATATGTATATTTTAAAATCATTTTCCTATTTTCTAATTCCATAATACAACTTTTGGTGCACTACTATTTTTTACAAACCATATGTCAACTTCCTTCAATACAAATAAGGAGAAGATAAAGTGATACTCAATTTGTTGTATAAGATAAGCATCAAATGAGCAAGACTAAAAAGCAGTTTTCAGACTTAAATCATAGTGGTTATAGTGACATTATAAATAGTCAAGTTAAATGGAAAAGTGTATATCCTAAAGGGGTCTTTTCTTCACAATAATCATGTGATAGCCAAATCACTTTGTCTTAGGTAAAAAACTAGCCATATAAGCAGATTTGTACAAACTCTGAGGGCAGGTCTGGTTGGAAGTTTGTAAGCAATTGTCTTGATAAGTGCTTCTAGTGAGGCCATCTTTCAGTCACATATTACCATAGGGAAAGAGGGAAAAGGTGAAAAATAGAAAAAACAACAGTCAGACTCAAAATGGGAGTTCATTAGCTAGCTAGTTTTGAAAACCAAGGTTTATACCTTTATTCATTTGTGAATGTCAATGGATGAATCTATGAACACTGCTCCAAAAGTAAAGCTTCCCATTTTATGATATTGGCCCATGACTTCAGAGGTAGATGTTGCTGGTATGGAAGTAGAGGCTGATCCTTCATGACAATATCATGTTGCATTTTGTGGCTGTGGGACAGATGGCAGCAGAGTGGCAGACTGACAAAATGGCATCTGACATGTAAGTGCCTGTGAAGGAAAAGGTGTGTGTTCGAATTCCTCCATGCCAAAAAATGGCACCCATTGACACTGACACTTGCTGAACATTTATAGAGACCAAACAGTGGGTGTAAGCACAGTGAGGAAGTGGCTGATGCATTTCAGAAGTGGTGACTGCAACATAAAGACAAATCATGTTCTGGATGGCCATGCAGATTTTTACAAGTGTAGCATGCAGGCTCTTGTTCATCACTGGTGAAAATGCACACCTTATGATGGTGAATATGTTGACAAGTAGTGTTTTGTAGCTGAGAATGCTATTATTGCACCTTCTGTATCCACTGTAGTTTCTGTGTAAATAACTAGGAAGCATCAGTTTCAGAACAGCCTACATAAAACTATGTACTCTAACCTAGAAGGCAAATACACAACCATATTCCTTTCTTTCCTTAGCACACATCCCCTCCCTCCCAGAAATGTGGTGCAACAGCGAGTTGAAAATCTGGATCATAAAGGGGTAGTACTGCTCTTTGCATTGTGATTTCTTACTCTGTATTTGAATTAGCATGAAAAGTCCAGAGAGGGCTACCTGATTTTTCTTCTACAGTGTTTTCTTGCATCATCACTTTTTTAACTACAGGGGATAGCAGGGAAGCACAATAGAGTGCTTCCAGGAAACGATGAGGCTGGATATCTGACTTTCCAGGTTTAACCAGTGCTTCAAAAAAGATCTAGCATTCTGGCATTTCAAATATAATGAGATTTTCCTATGCTGCCTTCCTTAAGCTAACAGAATCCACTTCCAAAATCATGAGTCTTTTGTAGGAAGACCCATGCAGGAATGTAGTGAAGTTGAGAAAACCCCAAATCCAGACCTAGAGGGCTCACTTTTTAAATATACCAGAAAATGTGCGGGAGGGCTCAAAATGAGAAGCTCAGTGATGAGACCAGGAAGAAAAATTAAGTTTTCTGCCTTCAAATCTAATATCTGAATTCTCTATGTCTTTTGTAATGCCTTGTCAATGCAACGTATTTCTTTTGAATCATACATGGCTGGGACAGCCATCAACTCTCAGACCTCACATCCAGAAAAGCTTGTCCAAGTTCATCAGACTCAGATGAAACATTTTCTACAGCTGTGTGCTCAGCTTCAGTGCTACTACTCCATGCAACAATTCCTAATTTGCGCAGAACTTCTCTGCTGTTACTATTACCGAGAGTATTGGTCTGGTCTCTCCATTTATATATGAGTCAGTCAGCTGAAATAAACCTGAAAACTAGAAAGTAGCCTAGAAACAGCTCTGGGCTAAATAAGCTCTTTGCTTAAAATGATTTCATTCACTGTTTCATTGAAGTGAGCAAACTGGAGACCATGTTGTGTTTCTGCAGCTGAACAGAGCAGGAGAATGTAGAACTACACTTATTCAAAATGAAGAAATGTCAAATTCTTGACTACCAGAGATCCTGAATACTCAGGAGTTGCTCCTGTTTGAATGAGACACCAATGGTTTTCACAGAACTTGATGATGTACACCCTTCCATAGGATTGAACACATGCCGTTCTGCTGGATGTACATCATGTTCTGTGGACATACCAAATCTCTGTTCTCAGTACTTACATGTGACTCAAAAGGAAAGTATTGATAGTCGATATGGCAGCAGATTGCACATGGCATTGAACTTTACACATTAGGCTTGCTGGGAGAGATTGCCACCTATTGATTTCTATCTTGGTTGCATTGCATTCTTAATAAATGGGTTTGCTATTTTTTAATAGTGTTCCAGAGAAAATATATATATATACGATGGGAATCTGCATTTTTAAATTTAAGTTAAACAAATCAGTCATTCTGTAGGAGTAATGGGTCTTTACCTATCCAGGTATTTTTCTTAGCAAATGTCACTGTAATATTCAGATTCTTCAGAGACTCATAGAGTGAAGCTTATCTCAAATTATGTAGCATACTACCTCCACAAATCCTAGATTGCATGTACAGAGAACCTCCCAGTTAGGTAGAAAAGTGCATAAAAATGTAAGTTTCTGCTTCTTTTAGAGCTTCTAGAAAAAAAAAAAAAAAATCTTTTAAGTCTTTTACAAAGACCTCTTTAATAAGTTAAAACATTTGTTTTCTTTCTGTTTAGTTTATTTACTGCAGAACCAATCCCAGACAATGTAAACTTCTCAAGAACTTGCCATTATTTCACTAAACTTCTCTGGTAAGAAAACAGTTGATAATATTTTTGAATAGACAAAACATTTTGTTTTTATATATTCTTATATTAAAAGAAAGTCATTTGAAAAGGAAATAAACTAAAAATTCTCTAGGACTTAGATTACATTTTTATTTTACATCAAATGTGACATTTTCTTGAAATCAAATTTATTTTTCACTATTTTTTTTTCTTATTTTTAAAATCTTACTTTTTCTTAAAATACTTCAGTACTGCTCTTCATAGCATTTATTTTTTTCAGCTAAAAAGAAAATGTAATTCTTTGTCATAGGTCCTCTTCCTATGATCTTAGTTATATGAGTAGTTGCAAGGTTATTCAACTATGCCTGTCTTGCTGTGGCTTGAAGTCTCAAATACAGATAGGGATAGAACATACCCACAGATCGGTATGAGAAGTCCAAGTGAAAGTTCCTGATCCAACTTGGAAGATGATGGATAAAGAGAAATCATATTTCCATATGGATTTTTTGTGCCACTGTCCAAGTCTTCAAGAGAGGCATTTTGGTCTGTCTGTACAGTTCCTTTGTGTTAGGGATGTGACACCAGGACGTTTTCATCAAGACATTGTGCATAGGCTATCAGAAGAAAATGTGGCAGCTAGTTGCATGTGCCTTTCCAGAGTAGCCTGTTTTGTGTCACCATGAAGCCAAACCATAGCATGCTGACACTAAAAGGAGTCCTGGGGGTCATAGCAGAATGTAGCCCTTGTGAAATAGCACACTGGGAAAAGACAGATATATTTATTTAGTTAATTAGTTTGTTATTAATTGGGAAAAGACTTATGTAGAAAAAGAGACATACAAAGGCCAAAGTACTGTTCACGGTGTTCCTGATAAAAATTTCAAGTGCAACTGTAGCCTTAGCCAAGCTCAATAACAAAACAAAGACATATGAGTTAAGAAATACACAAATGGTACTTTGTTAGAAATGACTAGACAAATTAATTCTCAACATTACACCAAGAACAAAATGTATCTATTATCTTAACATTTAATTTCATGTAAAGGTTACTCAAAATACTGCTCAAATTCAGTTCTATTTATTACTGGCATTAAAATGTGGTTTCCAATGAACACATTATTTCATCTTGTACTTATGTAGTAATTCTTCCTCAAGGACTGTTCTTGAGCCTTTTTCATTAAAAAGTTCAAGAAGACACATTATACAAATTCAGAATTACTTGCGTATGCATCTCAAAAACTAACCTTAAATTAACAAGGAAGCCTAGGTTTGTAAGATTTGTGTAGAAGAAAGTTGGTAAACAAGGGAATCATACTGTTTGCAGCAGGAGGAAAAGTAAATTTAGATTAACTAAGACAAAATCACCTGATCAGCTTTTCGTAGACCTGCAGAAGAAGATGATACTTTATCTCCTAACACCTTCAGATCTTGTCTTTCTGAAAAGAATGCTTAGCATACAAATTGTGTTTAGCGTAAGTATAAATGGGTTAAAGTTATAATTTAGTTACATGCCAGTGTTAGATTAGTTGATTTAATGGTTCCTCTGCCCTAAAAATCTCTGAGTTTATAGGAATTTAATATTGAAGAGTATCCAGACCACAAAGAGCATCCTGGAAAAGGAATAAAACATTTTTCTTAATTTTTTGTCATATTCATCTCAGAACACTTTGGAAGTGTAACATAATAGTAGCTGAAGTCAGTGGCAATAAACTTGCATGACTTCATATCACTTGGGAATGGCATTGAACCATTTTCTTGCAGCCTTCCATGATAAATGTTCTAAGGCTTTGTTTTTAGAAGTTACAAATGGGTGGATACTTTGGGGATGTTTTTCACCCTAATATTGGCATAAGTTTCATGTTATAGATGCCTAAATGAAACTTAAGCCTCATTACCTCTGTGTTTTTATGTTTATATGAATGTTGTGTGGAATTTGATATTTTACATGACTTTTTTCATTTTTTTTCCCCCCTCAAGCATCACAATTGGCGAGGTAGCTTCCTTAGCATTCTGTGGTACGGGAGATCTCATTTGTACCTTGCAGGCATACATCAGTAGTGTTAGAGATCATAGACACTATTTACACGCCAAATGATTTATTTGGAATGGAGGGAAGAAAATAACTTACTAAGATGGAAATGCAGAAACATCCAACTATCCTCTTAAATACCTCAGAAGAGGCTAGGTATTGCTGAAGTCACAAAATACTATCAGAAATAGGAGGATATGAAAATGTGTAAAGTATTGACGAAATCATTAAATGTGACTAAACATAAGATCATAGAATCATAGGATAATTCAGGTTGCAGGAGTCCTCAGGAAGTCTCAGGCACAATCACGCTCACAGCAGCGTCAGCTTCTTGATCAGATCAAGTTGCTCGAGTATTAAAATCTTCCAAGGACAGATACTACACAGGGTTGCCTCTCTGAACAACTTGTTTCCAGTCCAACTGGGATGAAAGAAAATATGATAAGTTTCACATATCTTCACACATAGGAAAAAAAAAAATTATATTTAAAAAAACTTTGTTTAGTATTCACAGTGATCTTTTTTCATGCTGAAAGAAATAATTTTTGACTTTTCTATGAGGGCTGAATTCGACAAACCCCAAGGAAAGAAGTGATGCTTATGACTAGAGAAAGTAGCCAAGATATTTGAGACTTACACTCAATTCTACAGTTTGTCTCAGGGCTTTAGAAGTGCTCTCTTACTACTTCCAGAATTATACATCATCTTATACAACAACAGGCTGCAGAGGCTGGAGGAATGTGCAGGACTTTGAAACCGATATTGGATGGCTTTAAACTGTGGTCTCCAGCAAACAGCTGTGTATCTTCCTTATATATTTCTCTGAGGCTGAAATCATGAAATCACTCAGGATGGAGATAAATACTATGTGTACTTAAGTGATTATGAAGACAGACTACAAGAGTATGAAAATGACTTGCTTTACCAATGATTGTCCACATACCCAGGAAGATCTCAATAGTGGTGTTTTTTTGTTTGTTTGTTTTAAAGAAATAATCACATGGAACCCCTCCACTACATACATAAATTAAAAATATTTTCAGCATCTGATTGTACGCACATTTCTATTCCCAGCAATTTAAGAGATAAAATATATTTCTATAGAAAACTTTATTCCAGTTCTATTAAAAGCAACAGGGCCATTCCATTAGAGAACTATTAGTCTTACAGAGTATAAAGTCTTCACTTAAAATATACTGTAGAAAAAATAGATCAAAATGTTCAGTTTCTATTCCCCCCTTCCCTAAATCCTAAGGAATTTTGAAGTTTCAATACATTTTGTCTTTTTACCAGCCTTTTCATCCTTTGACATCTTACAGGCAGGCAATTTTTTCTCATAATATAACGGGCATGTTAAAACAAAATATCCCACCAGCAGCTTGGCCTTGAAACAGTCCCACAGGTTGTTCTAGACCTGTCCCAGAAATTACTTTATTAGACCCAGCCAAGGGAATGTGCCAGTTCATTTTCCAACTGCTGGAAAATTAAATTCGAGAACTGGCATGTGTGTGTTGCAGCTGCCAAGCTTGCCTCAGAGTGGCCAGATTTAGAGTCAACTCAGGAAGAAACCAAAGGACATCACTTGCAACCCATACTACTCTGAATCCCCTAGAGGCAGCCAAGAAGATACTGTTATGATCACTTATTAATGATTTAATACATGTTTATTTCAACACATTGTGTCATCAGCCAGTGATTTCAGCACTTGTTCCTGAAAAGATGGTAATAATGGAACTTACCAGAAGATTAATACTTCATCTGTGCAGAATGCAAACAGCTGAAAAGTAGAGGAGGGTTCCTGACACAACCTCTGGTGATCGCGCATTGCATAATTAATTGCAGTGAGAACTAGAGCCCAAAAGTTGAGGTCTGGATCCAGACTTTATGAAAGTTCAGGTATGCTAGTTTGATTCAGCCTGTCCAGAATACAAACTCCCCATTAACATCACATTTCTAATAGTATTTCTTCAAAGCTCAGAGCAGTTTTGATGCCTGGACCCTCTTCTGTCCTGTTTTGATCCAGTTATACTTTACAGACCGTTGTTTTACAAGCTGATGTACATTTCTGGTATTTTGTAAATAATAACAGTGGCATAGGCTGTAAAACATACTAATCATGATGCTATTATGAGTCAAATATAAAATATAAAAATCTTGGCTTAAACTGCAGTATTTTGATCCAAACTGAGATTCTCCACTGTTTTGGTGGTTTTCATTGTCCACAAGCACAAAACAAATGGGTAGATTAACTACTGGCTTGCTTTTTCTTGTAAGCATGTGTCATCTTGCAAAATGCAAGAAACAATACGGAGAAGAAAAAAGAGTCTACAAGGTTTGGGAATTGTTAAGTCCACATGTGTTGAAATTTGAGATCTGTGGCCAAATATTTAACCAGCAGTGACTACAGTCTATCAGTAATAGATGCTTTTCCCCTCAAAAACTGTCATATATATGTGATTGGTTTTTTGTGAGGAGATCATTGTTCAGACATGGATCATTGCAAGTACGTTTCTTTAATGGCTTATCAATTAATTAATGATATATTTATTTTAAATTGGTAGATTGCTTAATTTGTTACTGGTAAATTGCTGATATCTGTTTTGATTTCATGTGGAAACTTGAATTGTATCAAGTCTCTCTTTCGCAGCACTGGCTTCCATTCCTTTCCCTATGTATTGCCATGCTGCTGATGTTATATGCTATTTGCACGCTGTTGTTTATCTAGTGTTCAGTGGAAATGATGAGAGACTGACCCCAAGTAATTCAGGTGGGAAGTTAGTCTTCTTTGCAAAAATAGCTATTTAAATTCATTTTTCTGGATATGAGATCCACAATGGGATGACTGGCCATATTACTCTTAGACATGGCACCTTTCTGCTACTGACTCACTGGTAGGACTAGCAGAGGTGGATGAAAGTCAATATGAATGTGAAAAATCTGTGCCATCTATGTCAAAACAATTTGCATAGAGACATGTGGAGGTTCACCACTGATCTTATATCAATATTTGTGGTCTTTGCATTGGAGAAAATACTCTCCCAGTGTCCTAACAACCAATGTGGATTTAAGAAAAATATGCCCAGAAACAGGCAACAGAGCTATCACAGAAAGGAAAGCATGTCCTGTGAAGAGACACTGAGGGGTCTTGAATTCTCTGTTATGAGGAAGAGGAGGCTGAGAGGTGATCTCACTGCTCTCTGCAGCTCCTGAGGAGGGGAAGCAGAGAGAGGCTGTTTCAGGCAACTGATGGCAGAGTGGGAACATCACAGATCTTGCTAGGGGAGCTTGGGTTGGGTTTTGGGAAACAATTATTTACTGTGAGAATGGTCAAACAGTAGAACAGGATTCCTAGAGAGGTGGTTAGTGCCACATGGTCTGTCTCTGTTTAAGAAGCATTTGGACAATGCTCTCAGTAATGTGCTTTAGCTTTTAATTACTCCAAAAGAGGCAAGGTATTTGAATTAGATGATCTCTGAAGGTCCCTTCCAACTGAAGTATTCTATTTTATTTTATTCTAAGGAAGTCAGCATCCATGACAGTGCTTTCCATTGATCATTGCTCCAAGATTCCTGCCAGAAGCAATATCTAGCTTGGTCAGTATCTTTGTCCTATTAAACGAGCAGTAATGAAACCATCAAGGTTTCATAAATAATTAAATAAAAAACAAAACAACAACAACATCAAACAAACAAACAAACAAACAACAGAGAGATAGAGAGAGAGAGAAAATAACCATGTTTTAAATTTTCAGCTGTAAAGACTTGGTATTTTTCTGTTTCATATTGAACATTAGATGCCTTCAAAAGACAGTTAAATATTGACTTTGAGATTATAGGAGTTACCATTGCTAATGGTAGGATGACTGGACTAGATGACCTTGCAGGTCCTTTCCAACGTTGTGATTCCATGATTCTGTGATTCTATGAGTCACTCAAAATCACTGCTCACTTGTGAATTTATTTTTCCCATAGTATCAAATACAGAATAAAATATCTCAGTTCTCTGAGAAGCTGAACAGAAATTCTTGATAGATGAGTTTCCACAAACTTGAAATACTTGCAATATATCAAACAATATAAAATTATTACTTTCCATTACATTTTATTCAGCACACTCTGGATGCTCTTAAATTACATATGACACACTCTGCTATATTAAAATTTTGTATATATGATTGCATTTGCATAGCAACCCAAGTTTGAAAACTGAGCTACAGATAGAAAGCACAATTCAGACATTATTGCCTACTGGTGGTCTTTTTTTTTCATTGCTGGGTACATAATTGCTAACTACAGTCTCAGACCATTCTGGGCCAAATATTTTTCCAATTATTTAGTTTATTTTAAGTTTCTTCTCAAGAAATCCACTGAAATAGATGAAGGACATTACTGCTGGATTTTGTGTTCTATATAATGCTTTAGCTGGACATTATGGTACTTTTTGGAATGTTCTTTCAAGTGCAAATCATATTCTTCTGCTCACATGCTTGTGTGCCCTGCATCCTCTGTCCTTGGGCTATTTCTAGCTACTAGCTTAGAAGCACCCATCTTACCTGAAGGTGTTGTCAGCTACTGTTGAACTGTAGAATCTCATCCTAGCATGCTAACTGGTGGTGATCATACTGTACTCCTACCAGATGGGCACCTAAACTAAGTAACCTGTTCTCAGTCCTCCACTGCAAGGACTTCTGGTCTTGAACTTTGTATACTTTTCTGTGAGTAGTCCTGCAGGGGAGCCTCAAAATTTGATGTCTTCCTTCCACTCTCTAGTATAACTCTCAGGAAAATACAAACCATGTGGAAGATACAAGAGAAGATTTTGTCCTTAGCAAAGGAAGGTCAGATAAAATGTGAAATAAGTTAGAGATAGCTTTTTAATTTACTTAAGGATGACTGTTTCTTATTTCTGTGCTTTCATAGATGTTTCAAAATTTGTCATGAAGATCTTAACTATTTTCTTTCGTTAAAAACCATTACCATCAACAAAAACTCCAACTCTTCAATTGTTTCTATTGTAAACTTGTCTAGGGTGAAAAATTATTTTGGGGTAAATGAGAAAGCACGAAGTATAAAACTTTTGTGAAATTCACCAGTTCTAACAAAGTAGATGTTTTAGGCTGATACATACAACCCCAGGAGAGAATGGGGAATCTTAACTTTCTACTTATATACCATTTCAACCTGCCAAACCCATGAAGTTCTAAGTGCTGTACTGTGTTCCTCTTGGAAAAGCAGAAATTAGGGAGGCAGTTCACAGTCTGAGGAAAACATTTTCTTGCTTTCTGCTCATTTTCATTTACCCCTAAAGAACATTCATTTTAAGTTTTCCCTAACGTACAGCTCTGAACAGAGGCCTACTGATGTCAGAAACATTTCTGTTGTTTTGTATAGATTGATATTGAGCTTCTCCTAATCCTGTTGGTGGTCTGCTGTTTTAGAGAATTATTTACTAGTCAACTGAAAAACAGAATATTGCAGGTATCTTTTTACCAGAACTTAAATTAATTGAGAAATATATTTTTTGTTATGTTTTGGGAACAGAAAGTATTTCAAGGTGGAGTGTTTCCCTACTTCAACCTATTCACTATTTTTCTTGCAATCAGACACCTAACAATTATCTAAGGATATTTGATGGCTGGCTTCTCTTATTTTCACGTGCTTCAAAGAAATGTCATGTATCAATTGTATGCTGTCCAACTCAAGCTGATCATGAAGGGAAAAATTCCATGTAGATTTTCTTCTATAAAAATGACCAAAAGGGAAATTCCTGAGCAGTTTACTCTCTTGATTTAAGTTTCAGAACAATGATGATGGTAGCTAGCAGACCTTGAAAGGTTTTTAAAGGAAAACAAAATTACATGAGACTGAACAGTGGACAACGAGCTGGATTTACAGAGTTTACGTCGGTATTTGGTTGGCTGGCTTCAATTAAGACATTAAAAATTGTCACATCTTTATATCATCATTTTTGAAATGAGGATAATTATGAGTTCTTCATGAGATCCTTTATATTTAATGTCTACAAAGATTTCTGACGATCTCCTAATGAGGGAAGTCTTATCAATGTAAGGTATTATTACTACATAACTGATTAATGGAATATGCCTGCAGGGGAGGAGGGTAGCAGAGGAGGAAGAAAGTGAAAATAGAAACCATACTTTTGTCAGATTCAAGGAAGCTGGTGAAGAATTAGAACAAAATGCAACATTGCTTTGTAGAAAATTAAGTATCACAGCTACATCTATCACCATAAATGGCTTGCTTGAATTGCTTGCATTCTCTGTCTGAGCTGCAATATTTCATTCAACTAACCATTCGTTAAACACACATCCTGAAAGCAAATAACTTTAATGTAAATAATTTGTGAAGCATTGTTCCATCTGTTGAAAATGTGCAGTAGTAGTTTCGACCCTTGTCTAAACCAGGCGAGCTACTTTCAGGCAAGTTTGGGAGGTAAATGAACTGTCTGGCTGCTTTTCTTGGCAACATCTCTTATTAGTGGGAGGTGGCAGTAAAGAGAACATGAGGAAGACTGAAAGTGTTTACTTAAAACTTTAGCCAAATGGCTAGGGAGATTTAAGATAAATCATAACTGTCAATGATGACAACTTTAGACTGCTACTAGTTCACTCCTGTTTATGCAGTTTTAAATGTTGCACTTAGAAATGTTTAGGAGCAGACTAAATTTTTATTGACAGATGCCATAAGTTGTTTAGATGTAAATATTTTGGACTTTGTTCTAACAGTGTCATGGAAGATTTGCAGGAAGAAGGCTGTAAAGCTTCACACAACACTTGAGAGATAATATTTTTTAAGAGTGTCTCCAAAGTATGCATCTGTGACTCATATTTCCCCGAAGAATAAGGTCCATAGATCAATGCAAGCTTATTACACTTTCTCACAGGCAAGAAAAGCCAAAAGAAAATGTTACAACAATTTGCCATGTGAGATTATTGAACTAAGTTAATTTTCTTTTCTTTTCTCTTTTCCTCACTCCACTCTATTCTTAAGCACATTTCTAGCCACCCCCCCCCCCCCCACCCCCCCTCCTTTTTTTTTTTTTTTTTTAAATTTCCTTCTTATTTTTGATGACGAGTTTGAAACTAACATTTAAATAGCTGTTAAGACCATAGGGTAAACTAGCAAAAGGCCAGAAGTTCAATGAGCAATCTCAAGATTTTTTCTTGAAAGACTGAGTCATGCTGACAGATGTCATGAAATACAGTACTGTGTTGAAGATCAGCATGAGTTGATCACAGATTTAGATCAATTCATATTTTGTTTTTAAATATGGGAGCTACTGCTTCTTGTGAAATATTTACTTTATTTTAAGTAAGTAGCTCATCCAGATGTTGCTTTGTTTATAGAGTTATATAGGATTTACTTTGTAGACTGTAATATTGCAGTACTGATTCCAAGAAGAAAAATAGCCCAAGAATTAGCATCTTGTAATCCAGAGCTCAAATCCCTTCTATGTTTATAAATGGAAGTTGTCACTGAGTTGCTTATCTTCCACATATCTTTGGTATGGATGATCATTTTTAAAATATGTGTTTAGCACAAAGGTACTTCCCTACGGAGAACTCCTGTCTGGATGGAGCAAAATGAACCTTCCCAGGGGAGTTTAGTATCTTAGATATAGAAACAAATGTGCCCAGATTGTTTTCTATTTCTGCTGACATATATGGAATCTCTGTTCAAGAGTGAATTCGGTTGTGTACAACAGACCCACATTCATCAGTTGGATTGTATCTGGAGGTTAGTTATGGCATCCTTGAGAAATCTCAGATAGCGCTGGATATCAGTGTAATTGAATTGAAGCTTCAAAGCAAAGTCAATGATCTTACATAAAGAATCCTCTGCTTTCTGCTGAGAACTAATAGAAGAACAGCTACAAGCTGTGTTTAACTTGATGTGTAGTTGTTACTGATTCAGTAAATTAGAGATTTAATCAGTCTGTCAGATCTGTGGTTTGTTTATAAGAGAAGGAAATATACTGAAGCTGACAATAGTGCCAATGGTTCCAAAAAATAAAGACATAACTGAACAGAAAATTACCTTCAACTTTAGCAATTGACTAGCTTTGAGATGAAAATCAAGACTTAAAGAAACAGGCAGTTCAAGGTTAAGACATGAAAAATGTATAAATCATTTAAAAACTAGTTTTTTAAAGAACAAAAATTTTTCTATATATGCAAGAAAAAATAAACAGCTAAGATATTCTTCAAAACTCAGCCTCTCATTAAGTATCTGAGATTCCAAAAATAACAATTTAAAGCACTGGAAAAGTGATCTTTATTCCATAAAGATTTTCTTTTAGAAAAAGATGACCAATTAACAAATGATTATTACAAAAAAAATCATGATACTCTATAAATATGTGAAAGTGAATCTATTTGAACGTAGTGGAGTCATAGTGGAAATATTTGAAGAACTGGGATCTTTAAATAGTCTTGAGAGCAAGCAGGAAGACACTAGGATTCATGAAGCACTTGGAGTTGGTTTCTAATAGAACAGTGGAAAACTTGTTCTATTCAGTTACCATGCCACAAGTGAAATGAATGGGTAACACAATGCAGCTCTGCACAAAGTTGAAAAGGACGTTCCCAAGGAGCCACAGTTCCATCACTATGGTATTTAATATACAATACAGTAATGTTATAAAAGTAAGTATATGGTGCTAAACTAACAGAGATAGCAAGAATGATTTAGGGAGAAAAGGTCTTGGCTAACTTGATGCTTCAGGACGCTACAGACAAAGCTGATAAAACACAGAATAATTTATTTGTATCTTCAGAACATTTTGACAAAGTTCCATACTACTGGTCTCTGTTTAAGCTAAAAGTTGCCAGGATAAAGAGCTGACGGAAAAACAGAAAACAGAGAAGCTATGTTAGATTGTGGAAAACTAGATTTATTGGGGCCCGACAGGGGTCAACATTTAGGCCTCTACTGTTCATGATCTATAAAAATGATATAGGCTAGTAAAATATGCTGACAGCACAATGTTGAGGGAGCCGTGAACCTACAACGTAAAGCTAGAAAAATTCAGAAGTGTTTTTGCTTAGCTTGCTTGTTTTCATTGCTCAAAAAGCACTAATAATCTCCTTTTCTCCAGCTCGTCAACAGAAATGTATTTAAAGAATGCCTAAGCTACAAGGTAAAAAAGACAGGCCTGAGAAGAGAAAGGTCTTTTGGCTCATAAACAGATATTACATTAGCATGCCTAAAAGTCCTGTGTTACTTATGGCAGTGCCAAAAATCAAAGACATAACCTCAGGTATGACATGAGTGAATTCCCTATCTTTATATCCTGTTTTTCAAAGAGTTCATGACTCAGTGATGTTAATATGGGGTTGCAAACAAAGCTCAGAAGTTACAGAGACAACTTCAATGAAGAAATTTCAGACTGTATTCTTGGTTCATCATGATTCCTTTGTGATCCCATGGAAGTTTTAAGACTTACTGTTACATCTAGTTTGACTTCAGTGATAGATTGTAAATATACTTTGACAGAAAACATATTCTTCCTTAAGTTAGTGGAGATCACTATCTATGTTAAACCCCTGAAATTCTTTTTTGTAGTTCTGTCTTTTTCAGTTGAAAATGAAAATTCCTTAAATAAATGAATTTGAAACAGTACTGGTATTGGTGGTTTCTGTATTTTCCTAGATATAAGATTATCTTCTGAAGTTAAATTTTATCAAGGAAAAAACAATATACAGCTTCCATTAATAAATCCCTCATGTCAAAATGAGGATCTGTCAGGCAAGCAGATTAGAAACTGGAACATGGCAAGCACTGCTCACGAGTTCTTCTGTCAAATGTTTTTGTATAAAGAAATTAGATTTTCCCTGTAGGCACTCTTTTTGAGAAACAGCTGTTTTCCTAATAATAGCAATTGTTGAAAACAGTTTTCAATACTGGCGCACTATAGGGCTCCTTTTTTTCACAAGCTTCCACTCTCTGTGGGGTTTTGCAAGCTTTTACAAGCCACAAAACCCCATAGTAATGTGAGTAGTTCCACTGAATACAATAGTATACACCATCCAGGAAAGGAACCCAACCTAAATGTGAAAACATGAATTCAGGGCAATGATTTAGCACTTTAAGACTGCAGTATTTAAAATTACAACCAAAATTTATTAGGGTTGTTTTTGATTAAACATTTTCATAAGAAAAGCACATTTCCTGTCCAACTCTGTATCTAAGCATTCTTGAGATTCATCTGATTATGAACATGTATTCTAGGTAAGTGTCATGGAGCATCATCTTCCATATTCAAGACAAGAAATCTAACTCCATATCAACACAGTTTTCTTAGGCTAATTTGTTGAAATTCAGAAAAAACAGAGTGAATAAAATGTGAAAATCAGTCTTACCACTATATCTGATAAGACAGAAAATAGCAACATTGCTTTTAGACTTGTATATGTCAGGTCTACTGAGTGGACCTGCATCACAGCTTGTATCTAAGTATTTAAATTCTTGCTTCCCTGCCCCACATGGTAAAGTTGCTTCATCTGAACCATCTTTTTGGAAGAGTCTCTAACTCATGCTGTCCTCTAATCTCTATTACCTTGTACAGTTCTAGCTGGAACATGCCAAATCAGTGCCAAGGACCATATTAAGTATTTCTCAATATGTGTAATATAGTATACCAATGTTCAAGATGGCATCCTATCTCTTAGTTTATTTGTACACAGGTAACTCACTGGAACAGACTTTACCCTCTTCTTCATAGCATTATCTTGTTTAAAGTCTGTGAAGATATTTAGGTTACTCTGAGTAGAAATCCACTGAACTGATTCTGTATAAGTTCAGTGTTACTGTATGTTCTCAAAACATCATTCAGCATAAGAAAAATTAATTTCCACAGCCCAGTTATGTTAAACATTCTCTATGAAATACTGTGAGTACTGTGCTGAAGTGATTTCTATAATATTTTCACTTGAGAAGCATGCCTTTCAGACTTTGAAATACCACAACAAAGAGCTATCTAATAATATTTTTACTGAGTATGGAGAACTGAAAAAGATTCAGGCCATGATTAGCAAATCCAGATTCACAAAGAAAATAAATTTTATTTAAATTTAAAAGATATTACCCAATATAACCCAATATTACCTTGTAAAACTTGTGATGAAGGAGAAGCAGCACAAACAGCATCCACATTAGGTGTCATAGATGGCAAATATTTCAAATCTAAATGATATCCCAGAGAAATCTATTTTTAATAGAAATTTAAATCTGTGATATGTCCACCAGTATTCTGGGGAAAGAACATTCTTCTCTGATTTGTATAGGTGAAAAAAAGGATAGTTGAGGTATATGGAAATTGCATGATTTTTCCTTGGGGAATAAAAAGCTGATATTGAAGGGAGTACCAATTCAATCCATTAGCTTTATAAATCCAGATAGGTTCCTCCACCCTTTATTTCACATGATAACTTAATCAGTACTTCTAAAAGTTTCCACCACAAGGCAGAATCCATCATAAGATCTCATTCTCTGGGTAGGGAACTGCTAAATTAAGAAATGTGTCTTAGCAAAATTATGTTTTTCATTGAATTAAAAGAACCATATAAGTAGAACTTCTGGAAAATCTGAAATAAAATAAAATAAAATAAAATAAAATAAAATAAAATAAAATAAAATAAAATAAAATAAAATAAAATAAAATAAAATAAAATAAAATAAAATAAAATAAAATGAGAAAATAACAGACAAATTATCAGGTACAAGGGCTTCTTCATTCCTGAAACTGAGACTATACATCTTAGTCCAAATCTGGAATATGCCAAAGGGCTTCTGTGTTTTCACAGTTGTATCAATTGGTTTAAGGAAAGATCATCTGAGTAAGTTACCTCACTTGTATTCTGTCATACATTTTGTTAATACTAATTTCATATAATCATAAAATCTTAACCTCTTCATGATCTCCTTTGCACTGGTGAGCACCAGGTCCAGTAATGTTTCACTTCTAGTTGGTTTGTTCAATGTCTGGACTAGGAAGTTATTACTGATAGACTCCAAGAGTACTCTGGATTGCTTGCATTCTGCTTTACTAGCAGACATCTGGGTGACTGAAGTCCTTCATCAGGGTGATAGTTTGTGAATATGACACATCCTGTAGTTAAACCAAGAAGGCCTCATCCACAGCATCCCCTTGTTCAGGTGATCTGTTATAAACGACAGATATTCCTTATTGGTTCAGTTCCCACTTTTAACCCACAAGTTTTTTACTAAACCATGGTTGCTTTTTAGAGATATTTCTTCATAATCTATCCACTTACTAACTCCTCCACCCCTCCTGCCCTGCTTATCTCTTCTAAAAATTTGCAGCTCTCAATCATAGTATTCCCATTGTGCTATTTGTCCCACCATGCAGGAGGATGACCATGACCTGGAAGATTTGGGTGAGGAGCAGATGTTCCATGGTTCAGGTGGAAACAGTTGGAGACCTGTACTCCATGTGGGCTGTCACAGGTCCATGGGGTTGGATCTACTCGAGGGTGCTGAGAGAGCTGGCAGAGGTGACAGCCAAGACACTCTTCACCATCTATCAGTGTTCCTAGTCAACCAGAGAGGTTCCAGGAATGCAGATCCATCTATGAGAAGGGTCATAAGAAGAGTACAATGAACTACAGGCCTGTTAACCTGACCTAGGTGCCAGGGAAATTTATGGAGCAGATTGTCTTCAATGAGGTCAAATGGCATGCATGGGTCAATCAGGGAATCAGGTCCAGCCAGATTCAAGAAAGACAGGTCTTGCCTGACCAATCTCATTCTATGACCAGGTGACCTGGTTTGTGCATGAGGGAAAGGCTATTGATCCAGTCTGCCTGGACATCAGCAAGGCTTTCACACTGTCTCCTGAAGTATTCTGAAGAAGCTGGCAGCCCATGGCTTGGACAGGTACACTCTTTGCTGGGTAAAAAACTGGCTGGATGGCCAGGCTCAGATGGTGGTGGTGAATGGAATTCAATCCAGCTGGCCACAAGTGCTGTTCCACGGGGGGTCAACACTGGAGCCTGTCCTGTTTAATATCTTTATCAGTGACCTGGATGAGGGGCATTGATTGCACCCTCAGTATGTTTGCAGATGACACCAAGCTGGGAGGATCTGTTGATCTGCCTGGGGGTAGGAATGCCCCTCAGAGGTATTTGACAGGCTGGATTGATGGGCTGAAGCCAATGGGATGAGGTTCAACAAGATTAAATGCTGAGTCCTGTGCTTTGATCACAACCCCAGGCAACACTACAGGCTTGGGGCAGAGTGGCTGGAAAAGTATTTGCATTAAAAGGATCTGAGGATGTTGTCCATCAGTGCTTAGATGGACATGAGTCAGCAGTGTGCTCAGGTGTCCAGGAAGGTCAATGGCATCCTGTTTTGCATCCAAAGTAGCATAGCCAGCTGGAGGAGAGAAGTGATCATCCCCCTGTACTCAGCTCTGGTGAGACTACACATCAAATACTGCATTCAGTTTTGTGCTCCTCACCACAAGAAAGACATCAGGGCTGTTACTTGCCAAAGCTGGGATTTAAATCCCAGGTAGGTAAAAAGGATAGAAATATGAATGTGTAATACTCTTTAAATAACTAGTGAAGTGTGTGGTTTTGGAAATATATAGAAGTGTGGATGTATAAAAGCAACAGAGTTCCAATCTAGAAACATAAACCAAATAGACTGTGCCAGAGAAAATTTAGAGTGAATTAGAATTCAGAGAGAATTAGAATTTTGGTCTATTTCAAGGATTTGCTCTTGAAAATAAACTGTTTTTCTTTTGACACACCTTTCCTTAAAGTTTTAGGTTTATGTGTAGTGTTAGATATTGGGTAACAATCAAGAAGGAAACTTAGGCTACAAAGATGAGGAAGGATATGGAGAGCAAGGTGTGAGGAGTGGCTGAGGTCCCTTGTTTTGTAGTGATAGAACTAGAGACACTGGCCTCAAGTTGTGCCAGAGGAGGTTCGGGTTGTGTATTAGAAAATATTTCTTCTTAGAAAGAGTGGCCTGGCATTGTAACAGATTCTCCAGGAAAGTGGTGGAGTCATTGTCTCTGGAAGTGTTTAAGGAAAGGGTGGTAAGTGTTTAAGAATGGTGGTAGTTGGGTGGCTAGATGATCTTAAAGGTCTTTTTCCAACATTAATGATTCCGTGTTTCTGTGATAGCAACTAAATTGCAGTTTTCTAGCTGCATGGTGGCTTCCTCCTGCCTGTTTCTCTTGCTGTGTACATTGGTGTAGAGGCAGATCAGCTTGGCTGTTACCTTTTGGAAAGATGCCCCAGTCGTTTTACATTCTTAGAGAAGTTCTCCTGAATTCCTCTGGGACAAATCTCAGGTTTTCCCCTGCTGCTTCCTGAAATAACAGTGTTCCCCAACTTTCCCCTGTCACTCAGAAGTATGTCCCCTGCTCCAGCCTCTTAATTTGCTCCAGTCCTTTCGGTCCATTCAATTTATGTTATCACTGTTTGTTATTACTGATGTCTAGCAAAGATGATATGCTTGCAAAAATAATTCTGGTGTGTATGTAGAGTCTTTGCCTGGTACCACATTTTCTTCTTGCTTACTCCAGTGGTCTTAATTCATGTACAAGTGAGCTCAGTGTGCTGCAAAACATTTCACTGAGAGGAATGACATGAGATATGTTGCATAGCGTGATCTTTAAGTGGACTGGGTGAGGGGAGTTAAGGATATTCTGGTTCTCACAAGCTGAAGCATTCAGTTTGAATAAATCTGTTTCATGTTGCAGGATTGTCAGTTTTCTTTTGACATATTAAAAATGTGGAAGGAAAGCCGTCTAACTTTTTAAAGGAAAATGATAAAAAAAGGAATAAACTTGCTCTCGAAAGTAAAGATTGAGTTGTACATGGTCCTTCAAGCCCATTCAAAGCAACATGACAGGCCTACTTCCTCACAGCCTTGCTTTTGAGCCCCTCCTTCTATCTAAACAATATTTTCTTTTCCTTGGCATGAAATAACTCCAGATTTCTATGTTATTTATTCTGATGCACAGGTAAGTCTTTTTCCTAAATTTACCTTTCTGGCAACAGTTTCAACAATGACAATGAGATATAGCAAGCGTATCCATTTAACCTTGAGGTAGATGGAACAGAAAATGTGCAGCTGCAACATTTAAAATCTTGAGAAAGAGGAGATCAACCAGAGTTATTTGTTCAGAGCAACAAAAGTGAGAAGTCCATCTTTCCCACCAGTAAAAATCAAATGATGTCAACTAAAAGCAAGAGCTTGCTCACCATGTTGAAAAAATTTACTCAAACGTTGGAACTAATTCTCCTTCTCAAATTCATACATGATTTTTTCATCTTAATCACAAAGAAAGGCAAAAAATAGAAGAATTATGTTCTCTTTGAAAATACTTTTCAATAAAAAAAAAAAAGGTAGTTATATGGAATCTAAGGAATCTAAGATCAGAAAATAGTAAATACTGAAAAACTTGTAGTGAATATATTCTTAAAGCTGAACTTTATTCATTTACTTTAGACGTGAATAAGAATATGTTTTTCCTCTTCTGCCACTTATCTTCCTTACCTGAACACTTATCTCTTGTGAGATTTGCTTTTCTGTCTATGTAGTACTCATAAATATATAAGTATAGACTGATTTGAGAAAATATTGTTTTGTACTGCTCAATTACAAATGCATATATAAAGAGAAAAATTAGATACTGATTTCTTTTGTAAAAGCACATCACCACCACCTCACACACACACAAAAATAAAAATTAAAATTAAAAAGTCAGCATTAAATGCCTTCAACCTACCACCTCAGCAGTAATTCAGCCAAAGAAACTTGCCATAGCTGTTACTGTCCATAGGTAGTAACTACCACTAAATGAGTTGGGCTTTCTTTTCAAGTCTACAAAGATGCCATGGCAAATGAATAAGTAAAGCAATCTTATTTATCCACAGAGAAAGCCATTCAGCTGCCTGCTGATACTAGTCACAGTCTCATGAGACTGAAGATGGTCATATTTATCTTAGAAATAAACAGACATACTGATATATATAAATACTAATATATGTTGTATATAAACAAAAATAACTTGATTTTAGGCAGTGCCAGAATGAAGGTCACAGTTTTCTGATGTTGCTAGCTCAAAGACTATATTGGCTTAGAAGCATACTGACAGTGTCCACTTAACTTCAGTTCTGTAAATAAATTTTATGAGGGTAAAATCAAAGGAGGATTCACAGTAATAACTTAGGCACTTGAAGTGAACATAGAGTGAATGCCACCCCTTGAAGAAAAACATTGCTCTGTATGGATCATTTAAGACATTTAGTCCTTTCTAAAGAACAGTAAAACAGAAATATGAACTGCTAAAGGTTTTGTTTATTTATTTGAGTCTGACAATGGACTATTTCTTGTCCCATGATTTGTAGTGCTCGAGCCAGGTTATCTCATAACACAGCAGAAATCACAGGTTTGCTTTTGTAAGTAAAAGGCCTGTGTGATATGAGTACTACAGTAGCCAAGATGCTGGTATTCATTTATTATCTGATATTATGTTCATTTGAGTATATGAACTTTCAAGGAATATACAGATTTCAAGGTATGTATTTAAAAAATCTGTGTCATGGGATACATGGCACCGCTCCCTTCCAATATCTGAAAGGTGTTTACAGCGAGAGCGGGACTGGTCTCTTCTCACTGGTGACAGGTGACAGAATGAGGGGAAATGGCCTCAAGTTGCACCAGGGGAGGTCTAGGTTGGACATCAGGAAGCACTTCTTTACAAAAAGGGTTGTTAAGCACTGGAATAGGCTTCCCAGGGAGGTGGTTGAATCACCGTCCCTGGATGTGTTTAAAAGCTGTTTGGATGTGGTGCTCAGGGAAAGGATTTAGTGGAGGGTTGTTAGCGAGGGTGGCATGGTTAGGTTGTGGTTGGGCTCAGTGATCTTAAGTTCTTTTCCAACCTGAGTAATTGTATGATTCTATGAGTACTGCAGCCACGTGTGAAGTATTCAGTACAAGAGAGATGCAGACCTGTTGGAATGCATCAAGACCCACAGAAATAATCCAGGGGATGGAACACCTCTGCTGCGAGGACAGGCTGAGAGAGCTGGGGCCATTCAGCCTGGAGAAAAGAAGATTCTGGGGATAGCAGAGAGTGGTCTTTCAGTATATAACGGGGAGCTACAGGAAAGAAGGGGACATTCTTTAGCAGGGTCTGTGGTGATAGGACAAAGGGAAATGGTTTTAAACTTTAAAACCAGAGATTTAGATTGGATGTAAGAAAATAATCTCTTACAGTGAGTATGGTGAGTTTGCCCAGGTTGCCCAGGGATGTGATGATTGGAGGCTTTCAAGTCCCTGGAGACACTCAAGATCAGGATGGACAGGGCTCTGAGCACCCTAATCTAGCTGTGGATGTTCCTGTTCACTGTAAGGGAATTGGACTAGATGACCTTTAAAGATTCCTTCCAAATCTAAGAATTCTATGATTCTAATCTTTTCATATACCAGTGGATAATGTGAAATATCTGTCTAAGCCAAATTTTACCTCAAACTTGCCCATGTTTGAGGTACTGAGAATTTTCTGCATCTTTCGTGACTATACAAAAATCAGATTATATTCTTGCGTGAGTTTAGGATTCAATAAAATGCAGTTCAGAGATGCAGAAGTTAACAAGCTGTAGCTGATAATTGCTCTGCTAGTCTTGTCTTGTAAAGAGGCAGAAAATGTAAAGCTTAAGACAAGGTATTCATGCTTCTATTAGCAGAATGTAAAGAATGTAATTAAATTCTTGTATCAATTAATTACATCTATAGAAATGAAAACAAATGTCGTAATTATATGCTGTTTTGACAAGATTACAGTAGCTTTGTTAACTTATTACAACTGATAAAACAACAAAACTAAACAAAAAAAAAAAAAAAACAAAAACAAAAAACCCAACTCATACTGGTGTTGAAGAAAGGCTAGTACAACTATAGAGCACTAAGTTTCTTTTGTCAACTTAGAGTGCCCAGACTTATATTTATAGCATATGGCGAGTTATGTCCTTTTTTATTTTATTTTATGCTGTAAACATTACTATTTTGTGAATATTTTATTCATTTAATAATATTATTCTTCTTAATTGGAGTGTGTGATTCCATCATCCATTTAGCATTATTTAAATTTCTTCACCGTGCTTTGTTTTAATTTTATTAAATCCTAAATTAATTGTTGATCGTATTACACTTTTCTTGCACTTCTGAAGCTCATGTTATAACCACTCAGATCCTTGTGGTTTAACAATTGCCCTTGTAGAAGAAATAATAAAAGATTATTCTTGTCCCTAATAAGCAGGTATTACCCATCACTGTTAGAAAGGGGACATGTCTGTCAAAAACCTGAGCCCCAGAACACTGTCAGTGCCTTTCAGCTGGTCTCCACTGCTTTTGTGATCATCCCAGACTCACATCCCTTACAGTCTTGCAAAAAGTATTTCCAGAAAAGGGTTGTTACACAACTTCACAGCCATAGAAGGCATAACAGAAATGGTCAGGCCATGCATAATGTGAGCAATCATCCATTTTGAAAATAAATATGACTACTAGTGAGCCCTAAAGTGCAGATAGACTTGAGTTTTTTTTCTTCCTTGTGCTGATTGGGTTATTACAATGATTTCTTTGATGGGACTCCAATGTGCGCAGCCAATGAATTTTGCCACAAGCTACCCTTAAAGACTTCTTCCTACTTGGAGCAAGATGTCAATCTGTCCTCAGTTCCTTTGATTCAGCTTCTGATTTAAGCAGTGCTTGGCTTATCTCCAGAATGAGATTAACTCCTGATTTTTTCTTCCTGTAGTTTACCCTATCAGATACCGGTACCTGGGCCAGTCTCTGTATGTCTACACAGAAACTTGCACCTTCAACAAACAGTAAAAAGCAGCAGGACAGGGGCTTTGTGGTCAAATGATTTTAACTGGATTATCTGGCTATTGAGATAAAATGTAAAAATAAAGTTAAATATATGGATCTTAATGAAAGTTCAGGTTACAGCAGCAGTTTAAAGAGAATTCCATAAATTGATTTGGTTAGAGATGTCCTTTTGACCTATGTACTCAAGAGATCTTCCCTGTGACATCCTGCTTAATTGTGTCATCCAGCCTAGGTCTCTGGATCTCAGGTTAAAAGAACACTCTCCCTCTCTTCTGCCTGAAACACTCCCAAGTGAGAGCATCTAAAACCTTAGCCCATCACTGCCACAATGAATAAACTTTTTGCATAATAAACACAGGACAGAAGCAAAAGTGTCCTCCTGGATTATCCATCTGTAAACAACAGCTACAACAACTACTACAACAAATATATCTATTATTAAATTTATCAAGGTCAGTTTCGAAAATAACAAAATTAAGTTCCTCTCTGGACTCATACTGAAACACAGTGTGTGATGAAGTAAGGGCAGAATGCTTTATCTAGACGTGTAGTTCACTACAACTTTGACTATTTTCCCCACTGGACAAATACTGTAGGACTGACCAAAACTCAGAAGTTAGTGGAAAGATTGTAAGAAAATCAGTGTTTTTAAAAACTTCAGGATTACACACTGAATACAACTTTCCTTTATCCCAGCACTGCATCACAGCACTTCAGTAAGCTACTGTAAATGCAAAATCAGATTTTTACCAGCTATGATCATTAGCACAGCCACGTCACTTCTTGAGGAAAATTTCAGTCTGGACAATTACATTCCTTTTGGGTATGGAATAAATTAAAACAGTCTCAAACTAGGATTATTCTGTGCTGATATGTTTGTTTTATGTTTCATGTCAAAAATCAAACAAGATAAAATGTAGCCTTGAACAGTGTTTGGAACATGATACCATCAATAGGTCTCTTGGGAAATCCTCTGGGGAATATCTTTTCAGACAAAGCATTTGTGGGGACAAAGCTTATAAAACATGAATCCTAGAGAAAAAAAACTTTGCTCTCTACATCTTTCTCAGATGCCAGGGATTTTTCCAATTGTGAACACACTGATGAAACATCTTCTTTTTGGACTGTGATCAGTGCGCCTGTTTGTGAAACTGTCTTTGTGCTCTCTCAGTTCTTCTGATTCATTGTGACTACTCCTCTATGCTTTCCTGAAGTATTTCTTATCATGCACAGGCAAATTTTTCTTGCACAAAACATCTTGCAGTCCTCCCAGAATGCATTTCAACAGTGAATGAGGGCTCTCTGTATGCTTAAAGCCAGATTCCCTCAGCTACATTTGGAATTTCCTCCCAAACCACAAAAAGAGAAACATCTAACAAATGACATTTATGGCACAATGTATAACACACAGCAGATATATATGACATTTTTTATTTGGACTTTTCCAGCTATACAGAAGCAAACAAATGTTATATGAAATTTGCTACAGTTGCTATGGTTATTTCTGTCCTAATGTCCATAGCTAGAATGACTGTCTCAGGTCAAGGCCTTAGGCAAGTGAATGCCCTTATTTAAACAGTAAGGTTGTTTAAAAAAAAAAATACATGCATGCACAAAAATGATCAAAAGACACAACAATATTTAATAGTAATCCCTATATTCTTGTCTGAGTTTCCCTGCAGCTGGACAGTGGTCTTCATGTATCAGTACATTTTCCTTCCAACCTTCCAGAATGATGCATCCTCTTGTTCTACATGTGTTTCCTGTATTCAGGCTCTTTACATCTTCGTCACTCCTTGAAATGTGGAAATCTGCAGTTGAGCTGTCCTGGATTTCCAGAGTTCTCTTTTCCATATTTGGCAGCAACTTTAATGCTCTTTCTTCTCCTGATTATTTGCAAAACAGTTTGAGAACTCAGTAACCACCTTATGCAAACCACCCAAAGAAGTTGTGTTGCAGCAAATTTCTTAAGTGTTTTCTTAATAGAAGCACTTGTGGGCTGCACAAGTAAGCAAAAATATTATGTCTATAAGGAAAATGTCTTCAAGTCCCTTAGAAAAGATGTTCCGGAGGTACATTACATTACTCTTTTCTCTCATTTTTGCCTGGTGACAGTACATTCTCTTGCAGAGGATGGTTATCCTGTTAAAGAGGTTCTAACTTTTTGTTCCAGTGCATTTATTTACTTTGTATCCTGTTCTTCTAGTCTTAATTTTCAGTAGGATGTTAAAAAAAAGTATGCAGCTGCGCTTAGGTGGAATTGCAGAACTATGGAATCATTTGTGTTGGAAGGGACCCTTAAAGGCCATCTAGTCCAACTGCTCTGCAATGAACGGAGACATTTACAGCTCCATCTGTGAGCCCTGTCCAACTTGACCATCTCCAAGGATGAGGTATCCACCACCTCTGTGGGCAACCTGTGCCAGCACCTCACCACCATATGGTAAAAAACTTCTTCCTTATGTGCAGGTGTCCTGCATTAGACAGGAAAATATTCATGAAAACTATTGATCTGGCTGCTTCATTTCTCTGTCATTGCTTTGTATTCTGTTTGTTCAGTTTTTACAAAATGTGCCCAGATGGCCAAGAGGGACAATGGCATCCTGGCTTGTATCAAGAATGGTGTGGTGAGCAGGACTACGGAAGTCATCCTGCCCCTGTACTCTGCATTGGTGAGGCCTCACCTTGAGTACTGTGTCCAGTTTTGGGCACCTCAGCACAAGAAAGACATGGAGGTACTGGAGCAGGTCCAGAGAAGGGCAACGAGGCTCGTTAAGGGCTTGGAGAATCAGCCCTACGAGGAGAAGCTAAGGAAGCTGGGGCTGTTTAGTCTGAGGAAGAGGAGGCTGAGGGGAGACCTTATTGCCGTCTTCCAGTACCTGAAAGGTTCTTACAGCTTACAGTGAGAGTGGGGCAGGTCTCTTCTTACTAGTGACATGTGACAGGACGAGGGGAAATGGCCTCAAGTTGCGCCAGGGCAAGTTTAGGTTGGATATTAGGAAGAACTTCTTTACAAAAAGGAGGTGGTTGAATCGCCATCCCTGGATGTGTTTAAGAGCCATTTGGATGTGGTACTCAGGGATATGATTTAGCAGAGGGTTTTTTTTGGTTTTTGTTTTTTGGTTTTTTTTGTTTGTTTGTTTGTTTTTTAGAGATAGGGTACTGTTTAGGCTGCGGTTGGATTTGATGATCTTCAGGGCCTTTTCCAACCTGGGTAATTCTATGATTCTATGATTCTAATGGGTGTTTAATTCACTATGGAAGACATTCACAAATTGTTGAAACCATGACAGAAAGGACATATATAGATATATGTAGACAGGTTTCCAATTCTGTCATGACTTGTGTCATGCTTTCTGTCTGGCATCAAAATCCACTGTCTATGTTCTGTTGCATTAACAGCTTGTTGCTTGAATAAATATGTTGGATGAAATTTTTAGATTGGTTTTAAAAAGAAATAAATTTATAGGGAGAATTTCTATTAATGTTCATTCTAAACTAAGCTAAGTAGCTAAACCCTAACTTCAATTTAACCTTTTCAAATCTGAGCAAAAGATTTGTTCCTGAATTTCTATCAGGATCCTTTTGTTGTCTGAGTCTCAAAAGTACTGCAGAAAAAAATGTCATTTTAGCCATACAATAGAAATATCTGTCAGAACCCTGCTATCACTTGCATAAAAAGCAATTATTTTAGTTGTGAAAGTATAGCAATGGAGCTGAAAGAAATCTGGTTGAATAAATTTGATGTTGGGAGATTTTACTTCTTGCACTTTTGGCTGTATACTTGGTGGCTTCTTGTACCTGAAAAAGCAGTGTCAGGAGAAGCAATGAAAGTGAGCTTGTAATTAGCTAATATACAAGCTCTAAAAGATTACTGGGGAGGGGGAGAATCTTTTTAAATTGTTTTTTAACGGAAAAAGACAAATGAAGAACAGACAGTGCCAAACAGTTTAGCTTCCTACACAGTGCAATCTCTCAGCGAGTTTGTCTTCTTTTATGTGATTTCAGTGAGGCAGAGCCTTTGTGTGGATGTTTCTAATGCAAGAAGCAGAGGGGCAAGGAAGAATAACACTTGTGTTCAAATTGAATCCAGTGATATTTCTGGGGGAAAAAAAAAATAAAAATAAAAAAAAAAAAGAAAGGAAAAAAAGACAACAACAACAAAAAACCCATAAATTATGTTATGGCAATGATTAAAAAAAAAATAAAAAATAACCCCCACCCCAAGTCACAACACATGTTTCCCATATGTTTCCCCTGGGCATTTGCCAGATACTGCAGGATCTGGTGACATTTCTGTAGAGCAGTTCAAGGTCCAAAGATGTCTTTCTGCATTTGATAGGGTTGGGGTGGGGCTGGGTATTGAAATGGGTTCCTGATTCTCATTTGATTTCCTGCTGAATAGAAAAGCATAAATAAAGCTGGTGAAAAAAGAACTTCGAACAGCTTTCTGTTAGAAAGCATGCATCTGTTAGACTTGAAGAACTGAAGGAAAAAGTATTCTCTTGTCCAAAACTTGGCCTTAGAAAGGTAAAAAAGGGAGTGCTTGCTTTAGCGTGTTCACTGGGTTGTGGAGCACGCCGCTGAAATGAATCCCCATGTTGTTCCCACTTACCACACTCCACATCACGGAGCGGTCTCTGAGTGAGAGAACTGGATTCCTTTCAGATTAACTTCAACTGGAGGATGTGCTCCAGAAGCACAGCTAATGCACTCTAAACAGCTACAAATGTCTAAACCATGGGAACAGACTACAGCTAGTGTGAAGCAAGCCCCCCAAAAGCATGTAAAGTACAGATGTCAGGCCCTCAACACCACCATTTTCTCACTATAGACCCATTCCTGGGCTGAACAGCTTGCTTATGTGGACGCAGCTAAATCTCCAGCTTTCCAGAACAAGCTGTTTTGATTTCAGATTGGCTCTTTTCTTGATTTATTTTCAATATATAGTATAATATATAATGCAAAACTCAGAACTGTAATACAATGCTTTGACTGACCTCAAACCATTTTCATTGTCTTTCATGGAGTCCTTTCAAACAACAAGGTTTCTTTCCAAATGTGAATGAGGACAAATTATGAAGTCTGGAAAACTTCTGCTGTTCTGAATTCCTATCTTCCATACAGCTAGCTGCACAATAGATGTGGGTCTCCTTGTAAATTATTGTAATTTGTACCTTCAAAATCTCTGAATCGTAGCCTTGCTCAGTCTGAGGGCCAGACCTCTGTGTGTAATTACAAATGATGGGAGGAAGTTGCTCCTCCTTCTGGTATTCCCTGTAGGATAGAACATACATTGCAGATGTTCTCTGCCTTCCAGCCCCCAGACACTTCTACCCTCACAGAGCTAGCAACTCTCATGAAGTCAAATCCTGCAGGTTACTGCCTTTAAACTGGGAAAGCTGAGTATTTATGAAGGGAAATACCTTTCTCACACCTATGAAAGGTAACTGCTTCAACCATGAATCTTGCTCTTCACTAGGTAGTATGTTCCCGGAACTGTGCCAGTTTAACGAAGATAAAAAAAGGTAACAAGGAAAAGGAAGTTAAAAAAATGAAAAGAAAAGGAGGTTTCTTACAAGAGAAAAAAGATGTTTCAAGGATTTGAGGGTGCTGTAATTGCCTACATTGCTGTCCTTTAAGCCAAGAATTGGACCCATGCTTACATCTGGTAGTCAAAACTAAATGGAACCAGCTGAGAGAATACCCACTAGAAATTAAATTGTACAGAACATGGCTGAGCCAGAAGGACTTAAGTGAAAGGCTCTTTTTAATAACTCCCTTACTTTGCACTCATGCCTTTTGTTTACTTTGTTTATTTTTGTAATAAGCAAAAACAAATGAAAATGCCCCAGTTGTTAGCATTTACCAAAATGCATCCACTGTGCATTTAGGAGAGCGTTTTCCATTCCATTTTACTATAAAGACATCATTCATGGCCAGCAGTACATCTAAGGAATGCTGGCCCGCAGCTCTATGAATTAATTATAAGATGTATTGGAAATATACTGTATGTGCACAGTAGCCAACTATCCCAGTGTTAATAACTAGGACATTTTCATTAGGTCTTTGTTTATTAAAAAAAGAATGGGAAGCCTAATCCTAGGAATAGCCATTTGACTCCTCATACTGAAACCAACCAGAACGGCCTGCTGATAGATCTTTCTTTAGAGTAGCCTGGCTTAGGCCACACGCATTTTCCTTGTGGTTGTTTCATAAACTGCCAAACTGTGCAGGGAGATGGGATGACGTCTTGCTTTCATTTTGATGTAAACATGTTTTGTACTCAAAGCCTTTTGTCAAGTTGGTAATTTCTTCTCTCTCTTTTTTTTTTTTTTTTCCAAATATTATAAACAAGATTTATCACTAAATTGGAAGTTGTAATCAACAGCCCTGTTCAGCCCCTCTCCAAATCTGTAACACTTCTAACCAGTCAACATAAACCGTAATGCTAAGTATTCAAATGCAAAAGATATGCTAATAAGTATGAAAATAATTTACTAACAAGACCTGTGGAAAAACTGTACTGTTCAGAGAACTGTTTGCACTACATTCTGTATGGACCTAGGAAAAAATATTATCTGGTGCAGACTCAGTTTTGCTTTAGTGTAAATGGAAAAAGCATTTTGAATGAACAAGTTTCTGAGCAGCATGCATTTAACACTTAACATTCTTCGTACTGACTGTACTTTCCAGTACTGGCATGATCGAAGTTTCACAAAGACACTAATGTAAAATCTTACCTCTCTTATACTAATTTTAATTGGACTGCAGCTAAGAGAATGTACTGTATTAGCAGCTATTCTCATTGGTGGCTTTTAATAAGGGAAAATCCTTTTCACACTGAAGAAAAAGTGATTGCAAAGTAAACCCTAATTATTTAGGACATCAAACTGCAAGGGACCTCTTGGTCATCTGTGGGCAGTCAAAGGAACCCTGAATATACAACATATTTCTGGGACAATGCACTAGTAGTTGCTCTGAGAGAATCTAGAAGAGTGTATCTTGTCTTTTGAAGTTTAGCTCTGCTTCTTAAAAAGAGAAGAAACAGAAAATAACAGAAACTACTAGTCCAGCCAGGAGCAGGGTTTTAAAACTGTGCTCCAAAACTTGTTTGTAACAGGGCTTCAAATATACAGTACTGAGTGTGTAGGAGGGGGACAATATCCTTCTACCCTACAGGCAAAATCTTGCAGGAGCAAGGACATATTGCTCTAATTGTGTTGAGGGTTACCCACCATCTTTCAGGCATGGTTCTTTGTACATGCTCATTTTGCTGGTGCCAGTGCTTGATGTGGGATACTTGCACTAATGACCTTGCAGTCTTCCTGAGATTAATCCTCTTGGGCTGCAAGTGAGGAATTTGCAATATTTAGGCATTGTTCTGTTCTTTTCTTCTTTGAAAGGAATAGAGATAACTCAGAGCACTTCTCTGTCCTATTCCTTACTATTGCTGTGGCTCAGTGCCAGAAAAAAAATAGTGCTTCAGTCTTTCATTGTGATCCTGAGCCAAGTACAGCAATATGAAGGAAGCATCAACATAATCTGCACACTGTAGCGTCTCTGAGCCAGCAGGGATATGTCACAGCTTTATGTAGAATTCCCTATCTTTTTATTTTATTATGGAGACCACAGACTGGGATATTATGGGTCACTCGAAGGTCAAGTTACAAAAAGCAGCTTCTTTTTGGAAAGATGAGCCCCTTTTTAGTACACTGTTAGATTATTTTCTTTCTTTCAGTTGACTGCAAGAAGGTGTAGGCTGAAAATTTGTTTTCTGAATTCCTTAAAAATCTTCTTTTCTTCCTGTACCTTTTCCTCTTTGGCACCTGTTTTGAAAGAGGAACCTCTTCTGTTTAGACAGAGATTGATCTCCCTGGCCCACAAAAGTAATGGTATTAGGCCATTCTTTTAACTGATGCACTTAGAGAAAAATGGTAAGACTTCGACTCCTCTATGCCTAAACTCTGTGGGTATATCAGATTTGTTCTTTTAAGTCATGCTCATACATGTGAAGTTTTCATACTCACTGTAACACTCAAATTTCAGTATAGAGCATTTATCTCAGTAGTTCCCTTTTGCCTGTTTCATTTCACAATAACCCCCATGGCCAAGTCCCTTGTTGCCATGAAAATTCATTGAATTATGATTAACGATTTTCACTCTGTTCATGGGATTCTCTTTGCAAGATCTGGATCTAAATTTAGAGACAGTCAGTAAAAAGGAATGTGGCCTGGTCTAAGCAGAGTTTACAATGAATGCCCAAGATGCTGCGATGTTGTATGTTTCTTGTGTTTCTGAACTGGTAGTGGCTGATACAGTCACACCACTGTAGTGCTGTAGTTTTCATTTATACACTGTATGAAAAGATATGGTAGTTATGGTTCGCTCGTGCTTCTCTTAATACTATATTTCCATACAGTGTACTTCCTTTCCCCCCCTTACCCCTCCCCGCCCAATCTTCCTCTTTCCTCAAAGACGGATAAATTCCTGGAAATCTTGGATATGACCATTTGCACCATGCAACTCAGTCATAGGACAGCCAATGTTATCCAAACAGACTCAGACTTAATACATTTTGTCAGTAAATCTAATTATTTCAGGAACTGTTGGACTTCACCTATATATGGCAAAAACTGCTGTCAACTGGGGAATCCCCAGGTTCTGTGGTGGCCCATCCTTCTATCTGAGGAGGTAGCTGGGGCAGGCAGCCCCTCTTGCTTGCCTGTGGGTGGCCCTGAGCACTTTCCCTTTCTTCTGTTTTTGGGAGTAAGGCTGCTCTGTTCTGAAACATATGACTATAATTGCATGTAAGTGCCCATGGGTTATTACAATATATATTAATTTAAACAGGAATGAGGTTAGATTTACAAGCTGTACCCTCCCCCATTACATATTTGTTACAATTTCCTGCTATTGTTGTAGGTTTCTTTTACAAAGCAATAGAAAACTTTGATGTAGAATTAACTGAACCTGTTTTACATATTCAGTTTTTGTTGGCAGCAGCTTTGTGCTCCTGGCTTTGGTCTCATTGCACTATGTACATCAAATGGGAATTTTCAAACATTAATATATACATTTTAAATAAGGAAGAAAATATAAACTCTAAGCCCACCTACTGCTTGTATGGCATGGATTAATAGGGTAATTTCTTAGCATGCAGAATCACGGACTTAATTATAAATGTACTGTAAATCTACCAGTGCTCTACACACACATGCATACACATTTACCTATGTACAGAAACTTCCATAGGGAGTGAGAAAGAATTAAGTTTATGTCAGATGCCTGCCCTCAAACTAACTTATAAGGAAAGCCTGTATAGGTGTGTACTATTGAGGTGATACTTCAAATTCCTTAACCTAAAAAAAAAAAATCATCATCACACATCTTTTCCCTTCTTTCTTCATGGCTTCCTTATTTTCTGCCTTCCTTCTTGCCTATCTGTCCTACCTCTGTAACTAAGAAGTTTTGTCTTGGATTTATTTTAATTCTTTACAAAATGATATAATGTTCCTTACATAATGCATAAGAGGTTTTTGTCAATTAGCTTCAGGATCTCATAGTATCATATCATAGTATCATAGTATCGTGCGAGTTGGAAGGGACCTTAGAGATCATCGAGTCCAACTCCCGGGAATCGAGCCCTCTGTGTAGCAGAGCGGCACTTCTACCCCCTGCTCCACAGGGGGGATTCGAACCCGGGCCCCCTGGTGTTGCAAACGGGAATTCTACCGCTGCGTCATATTCCTATACACTGCATTATTAATGCAGGGTTACACTGAAGAAAAATTTGACATAAAATTTTATTCATGATACTTATCTCTTAGTTTTGATTGTTGTTCAGTTTGTGTGTGGATTTTTAAAGAGAGAAACAATCTGGGAGAGAGGAGAAAAATAGGCATTTACATGGCACAGTTCATCTCATCCTAAAGCTGGTGTTCAGATCAACAGAATGCCAGCAATGGCCACTGTTCCAGAGGTACATATCTGAAATGTAGCTGTCTAAACTCAGTTTGCTGAACCCCACCCAGTGTGGTTCTGCATAGAGGAACTCAAATTTCCCCCCATACTTCTATTTACAGGACCATGGTAAAGGATGAAATAACAACTGTCTTGATCATATGTCATTTCATACATGAAAATGCTACAAGACAAGTATAAAACTCACATCACCAAAAAACTGTTGAAGGCACAGATCTGCCCATCATTCCCTTAGAGATAAGAGAGGAAATTCTATGGCAAATCACACACAGATGCACCCAGGGCTGTGGACAGACCTGTTAATGTCATTCCCATTTACAAGAAAGGGAGGAAGGAGGACCTAGGGAACTACAGGCTGGTGCGCCTCACCTCTGTGCCTGGGAAGGTCACTGAACAGGTTCTCAGGTTCTCCTAGAAGATGTTAAGGCACATGTGGGGTGAGCAGGTGTTCCAAGACAGCCAGCATGTCTTTATCATTGGAAGGGCTTTGCACTTGTTTTGGAGTAATCCCAGATACGTATACAGACTGGGAGATCTCCTTGAGGGTAGCCCTGCAGAGAAGGGCCTGGGGGTCCTGGTGGGTGAAAAAATGAACATGTGCTCTTGCAGCTTGGAAGACCAATGGTATCCAGGGCTCCATCAGAAGAGGGATGCCCAGCAGTGATAGGGAGGTGATTGTTCCTTTCTGCTCTGTCCTCGTGAGGCCCTATCTGGAGTACTGCGTTCAGGTCTGGAGCCCCCAGTACCGGAAAGATGTGGAGCTGTTGGAGAGGGTCCAGAGAAGGGCCATGAAGATGATCAGAGGTCTGGAGCAGCTCCTATAAGAAGACAGGTTGAGGTAGCTGGGTTTGCTCAGCCTGGAGAAGGCTGCGAGGAGACCTCACTGGAGCTTTCCAGTATTTAATATGGGATTATAAAAAAAAAGAAGGCAATCAACTTTGTACTCAGGTAGATAGTGATAGGGTAAAGGGAAATGGTTTTAAGCTCAAGAAAGAAAGGTTTAGATTGGATATCTGGGGGAAGTTCTTTGCAGAGAGAGTGGTGAGGTGCTGGAACAGGCTGTCCAAGGAGGTTGTAGATGCTCCATCTGTTCAAGGCCAGGTTGGATGGAGACCTTGGCAGCCTGGTCTAGTACTAAATCTGGGGGTTGGTGGCCCTGCCTGTGGCAGGGGTTTTGGAACTTGATGATCCTTGGGGTACTTTCCTACCCAAGCCAGTCTATGTTTCCATGATTCTATGTTCCAGTTGTAACTGTAAGCTGATAGAGCTGGGTCATCTCTCTGTAAAACTATGGAGGTGCTGTTTTGTGGGTCTCTTGTTCCCTGAATAAGTATGCAGCTGACATGCCTTTGAAGTGTGCGCAGCTGCACATATTTACCCCTCTTTTCTGCCTGATGCGTGATGGGAGATTTACATTTCTCTGCTAACTCTGTACTTCTTCTCCCTAAGCTCTCATGTCTAATTGTTTGGCTATTAATATACTACACAAGATTAGGTAATCAAGAACACTGGCATCTTTTGCAGCAGCATTTACTGCTTTTATTTTTGTTTTTAGACTTAAATTTCATGATTCATTCCAAGGTTTTACAACCACATTTTTATTTCCGTGCCTTTGCTAATGAAGACTGTGGCCAAAATACAGGATAAAATAAAATGTTATGATCTTAGCAGCTAGTTGGTGTAAGGTCATTAGATTTGGCAGTCAAATTATACTTGCTCGGAGTTCAATACCCAGTGATGGTTTCCAACTTGATCCACTTGAGCATTTGCAACAGTAAATGCTAAGATTTCAGATATTACAGTATTGTACGTTTCAGGGAAATATAAGACTAAAAATAGGTTCAGTTTTTACATTCATTGAATATACATACATATATATTGTTCTCTCCCTTTTTGTTGTTAGTGAAGCTGACTTCCTGGGAGATAAAGACAGAAAACCTAGTTTTATGGAATTATACCATTTCAGGCTCCACAAACTGAATCAGATTAGTGTGATTATAGTAAATATATAGGGAAATTGTGTACTTCAATATTCAGTCTGACAATTCAAAAAGTGATATTATTTTCCTCAAGTAAGCAAATCATTATGTCAGTATTATGTCAGATTTTATAGGTTTTGGTCTGATGATAGCCTAGAATTTTGTTCCTGATTTTTGACACGTATTGTGATCCGTATAAAATATCGATCAAAGCAGCTGGCAGTAATTAAGCTACCATCTAAATACAGATGCCATGTCTATATATGGTAAAAAGAAAAAAAAAAAAAAAAGACATTAGAAGTAGGATTTTGTGTATATGGGTGCACTTGTTTTTATCCAAATGCTGTTTTCAAACTAATTCTTTCAAAATTAAGGTCAGTGGCTGTGAAGTTCAGATAAATTGAAGCTGCATCCAAGCTCCTAATGTGATTCTTGTGACACCAGATCCATTTATTTCACTTAGAGCTCATTTTTTCCCGTTATGTTACACTGGTACTTGTTATTTTTGTGCATTAACATTGAATCACTAAGAAAGCGGGTGTATTTCCCAATAAGCTGTCCTGGTTACATAACATCTGCTTTAGAAATAATGTATGTATGGTTCTTGCAGGCAGTATCCCGTTCCCAACTACATTATCAATCTTGTATTTTAGAAGTTGTCTGTTAATGAAAGCAAAACAGTAAGTATTTAAAAGTCTCTCTATGGTGCAGTTAAAAAGGGATAATGAAGATCTTCAAACTCAGAAGCAAGACAAGCATTTATTTTGAAGGGAACACCTGAAAACCCAAGAGTTAATGGCTGAAATATCATGTTTACCACTGTATATATAAAAGTTCTGACCTGTCTGTATTCTCATGTTCACATTGCCATATCTGATCTGAAAAGAATATTTAACTGACAAATTAAATGATCAAGAATATCTTCAGTGTGGGTCAGCAATTTCAGTCTGTTATCAGTAACTGTGTTATAATTCAGTATTTAATACACATCTTTATTTATCTTTTAGGCATGTCAGGTTTTCTGCAGAAGACTTGGGAAAGTTTTTATAAAAATAATTTCTCCTTTGATGCAAGAATGAGGTTATCCTGCAGGGATCAAATTAACTTGCCAACTGACCACAGCTTTGAAGGCTAGCAGCATGTGTTGTGCATACTGTGAGCCACTGACTTCATCAGATAAAAGTTTAGTAGATCAGAATAAACTTAAAAAGGGAATCATGAGCTCTGTGTTGACATGAGCTTCTTTCTCTTAACAACTTTTGAAGCTGCTTAAAGGGCTTTTTCTTGTGAAGAGTTGTATGCTTGAGGAATTCCAAAGCATCCTCAGAGATTATTCTCAATCATCTCTAGTGCAGAGTACTTCTGATACTTCAAGATAATTCAGGTTTCAGAGAGCATGGCACAGTGTAAGCATGCCTGAGTGTACTGATTAGGGCTCTCAGCTAGGGGAGATCCTAATAGTCTTTGTTTTAAGCTATATTTTTTTTACGTTAAACAGGCATTGAATGGAATATAGACACAGGCTTGACTCGAATGCTGGTACTCAAACCATTAAATGATGTCATTGCACATCACTCTGCAGTTTCTTTCTGATCAAAATATACTTTGTATGAAAAATCTGAGAAAGAAAATATGAGGGAACTCTCTTGACCCATCGATCTATTTCACTGCCTTTTTAGCTTTAGCTTTATTCTCATGTCTTCTCTTGAGGGACAAGAGCCATGAGTTCATACAACCAAGACTAAGGAATGATCTGAAATGGCTTTCTAACTTTCTTGGTGACTACACACATCTGTGTGCATGCTCCTGAACTGCAGTTCTATGCAAAAACTGCCAAAAGTGAAAGTCATGAATGAGTCTGTTTTCCCTGAACAGCCTGATACACTCCTACTCAGCAACTGAAATGTGCCTTCTGTAAGGCCTCCAATTCTCTCACATATTACAGAAAAGATTAAAAATAAGGAAACTTTGGCTCTGTTTTTTTTCCTGTAATTTACTCAAGGAAGTCACTGGGCTATTAACACAGGATGATTCCTCATGACACCAGGAGCTTTCAAGAGCATGTGAACTGTCTATCAGTGGACTCTCTTGGCCACCAACAGCAAAATTTAACACCTCAGACTCTTGTGTCGAGGGACTCTGCCCTCATCACTCCCAATGGTGACGTTCTCTCCAGCTTCTAATGGCCATATTTTAACTGCACATTTTTTAACTGCCAAAACCCAAAGCCGTGCATGGCCTTTACCTCTGTGTACACAATGCTGCACTGGGCTAAAACTCAAAGAATTCAAGGTTAGTTCCCAGTTCTCTGAATGCTTTCTCCCTCCATAAGGCTTCTCCTGAAATTCCTGGCAAGCTACTATCTGTCTATGCTGTTTTTTTCCATTTTCTCACCATTTATCTGTTCCCTCAAATTCACTAGAGCAAGTCTTTCTCTGTGTATATTCATATATTTTAATGCTTTTTATCATAGGTTGAAATTTTTATTTGTACTACAAATAACATTTATTTAAAATTCTTTACTAAATCATCTATTCCAGTGCCAAAATTTAACATCTTTGGTGACTCATTCTATATGTTAAAGTCCCATGAAAGCTATTAAAGAGAAAACCTGGACAGTGTTAACCCACTAGTGGAAGCTGCCTTTCTTGTTCCATTTTGTATAGGATTTCAAACCATGTCCATCTTCAAGTAACTAGAACATCTTGTAATATGCATACTGACTTACTTTTGATATCTAATCTAACTTGTCAGGCCTGAGAGGGCCAAAAAAGATAGCAATTGCCTCTGGTGTCACAATTCCTGTGAGGCCACTTAGTTATGTCTAGATGTGTTCCTGCTCCTGTGGTTTTGATGTGGAGATACTCATGAAGTTCCTATTTTATTTGATACCTCACTAGGGTCATTTTATTTATGAATGCAAACTTACAGATACCTGTTCTTATACAAATATTATAGCATTCAGGTTTGATCAAACCATTTCCTAAGCAGAGCTAGCTGCGGGATAAGCAATTTCAAGGTTCACACAATGTTGGCTTTGCAGATACCAATAAGTCAGTTTCAGAGTTTGCCTCTATAGCAAGACTAATCTCTACAGCTTGGAAAAAGTCAGTATACCCAGTTAGCTGTACCTATTCCAGGGTACAATGAATGTCTCAGATACATATCTCAAAATATATCCCCTTCACATGTTGAATAGTTTTGACATTTAATCTACTTTTCCTACATGTGAATTCAAAGGATGACTATCCACTGCTGTGCATCTGGTGATATTTAGTGCACGTGCTTGCTTTCACCTACTAGTCTAAATGCTTCCATTAGGTTCGGTGTGAAGAGCAGTCCTGAAGACAACAATGAAACCTGAGCTGCAGGGACAGCAGGAAATATTTGCAAGCTGTGCAAGGTCCAGCAGTGATAGTTTAGTCAAACAAAACATCAAGTTGTGCAGGAGAATGCTGCATGCTGATCACTTATGAACAAGACTCCCTCCCATTTTTTTTCAGAAAGTGTCCATCTCAAAGCGGAAGATAAACTCCTTATTCAAAGGACTAAGTGAAGACTAAACCACGGGATAAAGAAACAACAACAACAAAACCATTTTGATAAGCTTCTCTGTACTAAAGAATCATGTAGAGGCATCTGAGAAAGAATGAGATCAAGAGAAGGAAGAAGGGACTGAGAGATGGAGAAGGATGTTATTCATTCTGTCTAAATTTGAGCATCCAGTTCAAGCTTCTTATATACAGCTGTTACAGATAGGCTCCTGAAGAAGTCAATTTGGCATCATATATTTGAATGGTTTAAAGAAATTGGCATTGTAACTTACAATAATTCAATGTAGGTTGACTAACTTTTAAAAATCATTTTGCTAGTGGATAGGAGTTTCTGTGAAATCCTCTACGCTCAGGGGGTGTTTGATCTATGCACTGCACTTTCTTCTTAGTTTATTGGTGTTTTCTAACCCCAACCCTCCTCTGAATAAATTGCTCAGATATTATGTTATTTATTGCCTGTAGGACAATTCTGAGGTTCTTGCTGTCATGTTATCACCAGTAAGCTCCCAGGTTTCACCTAGATTGTATCAGTGGCAGGGTTAGAAAACAAGACATGTCAGAAATAGGTCAGAGGATCACAAGTTTATATCAGTTGGGACATGATGTCTTTTTTATTTATTTATTTATTTATTTTTAAATGCAAAAATTATGTGTGTGAGTTTACTGCACCAACACGAAATCAAAAGGAACATTTACAAGAGCAGTTTACTGCTTCAGACATGTTGCAAAAATATGGCAGTAAAGATAAAAAAAAGAGAGCAATCCAAGATGGTGCAATAGCTTTCATCATCCAGTCTCATAAATGTCTAATCCCACTCTCTTTCAGATCATGTATTTATTTTCATATAAATTCCTTCAAATTGTAGTGTTGCTGTTTTCTTAAACGACAAATTGTTTTATGCTACCCTTGCAAGCCCCATTTATATCAGTGTGTTTCCATACCCTGTGGCCCGGTTGATGTGGCCATTCCACACTCTAAAGAAAAAGTTGTTCTGTAATATGACCTTTTATGAATGTTCCCATCAGCTACTTGTTCACCATGTTTCCCAAATTTTCTTTGTGAAGAAGCATATCTATCATTTGGATTCTTTTATTTATTTATTATCTTTTTTATTATTATTATATAGATATTATTTATTTATTTATTTATTTACAGTTTTGTTTTCTCCTTGATGTTTACCAAAGATCTGGCATTTTTGAGCAAGAGGAACTAATTTAATAGACAGAAATCATGTTCTTGGCCTTCTGTTTGGAAAGCAGGTGTTCCACATTGTTTGAAAGTGAGCAGGCCAGTTTCATGACAGTTGCAGCTGAAGTTTTAGGGGCAACTGTGGTTCTCATCCCAGAGCATGAAGCATGTTATAGGTACAGTTCCCCAGATTAAGTCTTGGCAGGTAGGTAAGCTTCCTTCTAAGTCATGATTATCTCTCTTAATAATCAGTTAATTAGAACTCCTGCCATAGCATGCAAGCGTATTGAGTACATCACTGGAAATTTTTGACCTCATTATATTTTCCAGCATGTTTCTGGATATGCTGCTGAGGTGAGCTGCTCTCACCTCTCTTACTGAGCAAATAAGGTACAACTACAATGACCAAGATACAAAAACCAGACAATCCTTCCATTTGTGTTCCCCATGGAAGAACAAAATCGTGCCTGTTTACATATTTTGCTGAAAAAAAAAGAAAAAAAAGCAAAAAAAAAACAAAACAAAACACCAAAACATTCCTCATTAACAGTTGGTTCTTTACAAATACCAGTATTGTGATTCTGCCTTTAAAATAAAGAAGTAACTTCTTGACTGTAATGCTCAAAATATTTCTTTTTATGCTCCCATTATATCACAAATGTGATAAACTGAAAGAAAACCATGTTGTGTTCCTCTCTGGCTCTCTCACTCCTTCCTGTGATTGCATTTAAGAATGACTTTACATGAAATAAGTCAACAAGATAACTCCAGTTTATAATGCTACATGGATTTATGCATAGTTGAGGCATGAAGCAAAGGACTGACCTCTTGGCAGAGTTCTAAATACTTTGAAACTACATGCTTTCAATTCATGAATGCATGTGAATATTTTCATGCACATATATTTACATATAAAGATATATATATATCTTTAATTATGTATAATGATTAAATAGAACATGGTAGCCTAAGTAATAAAATTATGCACACTACATTTGGATGAACCATAAACTGTGCACATCTTATCAGAGCCCTGCAGTAAGTACTTTTCAATCAGAAATACTTTTCCAGCACTCTGCATTTCACATACAGCATTCAAATGATATTTCAAGATTTTAATAAGAAATGTTGATGTTTTTATTACATTCATATGGGAAGTATAGCTTACATTCCTGCATGTTTACTGCACTTTCTTTAATACTCCAGTTGTCAGGAAAAAACAGGAAAATACTAAAAGAAAATCAGTTTGGATTAAAAGGCTCAGCCCCCATGAGTATTCTCAGATCCATGAAATTCTTGCTTATGGGGATTTCTCTGGTGGTTGTAGAAGGCTAATTATAAGGAAACCCCACACCTTGAACAGGATGACCTCAAAGGAACTGTTGAGTTTCCTGGCCTCTTTTTTCCAGAGTTTTTCTCCTGTGGCCAGGGCAGCAATCTGTGAACATTAAAAATTTCATGGTGCTCTTCAAAAGGGAGCCAGTCTTACACTCCCGAACCACAGTCATTGCTTCAGGAATTAAACATGGTAGGAAGTGATGTGAGAACATGCCTTCTCCACAGCACTGATTAGAATTTTCTTTTCCCTGCTCCCATCATCTTGGATGTTGTGTAGGAGCTGCTTCCCCTGTTAACTACCAACCCAAATGCAATTCCATTTTATCTGCATTTTACACTTGCATCCAGCATTTTGGGATAATTCATAGGTACTGCACTTCATAATAATTACACTAGATCTGATGGCCAATTACAATCTTGCCTCTTTTCATTTACTTTATAGGGACCCTTTACACTTCTGGAATTGTATAAGAGGACCTAAGATAAAATGAAAAGCATCCCATTGATTTTGTATTTTTTTTCAAAGCTTTCAAAGTTGCACTACACAAAATAAAACAGAGCAGCCATGACAAAAAATATGATCCATCTGTCTCCTCTTATTAGAAAGGAATGCTCTGAGAACTGGTGCTACCAAAGTTTTATTATCTCTTACAAAACTGATCTTAGGACCATTTCCTGGATACAGTAGAACACCATTAAAAATTTAAACTAAACTACAGTTGTCCAAATAAATACGCAAAGTACAATTTGTGATCCATTACCTTGTTTTTATTGCATTTATCCACTTTATTGGGGTCTTTCAGTAATTTGTGATGGGCTTTCCATTAATGACAATAAACAGAAATGAACCACAAAAAAAATGACAGAACAAAGGAAAAGAAAATTCTATTTATTTATTTATTTATTTTTAACTGAAAGAGTGTTCATGGTACTGGTCAAGGCATTACCTCTATTGCTGACAAACAATACTTTCTTTTAGAAACAATACTTGTCTTTTAGATATGACAAAATCACTGTGCATAACTAACCAGAAAAAGAGAGGAGGAGGAAAAACCAGTATCATTCTGTTTCTCAGCTCTGCAGTGAGAAATGTTGACTATTAGGATTTCCTGTGAAAAACTTGGTGTCTTTTTCTTATGTCCTAAGAAAATTTCTTTTTTTTTTTTTCTTTTTTTTCTTTTTTTCTTTTTTTTCTTTTTTTTTTTAAAGAATTTACACAAAATCCTAAAAGCTGATGTTTGAAAACTGAAATATTCTTTCAAAGGAACTACTTTGTCTCTTGAAAACAAAGTTCCTGAGTGTCTGAAATTGTGCTTGTTCTTTAGTAGGATTTCTCTGAAATGTTCCAAAAAACACGTTCAGGTGTGTCAGAAACATGCCCTGCCTTCAACAAGGTATGTACAAACCTCTGGGATATTTAGATAATATGAGTGGTCTGGAACTGTAGAGTAAAACAAAAGATAATAAGCTTGTATTTCAATCACGTTGTCAACAGTAGTTTCATAATACTCAGTTCCTATGAAAGGTGGTATTTCATACACACACACACACACACACACACACACACACACAAAATAAATAAAATGATTAAAAAAAAAGATCAGATTTTCCTTTAAAATAATCATAACCATGTAACTTGAAAAATGTTTATATCAGTTACTTTTTTTAAAATACAAATGAAAATATTACCAGCAATGCTGCTTCATAATTACTACGTATCAGTAGACAGTCAATAGTTATTCTCAGTAAAGGGCTATGTGAGAAAGCAAGAAAATGAATTTACAAAGATTGACATCCAACTGCCTGACTCCTTCAGGGCTAACAAAAAGTTGAAGCATATTATTATAGGTGTTATCCAAATGAGTCTTGAACACTGACAGATCAACCACCTTATTAGGGAGCCTGTTCCAGTATTTTGCCACTCTCATGGTAAAGAAAATTTCCTAATATTGTGAAAATGAGCAGTGACCTTTCAAACTCTTCACTTGCTTCTAAATGTTACTAGTTTGTAAAAACCAGATCATTTATTTTTTTCAGTCTTAAGTGAAGAACAGATAATTGATTAATCCCATGTCAAGTATGGCTTTATGACTTAAATGAGAAGTAAGGCTTATTCTTCTGTTTTGTTTTGTTTTTTCTCAAATAGCAAAGGAGGGACTTATCCAAAAGATTTCCCAACTTTATGTATCCTGATTCAACCTTCACAGTTCCTTGTTTATTTCTCTTGATATCTAATTTAGATGTGTCCTGAAAATGACTAAAGCTAATTGGGCAGAATATCCATATCTACAAATATTACATCAAGAAAGTACTTTCCAAAACTATGAGAAAAAAAAATTATCAACTAATCTGCTGGTTATTCAAAACAGAGTACTCTGTAAATACTGTATACCAGATTTTCTGGATATTTAACAATTATCGCATTGTTTGCTTCAGATTGATAAGTAGGAACAAGGACTTGAACTTACTATCTTCACTCTATGAGGAAGCAAATAATCCTCTATGAACAGATGGCAACTTCATATGCAGGGATCAAATATATACAAGCAACAGATAAGATGAGCACACAAAATGTTGGAACAGAGATAATCAGGATAGTAGGAAATGGGAAATCTCAACACCATTCATCTATTGCTTGCTTCTAATCAGAGAGGATCTATGTGATCATCTCCAGTCTTTTACATTTGGAAAATCCATTGAAAGAAGCTGCACAGATTAGCTGTGATGTAATTTTGCAAGATTTAAGTTTATACTGTCTATGTTTTTGTTGTTCTATTTTTGCATTGTCAATAGTGCATTCTCTTTAATTATAGTGCAGTATCTTCCTTCAGTTAGAAAATTATTTAAATGAACTCATGAAAAAAGCAAAGAGTGGAAAAATAGAGACCAATAAGATTGCTCACAGAAATCCTAGATGAAATTTTGAGGATTTACTTCCTTATCTATGTACCTTGGTATCCCTGACTCTGAAAATGAAGTAATACTTCTTCCAGTGTATACTCTCTCAGCAGAGAAGGGATGAGAAGAAGAGCCAATCACTCATGGCATAATTTACTGTTCTCACTGCCTGTATCACTGGAATACATTCTGATATACCCAGTACATTTCAGTCTAATCATCACATCTTTTGTAATAAATGAAAAGGTCAGAGCTCAATCCCTGTCCAATCGACTGAGGATGTTTGCCCACAACAGTTAAATTACTTTAGCTTTCACTACAAGGTGACTGGTTACTGAAAATAACCCCAGAGAATGGTGCTCAGGTGTCTTTCAAGAGGTATTTTGTTTGTGCTGTTCAAACCACTCAACAGTAGAGGTGATCAGGAGCCAGCTCCACTGTGGGCGCTTGTGTTAGAATGCTGTGTAATATAGAGCTTTGGTATAGCTGAATACATTAAGAAAGGGTGGGATAGGATGGAATGGGTTGGCATAGGATTATCGATTATAGATTAGGATATGACAGGACAGGACAGGACAGGACAGGACAGGACAGGATAGGATAGGATAGGATAGGATAGGATAGGATAGGATAGGATAGGATAGGACAGAATTGGGACCTGTGGATCACTCACTGTTGACCCATATTGCTGGAGGACACATATTTAGTGTTCCTGGGACTTCAGCAAATCCTAAATAAGATAAGTAAGAAAAGGTTTGTGATAAATAAAGCAAGTTTTTCATGCTGTAGTGATTACTGCTACTGAGAAAACAAAGTTTACTATCAGAGATTACTGGGTTCAAATGAAAATGGAGACACAGGTGCCTTAATGTTTGAGCTGGGATAAGTTTTACATAGATCTAAAATGAGCTTCAGCTTTTAAGTTCCTGTCTTTTTCTTTACAATAATAATCTCTTCACTTTTACAAGCTCTATATTATTTTTAGGTAAGAAAACACTATAAAGTTCATGTTTTATTGTTCCTTGCAGTTATATAAATTACATTTGGCCAAAATAAATGTAATTCCTACTGTGCGAACTGAGAACCCAGAATGTTGATTTTCCTCAAGTTATAAACAATGTGAAGATATGTTATACTGGGTCACAATTTTCCACTGTACAGCAAAATATATAACTCACTTTTAATAACAAAACTGCATATATCATTAAAGTTTCCTACTCTGTGGAGCACATATTATGTTACTATGCACAGCAAGGGATATCCTTTCTATGTACCACAATTTCTAAAATATTGTTTGATTGAATGAAAAATATTTTAGTGATTCATTAGTAAAACAGCTGTCATTTTGAAAAATTATTCAAATTAATCTGTATTTTTGTTAGTAATATTGAATTTGTCTTGCAGATTTTTTTTCTTTCTTTTTCTTTGGTAGAGATCTAATAGAACATGTTTAAACCTCTTTCATCTTCTTGTTGCTATGGTTTTTGGAGAGGGAACTTCAGAGAACTGTTTCTTATTTTGATTACTCGGGTGGCTGTCGGAAGTTAGAGGCACCTCCTAAAATTTAATATGCCTAGTTAGGAAATCCACAATGTTCATTATGATACTTTGATTCATTAAGTTTCTAATTATGGGTTTTCCAAACCGCAGACTTTCCCAAAAGAACTATTGACAGGATTTTCCAAAGTACTAGGCTTAACCTAACACTGCTGCCATTCACATCCATGGTAAAACACCCAATGATGTCAGTGGAACTACTTAGGCCAATTCTGAGTGCTTTTGAATATCCTCTCTTAGAAGTGCTACCTGGCTATGTCATAAAATTTCATCCAAATCCTTCAAACTACAGTACTTGTATGTAACCCCCCAAGGTCATTAATAGTCTCTGGGAAGAAATGGTCACTGCAGCATGCCTGAAAGACTGGCAAACCAAGTCTGTGAGAGGAAAAGAAAGAAGGGAACCTGAATGTTCAGTCCTTTTCCCAAAAGCATGCTGGCATTACCTCAATAGCTTGAAAAAGCTCCATCACAGAATCACAGAAAAACTTATCTTGGGAGGGAGTTCTAGGGGTTCAGAATCCAACTTCATTCTCAAAGGTGTACTAACTTCAGAGTTAAATCTCACTTATGAGGGTTTTATCCCATATGGTTTTGAAAAAGTCCTAAAAAGGAGATTTCACTCCCTCTTAGAGTAACCTGTTCCAGACTTTAACTCTTCTTTCTAAGAATTGTTTTCTCAGCACCCATAGTTTTCCTTTTATAACTTTGGATGATTTTCTCTTTCCCATTAAGTGAGTTACCCATATCTTGAACATACAGAGAAAACTGAAGAAATTGCAGAGTTCCTCAAATAAACTTGAGAATATTTAGAGCATAAAAGCTTAGTAACAATATATTGACTCCCACAAGAAATTATTAGTGCCAAATGTAATCTTTGAAGTGATGACAGCAAACTGACTGCACAATGTAGCATTCAACAATGCATTTGGCACTTGTGTAGCCATCTGTATACAGCCCAACAAGCTTGGAGCTGCAATGGTATAGGATTCATTGCCCATGGCTTCAGTTTGCAGAAACTGAATGTATTATCTAAAATAGGCTCTGAGGATCCTCCCACGGGAGGGAGGGCAAGGAGAGAGAGGGATACATGTTTTAGGAAGAAACCAACTTTTTGTGTCAGACTACTGTCAAAATACAATATCTGGGCATGCTGGATGGATAGTTGTATTGGTTTGGTTCAGCATAGTGTTAAGCTGAAAGTCAACTAAAACAAAGATCAAGCAAATAAGGAAAAATAGTGACATGTTTTCACATCCAAGTATCCAATGTGGTGCCTCCAAATAAAGGGTGGATTTTTGAATGAGTTTTTATCCCTCCATCCTACTTTGTGTTCTTCATGAAACCAACATCTGACGGTTATCTTATACTGATCTACAGTCTACAAACAGATGCTACCTTGAGCTGTTATGTTCTTAGCAGACACTTGCTAATTCTTCTTTCCCAGTCTGTTTTTCTTTAGAGATGCACTGCTCTCTGTCATGATCCTTAGCATAGTTCATGAGAGGAGTATCCAGAAGTTATGAAAGAAAGAAAATTCAAAACTTCTCAGAAATATGTCCATAAAATGGTCATCTGGTCAGTTTGTCCGTTTCTTCATTGGTAAAGGATTCTGCTTCAGGGAATGGCTTTTACCCTAAAGGCAAATGGTGAAGAGTGTAAGGTGTGCGCAGTGCTTAGAGCTAACACGCTCTGACATGTTTGGCAATGCTTTTACTGCAAGGCAATTCTGAGAGAGTCCTGAAACATTCTTATTGTTATATAAATAAATATAAATAAAACAACAACAGTAAAGCAAATATTAAACAAAAACCTATCCTAGACGTAAATTTTTATCTTGTCTTAAGGCAATTTAAGTGCTTTCCTTTGAAAGAGACTCTAGGAACAAATTAACATAATGAAATATTGATGACAAATGTGGGCCTGGATGGAGGAGCTAAGTTATTGAGTGGCATCTTGTTCTCTGTGTTTCTCTCATAAACATAAATATAAAAGTAGGCTAAAACTGGAACTGGGGTGCAAATCTCATAATAATAGACAGAAGAAACATTCCTGTTAATGTGAGAAATCTTTACCATTATTCATCTGTGGGCAAAGTTCTTATAGAAATGAGGAAAGAAACAACATGCAAAGGTCATGAAACTTCAAATTGAGATAAGTTAAGCATGTGATATTCAACAAAGATAATAAGAAACACAGAAAAATGCAGGGATCAATCCAATAGGATCATGCTTGCAGGAAGGAGATATTGAGGGAAATGCATTCTTTGGCTGAACTGTGAAGTACGTAGTGCCAAAGAAATACTGGGGAAGTGGGAGAAATAGCACTTGCTTCTCTCCATTATTAAATGTTTTTCTTGCATGAAATAGAAACACACTAATAAATATAGACCTGATTCCCTACTGTCTCTCAGCAGTTGTCCTTTTTTAAATTAGAAAGGTTGGATTTTAGTCTTTCTTGGCATAGGAGAGAGCAATGTTGGAGAAACTAGAGAAATCACTCAAAAGAATGATTCTTTTACACTCCTGTCTCTTCAGTCTGGATGTCTACATGGTAGAATTATTCTTCAAGCTACAGAAAGAAAACCTGAGAAATGTGCAGTGTAGGGACAGGTTGCTATAAACCTTTTTCAGAGCTCAGTTGAGCTTCTTTAAATCCCTAGGAACTCTCTTCCCTGCTGAGGGCAAAAACTGAGGGAAACGTTTGTGTTTTTTGAACTACTTTGTGTTACAGCAATTTGCCCCTTCCAAAAAAAAATGAGTGGTTTTCAACTGGATTTTGGGATTTTACTGCCTCTGTTCATCATAATCAAAAAGCTAGCAGAAAATGTAATTATTTTTTTTTAAAACACTGTAGTTTTTAGAAAGAATAACAACTTTCTATTTAGTATTTTATCTATACATAATTACACAAAATTACACAAAATTATAAATCACACATGTAATACATATATAGTTATATGTAAATATATATGTATACACATATAGATATTTACAAATATATAGAAGTGTATTTATGTACGCACATATAGCCACGTTTTCTTGGTCTTGATATGCTCCTAGTTCAAAAACATGGCAGGACTGAAGCAACCTGAGTGAGATCCTTGCTTACTGATAGCAAAGCACAGAAGGAAACAGAAAGCTGGGAAGACATGTCAGTGCTTGTAAGCTGTGAAAAAATTTCTGCAGATCATCCACTTCTCTTTGACCCAGAGCAGGATCTTCTCCACCTCACCAGTCTCAAGGGAACCAGTTAAATTATCTGTGGGACTTTTGATTAGTTATCGCTATTATGTATCATCTTCACTGCACATTCATCAAACACACATAATCGTTCCTTTTACCAGCTCCACAGTACTCTCTACACCTTTAAATATTAATCAGGAATTGATTTACAGCAGATGGAGAGTCACCGAAAAATACTCATGAGTTACAGGGGAGATGTCAAGACTAGAGCAGACTGAGAACATCCTGGACAGGAAAATCTAGTATCGTGTATTAAAAGTGGTTAGTGCCTTTACAAGATATAATACTGCAAGGAATAATACTAAATGCTAGCAGGAGATGTATACAGGATATAATCATTTATAAACTCAATTCATATTTTAGTGTTTTGTCCCTTCAATGAGAATATAGTTAAGGTCTGATTTTATAGCATCATAGAATTGTTTGAGTTAGGAAGGGCCTTTTAAGGCCATCTAGTCCAACTCTCCTGTGATGAACAGGAGGGACACCAACAGCTAGATCAGGATGCTCAGAGCCCCATCCAGTCTGACCATAAGTGTCTCCAGGGACAAGGCATCAACAACCAACCTGGGCAACCTGATTTGGAGGATCAAAACTAGTTCCTTCCTATTGCACAAATGTTTTCCAACCTCTTAAGTTATATTTGTTCCTATTGTGGTTCTCAAGAGGTTGTACATCAACTCTTTTGATGTTCAGGAGGTGACTAAACTAAATTGTTTGCCAATTTTATTTTTCTTTTAAACTGATAATATTATTTTTATATAGTGTTGGGTGTTGTTTTCTTTTTCCTTTCCATTCATAAGTGCTTATAAGGAGATATAATTTCTCTTTTCATACCTCAGATTACAAAGCTACATGAATAATGTTTATAATGAATAAGTCTCCATTCTGAGATCTTTAACAGAGTTCTGCTATATCATGTCAGTGGCTGTTGATAGTTAGAATCTGCCTATGAGGGAATTTAAGGAAACTAATAACTTGCTCTTGTCTGTAGTTAAAATGTTTGTAGAAACAGTTATTGAGGAAGAAAGACAGCAGCAGTACTGGGAACTTGTTTTGGCACCTAGCTTGAAGAGAGCTGTAGATTACAGGTTGAAAATGACATAACTTCACACTATCTATTTTCGTTCTGAAAAAGCATTGTGCCTTCCACAGAGACATTGTACAGTCTCACTACGTAGCATCACTGTCCAGACATTTGTTCGATAGAGTGTTTGGAGAGGGCTGATTGTGGGCTTCCCACAATGATAAAGGGGTGGGAAGGAGTTTCAGAAGGCAGCTGGCTGGCTCAGTGCATGTGGAAATGATTATTTTAATGGTGCTTTTATTTTATAGAATTATTAACGATGTCGGGGGGGAGGCTAGATGCCTGGGAAAGGCGTCTTTTTAAATTATCGTAAATGTAAATAAAGAAATTAAATAAATCCATATATTTGTCATCTCCCTTACCAGATCAGATAGCACCACAGTAGACAAAGCCACACCAATTACAGCTTAGACACGCGATCAAGCTGCTGCTACTTAGCTAGTATCATGCATCAGCTGAGCTGCGGTATAAGCTGCAACCACAGCTTCACCCCCTGTAATTCATACCTTCACTATATCCAAAGCTCAGGGCTGCAGGCAGCAAAACAGAGGTACAATCTGACTGCAAGAGTGCTTTGCAGCAGCAGTCTGTTCCTGCTGCAACCCTGCCCAAACTCCCATTCCTCACCTGTTTCATTCTGTCTTCTTCTCCATCCACTGATACACAGGTAAAGCTGTAAAACTTCCTTATATTTCTTATACTATGCCATGCCACCTTAAAATGTAATGCATGTGCTCTCTGGGTTTTTAGTCTTTAGAGGTGGTCCTCTTGCTCACAGGACATATGACTAACAAGTAGGCTGCACTGGCTATATTTTGGCTTAGACTTCTGCATAATCTCAAATTCTCTCCTTTTCAGATCTGTCTCATGCCAGGTCTAACAAGGGATGCTGTTTCTGGGCATCTGAAGGCCAAGTTCTCAAGGATTTTGGTACAACTTATGACCATTTCCTTGGGTCCTGTTTGTTGCCTGGGAGAAGAGGCCAAGCCCCTCCTCATGACAACCTCCCTTCAGGAAGCTGTAGAGTGCAATGAGGTCTCCCCAGAGCCTCCTATTCTCCAGGCTAAACAATACCAGCTCCCTGAGCCGCTCCTAATAAGACTTGTGCTCCAGACCCCTCACAAGTTTTGTTGCCCTTCTCTGGATGCGTTCCAGGACCTCGATGTCTTTCTTGTAGTGAGGACCCCAAAACTGAACACAGTACTTGAGATGCAGCCCCACCAGAGCTGAGTACAGGGGGATGATCACCTCTCTGCTCCTTCTGACCACACTATCTCTTATACAGGCTAGGATGCTGTTGGCTCTCTTATCCATTTGGGAACACGGTCGGCTCATGTTCAGCTGAGCATCAACCAACACCCCCAGGTCCCTTTCCCTTTCACAGTCATCCAGCCACTCATACCCAATCCTATAGCACTGTATGGGATTATTGAGGCCAAAGTGCAGGACCCGGCACTTGGCCTTGTTGAACCTCATCCCATTCACCTCATCTCAGCAATCCAGCTTATCCAGATCCCTCTGAAGGGCCACAGATCAACATTACCTCCCAGCTTGGTGTCATCTGCAAACTTAGTGAGGGTACACTCAGTCTCCTCATCTAAGTCATCAGTGAAGATATTAAACAAGATGGGCCCAAGTACTGACCCCTGGGGGACACCACTTGTAATGGGTCACCTGCTGGACTTAACTCCATTAACCACTACCCGCTGGGCATGGCCCTCTAGCCAATTCCTTACCCAATGAAGGGTATACCTGTCTAGGCCATGGGCAGCCAGTTTCCCCAGGAGAAGAGATAAAGAAAATATTTTTAGTCACTGGATAGACAAATTATGGGAAAAAAAAGCCAGCCCTTTTTCTCACTCTTTTCTGTTTTCTGGCCTATGACTCTGTCTCTGCTGAGGAAAAAATTTTCACAACATGCATACCTCCAATCATGCAGCAATGAAGATGAGCTCAGCAACTACACTAAAGGAAGAAAGTTTCTTGTGAGACAGGTTCTTCAGTTCCTCACTTAAAATGCTTTCTTGCAGATTGCCTCTAAAACCCAATGCCACAGCAGCTCCCTTTGCCCCATGTGGGAGCACACAGCTTTTCAACGCTGCCCTTGGCAAATATGTGTTGACACCGCAGAGGAAACGTCAATGAGAAGTGATTAGCACTGTCTGCGTGGAAAAACTAAGAATTTATTACTTCCCTTCAAACCTTGCAGTAAAAATTAAATCTTGTTGTCTGTATCCAGCAAAGCAGGGATGAGCAGGAAGAAAAATGAAGGATGTCTCTACCTGCACAGGTGAGACACAAGCCCTTCCACAGTGGAACGATAATTTTATTTTTATTTTTCTGTGCAGGATATAAGGTATTGCATTTCGTGTCGTGTCTCTGATACCTGATCTTACCAACAATTATCTCATTATCTTTGCATTTCATTAAATATGGTTCCTTGATAATGAATGGTGGTGTGAGAATTCCATTTAGATTTAACACATTATATTTTTGCTTTGAACAAGGAGTGCTTCCACCATAAGCCCTATGCTTGTCTTGCAGTGCCGTAACTGAACCACAGTGTGCATTTTCACAGCATTACAGATCACTACTGTTTGTATTTTACTGTGTACTTCAAACTGTTGTGAACTGCCTAGAGCAACTTGCAAGGACTGGTCTAGAAAAGTCATTATTAAATATCTTTCCTCATTATATCTGGTACTGAGGCCATGAATAATGACTTACCCTAGATTTCAGTAACCAATCGCAATAATATTTACTGGCAATGAGTTCATGAAACTTGTTGCTATACTAACTCAGTCTTGGGCTTCATCCAGGTCCCAGAGGAGGTGTACATTATCACAAAAGTCACTGCTGGAGCAGGCATCTGTATTTGCAGTATTAGAAGAAGGGGGCCAGAGAATGCACAGGCAGAGCTTCTAAACTACTGTCTCACTCAATCAGCCCACATGAGACTAGCAGTAAGCAGTGCAACAAGGGTTGCAATGCCCCATAATTAGCATATGCTGGAGACTTTTCCTTTCCTCTGCATCCTGTATGGAAGACACAAAATTCTCAGTGCTCCTGCCAGATAACAGAGAAAACAAGAAAACAAGTATTCATCTGCAAAAATGAAACAAAAGAGATGATATATTCCAAAAACAATATAGACTCATTCTCAAAACTACCATTGGATATACTTCCCTCTCAAGGACAGGCTGAACAGCTGGGGCTGTTCAGTCTGGAGATGAGAAGGCTGAGTAATGAGTGGCCTTTCAGTGTCTAAATGGGTACTATAAGAAAGAAGGGGGCAGACTCTATGGGATCTGTTGTGGTAGAACAAGGGAAAATGGTTTCAAACTAAAAGACCAGAGATTTAGACTGGATATAAGGAAGAGTTTTTTTACAGTAAGGGTGGTAGGGCACTCACAGAGGTTGCCCAGAGATGTGGTAGATGCCCCACCCCTGGTTTTGTTCAAGGTGAGTCTGGATGGAACTCTGAGCACCTGAACAGGCTGTAGGGGCATCCCTTTTTACTACAGGGGAGTCGGACTCAATGATCTTTAAAAGACCCTCCCAACTCAAACAATTCTATGATTGTATATCATTTGATTGATTCTTTAGCAATAAATTAGACAGAAATGAAACTATTTTATTCCTAAGATTTCTGAGAATTTTCCCTTAAAAGCAAAACTGGAGTTATTTTTAATTCTTCCGTGTGTCAGACCCAGGCAAAGATTGCTGGGTGCACTTGGGGATCTGTCAAGGGTCTTTTGAAGGATTTTGAGCAACCACTTGCTCCATCTCTGGCCAGAGCCAGGTGCTGCACCACCCTGGGTGGGTGGAGAAGAGTTCTCCATCCCTGAACTGTCTATTCAACAGTCTGCCTGGACTCAGGAACTGTCTCAGGGACTGCTCAGGGATGTGATTTAGTGGAGGGTTGTTGGAGTTAGGATAGTTTGCTTACGTTGTGTTTAGACTTGACAATCTTTAAGGTCTTTTCCAAGCTGAGCAATTTTATGATGATTCTATGATTCTTTGATCTTTTGTATAGGCATTCTGAGGTCGTTAATAAAGAAGATGCTGTTTCAGCATTTTGTAAAAATAAATTGCTTGTTATTTCAGCAAAATGCCATTTTCCTCAGGGGACATATTGATTTTATGAAGTGGGACTTTCCAACAGAGAAACTGACTGACTGACTGATTGACTGACTCCCAGATTTACAAGTATGATGAGAAAAAAGGCCGCTGCATTTCAGCTGTGAAGCCTGCCAAACAGGCTATATATCTAAGGAACATAATTCCCAAGTTTCAGCATCATAAATGTGTTTTACTCCACCTTTTCCTTGCTTTCATCCTGCTGGTGATTACAGAAAGATGCACTGTTCAATTTGGGTTGAAGAGTCATAAGAGGATGACACCAAATATGCTCGCTGGAACAAACACTCTGTGTCTATGACAAAACTGGCAAATCAAATATAATTTTCACACCTGTTTTTCCTCAGAGTCATAGAATCATTAAGATTGGAAAAGACCACTCATCTAGTCCAATCATCAGCCCATCACCAGCATGTCCACTAGACCATGTCACTCAGTGCCATGTTTCTTGAACACGTCCAGAGACAGTGACTCCCCCACCTCCCTTGGCAGCCTGTTCCAATGCTACACCACTCTTTCTGCTTATAATTTTTTTTCCTAATATCCATCCTGAAGCTCCCTTGGTGCAAGCTGAATGTATTATTTCTCATCCTATCACTGTTACCTGGGAGAAAAAGCCAACCCCCACCTAGCTTCAAGCTCCTTTCCTTTTTTTATGACTTCCTCTCCAACCGCCTAAATAAGTACTTCAGCTTATCTTGATTTTTAAATACCACTGTCCTACAAGTGTAATGTGATTTGATGTAAGTATTAGTGTGATCCCAGGCTTTTAACCTGATATAGACTAATTTGGACTGCATCTGGAAAGTTCTGCTCCTGAACAAGTGTGTTTGCACTGGTTCCCTAGCTATAGCCTAAACTTGGCTTCAAAGGGAGAAAACTGACCTTGTGAATAGTGTCTATTGGAGATTGCCAAGTTACCCTGAAGACAGTAAAAACAATTTGCAGTGAGCTTAGAGTGACAGGTTGAACATTTACTTATCAAGTACAGCAATTTATTTTTACAGTGTTGTGAAATGGCTCGGACCCAGCTAATTTCACTTGGAGGAACAAACACTGCCACAGCCAGAAGGCACAAAATGTGCAACAATAATCCTTAAGGCAACACACTGTAATTTGCCTTCTTCTGTTTAATGCCATGTCAAACAGAAGGATTTCTACACATTTCAGATGGTGACTATGTTGCTTTCCCTCGGTTTGAGTTAAAAAATAAAAAGAAAGGAAAGAGAGAAATTGATTTACTTCAGAGAGCAGTGATAGATGAAGGATATGACATGCACTGAGCATGCCTAGTTCCTTGCTCATGCCAAAAAATTCCCAGAAGGATAAATCTCGTTTCCTGCCTTACTTCACAGAATTTAACTTTTTAAACAAGTCATGTTCTGTGGTTTGGATCCTGTGTTTATATCAGGGTTTGTTTCCAGGCTCATGCACAATAATAGTACACTGGTCTGAAAAATCTGAACATTTTCATGTGGAGAGAAATCACGGTGTTTTAATTTCAATTTCACTCCTATTATTTGCATTAATTCTTATAGGGCTGCCTTTACAGATAAGTTGTAATAAAAGCTGATATTTTCCAGGTATAAGCTGGAAAATATGTGAACTAGAGCTTTCATTTAAGTCAAACTTATTTCCATGATTTCAAGCTGTACTTATATATCCATACTGTGGAGGCTTTATTTATTTTAGCAAATATGAAGCTGGGAAATTAAAACTTAATTTTAGAAATACGTTCTGTGTTTAAACTGGAGTGCATTTTATACATACACACGCACAAAACCTTTGTGATCTACTGATTATAACTAGATTCTAGTCCAACTGGAAGCAGAACATAGATTATATTGAACTCGTTAGCCCCATGGCATTTAACACAATGTAGTAATATATATTTATTTCTGGGTTTTCATTAACAAAAGCAGCCTTAAAAATAATAATAAACAAAAATCAAATAAATATAATTGGGAGAAACTCCCACATGGTTTAATTTTATTTTTGAAGAACATGCATTTTTTTCCAAACATCTAGCACATACAAATTTGCAAAGGTATGTGACTGTAATGCATATATACGTGAGGGCAGACCAGCATAGTCACACAGAGAAAGAGAAACCAAACCAGGATCAAACTTTACACTTAACATCTTTTGCTGAGGTTGAAACCGTCTCTATTCTTCTTCTCTATTACAAGCATACAACCTTCATTCATACATGCAAGAGCAGCTGTGTTCATTAGATGAATGCTATTCTAGAAGAAAAGACTGGTTATGCTGTGCAGGAAAACAAAAAGCCAAACTAAAGTAAATGAAAAGGTGCATACTCCGTAACTTCAGCTTATTGGAAACCTTATAAATTAACTGACTTTTTCTGGGCTTGAGTTTTCAGTTCTAACCTTTTCTCTAACCCCAACCTCTTTCCTACTTTCAGTCTTTTTGCCTACTTTTGTGACGCATTTAAAGTTGCATAAAAATGTGTGATTTCTAGCTGCTTAACCTGTATCTCAGTAAGTATAATTTACACGGTAATTATTCTTACAAAACTGTAAAAATGTATCTGTGTGTATGTGTGCACTGAAACATAAATATGTATGTATGTTTATATATGAGTGTATATATATGCCCACGCAAAATCAGCAGAAGTAGTTATGTTTTATGTTCTGCTAAAAGAAAAAAATCTTAAGGGGAGATAGAGACAAGATTTTCCCTTGGTGCCTGGCTATAAGCATAAGCATTACAGCTGGTGTTTGTCCAAAGTGGCAGCTCTATGTGCTGCTGTTTGTTTCTACTGAATGATCTTCTTATCACTAACTGTCCCATAAGCAACACTGCAAGTTTTATCATGACAGTGTTTTTTGTTGTTTTTTTCCCCTCTTTTCTGTGTCAGTTTGAAGTTGAAAATCTGAGGAAAGAGTAGTAAAATAAAGAGCACATGCCAAATTGATTCAATATGACTCCTTTATTTTTCCATTTTAGCAATACCTAGGGGACTTGTCTCCAGAGTCTCAGCCTTGTTTCTTCACACTCTAAGTATATAGTAAATGTCAGTTCCCACTTTTAATGTGAATACTCTGAAATATGTCCACAAACCTTAGTTCTTATGCTTTCCACGCAAGAATGAAGGACCTTTATTTAGGAATTCAAAAAGGAGTTCAAAGAGGAATTCCTTCAAAGAGGGATTCCTTCAAAGCAGCACAGACATCATTCATCCTTTGGCCCAAGGAGGAGTAACAAAAACAGCTGCTTCCACAGTATTTCTAGGGAGGAGGGGTGGAAAAAATGGGAAAGAGGGAAACTAGCATTCTGTAGTCTTGCTCCATGTGGTGCCATGTGGTCTCTGTTACACAAGACCAAGATATGTGCACCTTGGACATAGTCCATACATGAATCAGGATGCTACTCAGCTGCTGCTTTAGTACATAAGGTCATAAGAACAGACATACCATCTCCAGCACTGGCTGTAAGGGACACCTAAAGAACAGCAAAAGCGGAGAAGCATAAATGATACTTTCCCATGTACTCTCTCAGCTTCCAACTACTTTTAGGGGATTTCCTGAGTCTGACATGATTTATCTGCTCAGTAATCCTAAACTGATTTTTTTCTGTGTTCTCGTACAGTGTCCCATTGGACCAGCATAATTTTTTGCATCCATAGCATCATTTGGGAAGGCACTTCACAGGTCCAATGACCACTATAGAAGTAACAGGTTTTTTTTTTAAGCTTCCTTCTTCTTTCTTAGGATTCTCATGGTACATCCTGGCATGTGGTACTTACCCAGATCAATGCACACAACTGATGAATTTCCAGCCATAAACTGTGGCTGCATTCTTATCATAAAGCCTAGAGCATTTCTGGCATCCCATGATCCTAAGGCTAATTAAAGAAAGGGTATATTTGAGTTTGAGGCACTGCACTGTCATGAAGCTAAGACAAGCTTAGACTGCTGAGCATCTGCAACATTGGATGCTTGCTGTCATACTGTACCTTGCTTATCCATCTGGATCTACATATGCTTCCTCATTTGGATGGTCTGGTTGCTGTTGGAGGTGTGGACAGCCTCATATGCACTTAGTGCCCAGCAGTGACTGAAACTTATCTGGGTAACCATGACACTGCTGTAAATAAATAAAATGGGTAACAGTCATTATTACTATACAGCGCTCTCTAAAATAAAATGGTCTCTATAAATGGGTAGATTACCCATCACTGCTCTCCTGGGGCCTTAGTCTCTTCCTCACAGCTGACCCAGAATGTTGCATAGATGCTCGTAACATTGAGTTCCCAACCTGGTACCAATTGCTGTATTTCTTTCATGTTCCCTTGGATGCTTTTACACTCAAATGTAAATCATCCAGTTTGTTTTGATTTTTTTTTTTTTTTTTTTTCCCCATTGTTCTTAGATTTTCTTTCTAGCTTGACTACATCGGTCAATCCAAAAGTAATGCCTCCTGTTTATTATCATGGAAAGAACAGACATAAAGCCCACAATAATACAAAAGCAGATAGAGCAAATTCTCAGCTATGAAACACTGTTCATCAACACAGTAACCACCACTGGCTATGCGTTTTCACCAGTGATGAACAAGAGCCTGCATGCCTCGCTTGTAAAAGTCTGCACCAGCAAAGGTGACATACTGTTGCTGTCACCACTGCAGAAACACACAACTAACTGTCTCACCAAGCTCACATCCACTGTTTGCTCTCCATAAACATTCAGCAAGTGTTAAAGAATGTTAGTGGGTGCAATTTTTTTTCTTCATGGAGGAATTTTGTTACTTTGCTTTATACACTCTTTCACATCAGGTGCCATTCTATCAGACTGCCCCTCTGCTGCCATCTGTCACACAGCAACAGCATGTAATGGGATATTGGTGGGAAGATTCAGCCTCTACTGTCATACCACCAGCATCCACCTCTGATCTTGTAAACCAACATCATAAAATAGGAGGTATTACATTTGGAGCAGTCATCATAAATACTCAGTTACCCTCCTCTTTGTTCTCTTTCCGGCAATCTTTGATAAATAAACACCTTTCTAGTTTAGGTTTACCAAATAATACCTCTATGTATTTCATGGAGTTATTGGAATACTTTTGTATTCAATTACTCTGGCTAAGTTGCTGTTTCCTAGGTGTTTTTCCTTTGACCCATCTCCTAGAGAACATGGGTCTCTTTTCAGTGTTTACCTGAGGAACAAGTATCTCCTGATGGGTTGCCTGGTTTTATGTGAATTCCTTAGCTCACATGCCCTGCTGACATACTGAGGAAGGTTTTTGAAGTATGTTTCTCAGATAAACTCAGGGATTATACCCCAGGAATGTACTAGAGGGCCGATAAAACTATCACGAGGAAAGGAACATTTCAGGTGCTTGTGCAATTTATTTTTTAACTGCACTGAGATTATCTTTACAGCTTCATCTGCAGGAATTTATCAACCTCCTTACAATCTTCCTCCCTATGTACTTAGATGCCTCCTGAAAAAACACATCGCTTATCAATAAGGTGTACTCTTCCTCAGCTGCAGGATTACGAGCCCCTCCTTGAAAGATGTAAAGAATTTCTTCTGTTTCACCAAAGATGTGAAAATGGTCAAAACAGGCAGATACATCCACTGTGCCAATAACAATGAAGAAAAAGAGTTTCTTCATATTAAAAAAACAAAAAACAAACACAAACAAACAAACAAAAAACACCTGTAATCCTCTGTCTATTTAGCATACTTCATGGTGAGATTCAACCTAGTTTTGCAATTGAACTGGCAACACATTCTTAGCCATCATACATGATCGGCTCTAGTAAATCAAATAGGACTAGGAGATACTTCCAGCCACTTGGATTTCAGCAGCTACACTGTTAAATTCTCTCTGATTTGTTTTTTCAACAGGGTCAACCAACTCATTTACAAATGACTTCTGGCACAACTTAGCATATACTCTTCCCAATAGGTGATTTGAAGGTCAAAGTAATTTAATAGCCTGGATGGAGCCAGATTTTGGCATTTGAATCCGAGGCCAGAGAGCAGTCCTTGGCATATTTAATTTACTATTAGAATCGAAGTTCTTGGGAAACGGTGATACTTAAATTCCCTACTATGCCAGAGGAAACGGTTCTTTGATAAGAAGTTCTTCAGAAAGCTTCTAAAGAAAGATATAATTTGCCTTACTTGAGTATTTGGGTCCAGACACCATCTTCACAGTCTGCTTTTGGGGCAGTATTTTGTCAGGATGAGAGAACGGTACTGGTGCATTATTTCTACAATGGCTTCCATCTGGAGAACCACAGTCATTAGTAACAAGAAATAATTATACTCATTAGGAAGAAGGAAACTGCAGTATAAAAAGAATGTTTAGCACTCAAAGAAGGCACTGTTCTTGCCAGGGGCACAAATTACTCTTGTGTCCTATGACTCAGTCTCTCTTCTCCCACTCAAGCACTGTGGTGATGAAATCCAACAAACTGAGGTTTAGACTGCATAGAAAACAGGAGAATATTTCTATTGGATGGTTGTTTACTCTTTCCTGTTTAACTTCCAGTTATCATGAAATGCAAAGAATATGAATTAACAATTTGTTTACTCCAGTCATGCAGTCATAGAAAATGGAACTAAAAAGGCATTTTGAAAGATTGTATGGTACATTTCATTGCCCCAAGGCAGAATCAGCTCTGCTAAGGAAATTGTGGAGAGTTGTTAGAAAAACAGCTGGTTTAGAAACTTGTAATAATGGCAATTCCACACTCTTCCTTAGCAATGTGTTCCAGTCCATCACTATTTTTACCACAGGAATGTTTTTTCTAAAGCTTAACTTTTATCAGTGTAACTTGGTAGCAATATAAGTCCATTATTCCTTGTCCTATCCACTGGCACACAGAAGGGTAAATTCTTTGCAACACCTATATTATATCTGAACAAATTCCTCCTCTTTTCTGTGTTATGCAAATCCAGTATTGGATTTATACATGTATCCAGTGTATGTATATATACAACTTTTTTTTTTTTTTTTTTTCTTCTGAAATTGTCATGTTTCCCAGCCTTAAAATGTGTGGTTTATTTTTGTATTTGTGTTATACATGGAACAGCAGAAACTGCTGGATGAGCTTTCTAAGCCAAATGACCATATTCAGCCCAGCAGAAGGAAGAGGACTGCATCAAATCACAGTGGAAAAAGCAGCCTTTTAGTATCTAAAGAGGACCTATAAGAAGGGGACAGACTCTTCAGCAGGGTCTGTTGTTACAGAACAAAGGGAAATGGTTTCAAACTAAAAGTTGGAAGATTTTGACTCAGTATGAGGAAAAATATTTTTGAGATAAAGGTAGTGGAGCATTGGCACAGGTTACCCAGAGATGCGGTGGATGTCCTGTACCTGGAGACACTCAAGGTCAGGTGGACAGAGCTCTGAGCACCTGATTGAGCTATAGGCGTCCCTGTGCACTGCAGGGGAGTTGGACTAGATGACCTTTAAAAGACTCTTCCAACTCAATTCTATTATTCTATGACGGTGAAGAGAGCAGCAGGCATTGTGTGCTTCAATATTCAGATGATTAAAAGGTCTTTCATAATAGCATAGATTTAAATTCACCTTGCCAGCCATGAAATTTAAATGAGGAAAGTAAGTGTCATTAGGAAGAAAAGCAAATCTTTGTTTTCAGTTAAAAAGAATAAAAGACTGGGTTTTCACATTCTTCCTTCCACATGCCAATATACTGGTTAGTGTGAATAAGTAGACCCGCCATCTGTTTGATGAAATCTTATTCCCTTTAGGAACTTCGAACTCTACTGTCCAGTCTCAAACACTGACAAAAATGGAGTCCTCTAGATAATCACCATGATCCTGAAGTGCTTACCACTGAAGACCACACAGCCTCACACCTCAAATACTTCTTAATGGACTTCATTGAAAACTGGATATGTTTTAAGATGCTTACCTAAAACCTTGGGTAAAAATTATTACTCTTCTTGTTTGGAGATAAGATTTTAAAAAGACTATATTTTCTGGGAGAGTAGTTTAATCATAAAATTCAGAACTACTCTGGAATGAATTTCTATTTTATATCTCCAATAACACTATAAAATAGATGTGATGATATCCTCTAATATTATCTGGTTTATGCATAGAAAATGTGAAGTATCACATTTTGAAATTAGGCATGTGAGAAGGTTTGGAGCCAGAATCTTTGAGTATGATTACATCAACTGAGTGAACAAGGTCAGGACAGTGTCCCAAGGAGTGATATTCATAGGGTGAAGCTGTTATTTTTTCCCTGGCACACTTCTGACTAGAGTGGAGTAGAGTAGAGTAGAGTAGAGTAGAACACAGTAGAGTAGAGTAGAACACAGTAGAGTAGTGTAGAATTGAATAGTTCCAGGTGGACGGAACTAATAAAGATCATTGAGTTCAACAGCTCTATCTGCCTAGTAACTATCACATACCAAAAACCAGCTCCATGTAATGTTTTGAATTTGAATTCAGCCATCCTATTCTGTAAAACTATTTATTAGTGTATATGGGGCCAGACTATGACAGCTGGTTTCTAGGCCAAGAAATGGTCCTAGGTACTTTCTACGTACATTCTGTTAATGTAGATGTGACACACCAGGTTGAAAGTATCAATCAGTTCTTTCCTCTGGCATTTGTTAGTCTTTATCATAATTTTAAATTTCCTAAAACAATTTCCTATGGAGTAAGCTTCAGAAATATGAGGTTTAAACAGAAATATTTGTTAACCACATTTCTTGTCAATGTTAAAATTCTGACAACATTTCTTAAGTAGTGGCTTCTTACCTTGTTTTTAGTGGAAAGTCACATTTAACATAGATTATTAAAACTTCTGTTAAATTTCTATTAAAATCAAACTTTGATTTAGATTGCAATGCAATCCACCATCAAGTATATAAAGCAGAAAATATTAATGTTCTTTCACTTTGTAAAGAGCTGCTTGCATGGTTTTTCATATCTACCATTTTTTACAGCTTTTCTATATTTCAGTTATGGTTCCTCACAAGCTTAGTGATAAGTCTTATGCTCCATATGACATAGAGGAAAATACCTCATATGAACATGGGTCCTGGAGTAACAGAGCACAGTGTTTAGAAATCCTACCACTTAAGTAATAATAAGAGAAATGTATTTATTAAGTACTCCTGATAAATGCCAGTTTTGGGGGATTTTACTTCCTTCCTGCTTTCAGCCTCTTCCTTTGAATTACACTATACTCTTTAGTAACTACAGGTAGAATGAAAGAGTCTGTTAAAGATGACATTTGTTGCAATACTTTGTTTATATCATTTTCATTCCTGGCCCTCAAATACAAATCAGTATTGAAAGTTTAATATTAACATTTTCTGTTTGTAAAGTAAGCTAAAAATTTAGTAAAGTTGTGTTGCATCACATGTTCCTTGACTATAATGAATCAGAGATTTTTATCTGGCTGTGATACACTTGGTTTCTAAATACCTCTGTTCTTCTAAGTGAAGTGTGTATGTGAAGTTCTACCTTACCTCTGCTAAAAAAATCAGATCTAGGAGTTATTTTGTTGTATTTATTGTGTTTTGTTTTACTCAAACATGTGAGTATGCTCAGATTTCTGCAGTATTTACAGAGTGGAAAGTCACTGGATATACTAGGATTTAATCCACTCTGGACAGTCAGAGATAGTGAAAGTAAGGAAGTAAGGAAGTAAGGAAGTAAGGAAGTAAGGAAGTAAGGAAGTAAGGAAGTAAGGAAGTAAGGAAGTAAGGAAGAAAAGAAAGAAAGAAAGAAAGAAAGAAAGAAAGAAAGAAAGAAAGAAGAAAGAAAGAAAGAAAGAAGAAAGAAAGAAAGAAAGAGAAAGAAAGAAAGAAAGAAAGAAAGAAAGAAAGAAAGAAGAAAGAAAGAAAGAAAGAAAGAAAGAAAGAAGAAAGAGAGAAAGAGAGAGAGAGAAAGAGAGAAGAGAGAAAGAAGAGAAAGATGAGAAAGTAAGAGAAAGAGAGAAAGAGAGGAAAGAGAGAGAAAGAGAGAAAGAAAGAGAGAAAGAAAGAAAGAGAGAAAGAAAGAGTAAGAGAAGAAAGAAAGAGAAGAAAGAAGACGAGAAGAAAGAAAGAAAGAAAGAAAGAAAGAAAGAAAGAAAGAAAGAAAGAAAGAAAGAAAGAAAGAAAGAAAGAAAGAAAGAAAGAAAGAAAGAAAGAAAGAAAGAAAGAAAGAAAGAAGAAGAAAGAGAAAGAAAGAAAGAAAGGAAGGAAGGAAGGAAGGAAGGAAGGAAGGAAGGAAGGAAGGAAGGAAGGAAGGAAGGAAGGAAGGAAGGAAGGAAGGAAGGAAGGAAGGAAGGAAGGAAGGAAGGAAGGAAGGAAGGAAGGAAGGAAGGAAGGAAGGAAGGAAGGAAGGAAGGAAGGAAGAAGAAAGAAAGAAAGAAAGAAAGAAAGAAAGAAAGAAAGAAAGAAAGAAAGAAAGAAAGAAAGAAAGAAAGAAAGAAAGAAAGAAAGAAAGAAAGAAAGAAAGAAAGAAAGAAAGAAAGAAAGAAAGAAAGAAAGAAAGAAAGAAGAAAGAAAGAAAGAAAGAAAGAAAGAAACTTATTTTGCTTTCTATTTGAAAACATTTTCATCCACGGCAGTTAGCCTGATCCCTACTGGAAAAACAGAGACCCAGTTTTCTCCTGATTAATACAAACAGAATTCCTAGTGACTTCAATGGGATTTTTGCCTCAAAAAGTCTCAGAGAAGGCCCTATAAACTCTCAAGAATATCCCCCTGCTTTCGTGTGGACTAATCTAATCTCTGCAGTTTACCAAGTGCTTATATTGTAATAGTGTATTGAAGTGCTTTGCAAATTATCACATTCATATGCAGTGCTTTTGGGTTTTTCATAGAACTTGTAATTCTTTGAGAACCAAACATATTAAAATCTACTACATGCACTGTGTTGTTCTACAATCCTCTGTACAGAGTTAACAGTTCTGAACACTGATCCTGTATTAATGAATATAACATCTCCTTTCCCATGTCTTTACTACTAACATATTCAGTTGGTAACAATAAGTGGATATCTTGGGTTCAGAGAATAGTAAATATAGCATAGAAAAACAAACAATTTCCAAGAATGTGTTTTCTCTGTGGTTAAAATACATTATACTATTCCACATTATTGAGCTATTTAGTGCTTGGAGATTAAAAAAAGAGACATCTGAACGAGAAAGCCAACTTTGGCAGGAGAACTACTGCTGGTTTAAAGGAATGAAAAACAGAAGTTAAAAAAAAAAAAAAAAAAGATAGAAGAAAGAGATCTGAAAACTTGTTTTTCAAGTATGTATCTGAAGAAGGGTAGATTGTGGAGAAGTTTAAAAACAGAAGTTAAAACAGAAAGGGTAAAAAAATGGGCGCTGTCTTTTTTTTTAAAGATGGAGTGCAACTGGAAACAGCATGCAGCCAAAGGTCAGGGTCAAGAGTAATAGAATCCTGGCACTATGTGCTAGTTTATCTTCTACAAAATGAACTCCTGCCAAACCATATACACAATGTCGTACAGCAGAGAAAAGTGTCTGATGCATCTCCAGAGTATTTATGAGGGCTTCTGTTTTGAAGATAGTTTCTTAGGTAACAGAATAATAACATAATGGGACTATTTCTCATTTATCAGAGATTTTTTTTTTCTTTTTCTTTTTCTTTTTTTCATTTTTGGCTTATTTTTCAAATTAAGCTGTTATAACCAATTCCCCTTTCTGGATTCACTCTTCCAATATTAAAAGAAACGTTTTATTTTATTTTATTTTTGGATTTATATTAAGAGAAAGACTTCTGCAGTGGCCTCACAAGCACTCATTAAAATAAAACTAAGTCTTTCTCATCACCTTAGGAAATAAATAGTTGAGTGGGAATGATATTCATTTGCAACATTTAAAGGAGATGAAAGAAGGTCTTGACTAAGTTGTTGTTTCTTGGATTGTGTGCCTTCCTGTCTCATGTCTTATGCTTTGTTTCTTTTAGGATGGTAGTATATTTATATTCTGCTTGCAAAGCCTTCCCCTCCCAGTCTACAGTCAGAGCAGAATCTAGTAGTTTGTTTTTCTACATTCCCCCTTATTTCACAAATGTATAAATATTCCAAAATTAGTTTTAGAAAACAGTTTATCTAATGCATATCACCAAGCCGTGCAGGTGTACAGCATGAAATGCAAGAAAACAATACGTCAGATTCTGATCCAGCAGTGTGAGCAAAATATCTTCATTAATGGAACATGGATTAAACTCCCAGCAGCTGCTCTGGAATATTTATATTCCAACCTCTCATGAACTTTTATTAGGGGACAAGTGAGATCACATTAACTGCAGCAAAACAAAATCCACATAGTCACTTACCTCAGAATAACCTATGTCTAATTTTCTAGCTCTGATCTGGCTTCCCTCCAAGTAACTTACTTATTCATGTGGTCATAAACATTACTTGACAATTAAGAGCACACAGGATGAGATGCTACCTGTTTCAAAGTCTTGAGTTTAACAGAAGGGCTTAATATGTTTAATTTTTTATAACAATTTATACGAAGGAGATAAAGACAGGCCTTGTTCACCCTAGTAAACTGTTTTAGTGAAACCATTTATCTGATAAAGAAACATCTTTATATGGAACATAGGTCTCCCTAGAGAGCCAAATGAGAACTATAAGAACCAAAATGTTGTTACAGCTCCCTCTTCTCTAAAACTAGGGTTGAAATCCCAGGTGTGAGTTTTAAGGTATTGAAAAGTGAGAAAGTAGATGAACTTCAAGAAGTCAATACAGAGCATGGGGTTCAACATTTTACATTAATGAGTCAAGGAGCATGCAAAGTATCAGAGCACAAAGCAGAAGAGCTGAATTAAAAGCCAGGACCATGTTGTTGTTAAAAGGGGTCAGTTTGGGAGAACAAATTTGGCTCCTCTCCCTTACGGAAACAATTTCCAGAATTGTCCTGTGATTTGTAAAAGTTGAGATCACAGGCAGCAGCATCAAAGCAGACAAGTGACTGTAAAGCAGTATAATGTAGTGCTACATTAAGAGTACAACTGAAGATCCTAAGGGCCTGTCTTGAGCTTGTCTTTCTTGAGATGTTGGCTCTCTCTCAAAGCTAACCCTAGAGACTCACAGCCCTTGTCAAGACTTTATCAGACTCAATCTACTCTTTGAGTTCTTAATCCCATAGAACCACTTGAATGCTGTAAATTATCCAGTGGGTCAGATCCTTGCTAAACCACCTTCAGCTGCTTTATTCCTAGGACTGTGTTTTTTTAGGGCTATAGGCTAGTTACAGTTTAGTTCGTTTAAAAGTAGTATTGAATTCCAAGAAGCACTGATGGTATCTGAACATATGCCTTGGAAAAGGGTAACCAAAGGATACCTCATAAATCCAATATCATGCAGTGATGCTGCCTCCAACAACAAAAATGACAAGCTTCCTGTATGTCCCTTTTCAAGTGAAAGACCAGTTATTGCAAAATTTGTGCTTTCATAAAATGGTATTCACCTAATTGCACCCATAGCTCTTTTGAATAGCTCTCTGTTTTCAGTCTCATATCCTGCATGCTAGTATATTTTTCTCTACTTCAAGATCTGCCTGCTTTTTGAAATGTTCTGCTGTTTCTTCATCTTGAAATGTACTCAGTTCCTTCCTTCCACCATATGACTTTGTATTGGAGACTTTATTGGAAAAGCAATGACTCATGTTTAAAAATATTATTGTACTGCTTCTAGCATAATGTTTTACACCTACATGCAGGTCCATAATGAGCAGCTCAAACAAAACTTGGGACCTGTTCACACTGAGTTTTGCTCAGAACCTCAAGCCTATTGTTTCTGATATGTCATTAAACTACAGAAAATTCAGCTTTCTTTAAGCTGAAGTCAGATTGTGCTAATAATGGAATATACTCTGACATTAAATTGAAATGTTATTGGCTTTACATACAAACTAAAATATAATATTTCTTTGGCTAAGAAGCACTATTGCTGAATACAAGTGAGGGTTAATCTTGTTAGCTGCTGTAAAAGCCTGTATCCAAAATGTGCACAGAGTAATGCTGGCTCTAATTATTACACTGTGTGGAGAGATCAGTCAACTTTATTCCTAGCAATTCACTAACTTTTCTTTTGTGTAAACTTGGCACAGAAAGGCTTTTGCTATTGAACTAAATAAAACCCTCAGCACATGGCCATGGCCCAAGGGGACACTTTATCATTTGTATATAGAAAGACATTTGATTATGGCTTAATTATACAATATGCTGCTATTTATTTTCAATCAGTCTGCAAACTCCATAATTGTGGATTATTTACTGATGAACTACTTACAATCCATTATTCTATTATGTTAATGTATTCAAATCCAAAACTATACAAATGTTTAATAACCTAGTTTAGACCAGTTGGGCTCTTATTGGTCTTCAGGAAGAAAAATAAGTAGAAACTGATGATTTGGTAAATCAGAGTCACACAACAGTGGAAATAAACTTTGTTTGGTTTTATTTTTTAAGTTTCTAAAAATTGTGTTTAATTTATCATATCATTATTATTTGCTACTGTACTTCTGGTTGCCATCTTCCCTGGATGGCATTTAATCAATTGCAGAAATCAAACAAATAAGATAGTGGATGTGTCCTGCAGTTCTAAACAGCATTAATTTCCGAATCATAAAAATGCTTCACAATTGCTCTTTTTGAGTCTTAATTTTAAAATTATAAATCTCAGCTTTCCCTTTCTTTCATTTCTTTTCCCAGCTTCTTCCTAGACCTAGAGGGAATTATTTGGATTTGAGCCAAAATCAGACATTCTCTAGAGTTCCAATGGGATTTGAGCCGCATGTTTTCTTCATCTCCTGTGGAGGTGCCTCAGTCAAGGGGTTATAGATCCTTCTGAAGTGGCATTTCCGTGCTATGCAAAGATTTTAATCAATCTCTGGGTCACAGGGAAAAGGCCAGAATAACTCAGTTCTCTGAGGTTACAGGGCTGCCTGAGGAGGCTGAGGTTCCAGCCCCTGCTTCTGTTGATATAGAAGATTACATATTTGCTCCAAAACAGTTCAGAGGAAAGCTGAATTAGAGTGACTTACATCCCAGATAGTTTTGTAACCTTCAGTTTTGCCGGCTTCATGGAGGAGAGGGAAATAATTAATGGGTGGTCAGCTTTACAATTGTTTTGCAAGAATGATCTGGTTTGCTAAACTGTGACACATCAGGAGAACATCAGACTGCAATATGAAAGTAAAAGAAATAGTCAAGGATGTAAAGAAAAATGGGCACCATTTTCATGTCTAGAAGCACATTTTTGTTTCACAATCATGGACAGAATTTCTTATTTTTCTAGCCACTTTCCAGAACCCCGGTTAAGGGCTCTGAATATGTTAAAGATTTCTCACTGAATCGGAATTTGCCATCCTGTTTCCATTATGCCATTATTCATCACTTTCACTTGGTTTTACTAGTCTGCAGACTTCCTAACTTGAAAATGATCATATTATCCTCAAAATACCTATTAAGTCAGTTGTGTACTATTGACTTTATGGCTATTCAAAGTGGCAATGAATCAAAACAAGGGCCCTGACTTCTTTTGTGTGAAAGGAACATTAAAAAAATATAAAAATACAACAAACTAACCAAAGCACAAGTAAAACAAAACAAAGACAAAAATAAATCACTACGGAAAATAACCAAACTAATAAACAGAAAACAACACCAGCAAGAAAACCAACATTGGATTAGTCAGTCTCTCTGAAAGGCAAGTCATAACTTTCAGAATACTTTCCAAATAAATCTCTTTAAAATATCAATCCATTGACAAGGACAGTAATTTTGCATGAAACGTTTCAGTTAAGAAAGTAGGACACCCAACCCAACAATTGTTTCTCCAGTTAGCTTCTTTTATGACTTCTCAGAGCATTACTCCATAATTTAGGTTGTAGGACCAGACAAAAGATTTATATAGTAAATTAACTGTGTGAGTATGACAAAGTAAATCACTACTTTAATATAGTAATAAAACATTGCATCGAGGCATCAATAGAAATGATTTGTACAGAGGTTAGTAATTGAATACTAGATATTAGGAGCATATTATATACTTTAGTAGTACAGTTATGGATGGTTACAAGCACATTAATAGGTGTTATTGATCTATTCATTTTGTAATAACCAGTATGAAATGATTTACAATTTACTAAAAGGGTTATTACTCATGTATAAACTCTTCAGACATTATTTATAGCTGTTACATAATATTAAGGTTGATGACTATATCAGGTTTACTAAACCAATACTTTAGTTATTTCTGTCATTGGATTTACTGAGATCAGCATGTAGTTCATCTGTAACTAAACATTTAAGGTCTTTTTAATCATCTGAATTTATAATGTTCATGTGAAAATAAAAATAATGACCATAAATACACTAATATTCAAAGATGCTGAAATTGAGTAGAGTATAATTTCAGTGTTCTTTGTTAAGATAATTATTTTAAGTCACAACTAACTCAGACAGTTATTAATATTGCTAGCTTGATTTGCAATTAAAAAAAATAATCAAAACACAATGGCCCACCAAAAAAACAGCTGATTTTGTATTTTTTAAACCAGCTTTGTTCCCACTAGGATGTACATGGTGGATCTAGCTGGTCATGATGAGTGTGAGCATCAAGATAACAACCCACTGAATCTCCAACATGCTTCAAGAGTTCTGAAGCACATCTCTACCATTCAGTATTTTCATAGAAAACAGAAGCTCCAAAAAAAAAATAAAAAAATACTCAGGCAGCCTAGAGTCCAGGAAATGTGAGAAAAGCAGTAGAATTGCTATGCAGGTGAGTAAGCAACACTAAGTGTTTGTGTGCTTATTACAGGTGTAGATTACATTTGCACATACATACATATAGACACTATTTATCAATCAGATAGTGTCTAATATTTTCTGATTACAAATATAAAATAATACAATAATTCTCTTTAAAAATAGAATACTTTTAACCTTTAATTTTGAAGGTCCTATAAATGAAAACAAAAATTGCCAACTGTATTAAACAAAGGTTTTGGGTTTTTTTGGGGGGGTTACTGAAATATAATCAGGAATCCTATATACTTTTTATTCTTTTCATGATCTTAACATGAACCCAATACTATTTATTTTGCTTTTCCTGAAGTTCCATTTCTTCATGTCATCTTATTTTGTGAGATTCTTAGCGTTTGTAGTGAAAGGCCTCTAAGATGTGAAGGAAAGCTCAGAAAGATATCATGAAATGTTTACTGGCATATCTTTTCATACTTCTGCCATCAGTAAGTTCTGACTTCTTTCCAAAGTCTGGACTTTTCTCATAAATAGGTTTCAATATATATATATATATATATATATTTTTTTTTTTTTTTTTTTTTTTTTCCGGGTGTTATGGCCAGAACCAAAGTTTAACAACAAAATACCTTAAAGCTTAACATTTAGGATATTCACTTAGGATATAAGAGGTTTACTGCCATTATACCGCTACATATTCTAATGAAAATCTCTCATTTTCCAGGAAAATGTAACCTAGGTTTTTATTTTAATCCACTTTAGAGTGGAAACTCTTAAAATCTCACCCAAGAGACATGGAACTGTTCAGTCTGGAGAAGCATGAGGTGGGATCTTATCAATTCTTATTCTTATATAAACATAAGTAATAACTGAAATAAATATAAAGTTTTAATTCTTAAAGTTTTATCATTATATTATTTTTGCACTATTTAATAAAGCATTGTTTATCTCTCTATTCTTCATACCTTTTTGTCTGTTTTCCCTGAACACTTGACTTCCATTTTAATCATTTTTTTTGTTGTTGTTTTGTTTTCTTTTTCTTTTTTCTCCCCCAAAAGTTAATGTTTTTTACTTAAATACCCTCTTTATGCCTCACCATTGAGTTGCCTGCATGTAACAGATCTCTCCGTGGCCCACTGCATTTTTGGGTTATATCTCAGCCATTAATCTTTCTTTATTGCGGTATGTTAAACAAACTGTTAAAAATAATGGTAGCTGGCAATGAAAAAGAGTGGTGCCCTTTAAGAGGCATTGTTGGAACTGATATTTAAAAATTTCTAATTCTCTGGGGTCAGGAAAGTAACATTTTCATGTTTTTACAAGTCGTTTTGCAGCAAGTCTTATATTGTCCAGAAATGATGTTTAAAGTTTCAATAGCTTCTGGTTCTCTGTGCCACATCACCTTGCAATTGCCCCCAAATTGTTTCTGAATCACGTTTCCTCTGGCAAGGAGTGGTAACCCTCATTTTATATTACATTGTACAAAGTACAGTGCTCTCACCCCACTCATAACAATGTTAATGTCAGAATGAAAAATGATAAAGCATAAATTAAATAGCAACCATATGTTTTCTGTGATATATCTTTCTTGTTTTCTGACCCAGGTAAACAATTTCCTTATATCTCCTGTTCAGATCTGCATTTCATCCCTCAGCTTTGCCTCACAAACACCAGAGAGCAGGCATCTTGCCTGTGTCCAGACAGCTGAACTTGAACTTCAGTTAATACAAAGTGATAGTGTTCATTGCTGCTAAACAAGCTATTCCTTTTAACCAGCGAGCTTGTTAAATAACATATCTTCCATCTGGCCACAGTCGCTGTAAAGCTTTACAAACAAATTTAAGCTTCCAGTCCATGTTATGACAAAGAACAGTGAATCTTTCCATGGGATTATTCTAGTAAACCCTTTGTAAATTATCTGAACAAATAAATGTTACGAAATTCTACTGGTTGGGCTCCCCAGCCTCTTCCTACACCGGCCTCCACTGGCAAGCGGAAGTTGTTCTGTGTATATCACATTCTCTAATTAGGAGGCCATCCAAAAGCTACAGAAATCATTACAATAAAATACAAGGCACTAGCTTCTTGTGATGGGCTGAGGTCCTCTACATGTTGGAGCTGTGGTGTGGTGCACAGCCCAGCTAGTGGGCCAGAGTCACTGAAAATTTTCCCGAATTACTTCTGAACTGTGTCCACTCTTGGGTGTATGTGGACCATGAACAGTGTGGGGACTGTGTGCAAGATAAGCAGTTAAGCAAGAAGAAGCAACCTGTGGGTGAAACATGAAGGGAATAATTGACGTGCAGCTTTGGCAGCTGCAGAGGATGTTGTGCAGGATTCTGAGCAATCTCAGGATGCTGTGCACATTCAGGCTGTACATGTTTTCATCTCCACTCTAGAGGGATATATAGGTCTTTCATTGCATCTCACCTCTGTGCTGGACGGATGGGCCCCCATTGCACCTGTGGCACATTCTCTGCCTTAGTCTCACCTGGCTTTCAAAATCCACCCTCTCATCCTTCCTCCTGGGCTGTGTGATTCTTTCTTGCTGGTAAGTGAGGCAATTTCCAAGGAAAAATAACTTCACAACATTTTAATTCTAGCGTAGCATTTGTTCCCTCTGCACTGCATTTTCAGCAATACTTTTCACTATTATTTCTTTTTCTGATTGGCCAGGGCATGTTGTCCTGATCCATCACAGGAGAAGACTTTACTAGAGCATAGTTCCTGTTGCTACAAATTTAGTCATTGCACCACTGAACTGCGTACTGTAGTGCTTTGCTGAGAAGCAGGGCTTAATTCCCAGGTGGCATATTGCAACATAAAATCATAGAATGGCTTAGGTTGGAGGGGACCCTAGAGACCGTCAAGTTCTAACTCCCCTGCTATGGGCTGTCTGCCGTTTACCAGTTCAGGTTGCTGAGGGCCCACACAACTTGCCCTTGAATGCCTCCAGGCATGGGGCAGCCACAGCTTCTCTGGGAAACCTGTTCCAGTGCCTCACCACCATCTGAGAAAAAAAATTCTTCCTAACATCTAACCTAAATCTCTCCTCTTTTAGTTCAAAGCCATTCCCCCTTATCATATCACTGTAAGATCATGTGAAAATTTAGTCCCCCTCCTGCTTGTAAGCTCCCTTTGCATACTAGAAGGCCACGAGGTCTCACTGGAGCCTTGTCTTTTCCAGGCTAAACAAGCCCAGCTCCCTCAACCTCTCATCACAGGAGAGGTGCTCCAGCCCTTTGATCATCTTTCTGGCCCTCCTCTGGACCCACTCAAACTGCTTCACATCCTTCCTGTACTGGGGCACCAGGCCAGGAAGCAGTTTTCCAGATGGGGCCTTACACTGACTCTGGTTCACAAACTTGCCCAGCTGTGGTTCCTCTGCCCTGACCAATGAAATTCAGGGGCAAACAAGGTGAATATTTTTAAGAAAAATAACATGTTGAATTTTCAAGTTTGATTGCAGGTGCAGTCTAGAGAACCAGCTTGGGTTTATGTTTGACTTTCAGATAGCAATGAGTTGGGTGAGAATCTACCCTGTGTGCTGAGTGCCAGCCTGTGATGCTTAGCAGTTATTAGTTTCACTTTTTTTTTTTTTTTTTTTTTTTTTTCCACATCATGACCAATATTTATAGCTACTTAGCTCTGAGTTATTATTAAATTTGAATATATTAATGTTAATTTTGTTGTTCAGAAGTGGAGCATGTTTGTGTACATAGATAATTTTTATCTAAATTAAGGTTTCTGCACAAACGAAACAATAATCTGCTTGTCTCTCCAGGTAATTATAGGTCAGTGACTAGGACTGCTAAGAAAATTGAAAAACTTGACTAACTGGAAAAAGTTCTCATTCTTTGGTTTTGTCTCTAAGAAACAAGGGAAGAATTCATAAAATCATGGAATCCATGGAGTATGAAGAGACCTGGTCCTACAGCTCATAGCCTGGACAAGACTCTCCTTGAAAGTCTCCAGGATTGGAGCATCAACCACATCTGTTGGCAACCTGTTCTAGTGCCTCATCACCCCCATTGTAAAGGATTTTTCCTTACAACCAAAGTCTTCCCTCTTTCTGACTGAAACCATTTCCCCTTGTCCTATCACAACAGACACTGAGTTAATTCTTTAACATTTATATGAGAAATAATGAGACAAATAGTACAAGAATGATGAAGAGAAAGTATCAAAACAATACTAGAATAAATATTATGTACTCATCAAGAAAGGCTGATTAAATTAAGTGATAACATTTGTCAGACTTGCACTGGAAATCAAAATCTTTCATACATTCTTTTTCTCATCTTTTTTCTTTTCTTTCATTCCTGGGAGAAAAAAGAATGCCATCAGGGAAAAGTATTCAAGATGTCAATTAAAGTCTGGAAATGTATTCTAAATCCTGTGCATGCAATAGTAAAGAACGGTCTGAGGGTCTGAGATATTCACTTGAAATCCTGTGTAAATTTGAAAGGCCATTTGGACTTCAAGTTCTGCTTCTTCCTATAAAGAAATAACATTAGGAGAGAATGCTATTTAATTTGGCTGGAAATATTTAACCAACCTGGAAAAACAATGGGTACCACGTTCCCTTTGATTTTACTGAGTAATTCTACCATGGAAAGTTCAGTCTTTTCTAATCTGGAACTGGAATTTGGAAAGACAAAATTTGGCACCCTGAAACATTTTTAATTCTTAAAACAGATACAGGTAGATTTTTCTTTGATATGGCACTGCTTGTTTGCAAATGAGATACAGCAGATTGCATCCCCTAGCTCAGGAATACTTAGCAAAATGGAACTTCATTTCATTTCTTTTCTCCTCCTTTCTGGGGATCATTCAACCAGTTCTGACCAGTAAATCTTTCTTTCCTGTACATAGTCCTACTGGTGTATCTGGGACTCCCTTTCTTTTCTGCTTCTTAGTTTTTTGTTTGTTTATTTATTTGTTTTGCTTTTTACTTCTCTGTGATTTTATTGTTTTGTTGTTGTTTGTTTTCCTCCTTAAATTTTTCACAAATGAATTTGTGCCAATGTAATTGAATCTCAACTGTGAGTTTAGAAGAGCATACCTACCTTGGGTAACAAATACAGTTCTAACTATACACTTGAATGTGGATTCCTCCAGGTAAGGAACCTGTAGCCTCAGATAAAACTTTTTAAAGGGAGCTCTGGTGGCTTATTAAACTCAATGTGAACAAAAAGCAGATGTTAGACTCTCCAGTGAGACTTAAACCAACTTAAAATGAGAATGGATGCTTCAGCCCCTTGTTTAATCTTAGTTCAAATCATCCCTCATTCTGATAACAAAAGCACATTAAATCAGGTTAGAAATGAGATTTCTTTGGATCATTTGTCTATACTACATGTGGAAAAGTACCTGAAGGTTTGTGTGAGTGATCCCTAAGTGGCCAATACACCCAGATGGCACCACCGTGATTTAGGTAGAGAAATGACATACAAGTCCCAGGATGTCCTAGGTACATTACAGAGCCTCAATTAGTAACAAGGCCTAATTCCCCAGGCAGAGCACCATGTTTAGAGAAACTTGTCTTTTTTATTTTTAGTCTCCACTGCAGAGTCTTCAAGATCCACTTCACAGCGCATCGTAGGACAACATAGGATGCTCCGTGAAACAAGACACTTTGCCATCCCTCATCAGCTTCTTCCAGAATAACTTCATAAATAACAAAAGCTGCAGTAAATCCAGAACTACCAATCTGTCTTTCTGCTTTGCGCGTAATCTCTGAGAGTTTGTGGTTTTTTTTTTGCTCCTTGAGCCTATGTTTGGAATAGCATCTACACAGACTCATGCGCTCTTCACATACACCAAGAATATATTGTCTCTAGACTGTGGCTTAAGCATCTGCGCAAGGGCTAGACAGAATAGGGAAATCCTTACCTCTTTTTTCAGCATTTGGATGTCCTCCTTGCCTTTGTCTTTCTGGAAGAGAAAGCTGTGAGGGTTGGCTAGCACTGCCAGGATGAGATTATTCCATGCCTAAATTAAACACGTAAGCGTTTGAAGGATCGAAGCCATCATTCCTAAAGCTTTAATAAACTTTACAGTAGAAATAAGTTTCCCTTAACCCCATTTATTTAAACAATCCATATTGTTTTATATAGGGGAAACTATCCAATGCAAATACAGCTAAATATTTTAATGGTTTACACATCCATTTTAGAAAGTTTTCTTTTAATTTGTTAACTTTTGTTCTTTTGAACTGGCTCAACCTACTCATTTAATCCCTTGCGCTTTCAAGGGACAGCTTGCAGAAAGTTATATACACAGATATAACAAACATTTCAAATAAAACACAATGCATAAAGCAGAGAAAGGGAAAAATTTGACAACAGCTGCTAGATTTAACACTAATAGTTTTGAAAGATTTTGGCTTAAAGGTTAAGAGTATCTTATGACAATAAGCAGACTTTGTATATAATGTCAACAGCCCTGTTGCAACATGTCCAGTTTTAATTTATTCTTGTTCGCTTGCATAAGACAAATAATATAATTATGTATGTCTGGTTCATGACATTCAAGTTGGAAAAAAATCAAATAAATCATGGTGTTGTTTTTTTTTTTTTTTTAAGAATAGCAACTTCTAAAGCCTTTGGACTACATCCCTTATTAACATTAGAAACATTTTTGTCTGAAAGTTATAACCTGAAAGTTTGCAAGTATTTATTTATTTTGATCAGATTTCATCTTTCTGAGCCTTTTTTGCTTCCGAATAAATCAGTGGTGACTAATAACCTCCTTTGTCTTTGTTTGTTTTTTTTTTATTATTATTTTTTTTATTTTTTATTTTTTTTATTTTTTTGTCCAAAGAGCATTGCAAACGCTATCAATTACCTGATTCAAAGAAAATTTAAGACTCTAAGGACTGCATTCATCAACCCTAGGGCTCAGTCTGGACCAGACAGATATCCCAACATTTTGGAAATATTTTCACTCACTACTTCTTCTATTCCTGTAACGGAAAAAAAAAAAAAAAAAAAAAAAAAAAAAAAAAAAAAAAAAAAGATAATTTGTAGAACTGTTTATTCACATAAATATATTTAAAATAAAAGGAAAAAAAACAAAAACATTCCTCCTAGAACCATGTTCTTAGTTGATATAGAGCATCTGTATTAATCCCTTCAGTGGAACTCTTCGCACTAGAGGAGAAATTCAAATAATATGATTTTAGGCATTTAAAATAGCTTTATAAACTAACTGATATTGTCTTAGGGATGCTCTGAAAGTAATGCCTCAGCGGCAGATGTTGGTGCTATAGCAGTAGAGACAGAAACTTTTCCACTAGTATTGCATTACATTCTGTTGCTGTGTGACAGATGGCAACAGGGGGGCAGTTTGACAAAATAGTATCTGACATGGAAGTGCATTTGAAGCAAAGGTGTGTCACTGATTTCCTCCATATGGGAAAAAATTGCACCTATTGATATTCAGTGATGCTTGCTGAATGTTTATGGAGACCAGTGAGGGGATGTGAGCACAGTGAGGCAGGGGGTGGTGCGTCTCAGCAGTGGTGGCAGTGACATGAAACACAAGCCATGTTCTGGGTGGAAATTCATAGCTGTCAGCCTACAAAATGAAGAACATTTAAATCAGCTCATCCGTGAGAATCAGCTAATACTGGTGAGTATGTTGAAAAATATCACTTTGTGTCTGGGAATTTGCTCTATCAATTGTGTTGTTTGTGTATGTTGCAGTTTCCATGGAAATAAACAGTAGGTGCTACTTTTGGAGCAACTATATTATTATAGGAAATTAGGCACCTCTGCAGGATGATACACACATTTATCTTTGACACTTGTATTCAGCTGGGATCCTAAGTGAAAGACACTTTCTATCTGAAAATAATCCAGGTTTTTGGGATTTAATTTAGATGTATTTCTTACAGGTAGCTCTAGGTAGGCAAGGTGAAATCCACTCCAGATAAACACCTGGACCTTTAATATAGTCAGTGTATCTACTTTCAATAAAATAGTGATACCTTTTAATGGCTTCAAATAATGTTTTTCAGTCCCTTAAGGAGGATGTAATAGGGTTAATTAGCGTTGAGTTTTTTTATGTGGAGAAAGACTGCTCTGTCTTCAGTGAATAATGTCCTGACATATATGAAATTAAATGAAATAAAAATCTCACTTGGGAAAAGATCAGATAGTATAAGATGGATGACAAAAATAAGGTCTTATATAGAATACATAGGTTTAGCATGAAATATGCATGGAGATCTTGGAAAGTACATCTGTGACATGTATCTGTGTAATGGTTCCAAAGCATTTTCCTTTGGATGATATTAAGACTTTATAAAACAAACATATGCTCATGCTAATACTGTTTTGAAGTAAATGTATTAATGCAAAAATGTCCAAACAAGTGTGCCAGATTTCCTCAGGGTTTAACTCCCACAGCAGCAAAAGAAGTAGTCCAGAGTGTTTGAAACACTTTCCATAGGAGTGTATTTACATGCCAAAATTCAAAGCAGAAGTGCTGTGTAGTTGTGGCAATGCACAAGCCTCTGCAGCACACATATTGCAGAAGTACTTTTGTGTCCCAAAGGGGGGAGAATCTCCTTCTCCTTGGACACCAGATGTGAGGAAGCAAGGGTGGTTTTGTGGTAGAGAAAGGTATTAGCAGTGTCAGGGATGCAGAGACCATGAAAATCCCCCATGCAAAGGGGGCAAGAGAGAATCTAAACCTCTCGACCTATGGTCAGTTCCAGGTTTCCCAGTGTAAGAAGGATACAGGAATGATGCAAAGTGTTCAGTGTGAGGTCACAAAGGTGATGAAGATATCAAGACCACCACCTCTGTGAGGAGAGGCTGAGAGAGCCGGCACTGTTCAGCATGGAGCCAGGCTCTTTCAGTATTGTATAGTTCCATGACAAGGGACAGTGGATACAAACCAGAACACAGGAGACTTCCTCTGACCACCAGGAGCACTGTACTGTGTGGGTGCTGGAGCACTGGCACAAGCTGCCCAGTTGCTGGGGGTCTCCTTAGAGATCTCCAGCATACACGTGGTACTGTGCGCCCTGATCTGTGTTGAGCCAGAGGGACCCAGGGGTCCTTGCCAACCTCAGCCTGCTGTCGCGTTTTAAACAGCAGAAAGATCTTTGCAATGTACAGACAGCGTTGAATCAGTAAGCATCACCTTCAGTAAAAGGAGCAAAACATTTACCAGCAGACGCAGGGGAGCAACAAGTGAAAGCAGAATCCCCTCTGGGACCTACATTGTTTCAGGTAAGACTGACTCCACCTTACCACTCAGAAATGTGAGGACCTAAAACCATCCACAGAGTGATGATGTCGCTGTAGCTTATTTTGGTTCTCCACATACTAAACTGATTATGCAAATGTCGTTTTGTGGAGAAAAGTTTGTAATAAATAGACTCACTTCTTGATTTGCTACCAGTTCAATCATCAAAACTTTCCCACCAGATCCAAACCTACCTACCAGGAAAAGCACTGTTAACCTGCACTGGCCAACCCAAGCAGGCAGGAAACCAATGCTTTGGGAATAATCCTTTAATGCCTGGAAAGTATTCGGCCAAAGTTTTGTAGGCAGAGGATTGAATCAAGCATTTATTAACCAGATGATCTTGTTACTCCCATAAAGAACCTTGGATAAAGTTGTACATTTAAAACTCTTTATCTACTATATATGCCAGACTTGGATTTACTAGAGGAGAGAGGGAAGAAATAGAAGAGGAAATGCGGAGGGAACTCTAGCCGCTCCCATTACTACTCGTTACTTCAGCACATAAAATTGCAGTCCCTCCTGCAGCCCCCTGTTCTTGACTCACATATCGTTTTTGTTCACTGCCTAAATAAGTCCAATACTATCCAAAAAAAGCATGCAGATATGTATCAGGTGGAGTTCCTGGCTTGCATACGTATGTGAGTATATATGCACACACATAAGTGCATATTTGCATATATACATAAATGAGTATTCCTACAAATATCCACACTTTTTTTTTTTCTAAGAAAAATATTTTTCATAGATTTTTCTTAGATAAAATGATGTCTAATTTCCTTATAGAAGTCTAATTGAGTTGTATTACTTCAAATCCTTAGTCAAGAGCATGTCACAGTTATAATATGGTACTGCTGATGGAGCAGCCTAGCGTTGATAGGAGAGCTAATGATTGCAGATCTGCTTTTAGATTGGATTTTGTGCTCTGTAGTCCTTTTACCCAGTCATAAAATATAAGTGACGTTTACAAAAAGAAAAAATAGCAGTCCACTTAGGAAGTCTCTTAACAGGTTTTTTGAGCTTAAATGTACATTTCTTTAAGTACCTGTTAATTACTTCACTGTGATGATGCACACCTGTACAATGTCAGGCTGCCCACAGAGCCCATTGTTAAGCTGCCCGTCAGCCGTTTACTGCCCATGATTCACAGTCTAGGGGTCTAGGATTATTGTCTACTGGGAATTACGTTTTAGTGGTACAACAGTGTGCTGGAGATGTCTTAATGGCTGTTCAACTGAGATTGTTATAATGCCCACATTGTTGTTCTAGCCAGCACACAGCCCAATTGCTTTTTAAGTTATGGCATCAGCAAGCTCCAGGTCATCTGCACTTAAATCACATGTACATATCTGAAATGTTGATGTGGTAACTGGTAGCAATGTATACAATACTTTTAACCTCCAATTTGGTGGGTGCTTGAGATCAGATTATATGAAGTGTGCATGTATGCTTCAACATTTAGGGCTACAGCAAGCTTTACTGATTTTAAATGTCATCGTAAATTTTTCCTCAAATAGCTTACCTCAGCTCATGTGCAGCTTTCCCATTGACAGGCTGCAGGATAGAGAGTGCAAATGGGTTGCGTTAAACCCTAGGTACACTTCCCTGCACTCCTCTGCTTTGTTGGACAAACCCCATAGGAAGAGGGTATGGCCATCCCTCCTTACATCTCAGCAGCTTTTAAATGACTGCCCCACACATAGAGGTAGACACGTGCATAGCCACATGTACATGCTGCATCAGAGGAAAATAAGAAGATGGTAGAAATTCCAAATTTTATTTTCCTTCATGTCCTGCTGGTTCTCCCCTCCACCATGACATGCCCTAAGCCAGGTTCTTCAGCTGAGGTCTCTTTTAATCACTTGGAGCAAAATAAACTTGTATTTATTTGAAATAATGTCTATGGAAATTAGATGAGTTAACTAGATTATTTCTTTATTTCAAGATCACAGCTACCAGGATGAAAATATATTTATTTATTTATTTATTTATTTATTTATTTATTTATTTCCCAGTGAAGTTGTATGGACATTGTCTCACCCTAATAGATGCGGGGAGAAAGTAAGAAATTAATGAGAGGCTTGGAGAAAATGAAATTTCTTGGCAGAACTTAAGATCGATTGGAAATATTGGATATTTTCCTCAGAAAAGTCCAAGCAAGCCCTCCCAAACACAACAGCAATACAAACAACCCTTACTATGAATTTTCTATTGAAAAGAAGCATGAGAAAACTTCACCTTATTGCCGTCTTCCAGTACCTGAAAGGTTCTTACAGTGAGAGTGGGGCAGGTCTCTTCTCACTAGTGACAAGTGACAGGACAAGGGGAAATGGCCTTAAGTTGCGCCAGGGCAAGTTCAGGTTGGATATTAGGAAGAACTTCTTTACCGAAAGGGTGGTTAGGTACTGGAATGGGCTCCCCAGGGAGGTGGTTGAATCGCCATCCCTGGATGTGTTTAAGAGCCGTTTGGATGTGGTACTCAGGGATATGATTTAGCAGAGGTTTTTTTAGAGATGGGGTACTGGTTGGGCTGCGGTTGGACTTGATGATCTTCAAGGTCTTTTCCAACCTGGGTAATTCTATGATTCTATGATCTAACTATTTTTCTTACTGTTTCAATTATTTATTTATTTTTCCAGGTCTTTTGCTATGAAAAAAACCAACCAACCAACCAAACAAACAAAAAAACAAACAAACAAAAAAAAAAAACACACAAAAAAAATGTCAATAACTCCCTCTCTCCAGTTTTTGGTCAAAAGCAAAATATTCAAACTGATCCCATTTGTAATGTGTCAAGATCTTCATTGAAGAAATGATTTGAATGCTTTGAGGCATCTGATCTCACCTATATATATAAATATATAAATTTATATAAATTATATAAATAGGGCTCTTCCTCATTATGAAAATTTGAGTCCAAATACTGTTACTGCAAACATTACCTCTTCCAGCTAGCATACCACCACTGAAATCACTCCCTGCCCAAACAGCTTTCCCTTTTATCAAAAAACACAGAACTGGAATTTTTAACAGATGGTATTTTCACTGCTTTGAAACTCTTATGGAGAATGAGCTAAACACATTGACTTGGGTGGGGGAGAGGTGGTGCAGGGAAACAAAGAGGAAGAGGGGAAGGCAGGAAGGAGGGGAGATTATCCTAAGTGCTCGATGTGGATATTTTTCCCCCCAGAAAAAATAAGAATTCTTCCCTTCGTTTCAATAAGATCAGAGTAAGAGTAATGCTGAGCTCTTTGGAAAAAAAATCACACTCCCTGGTGTTATTAATATGAGTCATAATTAGAGATGGAACTTTTGATCCAAACCCCAATTAACTTCAGGGAAATTTGGATCATAACTTTATGGCTTAAATTTATTTGCACGCTGGGCCAAGACAGAACTCCTGACCCAGGGCTGTCCAATTCTTCCCCCACTAACAAATCCTTTGGGGAATTAGAGATGCATATCTGGTTCAAGATCTGACATTTGTGGTTTGGAGCATGTTTGACAATATATCTTATGCATAAAGAGCACTTTCCACCTCAAAATGCATGAGCTAGCTAACTCTTAGGAAGAACCTCATAAAAACAAATTATACACTTTCTTCAGTGTATTTGCAAATGGAATGAAAATGCTTACAGGTTATCAGTGTTCTCAAAACCTTCTCTCTTTGATTCATAAAATTCTGCCCAGACAAAAGGTGTTTCCAGATCAAGCAGTGATACTGAGGGTTTGATGCTCTCCTCCATGCTTAATAGCATAATAGAATAATAGAAGTGTTTGATTTGGAAGGGATCTCTATAGATCACTTAGTCCAACTTCCCTGCAATGAACAGGGTCATCCACAGCTTGATTATGTTCCTCAGATCCCTGTCAAGCCTGGCTTTGAATGTCTGTAGGGATGAGGCATCCACCACTCCTCTGGGCAACTTGTGCCAGTGCTTCACTACCCTTTCATAAAAAAGTTTTTCCTTATATCCAGTCAAAATCACCTGTCTTTTAGTTTGAAATCATTTCTCCTTGTCCTATCACCACAGATCTCAATAAAGTGTCTATCCCCCTCTTTCTTACAGCCCCCCTTTGGATACTGGAAGACCACTCTCAGATTTCCCCGGAGCCTTCTCTTACCCAGGCTGAACAGCCCTAGCTCTCAGCCTGTCTTCATGATTATGATTTCAGCTTGATTACTCATTAAGCAAGTCATTAAACAGCCGTAGGATGTCTGGGTGAACTGGACCTTAGTTTCACAGATGGACTGAGGAAATGTACCTGATGTTCCAAGATGTATGTAAGACAGCGTGCTCTTTCATTTCAGTAGCATCTGAGAGAGATTTCCAAGGAGGATTATAAGGCGGCTCATATAGTCATATATTTAAAGTTTTATTCTAAGATCAGTAAAATGAACTTTCACACTGCAAAGACTCTGGAATGTATTAGAAAACATTTTTATTATTTTTTTTTTTTCCCAGAAGGCAAATTAGCTAAAACAAACAGAAGTCGTGACATTAGACATAACTGAATGCTACCCAATTTTATGTAGTTCTAGGTCAGACAGACAATGATCTCGTACATCTAATTTCCCACCATTTCTAGCAGTTCTGTTCAAAATTACCCCAAAATATTGTCTTTTTTTTCATGAGCAGTATTTTACTGAAAACTTTTAACTTGCTTGCTTGAATTGCAGACTCTATGAGGAACTGTGTAGGAGCTTTTTTTCTCCACCTATTCTGTCAGTGAATGATTCATTAATGCTAACATTTAGGAGGTAGCAGCATCCATGGAATAAACCATTTATATGAATGATCTAAACAATGGGGTAGAGCGTGGCCCAAGTAAGTTTGCAGATGACATGAAACTAGGAGGAGAAGCTGACTCATGTGAAGGCTGTGCAGCCATCCAGAGGACTTTGACATACAAGTGAAACTGGCTGTCAAGAATCTCATGAAGTTCAGCAAGAACAAAATCCTGCACACAGGAAGGAGCAAAGCCATGCACCATGACGTCATAGAATCACAGAATTGCAGAATTGCAGGGGTTGGAAGGGAATTCATGAGATCATCAAGTCCAATCTCCCTGAAGAAGGTACCCTATAATAAATCTCACAGATAGCCATCCACGTGGGTCTTGAATATCTCCAGAGGAGACTCCATAACCTTTCTGAGCAACCTGTTCCAGTGCTCTGTCACCCTTACTGCAAAGAAGTTCTTCCATGTGTTTGTATGGAACTTCTTACGTTCAAGTTTTATGCCACTGCTTCTTGTCCTATCACTGCACACCACTGAGAAGAGTCTGGCCTCATTCGTTTGCCTCCCACTTCAGATAATGCTAACAACTAATTAGATTCCATCTCAATCTTCTTTTCTCCATTCTGAACAGACCCAGATTACTCAGCCTTTCATGCTGGAAAGCAGCTCAGCAGGAAAAGATGTGAGGATCCTGGTGGAAGACAAGTTGAACTGTTAATAGCAATGTGCTCTGGTCATTTCAAAGGCCAGTGGTACTCTTCACAGCACTAGGCAAAGAAGTATTGCCAACAGATCAAGAGAGGGAACCTTTCCCCTCTACTCAGCACTAGTGATGCCAGACCTGGAGTCTGTGTCTGGACCCACTAAGTTCTGGACCCACTATGGTGGTAGGGCCATGGTGATGGCTGTTCTTCCCATCTTTAATTCCTCCTTCTCTTACTTGCACTGCCATTTAATATAGAGATTTTTGTTGTTGTTGTTGCTAAAGTCCATTATCTTCTCAATGTAAAACAAATCTGTTGATTTGATCCCTTAGTTTGTAGAATCAGAGAATTAGAGAATGGTTTAGGTTGGAACGGATCTTAAAGATCATCTAGTTGCAACTCCCCTGCTGTAGGCTGGTTGCCACTCAGCATATCAAGCTGCCCAGGGCCTCATCCACCCTGGCCTTGGACACCTTCATGGATGGGGTATTCACAACTTCTCTGGGCAGCCTGTGTCACTACCTTAACATTTTCTGTGTGAAGAATTTCCTCCTAACATCTAATCTAAATATCCCTTCTTTTAGTTTAATGACTTATCACTATTAGATCATGTAAAAAGTTGGTCTCCATCTTGTTTATAGACTTCCTTTAAATATTGAAATGCCACAGTGATTCATTTGACTGTACTTCAGGCCAGTGAGATAAAATAAGCAGAGTAGCAGAGATACAGTGTTGTTCTGAAGCAGCCCTGTGTAATCCATCCAGGAACTAGCTCACCACCTAGGCAATTAGCTCAAGACTGACTGAACTGACAGATGTGGGGATCCTCTTATCTGCCTGGAACCACATCTCCACCAGTAACAATCAAGAATCTAAAAATAAGTATTCGTGTCCTACTTTTCTAAGGAGTGGCAAAAGTTTCTGAATGAAGTGTCCAGATCTTCTTACTTTCACACCTTAGCTAGCTCCAAGGCTACAGGCAGTAGCCTCTTACCTCTCCGTTAAATATCTGTAGTCTAGGTTACAGTGCAAGAAGAAGTTTTGGTTAGTGGCTCTCCAAACTTCTCTACAGTCCTTAGTCTATACCTGGCTTACTGCACCTAGACAGGACAAAAAGGCTTCCATTAGATTTGCATTTAATTTGGGAATGTAGTCAGATGAACAGCAAAATAAATGCTTGCTTTTATTACAAGGCATTGATTTACTACCTTCTGGGAAACAGTACAGCATTGCAACAATAACAAAGATGTTCATGATTGTCTGTGTATATATAGGTGTATATATATACATGTATATATATATATGAATATAAGTGAAACATTCCAGATTGACAGCATTGTAACAGAAAAAAAATTGGCCCCATATACAGCATAGAATTTTTCCTTTTCTTTGTTCACAAAATACATTTTACCATGGGTGATAGAATTTTTGCATCATGAATATTTTATACCAGACTTTAGCCAAAACCATGATATATCCCAGAAATTAACTTAGGGATATCTGGTTCTCATTATTCTCTGATGTTCATTGATTTATTTGCTTTCTCAAACAAAGAGTTTTAGTCCCAAAACTGGTATCTACTCAGCTTATTCTTAACCCTTCCATGGAGGAGGAGAGAATAATTTATTCATTGGGAAAGTGTTGAATCACTCATTTTTCGTGTTATTGGAATAACTTCTACTACTTGCATCAGCATAAATCAAAATATTTTCCATCCATGTAAGTAGAATTTGTGCCATCTTGTCTACTCTTAAATTTGCATTTGAAAGACTTAACAAAAGGAGAAAAGTATTCATCTGAAATATAATTTTATATATTCCTCAGATGTCTAAATCCTAATCTGCAATTCAGTCTCTCCCCTCCTCCCATTTCCATCTCCACCCAACAACTGAGTAATTGTGAAAGCATCTGAACTCATCAGGCACACCACATTTGGACCTGGATGTTCCCTAAGCACCTGCAGTTCTGCATTGTGTGCATGCCCAGATCTACCCAGGCCTTAATATGATCCAGAAACTCAGCTGCATGATACCAAAGTCCCTCAAAGGGCTTAATCCCATAAATATGTCTGAAGCCCAGTTCATGCATTCTAGCAGGATCAAGCCTGTAATCATATTTGTTATCTTTTACAACAGATTTTATTGTAGATGTTCTTGTTTTGTTTTGTGTTTAAATAGAAAGAAGCATTCTCCGGCTTTTAAAAATAGTCTCGGATTTACCCAGGAAGTTCTTAAACCCAGATGTATTTCCTAAAGTCCCAGTTCCTCACATGTGATGGTGTGTTACAGTGCTTACTGCTCTGTTTGAAGTTGAACCATAAAGAACAATGTTCCTGAGTTGAACAAGAAGTAGCTGATTTCCCTGGTTTGTTCACATAATTAATGTACATGGTAATGTGCATTTATTCATGTACATGGTAAAAATTGCAAAAACAAACAGACAAACAACAACAACAAAACACAAAGATTTGGAATTGTTTTGTTTTAATTGCCCTTCCAGTCCACTTGTTGTGTAATAGTGCAGGTTCAATAGGAGACAAAGAAAAATACTGAATAATTCAACTATGAAAAATATTATTTTTTCCTTCAATCCAAAAGGGGTCCTGCTCTCCATATTACTATCAACTTGCCTTTCTTTGTATAGGAATAAATGTGGGACATTCAGCTTCTAGTACCTTTGTGGCTACTGGAGGCAGATGGAGAGAAGCATCTTCCCTACTTCTGTGATCCAGAAATTTAAACTGTAAGAAGCAGAGAAAGTTTGTATAGTCTCATGAATCCAGAAACAGCATGCTGATGATTATGGCTGGAGCAGGAGATGCAGTTTCCTTGCAGTGATTTGTTCAACCCTTCTGGTAGGGTTCACAGCAATTACTAACATAATGCAGCAAAGAGCTGCCTTTTGAAACGCTGAGCATGCACAGGTTCACCCAACTTCCCTAAAAATAAACAAGAAAGAAGGCCATAAAGTCATAGGATCTGGTTTTCTTTAGGTTGAGCAGTCTTGAGCCTTGTAAATTCAATAAAAAATCTTTTTTTGAAAAAATCTTAATAATAATAATATTAAAAAAAAAAAAAAACAAAACAAAAAACACACACATAAAAAACCCACTGAACTGGAATTTTGCAGTGTTGTATCTAACCCAGAGGACTGGCATTAAAACTCCAGACTTCTCACATCATGGCTATTATTTTAAATCAAATAAAGAACTGCACTGACAGAACACATTGCTTCATAAGCATTCAGTAGCTTGTGTGAAACTAGAGAGCTACGCCAAGCAATGATGAACATTAATTCTGGTAGTTAACAGCACTTAGGCATGTCAATGGTGTGTTTCAGTTCACAAACATGACTGCACATTTCATCACTGGACCATTAATGTCTTCCTTTTGCACCTTGTCCTGAATAAACAGATCCTAGCTATAAGGAAGCCCTAAAGTAGGTCCAATTGTGGTCACGTGATCTCCTCTGTCTGCAGGTGACTGACAAAGAGCAGATGAACCGAGCTTTGGTCCATCTGTCCCCACATCCACAGGCAGACCTCTTACATTTCAGCTTTCTCCAGCCTTCTGCTTTTTGCCATACAACCCCTCTTTTTAGTAAGTTGCAGTATGAATAACACTAATATCAAAGAAAGGTTATGTTGTGCATCTTAAAAACCATGTTATTTTCCAGAGAAAATGTTTCATAAAATCCACCTGAGAATAAAAACAAGACAATGCATTAGACTTCATTATTATATCAAAATACAGTACCTGTTCTATGTTCAAAATTTGCAATTTGCAGAAAACACAAAACTAGGAAGAACTGCCATGCTGCCATCCAGTATGATGGGAACAGACTGGAGAAATGGGCTCATAGGAAACTGATGATGTTCAGAAAGAAATTCAGAGTCCTGCACCCAAAGAAGAAAAACCTCAGGTACCAGAAAATGCTGGGGACACTCAGTTGGAAAGCACCTTGGCTGAAAAGAATCTAGAGATTCCTGGTGAACATAGCCAGTCACCTGTCCTTGCCATTAAAACAGGTCAGTGGTATCCTGGGCTGCAAAGTAATGTCAACAGGTTGAGGGAGGTGATCCTTCCCCTCTGCTTAGTATTGATGCTGCACTTGTAGTCTTGTTTTCAGTCCTGCCCCCCCCAATAGAGGAGACAACTGGACATACTGTAGAGTCTGTGTAGGACAATGGTGATGACTAGATTACTGGAGCATTTGTTATATGTGAAGAGGCATGAGGTTTAATCTGAACACCAGCAGCACTTCTGGGTTGTATGGGTGATTCATCACTGGCACAAGCTGCCCCAGGGACTGTAGGGTCTCCCTGGAGTTTTCCAGCAGCCACCTGAACATAGTGCTGGGTGCCCGGCTCTGGGTGTCCCTGCTGGAGCAGGGATTGGGCCAGATAACCTCTAAAAGTCCCTTCCATCTACAACCATTCTGAGATTCTGGGATTCTTCCCTGTTGTATAATTCAACCTGCTCATGTCTGTTTATTTTATATACAAAACAACCATGAATTTTTTTGGCTTTTAGTGATAGCATCTGGTCAAGACGTGTCTTTAGCCACACTATCTCTAGATGTTTTTCACAAACAAATTAGCTAGAAAAGACTTTTGAGAGGGGAGACCCACTATTTAAAATTGATTAGCTATACCTCTCTTTCCCATGTTACTTTACTCCAAGCCAACATGAATGAGCCATAGCTCAGGGAATTAATAGGTGGAGGAAGATAAATTGGCTTGACTTTAAGAGCAAAATATTCTGATGAGCATTTGGTATTATACGGTATAGATTAATAAGTGTGTCATTATTTGTAGATCATCTTTCATGCAAAACATTTGAATTACTTTGTCTTACTGAAAATATCCTGACTATGCATCTTCTTTTCTTTCGTTAATTGTGAAAAAAATTAATAGCTGAAACATTAGTCATTCCACTTCTTTGCAAAAAACGTTTACATAAATCTGAAGAAATTGGTTTTTTGAAACCAACAGAGACACGGCTCCTCAAAAAATAATTGAGTTGCTCAGTTTTGGACTGAGAGAAATTTGTTGTGAAATTTATTATGTTTGAGATGGAGTTCTCCCAAATCATAGAAAGAAAGAGGCACCAGCTTTCTTCCACACACAGCTGAAAATTCCCTCTATTGTGTACTGCTCAGTGAGCAAATTAATAGCAATTCCTGTACGATGTTAGCTACCTGCTTCTTGCTGAAATGGCTTGTGTTACCAATATCTTTTGAAATTGCTCAAAAGAAGGCTTTACTGGTAACACAAAGAGCACAGTATTAGTGTTATACTTGTAGGCTGCCTGCCAAACTCTTAAAAGGCCATTGGATACATAGCACAATGAACATGAGGGATTATTAAAAATAAACTCACATCTTAGTACTTAAACTTTTTTTTTTCTCTCTTTTACTTAAGAAGTGATCATTACAGCATATTTTGGGGGAAAAATATATAAGCAAGGGCAGCAGAACTAGTTGATATTTTATGTGAAAGAATCCATTACGAATGCTCTTTGGCTGTCTGTTTGTGCCCTTGAATCTCACAACTATAGTTGGCAAGAACAGGAAAACACTTATGGACTCAAAAACTGATATAGTACATTTCCTACTATTTAAAATCCTTTAATGTGTCCCCAGCACCCCATGTAATTTAAAGAGGAACATCAGAAAGCTTGGATGCTTTTCTGATCCTTGTTCAAATAATTCCAAACAATTTGGGCTGTAAAAATGGGTGGAAATTTTGTGAAGAAAATCTTTCTATTTTCATATCTTTTGCATGGAATTAGTATAGATTGCTGCTGAAATGAAAGCACATCGAACAATTGCAGAGGTTAATGATATCTTTCCAAATTCAGTAATACGATGATCTGCATTTCAGTTGATTCTGAGGCAGTTCGAGTCATTCATTTTTTTGGGACAATGGTAAGGCCTGGTTAGCATGCTTAACCAATTTATTTAATTTTGCTGAGATGTACTTTAGGGATTAATAAGGAACAGCAATTGATGCCTTGCCACATGCTCTCTGGACTATGATTTCTCTGCTCTTCTTAGCTGTTTCACAGTCTTTCTCAAGCTCAGAAAACAATCATAAATCAGGCTAAATATTTATATAGTTTTTTGGCATTTTTCTTGCATGAGTGAAAAAGACTACGGGTAAGCTAGTCATAAAAATTCCAAGGAAAAATATTTTATGGAAATCTGCCGATTTGTCAAAATGCTTTACAGAGTCTGTTTGATTCTGCTAATATTTCAGGGTATGTAAAGAGAATCTATCATTCTCATGACTACACGGCACTGAGAGAATGAACAGATGACAGTCCAGACTACATCACATGAACATAGCCATGAAATCCTCAGCGGAAATGTTCCAGATTTTAACTGGTAGAATAAAAAACAGAATTTGGTCTCACCCAAGAGGTGAGACCAACCCATCCAGGAAATAATTTCAGGTTGTGGTAAATAATGCCAACAAGGATAATCATTTAATTAATGCACTGGGCAAGATCACTGCCACTCAACATAAATGTCCAGTCTATGCAAGAAGGATCCACAGTCTAATAATGGAGACTGCTAACAGTCTACAAAGGTAAGTATTGGGCATGGACAACATGGACATGGACAAAAGTCAAAGCAGAACACAGACGGTAAATTTTGGCTGTGGGAAAGAATGGGCACAATGTGTTGTGCCTTAACTCTCCAAGGCAGTGCTTGTATATGCAACAAATCCATTCATCCAGGATCCAAAATACAATAGAGAATTCTCGCGCTTAATATGATAAATATAATTTGATTTTGGATAAAACTGAAACAGAATCTTCTGCTTTCTTATTGTCCTAACTATGAGATTACAGAACAATTTAAGAAGCAAAAACTTCATTTGACAGGGTACAGGTTCTTTAGATTAAAACCATTCCCCTTGTCCTATTGCTATCTGTGTAAAAAATCAGTCTCCCTCCTGATTTTATGCACCCCTTAAGTACTGGAAGGCTGCAGAGAGGTCTTTCTGGAGCTTTCTCCTCTCCAGGATAAGCAGGCCCAGCTTCTTTGACCTTTCTTCATAAGTGAGGAGCTCCAGCCCCTTGTCTTCTTCGTGATCCTCCTCTGGATCTGCTCCAACAGCCTCACATCTTTCCTGTGCTGGAGGCCCCAGGACTGGACACAGTACTCCAGATGGAGCCTCACAAGGGCTGAATAGTGGAGGACAATCCCTTCCCTTTCCCTGCTGCTTACCCCTCTTTTGATGCAGCCTGGGATACTGTTGGCCTTCTGGGCTAAAAGAGCACACGCTTTGCATTTGGTCTTGTCAAGTCTCATTATTTTCTCATGGGCCCACTTTCAAGCCTCTTGAGGTTCCCTTGGATGGCATCCCGTTCTTCTTTTCATTCATTAACTTCATCACTCATCTCAGTGTCATCATCTTAATTGCTCATCTTGGTGCCAACAGAAAACTCACTAAGGGTACACTCAGTCCCACTGTCTACATCACTGATAATCATGTTGAAGAACATCAATGCCAAGACAGACACCTGGAGGACACCACACGTAACCTGCCTTCCACTTGGGTGTGGAGCTGTTAAGCTGACTTAAACGCTTTTGGAATGACTGATTCAAATACACAGAGTAAGTCAGTAATCTGACTTACACTGCTTGAGTTGCATCTATAACTTTTAATATTCCAAAATGTTGCCTTAAAAATCAGTGGATCTGCTTTGCAGAAGACAGGGAGGCTTATTGTTTCCTAGAGGTTACAACCTTCAAAAGTTCTCTAATATATACATAAGACTAGGAAGAAATTAATAAGGGCTCCAAAGTATGACTCAAAATATCTAATTTATTATTAAATTATTATTAGCATAATATAATATAATTAACAGAAATTATGTTATGTTTTGAACATGTCTTGTTCTTAGAAACAGATATTAGGTTTCATATACTGTGAATTTTTATATTTTTAGAAAGTTAAATGCTCTAAGCAAAGTTAGACTTTAATTCCTGAGACTTCAATGAGACCTTTATTTCTGCTTGTGAGTTACAGTTTTGCATATAATGTTGACTTCTTATCCTTTTATTCCAAGGATGGAATACACATATGAGTAGGTATGCAAATATACGTATGTGTATATTTGTGTAGAGGTATATGCATGTATGAGAATGTATGAGATATACATATATATATATATATAGAGAGAGAGAATATATAATAATATATATGTCTATCTATAAGTTTTCAAATAGATGTTTTCTTCCAGTCTGTTGATAACTTGAGCTAATGAATGGTTAGAATGTTGGCAAATTCAGACTGAGTTTGAATCCAATGCTCGTAAAACTAAGCAAAATCCTGGAATTTCATCTAAAAATGGATATTTTGTGGCATGTCTCATTTATTGTTACATATGATCTATAAAGTCTGCTGAATTATAAAACAAAACAAAACAAACAAACAACAAACAACAAAACAAAACAAAACAAACAACAACAACAAAAAAACACCTGGAAAGCAGAATTAGTAATGAAAATCAGATTCTATTTAAAGCTAGTGGTTTGGCAATATTGAAAAACTATGTGATTTCTGACTATAATGATCTTCATTTACAATTTTGTGACAGTTTATTATTATTACACTTAGTCAGAAGCAATTCCCATTTTTATTTGCTAACAATTTTTTCAATGTTACATTTTTAAAAATTATTTTTAAGTAGTGATATAATGTTTGGGAATAGAGGGAGTACAATTTCATCATAGTATCATAGTATCGTGCGAGTTGGAAGGGACCCTAGAGATCATCGAGTCCAACTCCCAGGTTTCGAGCCCCCTGTGTAGTGAAGCGGCACTTCTACTCCCTGCGCCACAGGGGGGATTCGAACCCGGGCCCTCCAGTACCGCAAGCAGCAGTTTATACCACTGCGCCACTGGGGGCACACATTTCTCTCAGTAGTCCAAGCATTTTTTGTGCCCTGGCATTTAGCATTTTAAATACTTGTTTGATCAATACCATGTATAAGTATGCTCTCTATATTTAGTAAAGAAGCTTATTTGGAACCCCACTGTGCCCATGTGGTTTCTATATATAGTTTTGTTGAATAAGGAGAGAAAGAGACAAAGCAACCCATAATATGCCTGGTATTGTACTGGACAAAAATGAAGCTGGTCTCTGCTGCCAACAGTTTACTGTTCAACATCTCAACTTGAACGTTACTTTGTTGGATGGACCCCCACCTCCACATGGATCTCTAAAGCAGCCAATGAACTCCTACACATCCATAGGTCTCTGCATATGTATCTTATTATGGGGCCATGGCCCAAAAGATATACATAAAAAAGAACACAGAGAAGAAAGGAAGGACTAAACTTACATTTCAGTTGTAGTATTCAAAGACATCTCAAAGGTATGCACTTTCCATTAAAACCCAGTTGAATGTCATTAACAGAAGGCCATTTTGTCAGGTGACATACAAAGAAACATCATTCATCAAAGAGATGTTAGTAAAGTACTTTTCTACTCCTGTAAGGAGCATCTGTGTGTTCTGACTAGTACAATTTGCAAATAAATATGTTAATAAAAAGAATAAACTAAACTATTTGATGGCAGCCTAAAAAGGAGTGAATTATGAATAAATTTGTAGCTATATGTTCAGATTATTTCCAAATGCAGTTGTATCTTAGCTCAGATATAATCAACAACTGTAAATATTTAGAATACACCTTCTATGTGAAGCATATAATGAAATAAGAAATTTTAAATCATTTGCAGTTGCACTTTACATATTTTCCAAGTTACAGCCACATAAACAGCTCCAGCAACAGACAACAGAGAAAAAAAAGAAAAAGAAAAAAAAGAAAGAAAAAGTAACACATGTATAAAATCAGTGGCTAAGAAACATGGATTGAATGGGAAATATACTTCAGCTGAAACCTCAGTTTCTGCAGAGAAGAAAAGCAGCATCTTAGATAGAAATTCCACTTGCAGGGATTGTGATACCAGGGGCAGGGCATGGAGGAAGCAGTTTATGCGAGAACTAATTCACTTTCCTCACTATCCTCCTTTTCTCCACATGCCTTTTCCCATATTTACCTATTTCCAAATCTTCTGTCTGGAGAGGCTGTTGAAGGAAGCATGATTAACCTGTCTGAAATCTGATCAGATATTATGGGCATTTTTTTTATTTTCTTTTCTGGGTTCTTCACAAACTGAGATAGGCTGTTACTGTTGGGAGCGCGGTTTGAAGTGTATAATCAACTAAACATGACTTTTTATCAGTTATGCATACAACACAGTCCTTTACATACTTACATACATACATACATAAGGTGGAGGAAAAGTAAAGAGGGATAGAAAGATGGGTAAAATTAGATTATTCCATTTATATATAAGGGAAGTGACGCTTTTATCCAGCTTGCAATACCTTCAAATCAAAACCAAATACTCAAGTAAAAAATAAAGTATTCTGTTAAAAAATCAAAATTTTTGTGTGAAATGTGAATGCTTATGTTTTATGGAAGTTTAAGTCAGATAATAACAGGCACCTTTTGCCCTTTTACCTTTGACCTTCTGTTGTTGGTGCACATCAGTAGAGTGGGTCATTCCTTTTCAAATATGAAGTTTATTCCTAGTTACCTCCTTTGCTGTAATGGAGATGAAGTAAAGATTAAGTAACTGATATCCATAATTGCCAGTTCATTAGTAACATAAGTCTCAGAGAAAAAAAATGCATATATAAATATATAGAACATAGTTCACAAAATAAAGATATAAACATTACTATTGAAATGTCCCTTTAAAAAACATTTTAATATCATAATGGATTTCCTCTTCTTCAGGCTGTCCTGTTTATGGTCCAATGTTAGGTGAAACTGGAAAGTAAAACTCAAGGACAAATCAGAGCATCAACATTCCCAGGCTATGTTTTAATGTGATGGCTGACAGAAACGCTACAGGTGACTTGCCCACAATAACACAACAAGTAACAAAAAAAATTATGTGGAGACTAACTGTCCTCTGGTCTAAAGGAAATGTATTTTGAGATTTTTCCCCTTTAGTGCATTTGTGCAGTTCACGGCATATTTCCGTACATCAGGTAGCTTGCTTAGTGTACATAGCATTCAGAGTGGCACATCCTTAGGAATACATTTGCTCTTCTGTGCATGAAATGGAAAAAAAGAAAGAGAAAAAGAAAAAGAAAAAGAAAAAGAAAAAGAAAAAGAAAAAGAAAAAGAAAAAGAAAAAGAAAGAAAGAAAGAAAGAAAGAAAGAAAGAAAGAAAGAAAGAAAGAAAGAAAGAAAGAAAGAAAGAAAGAAAGAAAGAAAGAAAGAAAGAAAGAAAGAAAGAAAGAAAGAAAGAAAGAAAGAAAGAAAGAAAGAAAGAAAGAAAGAAAGAAAGAAAGAAAGAAAGAAAGAAAGAAAGAAAGAAAGAAAGAAAGGAAAGAAAGAAAGAAAGAAAGAAAGAAAGAGAGAGAGAGAGAGAGAGAGAGAGAGAGAGAGAGAGAGAGAGAGAGAGAGAGAGAGAGAGAGAAAGAAAGAAAGAAAGAAAGAAAGAAAGAAAGAAAGAAAGAAAGAAAGAAAGAAAGAAAGAAAGAAAGAAAGAAAGAGAGAAAGAAAGAAAGAAAGAGAGAGAGAAAAGAAAAGTAAAAACGTAAAGAAAAAATAAAAGAAAAATCAAACATCATTTAGTGGTTGGAAGTTATTTCCAGTTTGCAACCACTGGAAGGGTTGCCTGGAGAAAACTTTTCCCTCTGTTATTACAGAATAATAGTTTGTGGATGCTGAAAAGCAAACACAACTTGTGGTTTTCTTTCAAGTTACACTGCAGGGCTATCTCCCACTTAGCATTTTAGTATCATGTTGTTTGGGAAAGGTCACGTTTTTACTTTCAAGACACCATTTGTCTTTAGTTCCCTCTTCTAATCTGCAAATAGTTACCCAAGGGTTTTAGGCAAGAAGCCAAGTAACTGGTTACAAAAGCCATTCCCAGTGGCATTTTGCTAATGATGAAGATTTATACTGTGTTTAGTAAATGCAGGTAGCCTTCATCATTTGATCCTGTTGCCTTTACTGAAAGCGGACTAATCAGTCACAGTGTGGGCTGGGATATGACAGTCACTGGTGTCTGCAATTTCAGACCATACATTCCTGTTTAGGTGATAATAGTTAAATAGTCACCTAGAAGTTGATGTCACTGTTTTGGAATTTCTAAGCTGCTCAGACTATCTCCAGCTATGCAATCTGGAGTGTATTCCGTCAGCTATGGCCAAACTGGATGTAAATTTTATTTATATTAAACAGCACGTGGTTTTCAGTATCTTTACTGGAAAGACTGCACACCACTGAAAACAAGATTCTCTTTGATGTAAAGGTTACAGAGAAAATTACTACTAAATCATAAAGTATTTTGTATGGCAATGAGGTTATCGTGTTTTCACACTGCTGTAATGGATAGCACTTTGACCACTCTATTTAAGCCCCTTCAGCTACTACATTTCTTAGTTTAGCTTCCAAACAAAAATCATCAAAATGGATCAATCAGTCCCTACTTTTAATTGATTTTGCTGATGGACAAGGCTTGCTTAATGTCCCTCTACCTTTTAATGTACTGTTTTCTCTTTGCTGCCCCCAAAAAACAGAGAACGCTTCCACTGAGGAGCTGAGGAAACCCGCTGACCATGAGAGACCACTGTATAAAGTGTGAGAATTGTATTCTCATTTATCAAAACATTTTTGAATTCAAAAATGTTTTGATAAATGAGAATACACTTTCTCAACACTATTATCACAGTGGTCTTCATGGTCAGCAGGTTTCCTAAGCTTCCTCTGTGGCAAGACGATGTCTTTGTTTTTTGTTTTGTTTTGTTTTGTTTGTATGTTGTACATATGTGTATGTTTGTTTTTTAATGCCAGTATGAACTACCTAGTAGCAGAGAAGAGCTCTATGAGGGATTAAATCAGACCATGAATCCTGTAGACAAAAGTTGATCATACTACAGGATCTTTCCATGTAAGTGATTGTAGCTGTCCTAAACTGGTTATTAAGAGCTCAGTAATGAAGCAAGAAGGTTGAGCAATTTTAGATTACAGGTAAATTTCCAGAATAACAAGGTCTAAAGAGCTGAAATATCATGCATGCCACCAGCAATGATTTTTTCTAAAATAAATTATTTGATATTTTAAAATTACACTATATTTTAAAATACATAAGTGTCATTAACACAATTATAACAAACTCTCAAGAATTACAAAGTATATTATGAAACATTGTTTGATTCTTTTTTCTGGGGGGAGAGGATGGTGGATTGTTTTTGTTTTTATCTCTTTTAAATAGATACAAGCAAATCAGCAAGTTATCCCTACCTCTAAGGCAAATAATCCACTCCACAAACAGCTTCACAGGATCTCTGTGTGACACCTTGGTTAGCTGTGCGAGCCAGCTGTTTGAGAGACCTCCCAGGTACAAAACATCATGTCAGTGGTTAGTGTGCTGTAAAACTCCTGCTCTGTTACAGGAAAGAGCCCTTTACCTTCTCAGCTGCAGAGGAATGAACTCTGCACCCTTCCAGCAGTAAAGGCCAACCACATACTAGTCTATATCAGCAAGAGCATGGCTAGTAGATCAAAGGAAATGATTATATCCTTTGATTCAACATTCATGAGGCTACAGCTGGAACACTGTGTCCAGTTTTGGTCCTCCAAACAAAAAAAGGCATTTTCAAACAGGAGTAAGCTCAATGGAGAATCTCCAGGACTGTTAGGGGTCTGTAGCACGTGACATGTGAGGAAAGGCTATGGGAGCTAGCTTACTTAATCTGGAGAAGGAAAGGCTCAAGAGGAAACAAACTTCTTTCCAAATGTTGGACAAATGTGGAGATCTTTTTTTTTTTTTTTTTGTAGGTTGTCAGTGAAAGGAAAACAGACATTGTACACAATGTTACAATATTTAGATTCTGGTTTCATAGAAAAAAAAAAAATCAACTATGAAGATTAAATTTAGCAACATATTTCATAAATGTGCTATGGAATCTCCATTCTTGGAGTTACACATAGCTTGTTAGGACAAGATTAGGGCAAGCTGACCTGATTTGAACTCTAGATGTGTTTAAGAATGGGTTCCATTTTCCAAAGCTTGCTCCAATCCGAATCGTTCTGCATTCCTGTAGTTCAACAGATTTGTTTCCAGAGAGACACACTTTAAGGAATTAAACTTTGCTGATTCATGTTTCAGCTTCAAAGTGATGATCTTCAGCCCACTGATCATTCTTTCATGATCATTACTTCATGAAGTTGATTGAACACACGATGCTGTGGAAGATTCTAGAGTAGGTTCCCAATAAAATCAACTTTCATGGGAAGTATCATCTGAGACATGAAAGAACTGAAAAAACGTGGCAAGAGACCTGGATCATTACCAAATGACGCTACTCAGGTTAGCTGGATATTAAGCAGCTGGAAATAGGGATATTATCTGACAGAGATTCTAAGGCAAGGGTTCTGAAGGAATATAAAATTATTCCTGGATTAGAAAAAGTTCTGAGTTTCAGGAGCATCTAAGTGTGACTCTGGAGCTGGTCTCTTCCTGAAATGAATGTCCTGACTAATAGATAGACAACATAAATCAAAACAGACTATGATAACTTCTGAAGTATTACTTCTCAGAAAGGGTAGTCAGGCATTGGAATGCACTGCCCAGGGAGGTGGTGGAGTCACCGACCATGGGAGTGTTCAAGAAACATTTGGATATTGCGTTGAGGAATATGATTTAGCTGGGAAGTATTGGTAAAGGTTGGACTAGATGATCTTCTAGGTCTTTTCCAACCTTGATAATTCTGTGATTCTGTGAAAAATCTGAGAAGGAAAACATAGTCCAAGTTCTTAAACAAGAAGAGTAAATACATGGGGAAAATAATGATAATAATAAATAATAAAATATAATAATAATAAAAATTGAAGATCAACAAATATTTTGGGGATATAACATTTCTTGGAATTTTAGGATGTTTAGCTAGAAGGAGTCCGTCATAGACTAGACTTTCTAAAAGTAGAGGCAGTGTCTAAGGAGCACCTGGAATAGACTGGTTATAAATAGAGAGATTTTAGGAATACTTATTACTGTCTTTTGCACTTGATATCTCATTGATTCATAGCACTCTAGAGAATGTTTTGCAGTTTGCAGTGGGCATGAAGAAGAGGTAGCAGAAAGAAAAGCACTGTTTTTTTTTCTGTACTTTAATAAAAATAGAATTAAATTTCTTATGCCTAATTGCAGGCACCTTCATGAGTTATCTACTTTTGAAGGCTATTTGCTCTGGATATCTTCTACAGACACCAAAGTGAGATGGACATCTCCAGGGAGTTTTATTCAATTTGAGTTTGTAGTTTTTATTTCTGAGTAAGCTTGTTTCTCTACTCCAACTGTGAAAAACACAGAAACACAGGCAAAAAAAGAGTAAGAAAAATTTTCAGATAATACCTAATATTGTGTTTGTGAAAAGTTCATGGAGGAATCACAGCTAGTTTAAATATCCCATGCTGCCTTGTAATTGCAGAGAACTTAAAAAAAACCAACAACAAACTCATGATCTATGTCAGATTTATACTATATGTTCTCTGTCTGGTGGGGAAACAGCAATTGCAATTCTTATAAAATAGACAGTAAATATCTCCTACCCACTTCACAAAGAGACCAAGCATGTTCATTTCAAGACTGTAAGAGAAGCAGTGAATCAGAGAATTAATGAGAATTCTCAATAATGTCTGATATTATCAGAACAACTTACATAAAATTACAGTAGTTGTTTTAGAACTGCAAGACATGTTCTTACAAGAAATTCATAAACATCTTGGAAAAAAATACAGATTTCAATTCACCTTCCAAACAAAAAATGTTACTGAAGTAATTCGCTTCTTGTAATATTTAAATACTGGACTACTCTACATCAGTTGCACAGAATGAAACATAGATATCTGTTCAGTACCATAATGTCTCAAAGGGAATTTGTGCCAAAGCATTCACTTACAATAAAAGTAGAGTTGAAGCCAACTACTTTACAGTTGACACAGGAAATGTGTCTGTATGCTAACACTAAGACATTGTGAACTAGGTTTGAAACTGTAGGCATACGCGATCACATGCATACATTTGAGCATGCCTAATATAGCCACAAATATTTAACATATGCACAAAAATCTCTTTTCTGGAAACATACATCTTTAGCTATCTACAGAAAAAAATGTTCTGCTACTCACAGGGACCAAGAGTTAACTTCAGCTAAGTTTTCCCAAAAGCTAGCTGAAAAGTAATAGTGAGACTCAGAAGGAAGAGGATGCTCTTGGAATATTCTGCTTTCTTGCTAAGCCTTTGTAGTAATAATGATTGTTTGAATGGAGAGTGTTCTTTTTCCTTGTCTGCCTCAATTACCTATTTTTGCTTACATGCTTGTTATGAATCAGTACTTCATTGTGGAAGAGCTCTAACTTTCTGTCTTTGGAGTAGCTACACATAGCTTAACATATAAGTAATATGTGAAATTCATAAAGTGTGAGGTATAGCCCTCCTTGTCTGGCCCACTTTCTCCAGGCACCTCTTACTGTATACAAAGAGACTACACAAGCAAGAAATGCTCAGCCAAAAGTATACAGGAGTTATTTGTTGGCTAACGCACACAGTGGCAGGAAGGCTGTGCTGCTTTTATTGTCCATTTGCATATGCATTATCAAGCCATATTCTGGTGTATACATTTTAACTTCAAAAAACCATTTCTGTACATTCATTACAAAAAAGGAAACTAAAAACACTGTGTCAGCTTTGAAGCAGGTTAATTTGCTAAAAAATCACCTTCTAGTATCATCTCCATGTCACAACAAAGTCTTTGAATATGAATATGGCAGCGACTTTGTAGCTGACTGATCTCCATTGCTATTTTTCCCAGTGTAGAATGGCAGAGCATCCAGTAACCTGATTGGCTGGCATGGATTTTGTTTGCTATAATAAAATAAAACAAGGGCTGTCAAGACTTATTGCTTCAAACGAAGAGTTGTGTACAGTATGGGTCCCCATAGCAGTCTACATATGGAACCCTTTAAACATTCTTAAGAGACCCATTGGGGCTTCTAATTATTGTGAAACATCTTCTGGCAGAACCATTCCTACCCTTCCAAGAATGCGTTGTAAAAATAATTAGATGATGAGATTTAGATCGAAACCGCTAACTAGTGATTTAAGAGTTTTGCTCGTACTATATAGAAAGCTAAGGAAATGAAACGTTGAAAACCCTTTCACATGAAAGGAAAACAATTCTTTGTGGTTCATATTTTAGGGGAAAGACAGAGAACAAACTTTTCTTTCTCCCACTCCTTTCCCCCTCCCCAACTTTAATACTTTGTTTCCTGTGGTTACATGAGAGGGTGGAGATGTTTCTTCATTTTCTAAACATTAAACCACTTGAGAATCTCTCCCTGTTTCTGGGGAGCCCTGCTATTACAGAAATGACTTGAGGAGCTTGCTTTAATCAAGCTTAAAAGCTACAAAGAATAGAATCACATTTTATGGCTTTAAAGGCTAAACCAACATGCAGTCAATTAGGTGACATCACTTCAAAAAAAAAAAAAAAAAAAAAGAGCAGAACATCTTTGTTTAATCAAAACAAACAAACAAGATTAGAAGTTTAAGTGCTGTGATTTAGGAAAGATTCACATTTTGAATTAAAACCTGGTGGAGTACAGATGTGGCAGTGATAAAAACTAATAATGTGAAATCTGGATGGTCAACTTAACAGTTGGGTGAGTTAAGTGTAAACATGAGGGTTTTTGTTTGTTTTTTGTTTGTTTTTTATTATTATGCAAAATAAAAATAAAAATAAAAATAATGAATTCACAGTATGTGCAGGTGTTGTGGATTTATTTGGTCCTCTCCCTCATATGTAATTTTCTTAATTAAGTCTTCAAATTGAGCTTTTCACCACCTAGATCTATAAAATGATTAAAGAGAGCTGAGGGACTTATTTACATACTGAATTTTCTATTAGCTATTTGCCACAGTGCAGGAGGGGACACATCCTGCTAAGTGTTAGTGAAAATGGAATGCCATCGCTGAAGAGATTACAACATTTCCAAGTCAAAGAGTAGCATCACCAGGCTGCCATAACTGTCATTTAAGTTCACTATTTAAATGCAATCATTGAGCCATTTCTCTGTGGGTATTCATACCCAGGATGCATCTTAAATACTATTTCACTATAATGTTTCTAAAATACATCTTCTCCCTCCAACCCATATGCCTGCTACTCAAGGAAGCTCCCACCACAACATATGTTGAGTTGTGCTCTATCCTTCTTCCAACACTTTGATAAATGCAATCTTTCCTCACAGACTGGCCATCTTCCCAGTGATCACTCTGCCCATCTTGCAGCATTTCTCATTTTTCTGCTTCAAATCACTGGGACAGCCATGGACCTTCACCAGCAAGGCAGTTCCCAGCTGGTTTGCACATGTCTGACTCATGTGGGCTCTAAGCACCTTTGGTCTTCCTCATGTGCTACCTCTTACCTTTTGAAAGAGATTCAGACATTCTCAAAGCTGTCAAATTTTTATTTATTTATTTATTTATTTATTTTTTAACCCCTTTTGTAAGATACTTTTCTGGGAGGATGGAGATAGAAAACAGTGACACACTGCTGGCATTTGGGTTGGGTACAAGGGCAGTTTTTATAATAAAGATGATAAGGCATTGGAACAAGTTGTTTAGAGGAGTGGTGGATGCCCTGCCCATGGAGATATTCAAGGTCAGGCTGGATGGCACTCTGAGCACCTGATAGAGCTGTAGGTATCCTTATTGATTACAGAGGAGTTGGACTAGTAGGCCTTTCAATGTCCCTTCCATCTCAAATGATTCTGTGATTCTGTGTAAAGATAATTGTATACTGTGCTAAGACATAATATGTCACTCATTTCTTTCATTCCTCAGCTGTCAGGCTTTGTCCATTCCAGTCCCTTAGCTGTATTTAGACTCTCAGCTTCGTCCAGTAGGAATTGTTCTGTGTTCTTTTTTACAGCACCTGGCACAGAGGGCTCTGGCTCCTAGATATACAGCAATACAAATAATCATAAATGAAAATAAATGAGTTGAGAAATTGCCTGCAGTCACACAGCAGGGCAGTGGCTGATGTAAGATTAGAAATTTTGGGACAGCTGGTTGGAAAACATGAGGCTTAGTCATGTTTTTCTAATTGAAAAATCATATTTAGGATGAAAACTTCAGCTGTGGCTGTAAAACTCAGGGACCTATTGTGTGAAGAATAATTTCTATGATTTTCTGATAAGTGTAATGCAGTCAAGTCCTACAGTGATGATTTTAGGCACATGGCAAAAACTAAACAGAAAAAAAGAAAGTTGTCGTCTTCATTTTTCTTTCTTTTTAATCTCAGACCTTAGCCATATTCACCTCACAACTAGAGGCAGAAAATGTTGATTCACATCTCTGAGCCATGTACAAACCAAGCTCGTTAGCTAAAGAAATCTCCTTTGACCTCCAGGTCATTCTCACGCATCAACAGTTAACTGCTGGCAACGGACGGACCTTTGAGGACTGCAGGATAATCACTTTTGTTTTTAATACTGGGAATTTTTTATTTAAACTCTGCTAGCTTGTTACTGCTTGAGATTAAACAGAAATAAGTCTGACACTGTTATGGGAAGTAGAGGACTCAACGACATACCTTAAACCCAACAAACTGTACTGTTCACTGAGCTGACTGACTTCACTCTGCAAAGGCTGAAGTTTAGTCCAGAAGTCACCGTTTGCAGCTTTGCCAGCAGCACTATTTATAGTTTCAACCAATTTGAAATGCATCAGAGCTGGATGATGCTGCTGTGCATGTGTGCAGGTGGAGAACACATTGAAATATATTCACAGCTTCCATTCCACAGACTCTGTCAGTCAGTCCCTCTGAATAAACATAACTATCATGCTTAAAGCCTCCTCATCCCCCAGAATCAAGAGAAAGTTAGTTGCTTCAAGGACTAAGGGCAGTGCTTGGAAACAGGTTCCTGGCTGTTGGAGTGTTCTCATCACAGCTGATAAGAGCCACTGAACAGCTTTCATATGGGGACAGAGAAAGAGTTTTCAATTTGAAACATAATAAATTTCAAAATGAGTAGAGGCATTAGATTTATAGCAGCTTCCGGCTAAGCTCTGGAACACACTTCTGTGTACTGATGAGACATAGAAATCATCAGACTGTATACTGGACACAATCTAAAAGGTGGAAAGAAGGTGAATTTGCAGGTACTCAACAGTTAAGGTGACTGGGAGAAGATATTCATCTCATTTAACCCTAGCAGTCTGATGTCAGATAAGATTACTCCAGACTCCTGAACAGTAAAAGAAGAAAAATACTGACTTGAAGGTATGATTCATGTGATCAGTCCTAGATGACTGTTTTGAGATTAATTCCATCAAGAAAGAAGTTATGCTCTGTATTCATTATAAAGGAAGTGTAAGCAAGAGCTCATACAAAGACATCCAGTTTTTTTTTTTTGTTTTTTTTTTTGTTTTGTTTTGTTTTGGTTTGTTTGTTGTTTTTTTTTTAAATTTATTTATTTATTCATTCACTTATTTATTCTGATACATGAGACTGATAATTATTAAGGGACAGACACACTTCATAGATCAGTTCATCCAGACGAGACTCAGATTCATCTGATCCACATATAAATTACTTTTTTTTTTTTTTTTAAACAATATTTTCTTTTTATTCATGGCCTTTTAACATTGTAAAATAACAGGGTGCAGCTCCAAGATACGTCCTTTCCCCCCTTTTCTTTCTGGATGCTAGGCATAGTACAGTATCTACTTATTTAGTGTACATGAGTAAACAGCAATCTCCTCACCCTCCTTCTTATTATTTTTTTTTACTAACGTATGAAAATGTAACAGTTAATTATGACAAAATGTGTTCCCAAATAAGCACCACTGCAGTTGGGTCTTGGTGCTTAGAGCAGGAGCAATGTAAAATTCTGTACAATGATGTAGGACTTGGACTCATCTGACTGGGCTTATACCTGCCTTTCTTTTACCACACTGACAGGGGAAACAAAAAACATTATGGCAGTCTGTAAAGTCTTGGCTTGCCATGGTCCACTGGTATTTCTTAGGCACACACTGCACTAGACAGTACACCGTGACCTTTATTATTTATTAACAAAGTCCTTGTGTCTCTTTTGCTATTTTTTTCTTTTATTATTATTATCTATATTTCATGTGACTGCAAAACTTCAGAATCAACATTTTAGTAATCTAATAATTTCTAAACTGTAGGTTTTCAGTCAATGAAATATCTTTCTTGAAATGCTGGTAGTAAAACAAAATACATCTGCAACTTGAGCACTGCCCTTGTACATAGGTCTTGTAAACCTTACTAAACATTTCATCAACTCTCAGCTGAATTCCTAAGTTCGTAAAGAGGTAACCTGTACAGAGCTGTTTGATAAAAGAGATGAAAACCAATTGCTCTTGCTCATCATCAGTGAAATAACACAATATAGTGCAATTGAAACCTAGTTGAGAAAAGTTAGGTTAAATGTTAGAAAAACTGGAAGGACATTCAGGAAGAAGTGCACGCTGCCAAAAGAGGTCATGGAATCACCTCACTTGTGTATTCAGGGCTAAGCCACCTATCTGTTTGGGAATGGCTCAGAAGTAAAAAAGGGAAAATAAATTAAAACAGAATAGTTTTATATTTGTCAAATATTGGAAATATGACTGGCCTACATTTTCCTTACCCAAAATCATAGACTGATATCTTCCATTCTGTGGCAAAGTTCTTCAGTGAAATATAAAAATCGGATTTTTAAAGAGTTGAGTGTCACTCATTTAACCATCTTGTCAGTTAGGTTGGTGGTATAAAACACACTCTGCTTTTTACAGACTACAAAAGATCAATTCAAAGGAAAGATGTTTATCCCTTTAAGACTCCAAAATCCTCCTAAGTATTTACCTGTGAGTGTCAGGGCCCAGAAGTGTTAATATACTAAGCTTATATTATACAATTTTATTAGGCAAGCAGACCACTACTTCTGCCTGTAAATTCTACTGCAATGAGATAAAAACTTATCCAATCAGAAAGTGAACTCTACTGTGCTGTCTGAATTTCACATACAACAGATTCATAATTTAGCAATCAAATATTATGTCAGTGTAATTCCATTTCTTGGGAATCTCCCTCATATAAATATACTAGTTAGATATCAAAGGATAGTTAAACTTATGAGGAAAAAATAAAAGAAAAAAAGAACATTTTTTATATATTTCATGATCATGTTACATCACTCTAAATATATGTGATAGGAAGTATAAGATTTTATGCTTTCAATTTCATTACAAGGATGTAATATTTGCCAGTGCCGGTGTAACACTCCTGTGCACTATCAGAGACCATAAGAACAGTTTTATATCCAGGACATTTTCATAGAGCTGACGTGCATTCTGTGCATTTAACATATTGGTACTCAAAATTTTAAGCTGGTCTGTGACACTGTTCTAATAACTCAGTTCAAAAATATTCAAGTAGTCATTATTTGAATACAACTTTTAATGTCTAACTAAAGAACAGAATAAATAAAAGCCACAGCTGTTGCATTTAAGCAATTCTAAAACTTGCCTTCCAGTAAAAAAAGTTATATGATTTTATAAACCTTTTTAACCTCAGCAGCAATATTTCAAACTAACAGTTTATTCAATTAAAAAGGAACATTTAGAAACAGACAATATTTTTTAAGTATCTTAGCAACAGGTGATTGAATCCTTGCCCGGAACTATGAGACAAGTTTTGCCAAATGGGCTGCATTCTAATGATATCTTTCATATATAGCAAATGGAATAAATCTAATATTGTTTTGGACAAGTTACATAAATTACATCATAATACAAAATTCCTTATATGTTTTCAACAACAATAGATGACAGACCCATAAAAGAAGTGAGAAAAGTACACGGTTTTGTCCTCTCCAGCTGTGGTAGTTAAAAGTAGGTAGCAAGTTCAGACATTTGGCCACAAAATCTCTGCTTGCATACTTCTTCCCCCTCTCACACACACAGACAGCCCACAACCTCCAGCACTGTTCCTAGGTTCATTTCACTGACTAAGAGTGAATACTCAATGAAAGACCCATGAGGACAGTTGATAAAGTGCCTTGTACTTCTGTTAGAAGTCTTCTGAGGCGTGGTTGAATGGGACATGGCACAGAACTTTGCAAAAACAGCATATATCACACATAATCTTTTTGATTTTTAGTTATGATCTCTGGAGATTGGTTACTGACTCTGCAATATAACCCTCAAACTTTGAGTGTCCACCATGGACACCATACAATCATTGTCACAAACTCTTATCCTAGATGAACCAAAGAAGGCACACAAACAAAATACTGCCACCAGATCTTGTTCTTTAGTTAAACATTACTGCTACACAAGCTGATATGAAAACAGTCCTTTGGAAGATACCAGTCCAATATAAACTAACGGTCTGTGATCACGACAGTAAGGATGGTGATGAGAAACACCTTGGCATAATAGGTTCAATTATTTCAGAATTATAATAGTAACAATCTGAAACCAAAAAATACAGAGTTCTATTTATCTCTTTGCCTCTGATCTGCAAAGGGATGCTGGCAAATCTTTTCTTTGCACCTGTTTCCCATATGTAAATGACAGTTATTTTCTTTGCATTGATTTTTCAGATCTCTGTAAAATGCAAATACTATAATTCCATAATCCTTTAGTCAGTAATCTGCTTGATACAATTTCAGTAAAAAATAATTTCTGAAATACTTCCAAGTATATGATACTTCAGTTTGGATTTACTTATTTATTTAACTGAATGGATTTCAGTTTTAAATTGAAAAGAAAAATTAAGAATACATATACATTTATGTGGGTCACAGTTTCTCAGGAAGGTATGTGTAATGTTACATATTTGCTATGCTACTTAAATATAAGTTCTAGTTAAAACAAGTGAACGTTCAAAACAATAAGGTAATTCTATATGCTTTAAAATTAAAACAATGGTATATATCTTGTTACAGTCAGATTTCTGTCATACTTTAATTCAGCTTTTAGTCATCTGATATCTCTAATGGGATAATTTCAGATTTTAATGTTGAAAAGAAGTTAGAACCAATATTCATACCAGCTGCATCATGGGGACATAAATGAACCAAGTATTTTAGTGCAATTAAAAGGACCAAAAATTAGGTATGGCTGAATTAACATGGAGTCAAAGACTTTCTTTCCTTGCTATCCATATCTTCATAACAATCGAAAAAGTGTTATTTCAGAGGTGAATAAAGAGATTTTCATACACAGCTAGTCTGTTTGCAAAGAATGAAGTGTTTTCCACTTCACATAAATGATGAACAGCATGTCACGCTGAGTGATGAGCTGTTCTCTTTTGCCACTGACAGTGAGACATGCTCTGCCTTTGGATATCTAGCAAGATGTGTTAATGTGTCAAGACATAATTCTTTGGAACACCTCACTGGGTTCATAAATACAAATTCCTGCACATGCACAAGAGAGAAAATCTGAAGATAAGTCCATTAGTAAAAGAGACAAAAACAGTTCTTAAGGTGATGATGAAGGAAAACAGGTATGGAATAAAGACCTAGACAGAATAGTAAAAACAATTTTTCCATTGCGGGAACTGTTGCCTGGAGGACATCTACAGAGGGCATGGGCTCAGTAAAGCCACAAGGTTTCAAGTGAGTCAGTGGCAAAGAACCTAAAACAGACCAAAGAAACTAAATCAGCCACTTTACGGACTGTGTTTGCTCAATCTAGAAAGCTAATGATGAAAAATTTTAATGGGGAAATGATAGGAACATCACTTAGCATACTGAATCTCTACACTACAAGAAAAAAATAGGGCTAACAGCAATTGCCAAGCCATTCTGTGAGCGATAAGACAAACTTAATTTGAAGATAGGTGTGAGAACAAAAGGTGTATAGACTAATAATTTGTCCAAGTTCATGTGAAAAATTAGGATAATTAAAATTGTCAGTATTTTGATGATTTGATAATACATTCTGCTTTCTTTTTAACTGATTTACTAATTAGCTAAAGAAGTCTGCCTACTTGCTCAAATCCAAAACTACTTTATCCCTGCACCATCCATAAGCTGAAAAGAGGTTTCTTGCTGAAGTTTTTTCCATTCTGCTCCTGTCCTGGATGACTGCAGTACATAACAAACACACTGGCACTTGTTCAAGAGCTGCCTCTTAAACACCTCATGCATTTCAAGCTGGCTGCAGCTCAGGACAGAATTGTCAGAGAGAAATCAATATCCATCTGAGATCTGAGGTGGACTTTTCACTACCTGGAGGGCACTCTTTCAAGAGAAGAACACAATTCTAACTTAACTTTCCCCAGTCTCTTGTGTTCCACCAAAGGAAGACTGAGACTGGAGCAAACGAGTATTTTTTCAGAAAATAATCTTTTTTATTTGTTGTTTTCATTCTGATTTTACTCTCCAAAATGTAAAATACTACCTATTTTTAACTAAAATGTGCCAAGTTGTAACTGAACAAAAATGATCTTGTCCTGTCTTACAGTTTTTTGGAAAAAAAACCCACAGTATTTTGCTTAAAACTGAAGCTGGTCTCATGACAAAAAATTCAGGCTTCCTGGTCTCTTTGAAGAAACCTTCCTTAATTTTGATGCCTGTTCCTTTAGTCAAATCTTTTGCTAAGGGTGTTTGCCAAACAGTACAAGTTCTCTAAACAACGTGGCAGCACTCTCACAGAGAAGAGAGAGGAACAGAGAAAAGAGAGGAACACAGAAGATCGGTAGCTCTGGACTACTTATCACAGCTGGTTCCACTTTTTGGAAAAGAAAGTTTGTTCTCCCTTCCAGTCCTAACACTATTTGTAAGCTCCAATATAAAAAGGCTAGAAAAGTCGCCTACTGTTCATGCTCCTATTACGCCTCCCGACCTAATAGCAGTGTTTACTTTGAAAAAACAATGAGACAAGTCTACTTTTGTTTTATCTTATAGGGTTTTATTATTTTATTTTATTTTATTTTATTTTATTTTATTTTATTTTATTTTATTTTATTTTATTTATTTTATTTTATTTTATTTTATTTTATTTTATTTTATTTTATTTTTTGCCATATTGATGGCCATCTAAATGCATTAAACCCAGTGCTTTGAAGTCATCTCATACAAAATGAAAGCTGTTTTTCTCAGTGGCATTTGTGAAAATATTTTTTGGTCTACAGGTGGTAAAACAATAAAAATATTTAAAGTATTATCAGTGACTGTTGACATAAAATTAACTGTTCTAAATACAATAGTGATGCCATTGGAGCAAGCTGGAAAACCCCATAGATCCACAAAACAAACAAACAAACACAACAAAACAACAACATCATCAACAACAACAAACCCTCAGTTATGGGTTTTTTTCCCCAGTAACTTAAAAAAAAGGTAATATCTTACATATCAGAAGCCAGTATTCACATGCCCACGATTTTGAAATAGTTTATTCTACTTTAAAATAAAGGAAAAAATAGAGATTCTTTCCCTTTCAGCAGTGGCAGTGGAATAGTCTGTTGGAAGTTCCACTCCATAAAGTGACATTTCTTTTCCAAAATGAAATATCTGAATGCTTTGCCAATCACACAGTCTAGTTGGCCAATATCCTCTGTTGCTTTGTACAGGACTACAGTCATGTGTTCAGTGCTGGGCACTGAGAAATTCAGCTTAGCAAATATTGCTGACCAGTACAACAAACTTCACCATCTGGAATTTGCTAACATAGCACTATTCATTCCTAATGTCATTCATATGTCATGGAGTCTCTTGATTTGGCATGAACATCTTTAAATTTAGTCAGTGCAAATTTCAGATCTATCTGTTCCTGTATTTTCAGCTGCATAAATTCAGTGACTTATATGCTCTGCAAAAGTGTGTATTTGGAAAAGCTATCAAAATCTACCACCCCCCCTCCCCCCCCCCCTCTTTTTTTTCTTCCATTATGAACTTCTGAGGAGGCCAGGTAAATTAGATACAGAAGGTGGATATAGAACAGCATATTGGTTCCCCGTACACACAAACTGGTGAAGTTTGTCCATTGTTATTAGCTCAGTTAAGGAAACTCAACTTCTAGTGGTTTTTTTTGTTTGTTTGTTTGTTTTTTTGTTTTCGTTTTTTTTTTTTTTTTAACAGTGAATACAATGGTTATTTATTCCTGTTCAAATTAGATAGAAAAATACTTCTGAAGTGCCTGAAGTGAATGTGGGGAGCCAAAGAACTCAATAAAAATAACTCCACGATTTGTATTCTATTTTATTTAAGATAAGGCACTGGGAAGGATAAGCCATATCCATCCTGAGTGATTCTGAACACTCAAAGCTTTGACTGATTCCAGCTGGTTTTATGTAGTGTTCAGCTTCTCTTACACTGAGATCAATTCTGAATACTATCTCTAACTACTGAAATCATACAGAACAGCAAAGATCTCAGACAGAGGAAGGGGAAAACACTTGTTCATTAAATAGAAAATTTTCTTATTTGTGAGACACCTTTCAATGGTTGGTAGAGCAGTGTATATTGTCCCAAAATAACAAAACATTGTTTAGTCTTATTATTCACCTACTTACCATATAAATACTTGTCTATTATTATTTTATATTTCTAATATATTATGTTATATTTTAAGCTGAAGCATGATTTTAATTGTGGTAGTGCAGAGGATGTCTTTGGGAGTGGATTCCAAAGAGCTGACTGCAGAAAAAAACAGATCACAAGATGAAAACACATGTTGCCTGTGAGACATGTCACCCTTAAAATTTAACTGTGATGCAGAAAGGAGCTTAACAGACCACTAACTTGCCATCTGTCACACAGCTGAAATGGTGTTGAGGAAGAGTTGCTGCTGGTAGGTAATAGTGCGAGCCCTGAGAGGGAAGATTTGAAGAGGCAGCAGCAGAGGGAGAAATAGCAGAGAAAGGAAGCAGATGCAAAATGTACCAGCAGTATTTTGTGTGGATCTGCTTACTAAATGGATGAAGAAGAGAATAATAAAGCTTGCCCAATGGTAAGCTGGAAAACCCATTGCAATATACAATGCCTGAGTATGAAGGAACATATAATGACATTAGCGTACAAGACAATACATTAAAGATCCTTGAGTTAGCTCTCAATGAACTGAAAGATTTGGACCCATACACAGGAAGGCTAAAGAAATATAATGTGGTGCTGTGTAGGCACTGGCTCTGTTCTTGGAGATTGTGTAACTGTTGGAATGACAATGCTCTCTGATTGCTTGGCTTGCCCTAGTGCCACATGGATGTGATCATTCAGCTTTTGACTCCATGACTAGTTCATTCAATAACTGTTGCAGTCCTATCATTTTGCAACCGATTTCTCAATATAGGCATGTCCTAATAATGTTGTTTTTTGGTTGTTTTTTTTTTTTGTTTGTTTTTTGCCTTTGTCTTTGTTTTTCTTATTTCACATCTTACAGATGCAAAAGACATTAAGTTTTGATGTCTTGGATTCATGGACAAATTTTTGTCAAAATTCATTATTAGTTGTAGTTAAGTTGTTGCTTTTCAATAAATGCTCAATTGAACAGTTAGAGATATATTTGTATTTTATGCCACCATCGTTTATATTATTTGTAACTTAAGTCTTGATCCTTATTTTGGTCCACTCAAATAAGTATTGCATCTGAGTTCACTGAGGCTCTGAATGCTGAAGAATGTATTCACAAGTTTGAAGTGATGCATATTGTTTTATCTTTGCAATATCCTGTTCAGTCATTACGCAGCTAGTAGTTTCTGGTTATCACCATTAATGTATTATTATTATTAAATGTCATCTCTTAATCAGAACTCACTATTCAGACATGCACGATTTAATACTATGGAAGACAGAAGATGACATGGAATTAGAATCTAGGGGTTTTGATGTTGGAAAGTAAATGTGTCTCTCTTTTTGAATATAACCAATCACATCAGAGAATTTATCAGAATAAAAGATGAATAATTCCTAATTGGAAAACATACAATTGAAAGCATTGTATAAGATTAATTTGTGGCCTAAAATAGGATCATATATTAATTTATTTTTCTATATTCATATATATATATATATTTTTCTATACTATTCTAAAAGTACATGGAAACAATGGGGAAATTAATAAACGATACATAATTCTTAAGATAAATTTAATGTGCAAACATCTACCATGTTAAAAAGCTGATGAAATCAAACCAATGAAGTTTTAATTTGAAAATAGCTTGTTTATATGGTTGCTGATTTTTAAATGTTAAAAGCCAGATAGCCCCCTCCTTCTTCCTCCCAGTCTTGTTTTATAGTTGAGACACAAATGGGAAACACTTTAAAATTGAAGAATTGAATAAAATAGATAGCAGACCACAGCAATTTCAGAAGGTATTAGAAGTATCATATGTCAGTGATACCTACTTTGTTCTTCTCACTTTGGACCTCACAGACTGATAAGAAAGGAAAAGCGTTGTAAGCCAGAAGTAAAACTGTTGCATGATTATAACCCTGACAACCTTCTCCTAATGAGTTTCCCTGCAGACAGGGAGAAGAAACAGCTTTGATCTCTTAGAGTGAAGGGTCTGAATGAACCACTGTTTTAAGGAAAGGAATCTGATTAGCCCTACTCTCCTAGTAATCAAGGTCACAAGCTACCATTTGAGGTATTTGTGAAATTCAGATAAGATTAGTTGCTCCCTGGATAAGCCACTGCAGTCAGTAGGAGCTAATTTTGTGTGGGATATGAGCAGAGGAAGTGTTGCAACAGTAAATGAAGAACAGTCCTAGTGGATATTTTACAAGCCATTTTCACCTATTAGAAAATGTAAATCAGTTTTAAAGGTTTCTAGTCACTCTGATGATTAACAATTCTGTCTCATCACCATTATTACCATTATTTCAGAATGTGCTTTACATTGTATGAAATTAAAAGGAAAAAGCAATGCCAACTCTGAATAACTTAAACCATAAAACAAAAAAATAATCAGACAAAACAGACGCATATTTATTTCCTATTAGTTTGTTAAACTACCTTTGTAACTATAAGGACATATTTGACTTGAGAGCATCTGCTACATTTTGTATACACGGATATAAAGGAGACTTGTTATTTATATTTCCATGGAATTAATAAATAGGAAGCTGACTACTTACATCAGCTCCAACTACCTTATCATCATGAGATGTTCCATTGTTTCTTTGTTTGTATGTAAATAGAACCTAAATTGTTAATTTTAGGTGGTTCTTTTTGTTTTAATATGCAAAAATAAGCAGGTGAAATCTTGTTAAGTAAAGCTTTTCCCACAGCTAACGCAGGATAGCCTCCTGAACAGATTCTGACACCTGAACGCCATTAAAAGGACTCAGAAATGTTTTGCTTTTAAAAAAAGCTATTATAAAACACCTATGTTAATTTCCATCAGATTTTGAGACAGATTTGTAGGGAAGGGGGAGGGGGGAGCTGTGAAGATCAGCGACTCGTTTCAAGCTGTCACTGTTATTTGTGGCCAGCCAGAAGCAACTGATAACAGAGTATAATCTGCTAAGAGAAGAGGGCAAGAAAGGGCTTATGTTTTGTTGTTCATTTAAAATGAATTACCCCCATCAAAATGCAGCCTTGAGAATTTAATTAAGCAGCTGCCTAAATACAGATATTTAAGGATGTTAGGCATCCCGTGTCAGCCTACTAAACAAATGGTACAATAAAGATGCAGACTGCTTTGTGTGATTGAAGACCGAGCTTTTCCACCACTTAGTCCTCAAAACATCTGGCTGTGTTTGGAGAATGTGGGATGGTAGCTACTCTAACTCTTATCTAATGATAAGACTCTCATTGTCAAACATATGTGGCAGAAAGCAAATATTACTCTCTTAGGCTTAGAAAGAATGTTTTTTTTTCTGTTTTTTTTTTTTTCCTGTTTTTTTTTCTGTTTTTTTTTTTTTTTTTTTTTTTTTTTTAAGGCAATAAAATCTAGGGATAAACAATAATATTTTCCAGTGATCCAAAATTCCCAGATCTTTCATTTCTAGTTTAGAAACAGTGTAATTACTTTAAGAGGCAGGATTTACCCTGTTATCATTAGATGACAAGATAATTTGAGGTTTCTCAGTTATTATGTAACCATCTCCACATTTAAAGGTTCCTTTTTTTCCTTGCCTTCCTCCTTTTCCTTTATTTTCTGCTCAGATGTTTGAAAATAAAAACAAATCATAATATTGGTGCTAAGTAACCAACTTCACAGCCTGTTACACATTTGGTCCTGTTAAAATTCTCACATTCCCCTATATTCTCACTATATTGAGTACAAGCCTTCATTGTTTCCACCTTCATTTCCAATTACGTTGTCTACACAGCTTCTTCAAATCAGTTTTTTTTTGTTTTGTTTTGTTTTTTCATAGCATTGCTTCTCAACAGACACCATTTTCTTTCATTCCTTTCTGTTCAATAGCCCATTTTTTTCTTCAGACCTCTTCTAAGAAAATTCACATTCAAATCCAAGTTCTGGAGAAGTTTTGTTTGTAATTTATAAAGAAAAAGATTAATAATATGGGAAAACCCATCAACAATAGCGTTACCTTAGCAGAGACACCTGGAAATAAGGAAGAATAGTACTAGAGTACTATGTCCAGGCTTGAGGCCCCCACCAGAAGAAAGATGCTGAGCTACTGGAGTGGGTCCAGAGAAGGGCCAGGAAAATGATCAGAGGTCTGGAGCACCTCTCCCATGAAGAAAGGTTGAGGTAGCTGGGGAGTAGTTGTTAGCTTGGAGAAGAGAAAGCCCCAGGGAGACCTCATAGCAGCCTTCCAGTACTTAAAGGGAACTGACAAGCAGGACGGGGGATCAACATCTTTCACAGTCTGATGGTGATAAGACAAGCTTTAAATTAAAACAGGATGAATTTAAAGTTGATAGGAATAAATTTGGTGTTGAGGTGCTGGAACAGGTTGCCTAGAGATTTGAGTGCTGCATCTCTGGAGGCATTCAAGGCCAGGTTATACAGGCTCTGTGCAGCCTGATCTAGAGGTTGGCAATTCTACCCACAGCAGAGAGTTGGAACTGGATGAACTTTAAAGTCCCCTCCAATCTATGTCATTCTATGATTCTTTGAAGAGCTGTACTAATACAGGCATGCTCCCTGTGAATTATTCTCCATGGATTACCCTGGGGCCACAAACTACAGTGTGGGTGCCACCAACCAAAATAATTTAGCCAGAGCCCTGACTTGAGACTTTCTTTGGATATACACGAATCTGCAAAACACTTGGAGGAAAAAAAATATTGCCTTTATCTGGATCTAAGTTTACATGTTCATATAAGTGAGCAATGCAGTGTAAATAGGATCACATCAGTATATTAAAGCTGCATCTGCATGACTGTAACAAATGCTGTATGAAGTTGAAGTTGCTTAGAATCACTCCCCTGGACTTAACTACCTCCTTGACACTGTCCTCTTATTTAATTCTTCTCCAATTCCTGCTCTTCTAAAAATAGTTCATTACTTTCCGAAGGTCATTTTTCTTTTAAATTGTTTGGTAAAGTTTAAAAGAATTTGGACTCTTCAAAAGGAGGGTGTGTCACTGATGTTGACCCTTCAGATAAAATCAGATAGGAATTGTCTGTTGATTGCAGGAGCTTAACTCTCACCAAATGTTTCTACCAAGGATTGTTTTTGTTTCTTTTTTTGTCTTTACTGGAATAAAGTGTTATGTACTGTATGTCTTCAGCTGGCTCTGAAAGGGAGTTCTCTCTGTCTCTAAAGTGGAAGGTGTTTCACCCTTTTTCCTATTGGCAAGTGAGAAGTGGCTGCTGGAATGGAAATAGTTGAGGTTCAGGATCTCTGCTGTAAAGCCCTGGGGGATTCATCTCATTTTGTTACTTGACACATGTATATATGTGGTCATTTTCTGAAAGTCCAGTAGATACTGAACTAACTCATTTGTATATACCTCTACAGTCAGAGATTTAAATGATGCTTTTCTACTTCAGTGAAGCTTCCATCCAGGTGGATGTTGGATGCCTGCTAACTGGCCAGCAAGTACGATACATCAGATGTTTTCCCACATATATTACTTACTGATTTATAACATGAAATGAGATTAAATACCAGATGAGCTCATTTTACAGGTGCATGAGTATAAAAACTGCCTTCAAAGAATGTACACTGACTAGTTTCTCTGGCAAAAGTGAAGGGAAGAAAACACAACCATTATCTAGAGTACATTTGCATTTTCCATAGCAAGTATGCTATAAGTAGTGGAAAACAGAATGCATAAAAATGAAAGCATTACAAAACAAGGCAATTGTGAGCCAAATCTTACCCTATTCACACAGTCAATATTAGATGCTTTCACAGACAATACTATTAGCAGCACTTATAGTCCACAAATGACATACTTCAGGTACAATCTTCATTCATCCCATAAACATCCAAAATACAAAATCTTTGGAAAGTTTGTATCCAACACTGTTACACAAAATGGACTGGTTTGAGAAGAGATTTAACTGAATCAGGTATATAGGTTTGATGAATTATATAAAAGCGCTGTAGAGATTTTGTACAGGATGGCTGTTAAAATAAGATTTGTAATTATTGTCTAAAAGACTTGATAGGGTTCAGTTTTGAACAGCAAATTCATGCTTATTTTCAAGATGCATATAATTTATTATCATTACATAAGGAGCCTTGAGGTTTAGTTAGGAGGCACATAGAATCATAGAATCATAGAATTACTCAGGTTGGAAAAGACCTTGAAGATCATCAAGTCCAACCGCAGCCTAACCAGTAGCCTATCTCTTAAAAAACAACCACAAAACAATACCACAACACCAAACCTCTGCTAAATCATATCCCTGAGTACCACATCCAAGCGGCTCTTAAACACATCCAGGGATGGCGATTCAACCACCTCCCTGGGGAGCCCATTCCAGTACCTAACCACCCTTTCTGTAAAGAAGTTCTTTCTAATATCCAACCTAAACTTGCCCTGGCGCAACTTGAGTCCATTTCCCCTCGTCCTGTCACAAGTCAGTAGTGAGAAGAGACCTGCCCCACTCTCACTGTAAGAACCTTTCAGGTACTGGAAGACAGCAATAAGGTCTCCCCTCAGCCTCCTCTTCCTCAGACTAAACAGCCCCAGCTTCCTTAGTCTCTCCTCATAGGGCTGATTCTCCAAGCCCTTAACAAGCCTCGTTGCCCTTCTCTGGACCTGCTCCAGTACCTCCATGTCCTTCTTGTGCTGAGGTGCCCAAAACTGGACACAGTACTCGAGGTGAGGCCTCACCAATGCTGAGTACAGGGGCAGGATGACTTCCTTAGTCCTGCTCACCACACCATTCCTGATACAAGCCAGGATGCCATTGGCCTTCTTGGCCACCTGGGCACACTGCTGGCTCATATTCAGCCGACTGTCCATCAGCACACCAAGGTCCCTTTCCGTCTGGGAGCTTTCCAGCCACACCTCCCCAAGCCTGTAGGGTTGCCTGGGGTTGTTATGACCAAAATGCAGGACCCGACACTTGGCCCTGTTGAAACTCATTCCATTAACCTTGGCCCATCGATCAAGTCTATCCAGGTCTCTCTGTAGTGCCCTTCTCCCCTCAGGCAGATCAACACTCCCTCCCAGCTTAGTGTCGTCTGCGAACTTACTGAGGGTGCACTCAATCCCCTCATCCAAATCATCAATGAAGATGTTAAACAGAAGCGGCCCAAGCACCGAGCCCTGGGGGACGCCACTTGTGACCGGCCGCCAACTGGATTCCACTCCATTGACCACAACTCTCTGGGCCCGGCCATCCAACCAGTTCTTCACCCAGCGGAGCGTGCACCCATCCAAACCACGGGCAGCCAGCTTCTCTACCAGAATGTTATGGGGGACAGTGTCAAAGGCCTTACTGAAGTCCAGGTAGACCACGTCGACAGCCTTTCCCTCATCTACTAAGCGGGTCACCTTGTCATAGAATGAAATCAGGTTAGTAAATAGGCACCATACAAACTGGAAAACGACACAGAATATACAGCAAAGTGGTGGGTTTTCTTTTTTTTACTCTCAAGGGATTTAAAACTGATCTTGCATTAGCAGGTTAAGCCCATTCACTCCTAGACTTCTAGAAGACATGACAGTCTGAAACAAAAAAAAAAGAATTTGAAGGTGAAAGGGTTATCAAATCAAGAAAATTGCCCTGACACCAGACTCCTGCAAACATGGGCAGATGAATTACATGATTTTTAATCAGATTTCTTTGGTAAGTTTTCCAAGCTAAAAGAAGAAAGGTAATGTGAATGTCTCAAAAATAAAAACAAACAAACAAACAAACAAATAAATAAATTTGTCTTCCTTTTTTTTTTATTTTTTATATATATATATGTAAGGAAAGCAAATTATCTGCTTTGAAAGAGAATGATTTCAGAAAGGTCTTTAGTTTATCATGCAAGTAAAGGCCTACGTTATTTTCTTTCTGGTTCTGCTGTTTTCTGATTCAAGTGTTTGTGTATGCAAATGTATCTGTATCTATTTCTATTTACGCACATTTTCTATTCACACACAGAAAATACACATATTCACATATGCAGGAAATTAATGGTTAAGCCACTCGGCTTGAAGTCTTTTGGAGTCCAGACGCTCTAAGCAGAATCCATCAGGGTTAGGTCAAACGCTTTGACCTGCTCATTTTTAAACAGTAGTAGATCTCAGTTTTATTAGATGTGTTTTACAAAGGCAGCCTTGCTGCTGTTATGCAGAAAGTGCTTTTTTTTTTTTTTTTTTTTTTTTTTTTTTTAAAGCATTAGCTTTAAATCAGGCTCCAGAAGATTTTCTTGCTGTTATGGATAAACATTTAAAAAATAGTATGGAAAATGAAACAAAACCGAAACAAATCTCTCTCCCTCCTCAACATAGCTGTATTCAGGAATTCCTCGTGTTTTTATAGACTTCGCACTTTACCATAGGCAAAGTAGCTCTTTCATAGCTTAATTTCTTTTGGCAGGAAGAGGGATTAAAATAGATAAAAGTATTAGTGGAATACCATGTCTGTGAACTGTGAGAAGCAGAAACTGAACTAGAGCACTTAGCAAACTAAGACTTTTCTTTCACAGAACAGAAAAGACCCCAAGCTGCAGACTAAGTGGGATAAGGAATTCTGAATGCCCTTCTGAAAACTTTTCAGTCCTCACACCTACACACAGTCTGCCTTGGATTTGTTTTTCAGTGTGTTATGAAACCTCATAGCATAAAGGAAGGATACAGAAAGGAAGGACTACAGGATCCCTGACTCAGTAAGCAGAACTAGATAGATGCGTCTGTTGCATGCACCTAAAGGACAGCATCACCATTTGTAACTTGATGTGTCTTTAATAAAACTGAAATGAAAGTCTCAGCTAGAGTATGGGCTTAAGTCAGATTTGTTTTTTGCAAAGAAACTCCTGTCCTTTTCTCTAGCCCTGAGAAAGAAACACAGGTTGACCTCATCTCTTCTACTGCAACCTTCTACCCTCCAGAGCATACATAGCACATGCCTTCAAGATGCTCATGAGCAAAGGCTCTTGCTCTGTGCAAGCTCCCAGGCAGTGATGAGGCCCCAAGGCACAGTCTTGTGCCAAGGACCACAACAACGATGTCATTGGACAGGTGGCTGAGTTTCCTCAGTTAATTTTGCTGCCAAATGTGCTGCGATTATTTCTTCTTTCATTCATTCAGAGCATGCTGTTTGTGCTCAAAAGTGTTGCTTATCACCATGTCCACCTCAGTAAGATAACAACAATTACCACTTAAGGGCTGTATAACAATGCTTCAGCGTTGCTAAAGAGGAGGAAGAGCAAACAGCAAAAAAGACTAAATCAGTTGTGAGATTTAAGATTGTTTGCCTTTGTGAACAGGGATAAGTCAGTATGAAGAGCTATTCTCCAGCCCACAAACAGGAGTTAAAAAATAAAAACAACAAACAAAAACGATATGAACTATGAAATCCATAAAAATATGAGTAGATGAAAACCTTAGGTGCTTGATGCTGCACTGTACCAAAAGGGTAGTATTCCTGACCTAATCCAAAATTTGAATCTTCATATCCAAGTTTCTCACCTTTTGGACAGAAAGTATATGTACAAGATCAAAGCAGATCACCTGTGGCTGTGGAGCAACTCTATAGAAAGTCCTTGGGGTTTCAGATGGTGGAGGTCACAGGCGCCAGCACCAGCCACGGCCACTGCCATTACCCTACACCACATGAACAGGGGTAGTCATCATCCCTGGAGGACTTGCCCATACTTGGTTTGTAGGGACTCAACAGCAGCTTGCATTTGCCACTGGGGAGGGCATTAAGAAGGTGGAGAGAAATTGCTTAATGCAGTGCTTCATGAGAGGATCAGAGACAAGAGACGGCAAGTGAAACAAAACAAATTCAGCTGGATTTACCTGGAAACTTTTTCCCCGTTCGGACAGTCAAGAAGAGTAGTGTCCGTTCTTGTGTGGTTTCAAGACCAAGCTGAAAAAAACAATGAGCAACTTCATTTCACCTCGTAGCACATCCTCCTCTTTGCTGCTCAAGTTGCCATCCAACTTGAATTATTCTGTTCTGTAATCATACAAGCGCAAACTGAATCATTGTAATCATGGGTTTTTGTGTTTAATTGCAGGTAAGACACCGACTTTGTCAATCAATCATAAAAACACAGTTTTATTAAGGACTGGGTTTTTTTTACTGTACAATTTTTTGTTGTACAATGGAAGGTCATTACTACGAATCCAGACTCAGTTCTGTGCTGTGTTTTATGTAAAAACCAGGGAAACATCAGAAAGAAATAAAGGCATACCAGATCGTCACAGTTGCCTATCTCCAGACTTATTTCTATTGCACAGAAGCCAACCAAACCAGCAACAGGGCAGTGCCAGAGATGATCAGAATAGTCTGGCAAGGAAAAAGCCCTAGTCCTAGCTGCTGCTACTGGAAAACCCCAGAAAACGCCTGGCTATGAACTAGACCCAGACTTGCACATTGTTATTTTGGAGAAGGGAACGATGACACAGCTTCCTGCATTGTATTTATACACTTGTACCCTGAAGCTTTGGCTTCTCGCTGCAGTGGATGTAAGAAGAAAACCAACTATGGAAAAAGCACTTTTGTTGCCCAAAGCATTGCCATGAATACCTGAACTTTTTTTTTTTTAACTTCTCTATTTTACATCAAATTCCTAAACTCCTATAATGATTTTAGAGCACTGGGAGGATGCTCTCACACAGTTTGCCATCACAGAGGATAAAGCAAGCAGCAGCTAATGGGAAATAAAGGATTCAGAAAAAGTGACATGAGGTGTTGCTCTTGGAGAAAGACAGCTCCAGGAATGAAGCCCAGGACTTCTGATCTCTACTGTAGAGACTGACTCTTCCTTTTCAGCTCATTCTCATCCAGATTGTTCTGCTTATAGTGCTGCGTGATTACATAAAAAGTCAGTGCTTTTATGTGCACGAGCACATGTAGGTTCCTATCTTTATGGATGTCTTCTGGGAGAAGGACATATCTACCTTTAATACTCTGTGTCAAAGCCATAATTCCAAGGTCATTACATAAGCACAGTTGTTACAAGGTCAGCTCGGGTTAGGGCACTGCTTTGTTTTTCACTTAATCACTGTAGCCATTACTGGACTGTGGGGGTAGTGTCCATTGTGAATTAGATTTAGATTAATACTTTTACACTGGGAGATTGAGCATTACAAAATTTAATCAGTAAAACTGACAAAGAACATGATTTATTATGTAAGCACATATATAACTTTTTAAAAAGATTTTCTAATCATTCTTAAAACTTCTCTGATTACTTCTGCAATGGGCAACAAGCCTCTCCTTGCAAGTAAGTCTGTTTTAATGAGCTGGTCTTCATATCTTCCAATTGGTGGAGTTATTTCTGTATTTCTTATTTTTGTTTTATCGATCCCGCTTTCCTAAATTCTGCGCATGGATACACTGTGAGAAGATTAGCTCAGGGACAATTACAAATCAAACAAGCAAGAAAGGCAAAAGGTTCAGAAAGTGAGATATGCAGAAATAGTTATTTTTACAAGTCAAGTGACTTTGCTCTTAGGAGCAAAACTTGCCCCTTTCAAAAGTGTAACCATTTCTACTGGAGTTCCATCAACATGACTCATATTAGACATCCACTTCTTAGTTCAACCTGATATAACCTGACACATGTGCAAGCAGTGTGATGGCAGGATACCAATGTTTGGTACTCCTAAAACAGACAGCTGTTTCACTCAGCTCTCATTTAAAGTCCATAAAAATTGGTTGTATGCTGTGAGCAAATGACAGCAGGACAGAGGCCAAAAGAATGCTCTTCAACAAGGTGGAAATGTTGTTTTCTTAGTATTTGTCATGAACTATGTTGAAGTGCCAGAGTGATTTCTTTGCAGCCTTCTAGCAGAGTGGAAGAGAACTGAAGACAGCAGCACAGATTTTCCTCTGTCTCCAGCAATTCATCAGCCTGATACCAATCTCTGAAATGTCTAGCTGTTGTTCTTCTCTGAAAACACAATATAGCTAAGATAAACAGTTTTACTTTACAGAGAAAGGACAGAAAGATAAACACAGGTTCTAAAACAGCAACTACTTTTTTTCCCCTCTGAAAAAAATTGTTACAAGAAATGGAAATTCACTGAGTAGAGAAAGCAATAGAGATGTCATTTCTTGGTCTTGGAACAACCAACGACTGAATTTTATTTGCTACAGGAAAAGATCAGCTATTTAAAAAGTTCGGTGTATGTCAGATTATCTATAAGATAAAATCTCTGTGCAGAACATCAGGAAGTACTCCGATAAATTTATTTTTAAAAATAGTTTTTGCTTAAATAAATAGTCTTCATCTTAAGAGGAGTTGTCCCTTTATTGAGGGTGGTTGGGTTAAGGATAAATAACAATTAGCTATTTCACCAGAAATTAGAGACCAGAAACAAAAGAGGAAGATGATAACAGCAAATGAAATATTTACCAGCTAAAACAACAGTAACATTAGAAACATATAAACACCTCTAAAAAACCAAAATATTTACTGCAGGACAACATTTTGCCTCTTCAGTGAGACCAGTACTAGCTTCCTTCTGTAAAATACTTCCTTAATAGGCTTCCTTTAAAACCAGAGGGAGTAAAAGAACTTAAAATGAGCTCATTTTTTCTGTTTCAAAGCTGAAACTGCACTCCGTTCTGAAGTGTAGCAAAACAGGTCAGAATACCCAGCTGGCCTTTCTTGTTTCATTCTTTTTTAATTTTCTTCTCACCTAGAGAAAGAAGTTTATTTGTGCTGTATCTTGACTTTTTTTATATACCAGGGACATATCCATGAGGATGATCTAATCTTACCTTGGACATCTCCAAGTTTGCTTTCTAAGTATAGACTAGACACCTTTTGCTCATCATAGCCCGAAGACAAAAACAGAACAGAGACAAAACAATTCTCTGAGAACAGCCTCTGACAGGCTTTGAATATTCTGAACAAACTGACATAATTAAATAAGTTATCCTGTGCACATTTCTGCTGTACCTTGTCTTCATACTAAATTAGATGTAAATGCTCACCTGTGCCCTTCCTTGCACTGGTTTCCTTGCCAAGCAAACTTCACTGAAGCAGAACTACTCACAAAAAGTCTGGTTAGTTGCAATTAGAGATAACTGAGATGATCTGTTATCGTAAACAGCTGACATAATTAGTTGTCTCCAAAAAGGCATTAGGGAGATTTTCAGACCTGAATGACTGGAGTTTTATATGATGATTTCATCAAAACTCACTCAAAATAAATGTCAGCGTCTGGCATCTAACATGCTATGATTTGCTTGCATTACATCAGATGATTCGCATAATTATAAAAATTGAATGATGTGATCTTTCACATCAGCATTAATCCCTTACGCTGTTGAAGGCTTCTATCTACTTATTCAATTTCTCCTACGTGTGTGAAATAGGTAAGTTAATTACTGGGCAGATAAAGCTCCCGAGGGGGAAAAAACAAAAAATTTAAACAAAAAACAAACAAACAAACAAAAAAAAAAAAAAAAAAAAAAAAAAAAACAAAAACAAAACAGGTGGGAATTAGTCAACTGGAATGAAAGTCTACATTAATAAAGACTCTAAGGACAATAATTAAAAACCCATGTAACTCCCCATTGTACTGCAGAAAATAATTACGATTTTGGATGCTATTTGTTGGCTGTTTTTGTTTCTCTCATAAAAGTTGGTTGGGATTTCCACTGTGAAAACTACTTAAAAAGAGCCCCTACTTCAACTACTAAATGTTCTATTAACTGAGTCAATGTGATGCTTTTTGACTAGTCTTCTTAACAAATGTTGCTTTAGATTTTGAAAGTAGACTTTATTAATATTAATACAAATTTTCTCTATTCTAAAATCTGTCCAGTTATGTAAGATTTGGAAAATACTTATCGATTATAATAACTATTAGATTTATTTCCTATTTTCTATAAAACCTTCTATATCATATTTTCAAAAATAGGTAAAATTCCAGGATGGTTTTGCAGAATTAACCTAAACTCAAGTTTCTGATTTTTTATTTTTATTTTTTTGGGTGAAAAAAAATACTGAAGTCCATATATTCAGAAAACAAACAAAGAAAAAACAACAACAAAACAATGGAAGATTATAAACACACACATTTAGTTTGCTTTATAGAAATCTTAGAATTAGTTTTCCATGTATTATGTTACAAATTCTAGTACACTTAGGAAATCAGCAGGAATAAGACTGTTCATTTTTGGGGGCATTTTGAGGAACAACACCCAGAAAAAAATGGACAGAATCCAGCTCAGGAATGATGCCTTTGAAACAAAATCTGCAGTGTGGAAATGAATAACTACTAGAGCACAAGGCTGCCAACTGTGGAATTCAACATTCCACATTTCACATAACCATAAAAAATGAAGAGAACCCATGTTCAAAGGCAAACGTAGTAAAACATTATATTAATTTTACAATAAGCACATTATAGGTCAAGCATGTCTAAAAGTTCCCAAAGCAAACTGCAACAATGTCACTGAAAAATATTTAAAACTGAACAATGTAAGCAAAATACAATAACAGAAGAAATTTCTGTTGCCTCTCCTGTCTCCTCATTATACTTTGAGTAGTAGATGAGGTAGTCTGAGGCATGTATCAAACTCTCTTCCTTTACCTGATCTCAGTTCCAGTCATTTAACTCATACTAACTAAAATGCAACTCATAGTAAGGGTTCGTTCATTTTTGTGCCACTTCCTTTGAGATTTAACACAAGTAATATTTGTTAAGCTACAAAATTTCTATACTTTGTGTTTTATATCTTCTTTCTTTTAAAAAGTAAAAAGGTTTATTGCAATATTCACCTTAATTCCCAAACTCTAAGGGATGGATTTTGTTTGTGATGTAGAAACAGAGGTTCCTTAACTCCAAGGGTCCAGTGCTACAACATAGCAGCAAATATTGGATTTGAGTTCACAAAAGATGAAGTACATGTGTGGTTTTTTTTTTGTTTTTGTTCATTTTACAATAGTAATGACATGAACAAAAAAAAATAATAATTTCCAGGTTGCCATAATTCCTGAATAGTATTCCCACCCAGGAGAACTAGAAACATCCACTTCTGTTATGAATGTCTTCAGCTCTTATTGTAATAACTAGAGAATAAAATTCCAAAGTAAGGAGATCTCAGCATTAACTTATGACAGAAGTTAGAGAAATTTCAAACTAAAAGAAGGAAAATTTACATTGGATATAAGTAAGAAGACTTTTTATAATAAAGGTGGTGAGGCACTGGCACAGGTTACCCAGAGATGCGGTGGATGCCATATCCCTGGAGACAGTCGAGGTCAGCTCTGAGCACCTGTAGGTGTCCCTGATCATTGCAGGGGGGTTGGACTAGAAGACCTTTAAGTGTCTCTTCAGTCTAAAATGGTTCTCTGATTCTACGACAAGATCTACCAGAAAGTCTAATAGGAGAAGTAATAGATAAATATAGCTAAGATGGTCTTGTTTTTGCTGGCTTTTTTTCCCCTGAAATGTTTTCACAGAATCACAGAATTTCAGGAGTTGAAAGGAACCACAAGAGATCACCAAGTCCACTCCTCCTAATAAAGTAGATACCCTGCAGTAAGTTGCACAGGTGGGCATCCAAACAGGTTTGAATATCCACTTCTCTGGGCAACCTGTTCCAATGCTTTCTCACCATTACCATAAAAATTTCTGCATGTTTGTGTGGAACTTCCTACATTCAAGTTTTAGGCCATTACTCTTTGCCTATCACTACACACTACTAAGAAGAGCCTGGCCTTATTCATTTGCCTTCCATTTCCCTTTCAATATTTACAAGCATTTATCAGATCCCCTATTAATCTTTTTTCCCCAGGCTGAACAGGCCCAAGTCACTCAGCCTTTCATCATATGGGAGATACTCCAGGCCATTTATCAACTTTGTGGCCTTTCACTGGACTCCTAGAAGATCCCTGTCTTTTTGAACCAGGAAGCCCAGAACTGGACACAGTAGTCTAAATGTGGTCAAAGGTACACAACAACCACCACTCTCTCTGCATCTACACAGACAGTTATGACACTTTTTAAATTATTACTCATATTCATTAGTTTATTATCCACTATCTGTAATGCTACAATTTGTAGTTTACATTATTTTTCCTTGATGCAACAATCATAAATCAGGCAAGAGCAAATTCCAAGCACCTAACAGCACTGACAAAGGAGGAAGTGGTAGAGGGAGAGAAAAAAGGTAGAACAAGTAAGGGAGTTTATGTAGTCAATTGATTTGCCTATAGTGTCAGCAATATCAGTATATTTTGCAAGCCTTCTCCTGGTTCCCACATATTTGTTCCACTTAGAGGACCTTAACAACTCTCAAAACTTCCTCCTTCAGTAAATTTCTTAGATGTTACCATGCAAAGAGATCATCCAAGTTATGACCAGATTAATGAATAAAAAAGCAGAATCAACTTTCTACGTATGTAATAGAAATCTAGAGAGCTAAGTAGCTGCTAGGAACATGATGCCTGGTTCTATCATCACTTAGTAGGTGGGATTCAGATAGCAATCACTGGAGCATAGCAAGATTTCAGAAAGGCTCTGAATTTATGAGACTCCCCACTTATACATAATTGAAAGATAGAGAACGCTAGAAAGGATTCCAAGATCTGTGATTGTAATCATGCAAAACTCACTGGTTTTGGAACTTGTGAGTGGCAGACATTTTCTTTGTTTAAACTAACATTTCACAGCAACTTATCTCAAAAAGACATTGTAGTGTGAAGACTGTTTTATAAATTTACAACTCTTTGATTGCTTTTAGCCTTCAGTCCCTGCTGTACCAACATACAGGGTGTGAATTCATGCATCACAATTCACATTCACTTACATATACATATTAATTGAACATGTCATCAAAATCTAGTGTAAAAATCCCAAGACTGACAATGCATTCTTGTCTTTGAACAAGCTATTGCTCAAGCAGCAACATTGTGAATAAGCCATAACATTAAATACATGTTCTAAAAGATCTCTGAACACCATAATGAAATAATAGCATAAATATCCCTGGTATATATCAAGTATGGAGACAAAATAAACTATCATGCTTCAGGGCATAGATCACCTAAGGCTTTACACTCAGACTGTAAAAGTTAAAAGGATTAAATTTGTTATTTCATGAATGTGCACTGCCTAGCACCATGGACTCACTGGATTCCTACAGAAGTACCAGCCTAGACGTGGTAACAAAAAAAATACCATGCCAAAACAAGACAAAACAAAAAAACCCAAAACATAAAAACAACGAACTGTGATAGTTGCAACAATGGTTATTCTTAGCAAGCGTATAACAAAACCTTTCACTGTATGTTGGGAAGTTCACATGTTAATTTCTTGCACTCTTCTGAAATATCAGTTATTACAAAATGCTGTTAAAATACCTCCAGCATCACACTCAAATTTGATTTCCCAACTATCCACACAAACTATATTTATACTAGTAAGATTTGAGAGAAGCACACCTGTTAGTCAGTTAGGGCTGAGAATGAACCACATTAAATTCATTTCAGGAGCTTGTTTTTGATCTAGTTCTGTTTTGGTCCTGTTAACCTGATTCCATTATCATTTCCAGGTACAATGCCAAAGAACACTCATTGGTTCATTTTGACCCTCATAATATTCTTTTCCTGTGATACAAGGACACTTCATGATGCAATCCAAAAAGTGGTTAGAGGGGTTAACTGGATGATTAGCTTCAAAAGCATGCTCCTGACCTGAAGTAAATTGCTGTTGTAGACATACTAGTCTTGGCCTCAGAGTGCACTCAGAAGTATCACTGAAGTGTTCCATCTGGAATGCCTGAAGGAAAATCCTAACAAGTCCCAGGTGTCATGAAGCCTTCTTGTGCACCCTTTGAAGCCACCAGGAAAGCTTATACTCTAGTGGCTCACAACATGGAGCAACCTGAAATGCAACACAGCTGTGAGCATGTTCCAGTGCTGGTTGTCTCTTCAAAAGCAGTGTGGCAAAGGCAGCACACAGTGCTCTCTCATTTGTTAGCCTTTCTGTGTTACCACCCTAGAAAGAAAATGCCTCCTTAAGAGGAAGCCTTTTTTAGAGAAATCCCATTTAATCTCATTATCAGAGACTAAGTAACAAATTTGTCTTTAGAAGATCTTATTCTCTTACTGACAGATGGAAGGAGGCCTAGGCAGACCATCACGTCTTTCCCTTTTGTTCCATCTGTTCTCAGACAATATCAAACCTTCTCCTGTCTTGCCTGGAGTTCTCCTTTCCAGTAATGGAGGCTGAGCCCCAAGACCTAGTTTGCCATGCATAAGAAATCTGTCCAGCAGAAAGACACAGCATAATTTAGGACATCAATACAATTTGATGCCCACCTCAAATATGTGCACACAACCTAAGCGTGTCTATGTCCAACATGTGCTCAGACATGCTAGACTCCAACCCAGACATGCTGTTTCTGAACATCCAGTATAGTTATTATGCAACAAAACAGGAGCAGATGGGAATAAATTAGCATTTGGGAATGGTCTTCACAAAGATACAAACCAAAAATCATATCATTGTCAAAGGCTGACCCCCTTAGTATCTGCCTGTATTTGTATTTGTGTTTTTTAGTTCTGAAAATCTGAGAAAGACTGAAAAGCTGAGGACACTTTGGGGTGATCTTGTGAGCAGCTGTTGTAGTGAACCACCTCACACAGTATGTACAGATTCACACAGAATCACAAAGAATGCTCCAAGTTTGGAAGCAACCTCTGAAAATCATCTGGTTCAGCCTCCATCTGTGCTCAAGTAAGATTCTACATAGCATGTTGCATACAATCATGTCCAGGCAGTTTTTATCTGTAGTGAAAAAGACTCCACAGTCTCACTGGGTAACCTATGAGAGTACTCTCTCACCCTCACAAGAAATTTTTTTCATCATATTCAGATGGAACTTCTTGTTGTCCAGTTGATGCCCATTGCCTCTTATCCTGTTGCTTAGCACCACTGAAAAGTATTTGGCCCCAGCCTCTTTCCATCCACCCTTGAGTTATTTGTATACATTGATAAGATCTCCCATCAGTCTTCTTTTCTTCACCTTTCCTCATAAGAGAGATGATCCTCTGTCCATGGACTTCACTGGACTCCACTGGAATCTCTCCAGTAGTTCCATAACTTATGCTAGCATAACAAGTGTTTAGCTGTTTGCATAACATGAGACTCCTAAGCCAAAATTCCCACCAGATATGGTTGCTTAAAAGAGTCAAGTCTCTTCATATTGCCTGTTTGATTTTTTGTTTGTTTGTTTTTGTATTCTAAAATGTAGAGTTAAAGCTGACTGTTTAATAAACTTCTCTTTTCTAAGGAGATAGAAACTCACGTGCCATTGTTTTACATACTTTCTGGACACTGAGTCTTGGTATTGCTGTTATTTGGGATCTCACTATGTAGGTCAGAGAGGAGAAACATTATATTGGTAACAGTAATGTAGATTTATCCTCTTCATGGAAAAAAATGTCTGGACTGACCACATGTCATCTGCTGACTTTGAGCCTGGGGAAAAAAATTCCAGAATTTCTGAAGACTATCATACAACACACACATGCATTTGTTACTAACACTAACAGCATAACAGCAGCAGTTCCCAACAGATTTCTCTGCATTCCTGGATCCTGTGAACTCTTGCTGGGCCAGGCCTATGAGCTTCTTCCAAAAAGTGAAATACTAATCTACTCAGTGACTTGCCACTAAGATGAAGGAAGTGTCAGGGCAGTGGCATGTGTTGGTCTAGAAGTAAAGCCAAAAAGAGACATCTTTCATCATAGGAACTAAAGCCCCTGGGGCATTAGGCAATATCACCTTGTCCTTTGATATCTGCCAGGTACACATGAAAGGTGGTCTTTAGTGGATTCAAGCCCTGATAGACTTCTGTTGTCACTCTTCCACTTTCTTATGCTATGAAATACATGTAGATAAAATTGCAGATTAGATAATCTCATGTACAAGAAAAAGTGTTTCTTGAACATAAAGAAGCACTTTACTCTGTGAGTGACTAAGCAATGGAACAGGCCTCCCAGAGAACTTGCGAAATATGCTTTCTTGGAGATATTCAAAAGCTATCTCAATATGGCCTTGTTCAACCAGTTCCAATGCAGCCCTGCTTGAGCACAGATACTGGATCAGATGGCGTCTAGAAGTCCCTCCCAAACCCAGCTATTCTGTGATTCTATGATATTCAGATACACTGAGGAATCACGTGGTACCAGACAGAGCAGGCAAGCAGAGTTGGACTGGACATGGAAGGGTTGACTATAGAGATTTGTAGCCTCATTGCCTATATGAGAGACAATGTCAGCATAACTAAGGTGAACTGATGAACAGTGTTGTTTATCTGGTCTTTGTGTTCCATACCAGAATAGTAGTATATCTGTGAACAGAAAGACCTCTGGTCTGAGAGAATATTGTGGCTTATAAGTGTATTATATATATCAATCTTTATGATAGTCTTTAAAAAGTCAAGAAACATTACTATTTATGGGAAGACAGATTCATTAGAAATTTATTTGCATATGTAAATTAGAGTTAAAGCAACATCAGAGTAATAAACTGTAACATACAGTTCATAATCCATACTGTTCAGCAAAGCATAAGAAAACAGAATAGTGGGTCAATGAAAGAAAAACAGTTTTTCACTGTGAAACTGTATTGTCACCAATTGTTTTGCAGATAATTACTTCAATAGACATGTGCTCTTACTTTAAGTGCTTTGTGGAACTCGTGCCAGTGTGTTTATCACTGTAAAAATCACCAACAGTCCTTTGGGTCTTAATACTGTCCATCATTAATGTCACATTTGGTTGGACCGTCCAAGAACATTACTTATGTGCACATCATGGAACAAAGAATTTATGAAATTTGAATGAGTACAAAAATAAAAATACACATATTTGAGCAGCTCAATTAATAATCAAAACAGAGGTGATCATTCTTGACATACAAGGACATGCTGTCTTAAATAGTTGAAAAAAAAATGCTTTCACTCTGTCTTATTCAAGAAATCTTGGATTTAAATTAAGCACTGGCTTAATCCTTTTTTTGTGAAAACTAATATTTCTGCATCTTTTTTCTACATAGAGATATGAATTTTATAGTATTTGTTATATGTATGTGTATGTAAATGCACATATATATGTGCACACATAAGATCTGAGTATCTGAAGACACAGTTTTGAAACTAAAGGATTTGCACATAGGTCAGTCCAATCCTTTCTCAGTTGTGTTTTCACAGTGTACTTTCAGAGCTTTTGATATCTGTGTTTTAGCTCTAAAAAGTGGGGAACTGTGGGCAGAAGCATGAGTTAAACAAACAGAGGTGGGCACAAAAGGAGTTTGCTCAGGTTTGGGGCATTTGTTTTCAGGACTACTTGTAGACCAAGGTGAAAAGTGCAACTGGCTTCTTGGTCTGAACTGTAAACAAGCATGAAAAGGAGATTAGCTCTCACCATCAAGAAATGTTTGTGCTCTTGAATCGTGACAATTGAAAGGCAAATATTGAGATAAAAGGCCCCAGCTTGTGGTTTGTATTCGATCAGCTCTTAATATCAGGTAAAATTGTTACAGATAGATAAATTACTCATGTACTAGGTTTCGATTTCAATAAAGTAGGAAGAGGCGTTGATGTGGATAGTGTAAATATAAGCAGCAGACTCTCTTGTAACTGATCCCTCTTTAATCCTCCTCAATTGATGACAAATTGCCTTTTACACAATGCTTTGTGTGAAGGTAAACCCTTCAGATAACAGAAACTCACCAAGTCAGGGAGCAACAACAAGGGTCCACATTCCCACTAACCAGCCTAGCCAAACAAGTAAATACAAAGCAAATGCTTTGCACATGTAAGGATCCTTTCATTTTATTTTTTTTCCCCTGAAATATGGCTGCTGTGACCTGTGTGAAGTTTCTGTATGACTTTCTTTAAGCGTAGGTTGCAACAGTGTAAATAGATATACTGGTTTTATTTCAGTACAAGAGATTGCACTTTTAATGTAAAGCTTTTAAAAGAGATTTTCTCTTTTAAATCTCTGATTTTAATATGCATGCAAAGGCTCCCCGGAGCCAATTAACACCCTAACTCAACTCTGACACAGTAGGAGCTCACTGTCTAGACAACAGTCCTTTTAGAAGCAACAAGGGTCTATCAAAGGACTGGGGCAGAGTTCATGTTAAAGATAGTGACAATTCTTAACTGGAAAATAAATTTTTAGAAAGGTACAAATTTTGATTTACATGCACCATCAAGGCTAAATTGTTAATGACAATGATCATGTAAGGCCTTGAATATGAGTTTGAGGTACTTGGACTCAGTATCAGGGTTATTCTGAGAGGCAGGAATGGCATAATCATCCCCTCAGAAACACTGATTCAAAGCTCAAAACTACTTGTCTTATAGAAATCACATTGAACTCTTCCAGAAATAGACACCGCAGCACTAGAGAAACAGCAGAGGACAAATAAAATAAGAAATTTTTTTGTTAACTTAAGGGTAGCAAGTAAAGTTAGCTTAAGTCTGAACTGTTTGCTGAGTAATATGACGCATATGAGAAGTCCCTTGCAGTTTAATAGGGTAAGTAAAGTATACTATATACACAAATATTCATGGATTTCCAGCATGGTCGGGACCTGAAAGATTGCTAGTGTATAAAACTCTTTTGTCTCTATTTCTTATAAAGTGATATTGATATCCGCTTTGTAGCAAAAAGAAAAAGAAAGAAAAAAGGCTAAGGTGTTTCTATTCCTTCTGTTCAAGTCTTAGATTACATTTAACTTGATCAAAACCAGACTGTAGCCTGACCTGTGTGTATATAAGGAGGGTTAAAGCGTGTTTCTTATTGCTTCATATTGCCTACTGATACTATGGACAGCATTAGAAAATTGAATTCTGGTTTAAAAAAGCTACTTCGAAACAAGGCTCAAGCAACTGTAGACTTTGTATGTCATAGCCAGTGGTAGGTCTCAGAGGTTTCATATATTCTGTTAGTTGGTTGGATCCATCCCCTGGACATGATAGTAGAAGTCTCTGCAGCTTGTGTTAATTTACCTAAATTCTTTTTTTACCCAACAAAGGCGACTGAGCCTAGAAAGACACGGATTAAGAACAAACTCCTAATGTGAACATGATAGTAGGCAAAGGCCATGAGCATGCAGAAAAACATGTGATAAAGTACCAGTATTTAAACCCGTGTCTTGATTTGTTCTATTTACTGGTGTTTATGCAGCTACAACCTCCACAATGAAATTGTTCAATGTAACTTTCACAGGATATCCATAGCTTGAGCATTTCCAAGAATAACATGCAGTCAGCCAACGCCATGGAGGACCTCCAGTCTTTCCCTCAATGAGTCAGAGGCAAATGAAGCACAGGGCTCTGGAGAACAGAAGCTACATTTTCATTGATGAGAACCTCTGGTCGAAACAGTCTACATTTTTACAGATCTCCCCCTTCCCTTTCATTTATCCAGCATTTCAAATTCAGATAGCTAAATTTAAACAGCAGTAGGTATCTAACATAAGCTTTGTTTCTGAACTCCCATTAATAGTTAATGGCTGTGAAGTCAGTACAGTCAATGGAGGTTAGAAAGTTTTCTCAGCTGACCAAGGGCAGGTGTCTATCTAATTCACAGTAAGATGAAACTCTCCCTAAGCTAAATTTAGATGCTCAAATCCCTAGTTTTCAGTACCAGTGCAGATGTTTGGGGATACTCCTTTCCTGAGTGTAAGCCCATGCAGCACAACTATCTGAGAATGAAAGCCAAGACCTTGTGGTTAAAATATTAATATACGAGAATTTGCTCTTCCATATGTCTTAGTAAAATCAAATATCAAAGAATTTTCTTCAGACATCTCAGTAGTCTTCCCCTTTCTGGCTTACAGTGAGAGTAAACATATTAGTTCCTTTGCCACCAGTGCAATGCAAAGGAATAGATGTCTTCATTTGTTGAAAGAAAAATGTGTATAAAATGTGTTTGTTTGTTTGTTTGTTTTCCTCAATTCTACTTTGGTAAAGCAAGAAGCAGGACAGTAATTGTTACTTTTGTTGGCTTTCTTTATGAAAGGGAAAGATTTGAACTTCTTTATGGATCTTCCACCTTGATCATTGGTTCAGCTGGAGGAACTGAGGTGAGGATTAATGCTAGCCCAAGGGTAAGGGTTAAATGAAGAAGAAAAAATCATTGTTGAGACCACATATGATGAACCTGACCTCATCTGAATGTTTATTTATATTTCTGCTTACAGTGAGATCTAGGTAGCATATAAATATGGAGTGAGGAAAATAACTTTTATAAATGGATTTATTGTTTAAATCCATAAAACAGAGTAAATGAGGGAAGATTATCTCAGTGGTTTTGAGAAAACAGAAATTACTGAGGATTTTATGCTTTTTTTCCAGTCACACAGGAGATCTGTTATGTTTAGGAATTGATCCTGCATCTATGTAAATAAGTAATAAATAGAACTAATAATGCCACTTCCATCCACATTTCCATCAGTATATATAAAACATTTTATGTGATATTGCAAGAATTGCCTGCCTTTTGAATCAGTATGTACTCCTACTTAAGTGACTACTGCTGCCTTTACTATTCCTGTTATTTATGTGAAATCCTTCTTTAAAAGAGGATAACTTTTATGAAGACATTAAAGGAGTCTGTTTTAAAGTAAGACATTGCCAAAAGATGCCAAAAGATACCCAACCCAAATCAACTTTTATCTAAATTCCTAAGCATGATGTTTTAATTATATTTTTCTTTGTTTTTCAGTATTCTAGGGGAAAAAAAAAAAAAAAAAAAAAAAAAAAAAAAAAAAAAAGACATAAAGGCTAATCTGTTCTGAGAACATTCAGTCTCTCAGGCTGCACATTTATAAGGCTTCAAATCTATAATTTCTTTTTTCTCTCGATTTAAAGAGACCGTATTTCCACAAGAATCTCAATTGCAAAACTTGAATAAGTCCATAAGTTCTCAGGACTTTTTTCTTTTTTCACTACTTTTAAATGTTAATAAATGTTTACTGAGAACCTAAACTGATGAATAGCTCAAAATTTGTTACGGTATATATAATACTTGATTCTCTGTAGCTGTAATAGATTGACAGCTTGGAATACATTATAAACCTGAGATCACTTGGTGTAGATTTTTTTCTAATCAAAAAATATTATATGAGAGCTGATTATTATTTTTTCATATATGTAGAGACTTTTTTTATAATTGAATTGAATATTATTCAGTTGAGATAATTTGCAAATATAAAATAAAAAGAAAGCTTTCATCTGTCTTGTCTTTCAGCAAATCTCTTGGCAAGGTGGACTGGCTGATTGGCAGAGCTCAGAGGGTTGTGAACAGTGGCACACGGTCTGATTCGGGGCATGTAGCTAGTGGGGCTCCCCAAGGGTTTATGCTGGGCTTGGTCTTTTTTATTATCTTCACTGATGACATGAATATAAGGATAGTGCAAGTTTGCTGATGATACAAAGCTGGGAGGAGTGGTTGACACACCAGAGGGCTGTGCTACTGTTCAATAAGACCTGGACAGGCAGGAGAGTTGGGCAGGGAGGAACCTGATGAGATTCAACAAGGGCAAGCATAGGGTCCATCACATGGGGAGGAATAACTGTATGCATCAGTATAGGCTAGAGGATGACCTGCTGGAGAGGAACTTTGAAGAGTAGGACCTGGAGGTTCCAGTCGGCAAGTTTTCCAGCTTTAGATAGATCTTCAGTAATGCGAGTTTGGACTCAGGTAGGATACAGTGATTTCACATTCTTGAAAAACTCTTGAAAAGCTCTTGGAAACGAAGCCAGCATTCAAATATTGATTAAATGTAGAGAGGTTTTGTTTGAGAAGGACCATCAAGCTGTTGCAGCAAATTTCTCTTCCAAATAGTTCCACTTTTGTCTAAATATCTTACTTCTACTGAAAAAAAGAGATAAAGTTACCCCTTTTTTAGCGATACTAGCAACATTTTGTGTTCCATTTTGACTTAATATAAACTTAAATAAAATAAGAACACTGGAGAAGATATCATTCTCTATGTTAGTGCATGATACAGTCTGGTTCTTAGCTGTAAATCTCAAAGGAATCCTATAGTTAGTTTCAAGCAAAATTGTAGAACAGTTCTGTAGATCATCAGTGAAACATAAAACATTTCTGAGTGCTCCACAATAAAAATGAGTCATAAATGACTTTAAAAAATACTGTAGCTGATGTTATTTAATCTCCAACAAAAATGTCATGATAAATGCATCATCATCATAGATATCATCACCATCACAGTTAAATATCTATCTTAGTTGTGGATTCTGTCACGAAATTACTTCTCAAAATCTTTTCTTTGGAACTTCTTTTGTGAAATGTCATAATTTCTAAGCAATTAATATCTTGAAATCATAAACCTTGATGTTAATGGGTAGCATTAATCTCTCTGACATCTTCTGAACGGATAACATGGTAAGATCAAGAAATCAAAGGGATTTCTGGAAGGTGTGAAGAATAACTTCTTGGTAGCAATACAGTGGGCCAAAAGAAAGGCTGATTCACATCTGGATCTGGTATTCACAGGCAAGAGCCAGTTAATATCAAAATCAGTGGTCATAGGTAGTGCAGTCTCTGTCCTGGGATGTTGTCAAGACCTGACTAGCTAAAGCCCTGATCTGATCCCATAGATGACACTGCTTCTATCAGAAGCTCACACTAGAAACCTCCAGAGATCCCTTCCCAACTAAGTTATTCCAGGATTCTATGCAACACATAATTGTATACTAGCTTTTCACATAATTTAGGAAGAAAAAGTCATGTTCGTATCTGTTGGTTTTAGTTATTTCTACTGGAGAACTTTGCATATGAAGGGCTTTAATTCTCATTGTTACTTTCATCATTTCATAGTTTCACATTCTGTTTTATTTAGTTACTGAAGCTGATTATAAGTTACTAGGTTGGTTAATTAAATCCACTCTACCAATAAGCAAGTTGAAAGGAAAAAAAAGCAAAAGGCTGTTAATCAAAACACAGGATCACTCAGTGATATTAGCAAAGCCAAACACACACACACATACACACACACACACACACAAAACAAAACACACAAAAAAAGCAAAACTTTGTATCTTCATAAAAGTGAATTGAGCTGGGAACAAAGAGAAACAGGCTTTTCAAAAGCACAGCTGGTTTATTTCCCAGTGACAAAATATACAAAAAGAACACAGGCCTTAAATATCTAAGGAAAGGAAAGATGTTTTAGCAGCTTGGCCTTATCCTCCATTGCCTGTCTAGAGTCGGGCTTCTTTGAAAGTGTACATGACCATAGTGGAAAAAAAAAAAATAATTCAGTGTGGAGGATTACTTTTCCTCCCTCTCTGAAGTGAACTGGTTGTTTCAGAATTTCCAGTGCAAAGTAAGAACGATCTCTTATTCAGTGTTTCTCATAAAGAGTAAAAATAACTCCTCTTCTGGCCATTATCATTCCAGAAGCAAACAAACAAACAAGCAAAACAAGCAAACAAAAACTTTTCAATCTTGATCTTGTAGCTTTGAAGTCAGTGGGAGCAGATTCACAGTCTGAAAGTGCAATGTTTTGGCTAGGTGTTTTCTGACAGATACTCACATCATTACTGTCTATCAGTAAGGACAGAGCTCATACTTGTTAAAAAAAGATTTCTTGTTTGTTTCTGAAGGCTCTTGGAGACTGGAGGAAATGACTTCTATCCATATATCTGTCTAGACTAGACTGCTTCTACTGAAATCTGTAGGAAAGTGTGACTTGATCTCTGTAGCTTTCAAATGGGTTGGATCTAAGATGTTTCCTGCATCTGTTATGACTGTGTCCATATTAGAAATTTAAATGTGCTCACAGTTGTTCTCTGGCACTACTGCTAACCAACGCAGAAACGCCTGCATCCATTTTATTGAAGTGTGCCCAGCTACTGAGCAGCCACATCCAGGTGCCTTTTAAAAAGATCCTCTAGCCTCAGCTTTTTCCATAACTGTTCTGGACAGCACTGAGGCTAACCTGGGTCAAAACCAGCCAGGTACCATCCTAACTGCACTATAGGCAACAAAGTGGCAGGACTTGTTCTGCTGTACTGTTTAATTTATTAGTGTGTATAACTTCAGGGTGCAATTCATCTACCTTAATTTAGACATTTGAAAGTTCAACATTTAAACCTCTGCTGGTTACCCTGGCTTCCTGTTATACTCAGTGGAAGCAAATTCAGGCCACAATTCATCTGACCTGTCTTGTATACTTAGCTCAAACAAGATGGATGGTAATCTAGGAATGCCCATTTTTTCTTCTGGCTATAAAGCAAGCCTGAGGTCATCAGGTCAGACCTAGACTTCTAACTATTAAGTACCTGAGATAAGGTGAGGCAGATATCAGACTAATACAATTTTATAAGCATATCTCCCAGGTTAAGATACCTTTTAAAGACCACGTAGACTAAATCACAGTTTTTACTCAGGAAAAACAATGTAAATACTTACAGAGACGTTTTGCTGTCAGAAGAATTAAACATTTTCCCACAGAGTAGAACAGAGTGTGGAAGGATAAAAATATTTTTTTCTGGAGTGGCTGCCCAGAGATATTTAAGAATATATTCTCTCACATCTCTCCCATGAATATGATAGAATTTAACAGCAGCTGTGCTACCTTCAGTCTTGTTCTAAGTATGGATCAAAACTCATCTCCTTCATGTTTTTGTCAAGTGGAAGCAAGGCTTGAGTGCCAAAGAGGATCTACATAAAGCTGTAAGGCTTCACTTCTCATCCGAAGAAATGAAGAATTAGAACTGAAGAAGTTTGGGCAGCTGTAGAAGAGGGCAAGGTGAGAACTCTGCTCTCATGCAGTATAATTGAGACAGTTTGGCTTAAGTTTCATTAATAATGCCTCTTCCACTCTGACCTTCAGTCATAATAAATACCTGGGAACCATAGCTGTTGATTACATTTGCAGTTGATGCCAAGTTATATCATTTCTATTACAACTAATGTAAAGAAAATATTTGTGTCTGAAAATAATTTATACTGTGGCCTATACCCATTTGTTTTGCAACTCTTAGCCCTTTTTACCTTTATTAGATATTTTTCTAATGATAATTAACTGAGAAAACATGACCTAAGTGAAGTTATCAAAGGACAGCAATTATGGGAACATGTACTATATTATTCCAATTAGGTAACTGCTCATGGTGGTTTCACTTGGTAACAGCACAAAACTACCGTTCAGCCCACTATTCCCACTGTTACATTGATAAATTATTCCAAAGCTGCCTTTCGTTCGACAGGTCTGTTTTTGGACAAGGGCCAGACAAAACAAAATCACAAGATTTATAAGTACCGCAGTGGGAGGGTAAAGAGGATCTGAAGGGCATGAGCCCTGCTCTGTCTTCTTAGAAAAAAAGAAAAGAAAAAAAAAAGAAAAAAAGAAAAACCTGAAGAAAAATACTGCTAGTGGATCTAATCCTAAGGACCCTATTGAGTGTTTTACCAGCTAACATTTAGACAAGTTCTTGAAGCCATTAGTATGGATATATCTGAAAAAAATACACAGTTGAGGGTCAAATGGTGATTTGTGATCTTCATTGTGGGAGGACGTGAGAGTAGCAGCTCTGGCAAAACAGTATTTCCCCACACCAGCTTTCCTTATGTATGAAGGAGGCTGTGAAACAAAAAGTAGAAAGCAAGTATCACTGTGACGTATTTCAACTATGGATCACCTTGAAATGCAAAGAACTGGCATCGTGTGTTCTTCTGATATAGAGACAATAAGCATTGATGAAATTAGTGGTATCCTGTGCTTCCCCTTCCTCCTTCCTTACTAAGCAATGACATAAATATTACCAAACCCATTATGGAGGAAGATTTTTGGGTCACAGACCTTTTCAGAATGCGTTGGTTGAAATGAAATTGGAGGACTTCATTCTCCAAAATCTGGTGAAGGTCCTTTCATCATAAAATACCACAGTCCTGGGAAAAGATGCCTTCAGTAGCAAAATTCTTTAAAAAATAAAGTAGCTTCTTTGAAACAATGTGGTCTCAGAGAGAAAATAACAAAGACAAAGGAGCAGAATAGGAAGTTAGCACTATTGTAAGAGGTTAACAGACATGATCTTACAATTAAATATATTTACCAGAGAAATTTGAACCCCGTTATTCTCTGGCTTATGCTACATAAGGAAGAACTGTTTTACATCATCAAAGACAAAAACCAGGTCTATAGGTAAGCCTTAAGAATAATAAACATCCTGAATTCAAGAATAAGTCTGTCAAATGAAGGGATATTGATTTTGGAACAAGGAATATTATGTCAAACAACATTAGTTTAATTGATCTGAATTTAGTTTAAGTACTAAAAGCATTTATATACAAACAGCAAATGAAAATTAACTGCAGCTGAGTCCCTTGGTTCTCAGATTATACAATATGCACAAGCAACTGAAAGCCCTTGTAGGAATCCCAGCAATACAGTCTGTGTTTTATTCCCATAGCATGACTCAATAGAAAAGCAATATGCTTTCTTTCAAAAAATATGAATATTTAAAGCCATGTTTTGACTTTTAAAAATACACAAAACTTTTCCTTTCCCTGAAAGAATTTATAATAAAATGCAGAAAAGATGCTGTAACTATGATCCTTGCTAAAATGGCTGACTTCAAATATTTCAACTTCTACAGTGAGCCATCCGGCAAAACTCCATTCCTTCTGTAGCAAAGGCAAACAGATTTGGTTGTTCTTATTACTGTTTCTTCTACTCTCATGCAGAGACTTACATTACTTAAATACTTCACATAAAGGTTCACATTCATAGGAACTGATATATGGATCCACAAAATATCGATTGATAAAACATGTTGCTGTTGTTACCAACAGTGGAAATGCAGATTTATTTCTGTAATGTTTCATTTTGTTTTGCAAAATACCCTGATTATTTTCCAAGTGGAAATGTTTTTGCACAGCTTTCAGATTCAAAAGAATTAGTGATATATAGTAGAGACTTCACAATGTTTCTGTATAGAGAAAGAAGTCCAGCTGCACCTGGCATTTTCAGGTGCCTGACCTACCTCTTCAATTAGGATGATTGACCTAAAATTTCTTGACCTAATTTTTGTGAACATGTTCAGGCTCAATCACTGACAGTTCAAAAAAGTTGAAAGTTTTAAAGTTCTACATCTAACCACATTATTAATTATATTAGTCTAGTATAAAATATCAATATTCATAAGATACAATGATTATTCAGTTTTGAGTATAGAAAACAAACTTTCTTCACTAATAAAATTACCCAAGACTTTTCAGATAGACTGTGTCTGACTTAGGCACACATGACTTATTTTGAATGTCTTGAGAATCTATTCTGTCTGCAGTAAATGACAGCTTATAGGGTAAATATCAGAACCATTATCTGGATCTAAGCTTTTAGACTAATAACAGATCTTTTAGGTCTCCAGTGTTCTGGTTTTTACCTCCTTGCTTTGAAATCAGTGTAAATACCAAAGAAATGTAGGCATAGCAATCTTTTCCTGAGTAGTAACAAGACTGTAAAAATATTTTGCATTCATAACACTCATTAACCATATATCACAGTGAAATGTTAGGTGAACACAAAAGGATTCCATTTCTTAAACAGCAGTGCCAAGTTTACTTCCAAGACTTCTGGTTCAGATTATGTCAAAATACAATTTGTGCATTTGCTGAAAAATTTAATGGGTAAATATCTCGGCATTCCACTTCCAGTCCCTTTTAGGCTTTGTCCCAGTAAGTCAGTTGTTTGACTTTCTAAGGAACAGTTCACTATTTTCACTAATTACTTACAATTGATCTACTTCTTCCTTGAAATGTTTCCTTACAAGGTTTGAGCCTTGGTTAAGACAGTGGTTGGGAGTCCATGAGTTAACCAAGGAATTTTGATCTCCCATAGTGAACAAACCAGGAACAAATAAAACCCTAAAATTAATGATGTCACAGAAAAAGGCTCATTACAAACCTGATGGACATTAGCGCTGAAAGGTATTGAGAGGAAAAAAGCTTGACAATTCTCATTTGGTCCTTACAAGAGTTGTGGGATCTCTTACCTGTGAGTTTTTCTTAGCTATCCAATATATGCCCAAGAATTCATGGGCTAAAGTGGCATAAAGACATGTGTTGTTACTACTCTCACCCTAAGCTCATTTGCAACAATTTCTGTAATATTTTAGAAGTCTAACTAACAGGGTAAGAGTTAACTCTGTGTACTAGCTTTAGGCCAAATCTTTCACTTAATTAAATGAAGTACCAGTTTACATTAGTCATAGATTCACTTCCAGTCTTTTCTAATTTGTGAGAAAGCTACTATTATGGACATATATGTACATAAAGACACCTGTCAAGAGGTCAGTAGTTATCAGTAAAGTATCATATCTTTTTTCTTTCCAATTTTCTCTCAGTCAGAACTGTGTTGAAGAATTCCTCGCTGTAAACCTATGCAACCTATAATCTGCTCCTTTAATGACTGACTTATCTTTTGTTATTGCTGTGATGAAAACTTCCATCCAATAGCAGCTTGTCAGGCAGCGATTTGTTAATATTGATTGTCTGAAAATTATTCTTACAGAAAATCCCAAATAAAACATACCGTGACTCTTACAGTCTTGCTTTCCCCTCTCACATTTTTAGGCCTCCCATTTTTCTTTTCCATACTTCTGACTGTTTTGAATTCCATTTGATTTTTCTGTTAACACAGAGACTATTAATTGTCATATGTATATAGCAACCAGAAACTAACTCGTGGTCAAAACTCTGCTGAAGCCACAGCAGTTGTATCACTGAATTCACAATGCAGAGAGATGTCTGGACGGCTTTGAAATGCTAATTACCAGTTTGCAGTTGTTCTAACGTGAAAGCGTAGATTGAAGAGCAAAGAGCTGAGGTGGACTCTGAGGTTATGTTTACAGTGGCAAGTTCTAGGACCCAGGCCCAGGTACTAGAAATATTTTTCTTGATTGTTAGGGCACATATTTCATCAGCCTGCCTAGCATTCTCCAAGAAGAAATGCCTATCAATCACAGTTCACAATGGTCAGTATAGATTGTATCTAATTGTCAGAGATTTTAACACCATGGATTAGCTAGACTGTAAAAGTTGGTCTCCATGCCAGAGGACAAGGCCTGGCACTGCTAAACTACAGGTACAGATGCAGCTATCAGGCATGTAACTAAAGCCAGAGAGTTTGTGTTACAGTAATGCAGAGTCAAGGAACTGCAAAGCATGGATGACTTGGTCTTGGTACAGTTCAACAAGTCTGGCTTAGAATCATAGAATCACCAAGGTTGGAAAAGACCTAAAAGATCATCCAGTCCAAGTGTTCACCTATTACCAATAGCTCCCACTAAACCACGTCCCTCAACAGAACGTCCAATTGTTCCTTAACACTCCCAGCGTTGGTGACTCCACCACCATCCTGGGCAGTCCATTCCAGTGCCTGGCCACCCTTTCTAAGTAATATTTCCTAATGTCCAGCCTGAATCTCCCCTGGTGCAGCTTGAAACCATTCCTTCTAGTCCTTTCTCCCTGTCACCCTATCATCGACATATGTTCAACACAGGCACGATTCTAAATCTCCAGGTTAATATTATCACAATGAAAATTAAGTTCTAGTGGATGTACCTTTTTTAACGATGTGTAATGATCACAGCTAAGCATGAATTACCTGCCATGTGGGATGCATGCTCTTGATTACCACCTTGCTAAGTTTGGCATCAAGTTTTTGAATGCAGAAGCAAAGAGTTCCTTTATGGGACCTCCTACAGGCAGCAGGGGTGGTGTAGAAAACATTTTGCAAAAGAAATATCTTTTGGTCTCTGATAAAACTGGTTCCACATAGGCTGGCATATTTACATTCCATTTCAAAAAGAGAAAAGAATGCCATATCCAGGAAGGGAATGTAACTCATGTACTTCAGTAAGTGCCCAGGATGCAGCATGCCATGCTGTATGATTATGTAGAATCAGTACATGGAGCTACCTAATGTATGTCTCTGTAGAAGACCTGACAAATGATTTAAACAGCAGACCTTAACCTCAGAAAGACGTTTCTTTGTCTTGACCACAACTGGATAAAGGAGGTATCTTTACAGAAATAATTTAAAAACATTTTTACAGCCAACCTGCAGAACCTACAAAGCCTCTTTTATAAATAAATACTTTGTTTATTTAATCCAACATTCTTTTTCTGTTTTTTATGTGTAGGAGAGATAGGGTTAGTTATTTACAAAGCTATGCTGGAAGTCGGGAGAAACCTCACTGAAGCTGGTAGGTGTAGGAGTGGCCTTTTATTCAAAAGCATATCAATGGAGCCAAACAGCTGAAACAATAATCATCTAAATTTTAAGTAAACACAAAGCCATACTGTAAAAGGGTTTCACTTTGGATTAGTAGCATACATAAGGACAGAAGTTAGAACTGATGGCTGCTGTACACAGAAGGGGCAGAAGTCTTATTTTTCTATCAGAATGTGGAGTTTCACTTAATCCAGAGGACAGAAACTAAGCTGGTAACAGGGATGGATGGCACTGGGAAAGGCTGAGGATACTCAGGTTGCCTGGTCTGGAGAAAATGAGGCTGAGGGACAACCTCTGTTCTTTGGTAACCAGTGATAAAACTTGGGAACAGCACGAAGTTGCACAAGCAGTGGATTGAGACCAAATATAGGAAAAATGTATTTTCTCTGTGTTCAAAGACCATAACAGCCTTCCTAACAAAATGGTTAGTGCCCCATAGATGTCACTGATCAAAAAGTGCTTAGACAATGCCCTCAGTAACATCCTTTAACTTTGGTTGGCCCTGAAGTAGTCAGGCTGTTCAACTCAACTGCAATCTCTGAAGAGCCCTTCTAACTGAACAATTTTACTTCTAAAATCTGATTTTGTATTTGCACATATTTCACTGATTCATTTGTGTTTAGAGAAGAAAATGGTCAGGAAGAATTTGGGTAACAAACATAAAGGAATGTTTCATTCTAAATGATTTTTTATTTCTAAGCGAATTTTATCTGATGTAATAAAAATGTTGAAGGGAAATATCTGTGTTATCAAAAACAACATTTCAACTGACTCAAACCATTTTTGTTATGACTGCTTGCAGAGCAATTGAAATGAAAGCATAGTTTGGAATGGAAGAATTTATAAGACTTAGATTTCCAAATTCCTACTTCACTCAGAATGATAGATGATTCATCTTCAGTAAAAAGGGACTTACAGATATCTACATAGTCATGTTCATAAGGTACACAGATTGCATAACATTTGGATTTTCCACCTCTCCTTTCTTTTCATTTTTTTGCAGACACATCAAATCCAAAGAATAATTGCTCTATTCATTTTCCCTTCCTGAATCATACCTAGGGACTTTAGTAGAGACTTAAAATCAAATATTTCTGTCTAGTGATATCCTTCTGCTCAGTATTCTAACAGCATAGGCATGACCTGTATAATGTAATAAAATTGTCTTTGCTCTGAAGCACTGTTAGTCAGGATGTAAGAGATGTAAAAAACGTACATGACTATAGTTGGTATGTAATCCTCGGTAGCAGCAAGTGTCTTCCATCAACATCACAATACCACTGTGCTCTGAGATGACAAACAAATGCATGGCCTGAACAGCTTACAGCACATCTGAGAAATTCATGCTTATCCCAGCGTCCAGAGATAGACAAAGAATCAAATGAACTCACTTCTGGTAAAGCATTGCTCCTGTAAAAGCAAAATGCACGCCCCCCTTCCCCCCTTCCACACACACACACATGCACACTCACATATATAATAACATCTCAAATCGCATACTAAAAGATTTGATCTATCCAACAAAGAAAGCCAGTGCAGTGCCTGGAGTTTCTCTTTTCTCCCAGGTCCTTTCCAATAGTACTTGGCTCATATTCAGCATGTTACAGGGCTCCCAAGCCTCTTTCCCAGATATATCTGTCTTGTCTCTCTGGGTAAAAGAAACTTATTTCTGGCTCTCTGTCAAGCTCCCCACAACCTTATATTACCAAACAACAATGTTGAAGGCAGGAATGCATACTTTTGCTTTGATTTCCACTGAGAATCATAATTCTTTTCTGCTTTTCTCTCCCCTCCTCCCCTCCCTTTTAGGTGACAGATGACTCTCTAGAAGTCACCCATCTCTTCATCCTGACCTTCTGTTCACCTCCTCCATTTTTTTCCTCTGCCCTGGCCAATTCCAATTTGGGTAATTATTCTGTCTACAGTATGTAAAATTCTCTCTTTTGTTTTAGTCAAAGATAATATCCTTCTTCTGTTCTTAGCTGTAATGCTATGCCTTGATAAATCATTACCATGGTTTACCCCAAAAGGGAAAGAGTGAGTGATTGAAGACTGATATCTTTTTATAAAGTCATTGCAGTGTTTAGGGATCCTTTGGGCTGAGTAGTGTGATATTATTAGTCCTTAATCCCTAGATAATTTGCATTACAAGTATTATTCCTTCTTTTATACAGCTTTCTAGAGAGTGCTTATTTATTAAAGTGAATTAACACTAAAGATATGCAAGCCTTTGCCTGTGGAAAAATGAAAATAGCCCTAGCTTTGGAAATGTTTTAACAAACTGAAATTCTAGCTGTTCTAAATACAGCATAGAAGAAACACAAAATCCAAGCTATGAATTTTTCTTCTTTTTCTCTCTAAGTGTGCATTGAGATACACGCATTTTTATTCTTACAACAAAGAAGGAGTTGCACAGCCAAAAAGAAGATGTAATTGCCTTTCTCCTTAGGTTTCATCTTCGTAAAAGACCAATACCTTTTCTTCAAACTTGAGTCCATCTTAAATAGTGTTAGGGATCTTATTAAGCACATCAAGTCATCAAGTCATTCCTTGGATTGAAGTACTTTGTAAATGAGGACAGCTGTTTGCTATGAAGAACCCGTTGTTATTTTTGAAACAGATGCTTTGATTTGTTGGAAGGAACTAATATGTGCTGATTTTAGCCCCAGTCCAGTATGACACACAAGCATGTGCTTAAATCTTTCGTTACTCAGGAAAGCACTTATACATATGTTAAAAATTAAGAATGTGCTTAAGTGCTTTGCTTAATGGGGATGATCGTGAGCACATATTTAAGTGCAGTGTTGAATCAAGGCCAGAATGCCCAACCTTAGTTACTGAGGATTTTGCTATCTTTTTACTACTTCGAGAAGTTCAAACAACATAGCAATGCTTTATTTCATGTCCTTTGCAAAGGAGGCAATTGTACAGTTGACAAGAATAAAGAGTTCATAGCATCTTGCAAGCCAAGTAGTTGGAAGAATGGGAAAGCCTGCATAAAATCATCGGGCTTCTCACAGTGGTAAGCATGTGAGATTTGATTCCATCTGTGGCTGCTCTTGAATAGCTATGAATCTGTTTCCGATCTCAGCTGGCTCTTCAGATAACAAGGGCTTCTACCTTTTGACCTGCTTCACAACCTGATGATGGAAAAATATCATTTGTAACATAGGCTGTTATCTACATGCATGCCCAACAGCATTCCTCTTTGCAAAAGGCGTATAGCAGAGACAAAGATCTCACTCAGGTTTTTAATATTAAGATATCAAGCGGTGGGGTTGTGGTAAACAGATTATGTCCAGGTAGCGGCTGATGATGAGTGGTGCCTGCCAAGTCTGTCTTGGGACTGATGCTCTTTAGCAACTGTATCAGTGACATGGACAGTGGGACTGAGTGCTCCTTCAGCACATTCCCATGACACCAATAGGAGTGGTGCAGTTGATACAATAGAAGTAAGGGACACCATCTGGAAGGACCTTGACAGGCTTGAAAAGCAGGCCCACCTGAACAAAATGAGGCTCAACGTGGCCAAGTGTGTGGTGTTGCACTTGAATCGAGGCAGTTTCAGTTATGAGTAAACACTGGCAGAAGAACTCACTGAGAGCAGCCCTACAGAGAAGGACATGGGTATTCTGGAGGATGAAAAGCATGAGCCAGCAGCATGTTCTTGCAGTCTGCAAGGCTACCAGTATCCTGGTCTGTATCAACAGATGGGTGGCAACAGGGAAAGGGGCAGGACTGTCCCCCTCTACTCTGTCTTCGTGAGACTCCATCTGGAGTACTGTGTCCAAGCTGGGAGCCTCCAGTATGGGAAGGATGTGGAATTGTTGGAGTGTGTCTAGAGGAGGGACAGGAAGAAGATCAAGGATCTGGAGACCCTCTTGTGAAGACAGGCTGAGAAAGTTCGGCTTGTTCAGCTGCAGAAGAGAAGGCTCTGGGGAGAAATCAGTGCAACCTGCAGTAGTTGAAGGGAGCTTAGAAGCAGAAGGAGGAGCGACTTTCTACATGGTCAGATAGTGACAGGATAAGGAGAAATAGGGATTTAGATTAGATGTTAGGGGAAACTTTTCACTCAGATGGTGATGAGGCACTGCCACTTCTGTCCAGAGAAACTTTGTATGGCTCATCCCTGGAGATGTTTAAATCCAGGTTTTGTGGGACCCTGCACAGCCTGATCTGGTGGGTGGCAACCCTGTCCATGGCATGGGACTGGAACTACATGATCACTAAGATCCCTTCCACCCCAAGCCATTCTATGATTCTGTGATTCTATGACCATAGTTCATCATTTTCCAGAATGCTCCAGAATGCTCTGACAACCTCCTTCTTGGGAAAACCTACCATACAGTATTCCATATCATTATTTTATTTTATTTTATTTTATTTATTTATTTTGTGAAGTTTCTGTGAAACTCATCCACAGCCACACAGATGGTTCTGGGAATAATTCAATGAATGGTTTTCTTCTGCTTACTAGATTTTTTATTTTTTTTTTTATCCCAGTCATTTTTATTATGCAACTCATGTCACAAATTTCTAGATAGAGTAAATAAGAAAAGTGCTTTTTTGCACTTTAACAGTTCTTAAAAACGAGGGAAGATTGACAAATTTTACTGAAATCCACTTTCAGAAATAAATGACTAAAATAAAATTTTGGTGATTTCATTTCCTTGTTTTAGCAGAAGAAAAGAACACAAACAAAACAAGCAAACAACAAATAATTCCAAGTATATTTCTCATCAGAACAATAGCAATGCAAATATGATATATGAAAGATCCTGACTCAGCTCTGTCTTCAGATCACATCTGCTTGTTTCATCAAGATGAACTATCTTCTGTTGTCTGTGGCAGAAAGGCAATGAATCAGTGGCAGAGCAAGATGGATTCCATTCTGCTTCATGTATCATCAGAGATGCCTTCTATTTTCCAATTACTGAACCATTCTATTAATTTTTATGATGAAAGGGTGAGGAGAAAGAACACAGCTTGTGTCTTATGTTTAAGCATGAGTTTACAGTGTTGGCTGTCATACTGTCATCTATATATATTCATGCATAAAAGTATAATTACCACTTAACTAATGGAAAGTATACTGATTATTTTCCACATTGCCTCAAGTTCATTTTATGTTCTGCTGTTTCTTCCACTATCCTCATCTTTACTCGTATTTTGCTAATAATACCATCCATTTTTTATTGGTGCATCATGAAAATCAGGAAAAAAAGTAATTACAAAGATCAGTTATACTTAATGGTTTGATGACGGAAATATACATTCAGAACTCAAATTAACTATAAAGCTATGTTCAAAATATTTTAAAGCAATGGACCCACTGCAAAAAAACAAAACAAAAAAAAACAACACCTGCTTTTGTAATCACCAGAAAAAAATACTAGCAGCAGTACTGTTTGAAAACATCAAAGAACTATTGTCATCTTCTTCTCTACCTCTTTAAAGGAAGGGATTAGTTGAGAGGCAGTTCAAAGTATAAGCCAGAGCTGTTTCTGGGAACTTCGGAATATGGAGCAGGTGTTATTACCATATGTGTTAGTAGTACATTCAGTAGCAGTGCAAGTCATCCTGACTTAAAGGAGAAGAAAGCCTGACTCAGTATTCCCAGCAGATCACCCAGACAATGAATCACAGGTTGAGGGATCGGAAGATATGGACAGGCAAAAATAGAAATACTTTATGAGGGTTACTATGAGGATAGGAGAAGGAAATCGTGCTTGAAACAATTCACAAAAGCAAGTTAAGAAGTCAGAAGTTTTTCATTTGTTAGGGGGCTAAAAGAAAAAAAAAAGGGGGGGGGAGGGGGGGGGGAAGGAGATTCTTAGCTAAATTTACACAGAGGATATGCTTTCACTGCAGACGACTGGCACCAGCATTGGATCACACAAGTCATTCTCCTCCAGCTGTAAAGCTGTTAGAAAATGACAGTGCCCTCCCAAATGCTGTAGTTATCTATGTGTTGCCACAGACACCTAAGGTCATACACATCATAATTCTTTCTGCAGTGAACTGTGCTGCTCTATGATGCTTTCCTGGTGAACAACTGGAGAATGTTTGTACCAAGCCAGTTTTGGGACTTACAGGGGGGTGCTGGCAGACATTCCACCTTCTAATGCTTATCCTTTGTCTTCATTGGGAGCAAGTAGTATTTAATTTTTTTTCCACCTGGAAAATAAATCCCAATATTAACTTCAACTCCAGCTAATTAGCTTGAATCCAAAGCAAAACCCATTTCAAATACGAAAGGATAGAAAAGTGTTTAGGTCCTGGCTAGCATGTAATGTTATATGCAAATATCTCTCAGATTTCATTTTGAAGATGGTTCTATTGAGTAGCATAAACCATGAATAACACGCCTGGAATCTGACCTTTAAAAATATAAGCAAAGGAGTTGTTCCACTTGCTCTGCTCTGTGTTGCTTCACAGATTAAAAGCACAGTCACTCCTAAATTATTGCCCTTATTAATACCACAGTTATTGCTGTGATACTTGGCCAAATTGGCAAGAGAATCCTTCAGCCTGCATTTACTAGAAAGGTATCAAAATCACAGTGTCAGCACGCAGGAAGCACTGCTCAGTGGAACTGTTTTATACTCAAAACAGAAGTTTTATACTCAAATTGTCTTGCTTTGCCTACCCAAATGAAAAGAAATTTCACTTGCAGAAGAGTAAATATGGAATATATGTCTAGTTCTTTGCATCACTTAAATAAGGAGGAAAGGGAAGGCTGAGGAAGAAATGATAATTTTATGTCCAGCTGAATAACATATCACAGTTTTGGCAAGTCATGCTCTATGAATCACTGTCATTTTTTGGTTTGGACTGGAGTTACCTCCAGGAACTGAACATCTTAGTATTGCCTGTTTATTCACTGCATAAGAAGTAAAAATCTAACAGTGTTCTCTATCCAGTCCCAGAACTTTTGTGTGTGTGGTTTTTTTTTTTCCTCTCTGGAGTACTGTATCTCTAACCACCAAATATTATAGATTGCCTCTTAGAATGGCTACTTCATACAAACTACCAGTGTGATTCCTCTGAGCAGTGGCCTACAGTGCCTTAAGAGGTAGGCTATTGCAGGGCAGCACAGTGCATCCACACAGCTTAGAGTAGCACTCCAGGTTTGAGGAAAAGGATTGTCATGCTAGCATGTTGCTGTGCCTGTGTCAATAGTCTCTGTCTTCACAGTCTGTTAATTGGCTTAAACAGAGAGTTGCACTGAAATTATGGGATTCAGGCTGGATACTATAAAAAGGTTCTTCACCAAACAGTGGTGGGCATCGAACAGGCTCCTCAGGGCAGTGATCATGGCTCCAAGCAGCCTGCATTCAAGGAGCATTTGGACAATTCCCTCAGACATGATAGGGTTTGAATTTTAGGTGGTCCTGTTTGAAGTCAGGAGTTGGAAAGTTGTAGTCTCTGATCCTTGTGGGCTCCTTCCAACCCAGAATATTCTGTGATTCTATTATTCTGTAATACCTGTGCTGATTTCCAGATTGGAGCCTGCACAGATACTGTTAATTTGGAGAACTTTTGATATGCTTTATCACTCAATATAGACATGCTCAACTTTCTCTTAAAGATTCAAATTTTAACCTCCTTACCTGCTATTCTAACCTACATAGTTGTTTTGTTTTCAGTTGTTTGTTTTTTTGTTTTTTTGTGTTTTTTTTTTTTTTGTAGTTATTTTGTTTTTGAAGGGGTTCATTTAGGGTGCATCTTGGCTAGGCTTATCATATTCTATATAGTACCATGCTAAAGTGCTAAATAACTTTCAGTCTTTAGGTTGCATCCTGGCAGCTGAGAATGGAGTTTGCAGTTTTCTAAGTGAGCTGGATAAACTGTGGTCCTACAGTGGGATAATTCTGAGGTCACGGCATTTTAAGGTTAACATTGTAGTTAACTAAATGTAGTCAGGCACTATAGATTGCCTTTTGTTGTTCAGGAAAATAAGTCATCACTTCTGAAACATAATATATCTGGCCTATTCTAAACGTCTATTCTCTGATTCATCTGTCAGATTTGTCTGGTTCTCTCACTGATAAAAAAGTAACTACTTTCACTACTTGAGGGCCAAAAATCTACCTTATCTCTAGCCCGTGTGGTGAATTAAATGCAAGAATCCACAGAACAGGCATGCAAGACTTAAGCCAAATCTACTCAGTTATTGTCACCATTACCTTCTGAGAAGTTGTTCTGCAGCCCACTCAGCACAAAGCAAATGAATACACCACAACTGCACTTCAAGACACTGAAATACAGGACTGGCTACAGGAATGGTCCACAAAGGATTACTTAGGTTTAAACACACCCTTTCCATCTAGTTTGTCTTACCAGACTGTTTTCATTCAATCTTGCGTTATGCCTTATTATTCTACTGTCCCAAAGACATATTCAGAAATAAAAAGTTGTGTAAGTTTTCTGAGGAAACCAGAAACCATATTTTCTCCATGTGACTGAACAGGACTGGAATTTGTTAGTGATCTCACTCATACCAGGGTAAATCAGGAGTAATTACATCAAAACTGATTGAGAAGACTTACTATTAAGGGAGAATATGGGTCTACCATCTTAAAAATAGCAGCAAAGCTTACATTACATGAATGAAAGAATGATTCAAGTTAGTTTCAGTGAAATGGTGTGGTCTTTTTTTTACGTAATAGAAAGAAATAGCACTATAGCTGAACTGTTGAATAAAAGTTTTCACTTAACTTACAGTACATTATTACTGTCATCAGAAAAGCATTTGGGAATAATAGTTTCCAATAAGTCTCTGTTGACATTTTGGGATAATAAACTTTTATACCTTAATATTTATGATTCTAATAAACTACCACAATATTAAAATGAAAGATACAAACTCTGAGGTCAAAAAACTACGATTTGTTGTAAGGAAAAACAATGTTGAATAATAAACCACTATTGAAATCTAAGATCACTTCCTATAATTTAGTAAGTAATCCCCCTGGTGATATATCCCGGATATTAAACTGGTTTAACTCACTTGGACCAGTTGTTTTAAATTGGTGCATATCATTCTGCCAAATGATAGTACAAAAATATACATGAAATGGCATGATAACCATTTAAATTCTGACTTTTACCTTCATTGTCTACCACAAAGTGATCACAGATAGGGTAATTAGAGGTCGATGTATTGATTCATCACGGTTAATAGTAGAGAATGACAAGTATAAAGATAAAGCTTTTATTATTACCATGTCTATAGCAGAATTGAATAAGATGTCAGTTGATCATATGCTGGTGATTTATTGGATAAAATATCTCACATCTCCCAATCCAGCTAATGCATGACAAAGCAGTTCATGCTTTTTCACTGAAAGCATCCAGCTGCAGACTCTCAGTCCTTTCATAATGAAGGCAGTATAGCTTTTACTTATAAAACTTATCCGAAGGATACTCTCTGAGTCTGAGAGCAAAAACATTTCTAAAAGGCTCTGCCATGTGCTCCATATTTGTCTGATCATAAACTTACAATGACATTTGTGTGAAAAAAATAGCCAGTCATTAGAGGAGATGACAGTTTATCCATCATTTGCTCCATGTGACTGTTTTGTGATGTACTGAGTTCAAACTCTTTAGTCCTATCATCTGTGGTACACAAGGGAAACTTCCCTTTAATAGCCAGTTTGGAAAGATGAGAGGCCAAAGCCAAGAATGTGTCACCCTTATCCTTAATATCAAAAAAATATTCAGTGGCTATGGTTTGGCTTGCCACTGAAGAGGATATTCCTTGCCCACAGCAAATGAGGTTGTGAAACCTTTAATTTATTGGAAAATTGAAAAATGGAAAAATGCCATCCTAAGGTACAGTGTAAGACCTTACTCAGTAATAAGGCTTTGAAGCACATGGAAATACAAGCAGCAGCCACCACAACTGATGGAGTCTAGAGACACATACCATCTGGTTCCCACAGCAGGTGCCAATGCCCCTCAGGGAATCTCTTCTCTGGTCAGGAAATCATACACGGTGTTGGCCCAGCAATAGGACAGGCTGCAGCCACTGCAATGTGGAACCACATCCCACAGAATCTGTTGCACTTGAGAGCTATGTTGGCTTGAGGTCTATAAAAATGACAGTTTTATTTACATAGTTGTTCCATTATGACTTACTGAAGGGAACAATTGCTTAACATACTTCTCAATTGTTTATTTGCTTTTCTTTATTGGATAAAAGTAGTGCTCGGGAAACAACTAACATAACTGACAGCCCTGACTTGTGGAAGGGATGATGGCAAACAGAGACAGTTCTATCTGAGTGAGCAGTGAATGGCAGCTTTTCTATCCATCTAGCAAATCTTTTTTTAAAAAAGTGTCCTCTGTGAGTGGGGAAAGATGACCAAGATTATTTCCATTTGTAAAAGAATTGTGGTCTAACCTCAGATCAACAGATCTAATCAACACTAGTACAGGCAAGCGTGTAGCCCTACTGCCAACATGTGTAGACTGTATTAGTTTGGAAGCAGACTCAGGAAAATTGACTATGGAAATACAAAATGCACACCTACCCACAAAATTTGTGAATGACATTAGTGGAAATATAAATCAGAAAAGTGTTTGCTTTTTATTTAAATCTCATGTCATTTTACACTACTGATAGCAGATCCTGAATTTGGGAGAATACCCTTTCTTTCACATGTAGCATTCTCTCTGTCTCTTGGGCATTTGCTCTGCTTGATATGTGTCTTCCAAGGTGCACCTGATGAAAGTTAACCTATCTTATTACAAAGGGATGCAAGATTTTTGTTCTGGATAGTATCCTCACAATAGCATGACAGTTGAATTGGCTGATGTTCTTTTAAATTTCTTAGTTACCCTTGAGTGTGCTTTTGCTATTACCATTATTTTAAGGCCTTCCTTTTTCTTATGAGCCCACCTGTAAAATGGTAGTAAAATTTACAAGCTTTAGGGGGCTTGTTTTCCAAAGTTCACTGCAGCTCTAGTTGTTTTTAAGAGAGCTTATCACTTTATCAGGCATATGGTATTGTGTTATAATTCAGTGTGTCCAAATATATGTGGTTAAATGAACAAAACAGCCTGTTTCATGCAATATCTATTCAGAAATGGGTACATTAAAATACAATTCATTAAAAATAAATAAATAAATAAATAAATAAATAAAAATAATAGTAACCATTCTCATTTTGCTTGTTTGCTTGTTTCTATTATTTGTTTCAAAACTATTTTATTCATCCCAACAAAGTGATTTCATTATCTAGTTATACGGAAGCTTGGAAGAAGGCTAGAAATTCAATTCAAACACAAATCACAGAATCACAGAAGAGTTGAGGTTGGAAGGCACCTCTGGAGATCATCTAGTCTACCTCCCCCAATCAGGCAGCATCCCCTGTAATATGTTACCCTTTTGAATATCTCCAGGAAAAGATTCCACAGCCTCTCTCAGCAAACCGTTCCTGTTCTCTGTCATCTTCACAATATCATCATGTTCAGTCAGAGCTTCCTCTGTTTCAGTTTGTGCTCATTGCCACTCATCCTGGTGCTGGACACTATTGAAAAGAACCTGTTGCCATTCCTCCCTTCCGATACAGAATCACAGAATCACAGAATTGTTGGGATTGGAAGGGACCTCTAGAGATCATTGAGTCCAACCCCCCTGCCAAAGCAGGCTCCCTACATCACGTCACACAGGTAGGCGTCCATGTGGGTCTTGAATATCTCCAGAGAAGGAGACTCCACCACCTCCCTGGGCAGCCTGTTCCAGTGCTCCGTCACCCTCACCGTAAAGAAGTTCTTGCGCACATTCATGCGGAACTTCCTATGCTGAAGTTTCAGCCCATTTCCCCTAGTCCTGTCCCCACACACTACTGAAAACAGACCAGCCTCGCCACTATGGCTCCCACACCTCAGGTATTTATAAACCTGGATCAAGTCCCCGCTCAGCCTTCTTTTCTCAAGGCTAAGCAGACCCAGTTTCCTAAGTCTCTCCTCATAGGGGAGATGCTCCAGGCCCTTCACCATCTTTGTGGCCCTCAAAGATTATCAATACACACTGATAAGATTCTCTCCAGAGCCTTCTCTTCTCTGGGCTGAACAGGACCAGTTTCCTGAGCATTTTCGCATTCATGAGATGCTCCATTCCCTTGATGACAGAATCAAAGAATCATAGGGGTTGAAAGGGACCTCTGGAGATTAATGACTCTAACCCTTCGCTAAAGAAGGTTCCTTACAGTAGGTTGTGCAGGAAAGCATGTGGGTGGGCTCTGAGGATCTCCAGAGAAGGAAACTCCACAACCAGTCTGAACAGCCTCTTCCAGTGCTCTGTCCCTCTCATGGTAAAGCAGTAATTTCTCAAATTCTTTCGAAACTTCCTGTGTTCCATTTTGTGCCCATTGCACCTTGTTCTATTAGTGGGTTAGTGGGCACCATCAAAAATAGTGTGACTTTATCCACTTGATTCCTAACCTGTAGATATTTATAAAGTTATGAGATCCCCTCTTAGCTTTTTCTTCTCTACGCTGAGAGATCCCAGGTCTCTCAGCCTTTCCTACAGGTCCCTAATCATCTTTGCAGACCTCTGTTGGTCTCTCTCCAGTAGTTCCCTGTCTTTCTTGTATTGAGGATCTGAGAACTAAACACAGCACTCCAGGTGAAGCCCTAGCAGGTTTGAACAGAGAGGAAGGAGAACCTCCTTTGGCCTGATGGCAATGCTTTTCTTCATGCACCCCAGGATACCATTTTTCATCTTGGCCACAGGGGCACACTGCTGACTCATGGTCAACTTGCTGTACATCAGGACTCCAAGTCCTATTGTTATAGTCCAAGTGCTATTTTTCAGAAGGTCAGCCCCTAAACAGTACCTGCACATGGGATCTCTGCAGGTACAAGACCCTCTACTTGTTTTTGTTGAATTTCAATATGCTCCTCTCTGCTTATCTCTTCAGCCTGCTGAGATCCTTCTGAATGGCAGCACAGCATTCTGTTATATCAGTCACTCCTCCCAGCTTTGTATCATCAGCAGACTTGCTGAGGAGGCACTGTCACTTTATCCAAGTCACTGATGAGTAAGTTAAACAGTACTAGATCTAATATAACACCAGAATCTTAGAAGTTAAAAACTTGGTACTTCATCTAAAGATTTTGCCTACTCCAAATTAAATATTTATTTATTTTTTAATATACTTCTCTATCTATATATATAAAACATATGGCCTTATTATGTTAGATACTGTCTTATTTCTGGACTGAAGATGATCTCTCTAGATCAAAGGGTGGTGGCAGCCTAGAAACAAGCAATCATGTTTTGCTTTCTTCTAAAAAAAATATTAAAAAAAAAATAAAAATCCAAATCATTCACAAAGATCATGCTTTAAAAAGACATTATTTCTGAAAGGTTGAGAATGTTATGAGCAAAATTCCTGGAAAGAAAAATGTAATCAGAGAACTTTAATTGAAAATAGGAGTTTTTTAGATGGCTAAAACCCCATGATTTCACAATCAAGAAAGAACAAACTTTGGCTAAAAAGCCCTACCTCATTCTGTGGAAATTAGGAATATAAAAGCAATGCATTATACATGAAAACTGACATAAATGTTAGATTTTTTTATTCAGTATGAATGAGAAATGCTGAACAGAAGAAAACAATTTAAGAAGCTAGAAGCAAAGGAAAACTATTGCTGTAATTGAAAAAAAAAAAAAAAAAAAAAAAGAGAGAGGCTTTTTAAAATTTATATTCTAAAAATGGAAAATGTGGCAGAAGTGATATAATCTTGGCATTAGATAAGGTTGTTAGATCGATTAACAGTGGTAAAGCAAAAGGATTAGTGTTCAGTAAATATTGCCTTTTAATTACTAGAGAAAAACAGGATCATTAAATCACTTTGCAGGAGGACTTCTTCCCAGTCCTTTAGTTTCCAAGGATATTAGATAAAAACTGCTAAATATTTTTAAATCGTTAGTCTAGATAACTTGATTCCAAGAGTTCTCAGTAGTTTCCTAGGGAGACAACTGAATCACTAACATTACCCTTGAATAAACCTTAAAGACTGGAGAAATTTCAAAAGGCTAGAAGAGCACAAACTAATTTTCCCTTAGAAAAAAGTAAATTCGCAAATGAATTCAACATCAGTCCCAGCCAAACTAATGCAAAACTGATACAGGAATAAGCTGATGAGATTAAAATTTGGGTAACAGTTCCCAAAAGTAACCATTAATGGAGCACACTTCCACCTCTAGTGACATCTACCAAGAACTTCCTGAAGGGTCACCACACATAACACAAAAAATATCCAAAATATTGGCTAAAGAGAGCAATGGATTACACAAAATTAAAGGGAGAAATAATGAGATACACAAAACAAATTGAACTATTTAGCCAGGTGAGACCATTTCAACTAATTAGTTTGATATAGCCAAGATTATTCTAAAATGGATCTGAGACTCTCAAGAGACGAGAAATGGAGCAGAAGTTCTTAATATTATTGAGGGAGAAAAAAAAACCCAAACCAAAAAAACAATAAAAAAACTAAAAACAAAACACATTCTTCTCTAAATGATAAGCAAGTTAATGATTTTACCTGTGTAGGGAGTATTGATGAGATTGATACTGGAATGCATACTCTGGTGTCCCTCTTTAAAAAAAAAAAAAAAAAAAAAGAAGAAAAAAAAAAAAAGACAGAAAAAAAATTAAAAAGCTGAAGGATTGGAAAGGATGCAAAAAGAACCTTAAAATTCATTTCAGGGTGGAGAAGATGCATGATACTGTTGATTTAAGGTTAACTTGATTATGTATGCCTGTACACTCATTAAAAAAACCCACACTGAACACTGGGAGAACCCTTAGACAAAAGAAAAAAAGGCCTAAAGAAAATCAATGAGTACAAGCTGAAACCAGACAAGTTTGGTTTGGAAATAAGGCACATTTTTCAGCAGTGAGAGAGATTAGTCACAAAAGCCAGCTATAAAGGAAAGCAGTGAATTCTCCTTCTCTTCATAGTAATATTGGCTGCATTTCAGGAAGATTTGCTTTAGTCAAACAAAAGATATTCTTTAGTCAGGGATTTTTGCTCAATTTGATATATTAAATTGCTCAATTATTTCTTCTGAACAGAAGCATTTTGTATAGGATACAACTCATTTCACTTCAGTTGTCTGCAGTATAGGCATCTCAGGTAGCCTTTTTAAGATTGCTACAGAGCCAACAGACAGTGTAGAGGCTAGATTCATCTCACTCTTTTTAGATAACTACTTTAGGGTGAGATTGATCATGAAAAAAATAATAATGTGGGCAGGTCTCTTCTCACTACTGACTTGTGACAGGACGAGGGGAAATGGCCTCAAGTTGCGCCAGGGCAAGTTTAGGTTGGATATTAGAAAGAACTTCTTTACAGAAAGGGTGGTTAGGTACTGGAATGGGCTCCCCAAGGAGGTGGTTGAATCGCCATCCCTGGATGTGTTTAAGAGCCGCTTGGATGTGGTACTCAGGGATATGATTTAGCAGAGGTTTGTTGTTGTGGTATTGTTTTGTGGTTGTTTTTTAAGAGATAGGCTACTGGTTAGGCTGTGGTTGGACTTGATGATCTTCAAGGTCTTTTCCAACCTGAGTGATTCTATGATTCTATGATTCTATGATTCTATGAAAAGTGCCTATTTCTCTGTGCTATGAAGAAGATTCTATAAGGGGACTAATTTGATTAGTCCCATAAAACTCAGAGAGGTGATGCATTGCTACAGGTTGTCCAAGGAGGCTGTGGATGCTCCATCCCTGGATGCATCAAGACCAGGGTGGATGTGGCTCTGGGCAGCCTGGTCTGGTGGTTGGTGACCCTGCACATAGCAGGGTGGGTTGAAAATAGATGATCTTTGAGGTTCTTTTTAACCCAGGCCGTTCTATGATTCTATGATAAAGAGAACTTGAAAAGCTAGTCCCATCACAGTGGTCTTCACTTAAAACGCATGCAGTCATATGAATCCTTTCTACCTTTATGTCTGAGTATCAGCAAAAGTATTTCATGCAGCTCCACAAACATTCCTAACCAAGTTGAACGGGAAAGAAAGTAACTGGATTTTCGTTAGCATTTGTTGAATTAGAGGTTTATGGCATTTCTTTTGTACCTAGTAGATAGCTTTTTACACACATATTTTGATTTTGTCTTCCATTTGGTTCAGGCTCAAACATATTCTAGAACATAAAAACAAAAATTTATGCCTCCCCTATGTTTTGAAAAGTGATCTTCAAAACAAATTAAAGATGAGGACTTGATTGTCTTCAGTCACTTAGGGCCCAGCTTTCATCTCCACCCAGTAATCCAGCCCAGTTGGAGGACACAGAACAAAATGATATCTCTTGTGAAATAAGATCTCTCCATGATTCTGAATTTGGGGATATTTTCCCATTTGCTTTAAACTCAACATTAAAATAAATTTTAAATAAAGAATGAATATTTCCTACAACAGAATAAAGCTGGAGAATAAAATATGTCACATCTCTTAATGGAGAACAAGACTCAGTCACTGAGAGCAGGCACACGAACACACACAGAGATAAAGGGGTTCTGAAGTTTGAAGGTTTTGTATTTGGAAATAAGCAAGATCTCCCACACCAAAGCCCTGGTCAAATTTTTACACACAAAAAAATATGGCTTAAAGTCAAGGGAAGATTTGCCTCAGGAAGGACTAGAGGATTGGATTCAATGTACTGTTCATTATGGCTCTTTTCCTTTTCTTTATGAGCCACCTGGGAATCTATCTCCCTGTTTCAACTGACATGAACTATTTTGTTTTACCATTATTTTTTACTGTTCAAGCCTGTATGCTTTATTGATGTTGATTATAATTTGGTTGCTCACCAACTTAAATTGAAAGGAAAAGCTGCAATCCAAACTCATTTCTGTAGTGATTTAAGAACAGCTAACATGTACAATGCTTGGACCAAACTTTCTCAATAAATAGTTATTACTGAAATTTTTATTTTTGTTAAGGAACGTTTCACCTATAAATGTTGTAAAGTGTATAATGCTTCTTCTAGATGGACTAATTACTTAAATGGGAACATTACAGAAGCAATGAAAATGATTAAGGACTTAAAGGAGGAACTTGTGGAGTATCTAAAAAGGGTAGGACTCAGCTTGTGCATGATACATGAAATCTATGCAATAATTAATGTTATAGATATACGTAACTTGGATTTATTTATCCTTACTCAAAGTAGTGAAAAGATTTATACACTTAGAATAATAATGGAAATATTTCTCCCTAAAAATCACTTCACTTGTGGGACTTCTTGCTTTAAGATATTAAAAAATATCAACTGGGTGGTTTTTAGATTTTATTTTTAAGATTGCACAGGATGAAATTGTAAAGCAATGTACATGAGACTGAAATTCATTGATTAACTATTTAATTAATGAATTAATGCGCACTTTACAATCTTCTTGACTTTCAGAATATAGTTCTCTGCATTCCAATAGAGATCACGAAAGGCACTAAAAATCAAAGCACTAAAACCTAAAACATTGATTACTGTCTTACTGAGACCACATTTTTCATTTATTTTCCCCCTGCAAGAAGGATAAAAACGATCACTTGGCCAAGGCATTAACTTAATTACTACTATACTTAGAGTGATTTCACACCCCAAGGCTGAACGTGACCTGAGATCCCATGTAGAACTTATGCAAACTATTCACATGGGTAGCACAGTCAAGAAGTAAACTCTGATGCAATGGCTATTTCTACCAATAATGGGAAATCGCTGCAGATTTCTGATTAGGATCTGGCACTCCTGAGTGTATCAGACTTTTCCCCTAGGATCTCTCAGTTAAAACTTTCAAATACTGCCATGATACTGCCATGATACTGCCACAGACAAGACCCGAGCTCTGATGTAGAACTATCTATATTGTTAAACTGTTCACACAGATCTGTTCTATACCAACTAGCATTCCCACACGAATGGTTGAGATCTCTTTTTCTAACAATTGGTTTACATTTTTGTCAGCTCCTTGCAGCATGATCTGAATGTGCCCACACACAGCAGAAGATGGAGTAAAGCTTATCTTAGTCACACAGACCTGTGTATTCAGTAATTCATTGGCCGCCCTCTCACATAAGCTGAGAAGACAAACTCTTCCCACCTGTGATTCACAGCTGCAACAGCAGCATCCCTGTTGATATATTGCGATACTCTCATAGGCCTTTTTTCCCTTCCCACCTCATCCTGGAACAACCTATAAAACACTATCACAAGGCCTTGATTTCCTGCCCCATGTGGCTTATATTTAGGACTAAAACCTTTACTTTATTGTTTAGTATTCTTAAGAAGAAGCACTTTTTCAGCTCGCCTCAGAGATGGAGAGTAGCTGCTTTACATCTATAACATTCATGCTTGTTTACAAGGTAACAGTGTAGGCATAGGTGGTAGACAGAAGGATACTGTGTGAAGACAAAGGACACAAGGTCAAAGGGGGTAAGTGTAAATTGAAGAAACAGGTTTACCGAAGGAGATGTGGGGTCTCTCTGGATCAGACCATGGACCATTTATCAAATGAACCACAGATTGCTTATGGAGTGGCCTGGTTGCTCTGCTCAGCTCTGGAATGGATCCTGGAGATGACCCAATATGCAGTGTGGACAGCCTGGGGAGCAGGGCCCTGGTATGAAGCAATTATGAGACTACTGGAAAGAGGAACAGAATAATCTGTTCTCCAGATCCCCTGAGGACAGGAAGAAAAACAGTGCATTTAAATTGCAGGAAGGGAGAATTAAGTTAGACACTGTAAAGAACCTTCTGAGTGCAAGAAGAGTTAAGCCCTGGAATAGCTTGTCTGGCAACTGGTGCTGTTTCTGTTACTGACAGGTTGTAAGAACAGGTTACACAAACATGCCAGGAATGGTTTTGGTCCACTTGATCTTTTCTTGGGTCAAACACAGAGATAAGATCACTTCTGTTCTTCCCTGCCTCACATCCTAGAATTCTAACTTCTCATCCCTGATTGCTGAAGGTAAAATGTATTTTTCTCCCGTGCTTTCCATTACTATGAATTTTAATTTGTTATATCCTTCTAAAAATTCTGACAAGCATACAACCATATTCTATGTTAGTCAAAGGAGGAGGGAGGAGTGGTGGGGAGACACTGAAAACTCACCACAATTAAGTCAAAGGGTCTCTGTTGACTTCTGCCAGTTTTGCTTTGTGCGCTGGAACTACTACACACTTTATGTAATAATACAATATTTACTCAGTAAATATATTTATCCAATTTCTTTGGCAGTCTGCCTTTTATTTGTTGATTCTTTCATAAGCTGAATAGAACGAGTGTTACGGTGGAAAACTTCTTTTTCAGAAGCTGCAAATAGAAACCACCTCAGAATGCCTCTGCTCAGAGATCATCCTGGTTTGGCTTTGATTACAAAGTTACACGTATCTGCTTAAAGTATTACAACCAAATACAGGGCCAGGAGGGATTATATTCTCAGTTTTGAGATTAATACATTGTACAGACAATACTCATGAAATTTAAAAACATTCTAAACAGTGGCCACTGGCCATTTTATATGACAGCCTAAATAATTAAAAAGGTCTGCTTCAATCTCACATCTTCTTAGTTCTTTTTATTTTATTTATTGATATTTTTTATGGTATGAAGCACAGAAGTGTTCCATGCATCAAAATGTAGTGCTAAAATGAGAATTTATCAAGTATCAGGGAGCTATTTTATGATTCTCTGAGGATGTATGAAAGAAATAAGTTATAGCTATCCTGTAGGACTTTGTCCTGTTCACAGAGATTGTTGCTAAATCCTATTCTTTCTCCTTCTGTTAAAAACAAAACAAAACATTCTTATTATTTTCCCTGTCTCCTTGCTGACTGCTTACTCTCTCTGCAGAAGTTCTTAAGCTGCTGATTGGAAATTACCAACCTTGATATGCCTGAACTCATAAGCTTCACTTCTGGCTTTCATAAAAACGTGTTCAAGATTACTTAAACACCTGTTTGTCTTTATAGCCACCTACTGGAGCCACCTACATGGAGTAAAGTCATTCCCAGAATGGTTTTTCAGGTGTCAGCTCCTCTAAATACATAATCTTGCTAACAAATGTGTTTTACTCTACTGCAAGTATGGGCTATATGACTCAAATCATTAAGACAGAGGGTGTGTTCAGACCAGAGCCACAGGATCAATAGTGTGTTTTCAACCTTTTCTAGGAAACTCTATTATACTAGGCAAGCTTTATCTTCCAGTTACCTACAAAGCATGTCTCATGTCAGGCATCAAACAGTGGAGAGAAAGCCTACTTAGAATATTAGAGAGAGAATTAGGGGGTACATACTTGCCTGATTAGGATATTCACCTGAGATAGAATTATGGAACCATAGCCCATAGATCATAGTGGTCCTATGAGTTGATGGATCTCAAGAATACTCATTAACAAATATTAAATCGAGCACTGCTATGATGCTAAGCTCAGTTTCTCTGCATGTCTCAGTATGACACAACAATGGACTTTTAGCTGATGAAATAGTTGAGATCATTCTGTGATTCTGTGAGATGAACAAAGCAAAGTTTTATTGGTCTTGTTTCCAGCTCTCTTCTAGGAGGTTTCTCAGCCATGATGGAATTTTGTTTGTGGATCCTCTTTGGAAGCTCATATCACTCATGGATATAGTGAAAATATTTCTCAGGGCCAGTGAAACATTTATGAGGAAATGAGTCATTTCTTTTTTGAAAATGTTTGAATTTCTGGCAAAATTTGCAAATATAAACATAAATATAAATATAAGCCTATCAGCTTTAATGCGATCACAGAGGAGACTGCTGATAATAGAATCATAGAATCATAGAATGGTTTGGGTTGGAAGGGACATTTAAGATCATGTGTTTCCAACCTCCTGCTATAGACATGGACACTTCCCTCTAGAACGGGTTTTTCAAAGCCCCATCCAGCCTGGCTTTGAATGCTTCCACAGAGGGGACATTCACAGCCTCACTGTTCCAGTGTCTCACCACCCTCACAGTAAAGAATTTCTTTCTGATATCTAGTCTAAATCTACCCTCTTCCAGTTTAAAATCACTTACCCTTGTCCTTTTGCTACATGCTCTCATAAAAAGTTCCCCCCATCTTTTCTATAGACCCCCTTCAGGTACTAGAAGGCCACTATAAGGTCTCCTTGGAGCCTTCTCTTCTCAAGGCTGAAGAGCCCCAGCTCTCTGAAGCTGTCCTCACAGGGGAGGAGCTCCATTTCTCTGCTCATCTTCTTGACCCTCCTCTGGACCTACTCCAACAACTCCATGTTCTTCTTGTGTTGGGGGCTCCAAAACTGGGTACCCCAGGTGGTGTCACATGAGAGCAAATTAGAGGGGCAGAATCATCTTCTTAGCCCTGCTGGTCTCACCTCTTGATTCAACATGGGCTATGGTTGGCCTTCTGGACTGTAAGCTCACATTGCCAGCTCATGTTGAATCTCACATCGGTCATCACTCCCAAACCCTTATCCTTAGAGCTGCTCTCAAGCTATTCTCCACTCAACTTGTATCTGTGCTTTGGATTGCTCCAACTATAGTGCAGGACCTTGCACTTGGCCTTGCTGAGCTTCATGAGGTTAGCATGAGCCCACCTCTCAAGCCTTTCCAGGTCCCTCTGCATAGCATCCCTTCCCTCTTGCGTGTCAGCTGCACCACTCAGCTTTGTGTCATCTACAAACTTGCTGAGGGTGCACTTAGAGCCACTGTCCATGTTGCCCACAAAGATGTTAAATAACACTGGTCCCACCACCAATCCCTGAGAAACATTACTTGCTACCAGTCTCCACTTGGACACTGAGCTGTTGACTGCAACTCTCTGTGTGTGACCATCTGGCCAATTCCTTATTCAGTGAGTGGTCCAGCTATCAAATCCATTTTTCTGCAATATAGAGATCAGGATGTCATGTGGGGCGGTGTAAAATGCTTTGCACAAGTCCAAGTAGATGACATTAGTTGCTCTTCTTTTATCTACTGATGCTGTAACCCCATCATAAAAGGCCACCAAGTTTTCAGGCATGACTAACCCTTGGTGAAGCCATGTTGGTCACCTCTAATCAATTTGTCTTTATTTTCCACGTGCTTTAGACCTGTTAAGCACCTGAGACTATGTTGTGATAATCATATGTTGAAGGCATTAAGTAATTTTTGTAAGTATTTTTACATCATTTATGTTTATATTATATTCAAAATGTGTATAGTCAAGATACAGTACCAGGTGGATTCCCTTTTCCTTTGAAGTAGAAATATCAGTTATGAACTTCCAATTTCCCATCACTCTTTTTCTAAGCACAGTTTTTCCAAAGACAGGAAAACGGTGTTTTCTAATTCAGAGAGGAAGTGATGTGACACTGCCAGTGTCTTGACTTTATTTTCCTTTCCTTCCTCTTTAGGCTCTTTAGAGCTAGATACACATAAGATAACAGTTTGAGTGTATATCTATAGTCCAGAGACACAAAAAACAATGAGAAAAGGTGAGTGAAATTTCCTGCTGATGACAATGTACCACGAAGTGAAAGAAACAAACAAACAAAAAAAGAAATAAAAAAAGAAAAAACAAAAGAAAAGATGTTGAATGAAGGTGACACAAAAAATTACAGTTACAGTTGAATCATCCATGTGATTGTCTTTCACATATAAAAATTTCCAAAAGATTTGTGTGACCAAAAGAGCAAAGGATATCCTGAAGAATACTGAGGAATTTCCACTTATTGTAGTTCATGTGGATATCAACTCCACACAAGTGAAGGGAGATGCACAGTCTAGAAGGACAGTTATGTGTACTTAGGAAAAGAAAGGAAGCTAGGCTTGAGATAGTCACGTTGTACAGTTCATAGGTGCCAAATGAAAATATGACAAATGTTGGACATAACATGTGAGGGCTGTAGTGTGGAGATGTGGGCAGGGGCTTCTGGAACTAGCAACCTGACTTCAAAATTCATAATACTTTTTGGGAGGTCTTCAAGGGAGAAAGATTAGGAAGACACTGAAGTGGAACTTTTGTTGTAATATTATTCACATGTGAATCAACTGAATATTTGTGAAACCACAGGTAAAGAATAAAGCAAAAACTAGAGTTGGCTACACAATGATATTATACATCTTCAGAAAGCCTAAAAAGGAAAGGAGTCTGGATATGGGTGGCTTATTGTCAGATCAGCATGAAAGATATCTCACGGTGTATTTCTTTGGTGAGATATCTTAGGTGAGATAACCTGAGTAACCAAAGAACAAACTGTACTAGATTCATGATAGATATCTTTGGGATTGCAAGGGGAAAGGAACCACAAGTTTTTGTCCAGCCACAGAGGACTTCAGCATTCCAGAAAATTAATACAGATGGAACAGCAGCTCCACAGACAGCTGTTCTGCCTGTGCAAAGTATTTTTAGCATATACTTCATCAAAAAATCAAGGGGGAAAAGTGTGTTACATGACAAACCATGCTGACACATTAAGACAACACTGGCTTACGTACAGAAAAGAACATTAGTCCAGAAAGTAGATCTTTCAGAACAAAAGTCATCCCGGATGGGAACTATTTAAATCTGAACAGAAAAATTTCATAGAATCTTAGAATCACAAAGTTGGAAAGGACCTACAAGATCATCTAGTCCAATCACCCTCCCTTTACCATACCTACAGAAAACCACTAAACTATATCTCCTAGCTCCCTATCCAGACACCTCTTGAACACTGACACAGATGGTGAGTCCACCACCTCCCTGGGCAGGCCATTTGTCTCATAAATGCTCATTTCAACTACTATTTTAGTTACAAATGCTCTTATTATTATTTTTAGTGGATATTGATATGAAAAGACATGTTTTTCAGCACCAACCCTTCAAGACAGTGTCTATGTTTTTATACACAAGCCTCCATCATTACCTGCCTTATATTTTAATTTCTGGTCGGTGTCAAGCACCATGAGACTCAGGTTGTGAGTCACACTGTGTGTTAGAGTTGCTGTTAGATCAAAGACTGCCTACCTGACCCACTTGGCAACTATCATCTGCCTACTGAAGCTGTGGTGTCAGAAACAGAATGACTGTCAAGCAGAATAGGGAAGAAGTCCCATTAATAAGCAGGGAAGATTAATTAAAAGATTAGCCCTTCTTAAAAATATATTATTCACAAAAAAGTAGTTTTTTTCTATGTCAACAACCAGTTTTCATCCCTTTACCTGACCCACATTTTCACCACACACCTTACCACTGAGCAAAGGAGTAAATAAAAACTGGTCATACAGGTTGGCATTGTCTTTGATAAAATCAAGTTCACAAGCAGATATTTCAAGCCCTTTATTAGGAGGGCCATAAATTACATGTGCTGTTTGATTAGGATATGATGAAAAGAATTTATTAGCAGATGTGTATTCAGCCCCACTGTTTTACTGGCAGCTTTATGAGATTCTCTCCTATGCTGACAGGTGCGGCCTGCCAGCTGCTTTGTGCAGTAAACAGGGGATGGAGAGCACGTGGTATGTAATGATTTAAGCAGTTATCATCAATTGATAGAAAATAAACAAGGTTTGGTACATTTCTTTCAGTTCAATGTATATTAATTGAAACCAAATATTTCAAATGACACTGAAAGGGAGTATCGCTGATCTGAGAAGACCTGATTTTAATAGGATACAGCCATGTAATACATAAATATAATAAAACACAGTCATGTAATACATAAATATTTGGTTAAAAGATAGCAGAATTTTGTTAAACTTGGCAATGGGAAGTCTTTTGAAGTCTCATTTGTCAGTTTCCATTCATGGGACAGTCAGATCTAGTCATTTGGGTCACAGCTGGCAAAAGAAAGATGGTCCCCATGGTTTATTGTTCTGGTACAAAATTGTCATTACAAATTGAAAACACAGAGCAAATAAAAGAGGGCAAATGGGGAACTTGTGTGGTTACGTATTTTCAACTGTTGTGTCTGTCTGTACTTTGTTTAACAGGGGTTGCAAAATTCAAGATTCTTATATCCAGGGTCTCATTACTATTGTTTAAAATGATCTATACTACTAGTTTACAACAGGAACATTCTTTCTTTGTCTCACTTCTCATTTCCCATGTTTTCAGTGCTTTAAACATGTGTAACCTGTTATATTATTTTCTACTAAGCATCTGACTGCTGCATTGAAACATTTTTATTTCAAATATTTGCAAGTCAAAATAAAGATTTTTTTCAGCAACAAAATGAGAACATTAAACAATTTTAAATAAAAATAAAATGAAGTTGCTAAATTGATGCAAGAACTTCTTATAAAAGATTTGTTAGTTTCATTTTCTGCATATTTATGGCAAAGAGTGACATGATTAAACTGCAAGAAAAGATGCCTTGAGAAAAGATTCAAAGTGACTAGAAAACTCAACAAATTCACTGCCTAAATTATTAGAGCAGTGATGTGTTAAAAATAATGAAAAATTGGAACAACAGAAGTATTTTGAATAAGAAGCAAATTTATGTTTAGAATCACTGCACTGATTTTCTTTATCACATCCTATGTATGTATTCAGATTTGTACAGATTCTCTGTGCTGGTTATGAGTCACATTCTTGAACAGAATTAAGAGACGATTGACAAGGGACCACACCAGCATGAGAAGACTTTGTTCTCCATCTTATAATAATTTATTTGAAGGAATAAATTATTTATGTTCTCTTCCTGCCAACATTTTTGAAAGGAGGGATTCTCCTGCATTCTTTGGATGACTTCTTCTTTCTGGATTGGCACAGATTAAGTTTCTAAGCTAAACGGAATCATAGAATTGCATGCATAATTGCATGTACCAGTACAGGCTGGGGGAAGACCTGCTGGAGAGGAGCTCTGCTGAGAGGGACCTGGGCGTCCTGGTGGACGACAGGTTGGCCATGAGCCAGCAGTGTGCCCTTGTAGCCAAAAAGGCCAATGGCATTCTGGGGTGCATTAAAAAGAGCGTAGCCAGCAGGTCAAGGGAGGTGATCCTCCCCCTCTACTCTGCCCTGGTGAGGCCTCATCTGGAATACTGTGTCCAGTTCTGGGCTCCCCAGTACAAAAAAGACAGGGATCTCTTGGAAAGAGTCCAGTGGAGGGCCACAAAGATGGTGAAGGGCCTGGAGCATCTCCCTTGTGAGGAGAGACTAAATGAACTGGGTCTGTTTAGCCTTGAGAAAAGAAGGCTGAGAGGGGACTTGATCCAGGTTTATAAATACCTGAAGTGTGGGAGCCATAGTGGTGAGGCTGGTCTCTTTTCAGTAGTGCGTGGGGACAGGACTAGGGGCAATGGGCTGAAACTTCAGCATAGGAAGTTCCGCACAAATGTGCGCAAGAACTTCTTTGCAGTGAGGGTGACGGAGCACTGGAACAGGCTGCCCAGGGAGGTGGTGGAGTCTCCTTCTCTGGAGATATTCAAGACCCGCCTGGACGCCTACCTGTGCGATGTGGTGTAGGGAGCCTGCTTTGGCAGGGGGGTTGGACTCAGTGATCTCTAGAGGTCCCTTCCAACTCCTACAATTCTGTGATTCTGTGATTCTGTGATTTTGTGATAAAATCAGAATTACCAAGGTTGGAAAAGACTTCCAATATCATCTTGTCCAAGTGCCTACCTATCACTAATATTTCCCACTAGACCATTTCTCTCAGTATAATATCTAAATGTTTCTTAAACAAATAGATATATGCATCCTCTGAGGGCTGTTGCTTTATTCAGATGAGAAACCAACTTGTGGCTTTAGATATCAGCTCTTTCTTCTTATTAGAGCCATTGTTGTGTAAAACATCAACACTAAAAATGAGAGAAATGGCAATGGTATTCACTGATTGAACTAGATAAAAATAATGAAGGAAAACAGAGCAGAAAAGTGGAGAGGAATATATGCACTATAACTTTGTTTGAGATTCAACAGGAGAGGGGGAGGCAGAGTAAAGACTTGAAAGACAATGTGAAAATAATGCTGTTATAAAGGGACATATATCTGTGGATTACAAACATATTGGGGAGATTAGTAGAAAACAGAAGAGCTAAGGATGATGCAATGGGTAAAAAGTCGCTGGGAATAAATGCAGTCTGGAAGTGGAAGCAGAGGAGTGAAGATTTGAAAAAGCACTATTCTGGCAGAGATGAAGGATGAACCTGCCTCCTGTTAAGAAGAGTTTTATGGGTTTGCGATGAGGAGAGTATGAGGCAGTTTCCTACTGCTGGACTAAATGATGTCTACTTCAGATTTCTACTGCTGAGAGATATACTAAAGGAATTATTTAGGCAACACCAGTTTGAAGGAGATGAGTTAGTAGTTGAAATACACAGAAAGTCTGAAATTATGACAATGACTGCAGGCCATAGCATGCAAAAAATTGACATAATGGATTATGAAGCACTTATTCACTCTCATTCACTATTTTTCTCTCCTTCCATTTTATTTCCTTGCTGAAATACAAGTTGCAGCTCAGACCTTTCGGGGTTTCAAAAGGAATGGTTTTACAGCAAGAGCATGTGCTACACAGTTTATTAGGAATTTGTATTTAATACACAGCCACGCTTTTAATCATCTTTTGGGATGCTTCAGGGAATTCACCCTGAGCAGCTACTAGGTAGGTAGGAGCTTTGGCTAAATTATTCCGTGCAAATATTCCTGCTGTACTGTTATTGAATACATTTTCAGCATAAGGTTTGTCTTAGGGTATGCATATACAGAAACGCTCCTTGCACTCTTTCACCGGGGGGGGATTTTATCTATCTTCTTCCAAGTGATAAAACAGCCTCTGTGTCAGCTGGGAATACAGGACAGGTCAGAACAGTAGCTCCTGGATAACACACAAAGCCTACATCTCTACTAGTAATCCAAATGATACTGTGGCCGTGAATGATATGGTGATATGATATAGTTTTCCACATAGAGTGAAACTCATGACATTCAAAATAAGGTAGCTATATTCAAACTCAAAATTAGGAATATCTTCATCCAGCACATTATCCCCAAACCACACCTGGGAATCATCAGGCAGAGTGCTTGTTATCTCGAGTCAAAATCAGGCAAGGCTCCATTTAACATACAGATAATGGAGTTTTAGTGCCTGTGCCTGTGCTCTACTTAACTTGCTGGTAAAAATGAAACCTTAGGACACAGCTAAGTCTACAGTCTGGATTCACAACAATCACAGACTTCAGGATGTAATAAACCCATCATAGGATGCATTTATACTGCATGTCAAGCTCAGGTCAGCATTCTGGATCTGAACTCTTAACTTACCTACAGTGCAAAAATTTACAGCCCTGAAACAAGGTTGCAATTCCCTCAATGGCAAATTTTTAAGATCGTGGTGCTGCTAAGGTTCAAGGTGAGACAGCATATGATACTCAGGCCTTTTTTTTTTTTTTTTTTTTTTTTTTGTGGACTGAAATGGATAAGGGCAGCTTGAGAAGCTACTATCTCACCATCTCACAGAAGCTAGACACTGGTAAATTGTTCCCAGAATTGGCCTCTTGAGGCACCAAGGAGCACAGAGGATTTCTGCAGTTCATACAGGTAGAGGGAGGAGTATGTCTACTGCCTGCTAGCTATGCCTCACGCAGTAACAATTACTCAAAAGGATTGGAGATAGGTTGCAATTACTGTAGACTGAGAATGTAAGCTCTTTCTGCTGTTCAAATCCTGTCATACCTAACATTTTTCCACCTTTCTTCCACTTATTTCCAGCATGGAATGCGTGTCATCTGCTGGATGGATTGCTGTTTTGTTTCCCAAGTGACCTAGACCTATTCTTCCCTTCTTAAAAATGCATTCTGTAATCTATGCCTTATCCTTAATCAGCTCAGGCACTGTATGACTGCTGTATCAGGCATTACCAAAGTTTTCTTCCCTTTACCCTGTACTAAGTACCTCCAGTTGGCAGCCAAGTGGTGCACAGCATTGAGGGAGCTGGGTTTGTTTAACTTGGAGAAGGCTCCCAGGAGACCTCATTGTGACCTTCCAGTACTTGAAGGGAGCCTACAGGCAGGAGGGAGGACTGACTTTTTACACAGTCTAACAGTGATAGCACAAGGGAGAATGGCTTCAAACGAAAAGTGGGAAGATTCAGGTTGCTCAGAGGGTGGTGGTGCATTGGGACTGACCAGAGATGTAGTGGATGTTCAAGGCCAGATTGGATGTGTTTCTGATCCAGTGGCTGACAAACTTCCATGTGGCAGGGGGTTTGAAACTGAAAGGGCTTTAATGTCCCTTCCACCCTAAGCCATTCTATGATTCTATTATGCATGCCTAAATGCCGCTTCAAGTGCTACTCCAGTGGCCTTGAAACTGTGAGCTTATATATTCTTCACCCCCCACATGTTCAGATATCATGAAGTCACAGAAACAGATAAGAAACTGGCCAACAACTTTGTTCAGATCTCTGGAGTGCAAAATAGGCAGCTGTAAAAATTGACTGCTTTGAACTGAAAGCTTGTGCTGCAGCACAAGCACAGGTCAGTATTTCCTGGATGTTTCTGATTCTGTGTGTAAAGCACAACTTATTTCTGTCCTGTGCACTTCACTGCCTCCTCTTCTTCTTCCCTTTACCTCCAGAGGACATAAATGAGCACCACTTATACTCCACTGGACCCTTTTGGGTTTTCAAAGTAGAAGTAAGTATCTTTTTTTACTCTCCAAATAAACAGAAGGATCAGGCAATATTCAGTCTTGAGCACAGAACACCACTGAAACATATTCCTAATGTTATTTATACGGTATTTTTATATGGAGAGAAGTTATCCTCTGGAAACTTGCCAAAGAAATTGCACAGGTAGGTGAGGGTCTAGAAACAACTGCAAATCTCCAAGAAGACTACATGCTTCCACCTCCAGGGTCTTTCATTAAACTCTTTGCCGAAGATTATGTACGGTGTTGTATGTATTCTTGAGCAGATTAATTTAACTACCTTAAATCTGTGCCTGCAGTCTAACTTCAGGATCACTGCAGTACACCATAGCTATAAAACCAAGGCTTTTTGAAAAGGAGTGCCAAGATCCAGTGCTGGAGCTAACCCAATGTTTTCAAATCCCAGAACAGAAATCACCTGTTTCTGAAGGTTTCACACTGAAATCTGCAAATCCCTTTTCAGTACTGACATCTGCAAAACAAAGCAAAAGAAAACAACAGCACTTTTTACAGAAAGGTTAAAAAACAAAAACAAAACAACAACAACAACAAAAAAAAACAAAAACAAAAAAAACACACAAAAAAACAACCTAAAATAAAAATGAAGATGGCTTAAGAAATATTTTCTGAAAGTACATCAATAAAAAATGTCACTGGTTTTGCAGATAATGCCTTTTCCCTTTAAGCACACTCTAAATCATTCCAGGCCAAATGTTTCTGACCTGTCTGTGTTAATTTCCACTGAGGTGTGGTCACTCATTGCTCTCATGGCTTTGACAGGATATAGACACGTACATTCCCAGACCTGTCTATAAGATGGCATCAAGCACTCTGGCTGACATACGATGACAAATACACTGCTCACAGTATACTAACTATTTCAGACTCTTCTATATGCTATTAAATTCATAACTGTCACAGAAGAATTTTATGACCAAGAAAAGAGGTCCACTTGGCAAGAACTCAGTTGAATGTTAACAACCAGAGAATGATCAAATTCAGTGGAAGCATATATATGAGAAAAGCCTTCAGTGCATGTTACTGTTTGCTGGGCTGATGTATTAATTTTGACTCAAAGCAAGTTCACTTAATCACAGAACCATAGAATATCCTCAGTTGGAAGGGACATACAGGGAGCATTGAGTCTAAATCCTGGTTTCAGGAAGAACAACCTAGAATTCAAACCCCATGTCTGAGAGTGTTTTCTAAATATTCCTTGAACTCCAGCAGTCTGGGGCCGTGCCCACAGCCCTGGGGAGCATCTTCCATGACAACTGCCCTCAGATGTGGAAGCTTTTCCTAATGCCAATCTTAACCAATCTGATGCAGCATCATGCTGGTCTGTCAGCAAGTTGAGTTGTATGCAGGTTGCTCTGAAAGTAATGCCTCTGATTTATTTCCTTAAAAACTACAACAAACACTACTTGTGAGAGGAAATTCTCAACTACAAAACACTATTTTTCAGCATTGTCATCACCAATAGCTGTGCATTTTTGCCAGCAACAAACAAGAGTCTGCATTCTGTGCTTGTAAAAATGTGCATAGCCATCCAGAATGTGACTTATATTTCATGTTGCTGTCTCCACTGCTGAAAAGCACCACTCACTACCCCCACTGTGCTCACATCTACAATTTAGTCTCCATAAATGTTCAGCAAGCATCCATAAATGCCAAAGTGTGCAATTTTTTCCACATGGAGGAATTCACTTACACACTTTTGCTTCATATGTACCTCCATGTCAGAGGCCATTCTGTCAGAATGCCCCTCTGCTGACATTTGTCACATGGCAAGAGACTGTAATGCAATATTGGTGGGGAGGTGCAACACCTACAGTCATATCACCACCATCCACCTCTGACATTGTGAACCACCATCATAAAATAGGAGGCATTACTTTCAGATCACCCCTTGTGCTGCTGCTAAATGCAGTGTGCCTGCTCTGCAAAATAACAAAGTGTCTGTCATGTCCAAAACACTCCTCTTGGAAATAAACAAACAAACAACACAGAGTTTGGCACTACAGTGAAAGACAGCCTGGGAAATGCTGATAAAGCAGAGGTGTTTTTCTCCTCCAAACAAAAAAAAATTTAGAGTTAATTTGTTGCAGTTTGCCTGCACAAGACCTATTATATGGGCTGTAATTTCACGGGATGGAGACTGTGAACTCCCAGGTCACTTGTAAACCGATCACTCCCCAGCCTCTCCTCCTTGTGCTTTTAAGTGTTTTGAGCCTGGTAAATTGAAACCTGAAGAAACACAGAGCTCTGATCTTTGGGACCTCTAGAGCAAACCTGGACTTTTGCTGATTTGCTCTAGGAAGTAACTGCTTACTTACCCCATAATTAACACCACAAAGCTGATCTTTGGAAGATAAAGTATGGGAGGTCAGAGACAGGATCAGGGAGAAGGGTTACATTAGAACTGCAGCATTTGGGGCCTGATTGTCTTCTCATTTGCATCAGATTAATCCAGGAATTATTTCACTGAAGTCAAAGGTGTTAGTTGACTATAAAATCTGTCTGGATTAGAAGCAAGTCATTTGTATCACCTGCAAAGGATTTAATCCATGAACAATAACAAGAACTCAATAGGTATATAACATATATTTGGACGTTCCTTTCCAATTTTAGACTCAGATTCCTGCCTTCCATACAAATGTGGCTGTACCACACTTTTACTGTTGACAACCATTTACATCAGAAATAAGGAATCATGATTTTGAGGTTACAGCAAGACTTATTCACACTATGGGACTGTCTCCCACCACATTCAGTGGATTAATAGTTTTTGTGTGTCCCTTATTTTGCGTCTTTGTCACATACTGCATCCCACATTCAGGCTTTGGCACGCGAGAGTTATGCATCCTGAAGACATTTTCCTCATAAAACTGGCTGTTTACTTTTTGTGCAGCAATACCACAAAGCTAATGCTCTTTCTTTTTAAGAGGGTCAGGGTCCTTGAGTCTATTTTAAAATGAAAAATGAAGTAGTGCAGATCAACGAAACTTCAGAACATAAATCAAACCTCAAATAATGGGATAGGCAGCTTCTAATTTCTTATCCAGAATATGTGAACGCTGAAGATGAATAAACAGGCTGTTAATTTGCTCTCTTATTTTAATCTTTATCTCAAATGTGATTCCAATATATAAGAATGTAGTGGACACAAGTTTGTGGGGTAGTTTGGCTGCCAAGAATATGTTCTGGCTTGTAAGCAAGAAGAATTGTATTGCTGGATATGGACACAGTAGTCTCTTCCTATGATTATACCTATGCTAACAGGCATAAACAGTGTCAGGGAACATTCTGGGACTGCCAAACAATTATTTACATGGTTAAATTGTAAGAATGGCCCCTGGAATGGATCTACCCAAAGCCACCTATCATTTTCCCAAACAATTCCCTGGCACAGTACAGAAGTTAATGTAGGAGAATGACCACTCATAAAAGACAGTTTGAAATAGCCTTCATCCTGAAAACAAAGAAAACTTAATAATATGTGTCAGGACAATGCCCTGTGGTCAGAAACTAGGCAGTCACAGTTTTGTTTGTAACTACAGTCTGTAGGACTATAACACACCAGAACAGGAACAGAGCATTTCTTGATGCTTCATTTCAGAAGCCCTAGATAGTGAAAGGAAACTCAAATTCAGAAGTCAAGAGCAACAGAAATGTCCAGAAACATTTCCTTCCACATTTAAAGGTCCAAAGGATTTTGGAATGCCCATAATACCAGGAATGCCATCACCTTGTGCATATTTGCCTGTCAGCAACAATTGATCAGTATTAATTATAGATAGATAGATAGATAGATAGATAGATAGATAGATAGATAGATAGATAGACTGATGATAGATAGATAAACAGACAGACGGAGAAAGATAGGTAGATATATGTGTATATATATATATATATATATAAGTGTGGGAGCCATAGTGGCAATGTTGGTCTCTTTTCAGTAGTGCGTGGGGACAGGACTAGGGGAAATGGGCTGAAACTTCAGCATAGGAAGTTCTGCACGAATGTGCGCAAGAACTTCTTTACGGTGAGGGTGACGGAGCACAGGAACAGGCTGCCCAGGGAGGTGGTGGAGTCTCCTTCTCTGGAGATATTCAAGACCTGCCTGGATGCCTACCTGTGTGACGTGGTGTAGGGAACCTGCTTTGGCAGGGGGGTTGGACTTGATGATCTCTAGAGGTCCCTTCCAACCCCTACAATTCTGTGATTCTGTGATTCTGTGATATAGGAAGATGATATACATAGTGATTATATATTTATTCTTTGCAGCCCAGAAAACCTGGACTGCATCAAAAAAAGCACAGTTGACTGATCAAGGGAGGTAATCCTGGTCTCAGGTCCCCTTTTCTCTTATTCAAATTCCTGAGATGGTAGATGTAGACCAATGCTCAGAGCACACCTCTAGAACCTTATTTTAAAAGTGAGTTCTCCTCCCCTACCCTAATGTCCTGGCTAGCAGCATCCACAGAAGGGAGGCATGGATATCATAATCAACTGACATCTGTTTATTTGCACAACATATAGCCTAGTAGTAGAAAATTACAAGTCTCTCATAACAACTTCCTAGAAGCTGTTGGTCTCAGGATTGGTTACATCTTCATCATACTGCCACTGCTACTCCTAACATGGAACAAGCACAAAGGTGTTTATTGATCAAAGGGCATAAGGTCATAATCCATAAGGAAGGAATGAAAGAAAATTCAAGTGGAGAACCTCAAAAGAGAAATCTTCAGAACAGTGAAAGCTGTAGCCAAAGCTTCATCAATGCATGCATTTTATTTTCTCATTTACTTTTATTTTGAGGCTGAATAAATTATGAGAACAAATATTGGTTGGGAATGGTTCCATTTTGAAAGTAAAGAACAAAAGAGAACCTGACAGATCTCTACAGATTTTGTTGCCCCTCATTTTACAAATAAAATGAGAACAACACCCTGCTGAAGGCAACAGAAGGAGATGGAGTGGGCATGTTACTTGACTCAAACCTTCTTGTTAACAAAACTCTCCACTGTCAAAAATCTGTCAAGGGAGTTCCTGTATTGAAACAGACAGCAAATTAAACATATCACTAACCTCAGGGTACCTAGAAATACCAAAACAAGGGATATTTTTAGCCTGTTTAGCTCCTTGGGAATGGTAAGTGTCTGCTCTCATTAAAATCTTGCAACTGTTTCTCCCAAATGTCAAAATTGCAACTCTTTTGGCTGATAGAGCTGAGATAACCTGGGCAATGAAGTCCCACAGCTTTAGGTGACAGTGGGTACCCTGGCACACTGAGTGCACACTGCAGGGAGCTAATTTAGCTCTAAGGGAAATCAGAATTCCTTTCAAGTTGAATTAGAAGACTTCACAATCCATTGCCTCCTATCTTTGCTAGATCTTGAGTTTCAAGCACAACATCTGTACTTTGGGTGACAAAATTTGCCTTTGTGTTCTAGAGGCTTTCCTTTCATCTTCACCTGATGAATTTACTCTTTATTTCATGATTTTCAGGGTTGTGAAAACCAAGGCCAGGATTTTCAGCTGAGTAAAAGGTTATGTTATGCAAATCATAATAGAAATAATAACAGCAAACAAAATGTCTTAGCCAAAACCAGTTCAAAAATACATTTGCCACAGGCAGGAAGCCAACAGCAAAGTTAGAAAACACAGAATAGAATATGTACAAAAAAACTCTGTCATAGAAGAAATACATTTCAGAATACACAGAAAAACAATGTCTGCACTACAAAAATATATGGTGAGATATATGTCTTCTTGATGGTGGAAAGAAATAGGAATTGTATTCCTTCCATGAGTAAAGGGCTTCATTCTTCTACTTCCAATATGATATGTTTTTATTTCATTATTTGCACATGAATAGTAAGGAAAAAGAATAATATGGCTTCATTCTTTCCTACTGTTTCTTTAATGGCCCTCTTGAGTGGATGGAGAAGAATCTTTCACCAATTCACCCACTATTTTAAGCTCCTTTGTATCCATCAACTGAGGAGATATTAGAAACCATCGTAGATCTGATGTTTCTTAGTTCCCAAAGCTTGAAGGAAAACTAAAGGTGCCCAGGCAATGAGGAGAAGACAGCAAGCTGACAAGTCAGTAAACTGACTGGGCAGTCATACAGGAAGATATTTGAGACAGGAATTTCTTAGGAATGGGTCTTTTTTTGCACGCATGGAGTTCAGAGGGTGGGAATGGAAAGAGCATGTGTGCTTGTCTATCTTGTGCCCAACTAATAGGAATAATATCTGGCAGAGCTGAGTGTGCACTGGCCACAGCAGCCAGAGCTGGCACTTTTTCAGTCTTGCCCATAACATTAAAATGAAAAGTTCGGGATTCAGTATAGAACCTCAAAATCAACCTCTGTGAGGAAGCTTAGAATGTCACAGCTAGCCTGCATTTACATAAGACTATCAAATTAATTAGTCTTGCAGCACAGTCAAAAAATGTAATTCAGTCTCGGTGATGGGTTGGTAGATTAATCACAATTTAAAGCCTTGTAAAAGGGAGATATTGAAAAAAGAAAAAGTATATAAAAGAAAGAATGGAAAAGAAAAATATGCCAGTATTCAAAGCCTTTAGCTTTCAGTGGCAATGCGTGCATTGATGATTTCTTTGAAGAAGAAATAATTTCCCCCTTTCTGTCAGTGTTTCTCCTATAAAACATTATTTTTATGATAACTGAAACCTTTCAGGTTGTTTTGTGTTTGGTTTTTTTTGTTTTGTTTTTGTTTGTTTTGTTTTTTGTTTTTTGTTTTGTTTTGTTTTGTTTTTTGTTTTTTGTTTTGTTTTGTTTTGTTTGTTTGTTTGTTTGTTTTGGGGGGGGGGGGGAAGAAAGGAAGGAAGAAAAAATCAGACAAACTGGGGGTTTCATTTTGAAAACAAATAGATACCTAGAAACTTTCATTGTTTATTTCGCGGTTTCCTGTTTATTTCCTGATTATAAAGGAAAAGTCCTTTATAATCTTGAGAACCCACTGCACCTTTGTAGGACACTTTAAAAATGAAAGATGCTGTTCTGGGTCCAAAGCCTTTCACAAGCAGTTCAACAGCCAACACAAAGACATTTTGGCGATGCAGCACTAATGTTTTGTAACCTGAATTTGTCTATGTCATATGAGAAATATGCATACAACTTCAGAAGTGATTGTGTGTATTATTGCTTCTTACAGAAAAGTAATGGGCTCAGCACATTCCCTGAAATGCTTTTCATTGCTGAGGATATCTCTCATTTTACATTTTTTCCTGTTTCACAATAATGTGTTATTTCTTCATTTGGGTTGAAAATCACTTCTGCCTCAGTAACAAGAACGGTGAATCTGAATTCACACAGTTGTTTACTGCAGTGGCAGAAATCCCCTGAATACAATTACCCTGGATGAGTGTTTTTATATCCCACACTCGGAGCCTTCACAACACAATGTGCTTTGCCCTCGGTTGACTGAGACAGCCTGAGTTTCAGAGAAAAGGGCTTCAGTGCTTCCTGAAAGTGTGACAGCTTCAAAATACGTCCAATGAGACCCCAGAACCACTAGTAATATTGGAAAAATGTTGTTGCCATTCCTCTGATCTATTGTCTTTTTCAGAGTGGCACAACTGTGTTTTTGCTGTACACAATTCCCAACAAACTGATTGATGTGGAAGGCAAGCCAGGAAAATCTCTGCTCCACCCCATTTTGCGTGTTCCACGATCCAAAATCTTCAATAACTGCCCAGATGAGGAATATATTTTTCCTTTTCTGGTCCTCTATATATTTCTTCTGCAATTTGCATTATTATTGGGTAGCTTGCATGCTATTTACTTCATTCTACAGCCTGTAACCCTTTATACAGTCTCCTGCCTACCACACTGCTCTACAAAATGTCGCCATTGAATTCCTGCTGTGAAATGTTTCTATAAATAGGAACCAAGTGAGCAAATAGATCCTTTGATTAATCCTTGCTACATACATACACACCTTGCTTTATCAGCCAGATGAAATCTGCAAGCAAAGTGCTTGCGTGCAGCCCTGTGCTGCAGTGACTGCTCTCACTGCGGTATTGTATAACCATCATCACCGCAGCTTATGTCTTCATTCCTTCTTAGGTTACATGACCAACATGAAGATTAGTAACAGGTTTTAAAAGATGTCCATGCACGGCTAATTTATCACACGCACATCACATAAATAAACAAATATTATATCCACACATATATATCAACTTAATTGCTGCACATGTAAGTACCCAATTTCCCATAATGAAGACTTTAAGGAAGCCTACACACCAATAGATATTAATTACTCTGCCTGAACCGGAGGCCCCACTTTTCTCCTAAACATGCTACATTCAGTGGGGTACTGGATTTATGATGCTGCTCATCACTCTGCTGCCTAAGCACTTTGTTTTTTTACTAAACTATAAGAAAGAATGAAATCCACAATGGGATCTTTTATTTATTTATTTATTTATTTATTTATTGGGGGTGCAGTGGTGGAAGAGAGGAAGGACCAAAGGGGAATAGCTCTGGAGTAAGACTGAAGGAAATTTATCTCTGTAGGATTTGTTACTTTCTGTTTTATTTACACTGTCTTGGTGTCAAGCGATAAGAGCATTGCAAGCATTATGTTTGCAGCAAAAAATCCTTCTGCGCCGTTGTACTTCTGGAGCAGTTTCCTTTGCATGACTCTTAGGTTACACTGGCTTAACTGAAAACTGATGATGTTTTTTTCATGTTGTGAGTTTATTCCATCACCATGAGCTGAGTTCACCCCCAGGAACACATTCTTAGCCCACACAGCACCCATAGCACATGGGCACCGTCGTCTTCTCCCAGGAGGAAACTCCAGCTGGTGCAGGGCCACCCTCCATGTTAGAGGAATTTTGCATGATTTAGAACTCTATACATTTCTGGTCGTGATCCCACTAAGTCTGAAGAGGATGCAGCCTTGCAGCCTGAAGGTACATTATGTTTAACAGCCCTGTTTGTGTTTTACTCTGTTAAAAGGACACCATTATACTAAGTCCCCAGTAATTGCTAAACCGTTACTCTTTAGCAAATTTCCATGAAAGATATACAAGTCCCCAGAGATGTTCTGGCACAGGAGTGTTAAGTGCAGCATCCTTGTTTTTTAAGTAGGTGATTCTTTGCTACATAAATGTCCCAGTCTGCTGCACACACAAAGGTGTAATGACCCTCTGGAGACATTAACGGGTTCCTTAACTCCTCTGTGCCCTATTCACAGCCAGGCAGCATCCCACCTACAGCCCCGCTTTGCTTATTTGTGTTTATGGTACACAAGGCGGTAGATAAACAAAAAAGGTTTTAGACACTTTCTGTTCTTAACTAAACCTTTTAGTTACACATTAGGGAACAGAAGTGTGGTACGACCCTCTGTTTATTTGTGGTTCTTTTAAGTGATGTCCAGAGACCTACATTTCATGGTTGTTTGAAAGTTTATATAACAGTGGGAAGCTGTTAAACAGCAGTTTACCTTCACTTTTTTTTCTTCTTCTTCTTTTTTTTTTTTTTTCTTTTTCTTTTTTCTTCTCTTTTTTTCCACATGTGAAGGATTTGAAATTAACACTCCTACCCCACTGTTTTAGTTATTACTCAACATTCCCCAGGTTTTCATTTGCCCTAAAATTTATGTTTCCTGCAAATAGTGATAAGAGCATTCGTGTCACCAAATATTTAGCAACGATGTACTCCAAAATAGTCCTTGAAGCTTTCATAATTAATTGCTGCTCAGCTCCAAGAAAAAGAATAAAATAAAAATGTGATTAAAAACTAAAGCCATCAGCCTTCACATCAGATCTATAAATGAGACACCGAGTACTTCCAAAACCAAATCTTTTTATTTCCTCGCATTCTAGTGAGTGATACGTAATTCAGTCTTTTAAATCAGCTGGAAATGTTTTTTGAAATGTTCACAACTTTCTTGCGTGCCTCCCAGATCCTACAGCGTGGTCATGCTCAAACACCCACAGGATCTCTCTAACGCTGTGCTGCATTCAGCATGTAAACTTTTCTCTCGTTGTCTAAAGTCTCCCATTTTTGTTTTTTTTTTTTTTTCCCTTTGTATCATTTGACCCTAATTCTGTTTCCTTAAGTCAATGGCACTTTTACTTTGCTGTAGGACCACGCTTTTGCTTTGGTGTAGGATCCTTTCTCTGCTTTATACAGCCGCAGCTCCTTCCAACAGAGAACATTTCTTTCATTAAATATATATATATATGTATGTATGTATATATAAATAATAATCAAAATCCAAATTAAACATCTACTTTACTTCCAAGCCAGATCTTAGCATAGACTTACTTTGGGATACTGGATATGTTGTTTTGCTTCACGTCTTCTCTAAACTCCACACTAAGAAACATTAAACAAATTAAATGTAAATCACTTTGCATATAAATTTGATTTTGACTTAAAAATCACCGTATAAAAACTGCCAATATTTTCATGCAAAGTATGCATTACTTTGGCTCCTTACACTGGGATGAAAGAAAACCCACTTTTTAATTATATCTTTAAGTGTTTGGGAAATAATGTTAAGCTTTGGCCACAAAGACAATCCAGTGTTGTTGTTTTTAAAATTATTTGTGTCCAGGAAATCTTTCTGGGAGAACATGGATGGAATTCATAGTAAAATAAATTTAATATAATTCCATCATTTTTTTTGGAAAGCTCACATGACACAGTCATATCCCATTAATTCACAGTGATCACCAGAAGGCCAACTGAAAACTACAGAATAATACAAACTAGAGCCAAAACCTTGAAATGGATCACTACACGAGACCGCACTTATTTTAGGTTTTTTTCCTTTTTTAAATAAGGAGGAGGGAAAAAAAAAGAAATATTATCTCCCCTTATTAACTTTATGTAATAATTCTAATTTAAATGACCGTACTTTAAAAAATCTATTACATTTTAGGATTACGAATTCTCACGGTATAACTTTATATGTTTCTATTTTTTCTGGAACGCTTCTGGATGCAGATTCACGCTCTCTGCTACAAGCACATAAAATGTTCTGCACCGCAAGGCAAGGACTGAAATACAGTTTCTCTACTGAAGTTGCTGAAAACTCCGCAGTGTCTGTGAAGACAAACTTCTCTTGTTATCATTCTTAGCATTTGTCAAGCTACTCTCTACCTCTCTCTAAAAGAAAATACAAGCAAATGACAAAGCAGCACATCTATCCCCCCCACACACCTCCCATGAAAACTGCCTGTACGATGCTTTGCTATAGTGAAACTCCACTGAGGGTGCAGCACAATTAAAATCAGAGAGCGCATTTCTGCTGTTTGAATCTACACACTGTGTTTGCAGAGCCGCTCAAAACTGCTGACAGCCAAGAAAACAGCCACACTGAACGTCTTAATAGGTAATCATGCAAGCAGCAATTTCTGAGGACGATCATGGGTTCAGTTCCCCGTAGGAAGCAAGCAGAGGCACCAACTGTAACTTTGCAATACTTAACTAAATTTCAGCTCACAGTTAAAAGACAGATGTGGTGAGAAAGCTCTATTTCACAGCTAATAACGTCCCCCTCTTCAAACATATACAGCAAAAACCGAAGAGATAAAAAAGATATCAAGGCTTGTTTAGGCCAACAAGTTGTTAAATTTCTAGAGCAGGGACAATTTTCTAAGTACGATCATTTCCTCCAACAAGGTAACTCATGTAAACACCATCAGGGTCGTATTGTTTGTTCTGTGCTGCCAGATGGGGGATACAAACCATGCAGAAACGATTTCAGATTTCCACCCTGATTAGTTCATCTTGAATATTTTCACAGTGTGAATCTGGAAGTCAGAAGTTTACATAATGGTTATAAATTAGGGATAAATCCTGCTGCCAAGAAAGTCACACTCAAGACAAACAAACTGTCTCCTTCCTAACATGTTTTAGGTGTTGCTTATCAAACGCATTCTCAGCTGTAGGTAGAAAAACAGCGCTTCAACTCCTTATTGTTTTTTGGATTACTGTTTTCCCATCGCAGGCAATTTATTCCAAGCGGCGATTTACCCGGTTCAACGCGTCCCCTTAAACCAGGCAATGGGGCGTTTGCCACAGCCTGCAGCTCCCCCCGGGGGCCAGCGGGAAACCCACAGCTTGCGAAAGCCTTCAATGAGCTCTCAGTTGCATCCTTGGCCAGCGGGCAAAAAAACAAACCCCAGCACCCCGAGTCCATCACAGCTCAGAGCTCTGCTACGGGGTGACCATGCGAGTGGCTGATTCAACCCCCTGAGCCCCACGTCTTGTGTCTTCTTCTGCTGTCCCGAATCTATTTGGGGCATGGCTTTTGTTGGTTTTACTGTCGTCCCAAAACATAAGCCTTTGAAAATAATATTATCTTACAAAATCTCAGCATAATGCCAGTTCGGATTAGAGCTGATGGCTGCTGTGGTTAAAAAGAACAAAATAAATAAAAATCACAGTTTGTCCGTAGAGTGGATAAAAAAAAAAATACCGGAGGAAGGTTTATGCAAAGACAACTTTTGAGGCATAGGCAGATGGAATAGGCAAAAGGTGAAGTTTATACATTCCTTCTGATTGGCTCGGCTATGATGAAGCCAGCAAAGGGCTAGCTTTTATTCAGCAGTCATTCTGATCTAAAATTCTTTGTGTACCAGCCATGTAACTGAAATTTCTGGTTATTATAAATGCGGGGGTGAATTCTGCCCTCTGATGTATGCACAAGTTCCGTTTTCCTTTAGGAACATTTGGGTTAATGTACATGCATGTCAGGACAGAGTTTAACATTATTCTTGTGGAACAGCGAACAACGTTAGGTCAAACACGCCGGTTTCATTTAATACTAAGCATGTTTAAGAAGAAATGTCAGAGTTCAGTTCCGCTGGCTCGTGATGTAAGTCAGGAATTACTGAAGCCAGACACCTATCCTGCTCTTACACCAGTTTTGCACTAGGATTACTCCACTGAAATAAATCAGCTCTTTAACAGGAATCCACCGTACTGACGTATGAGCAGTTCATAAACTCTATGCAAACAAGGAAATCATTTACACAGGTGAGTAAATTTATTCATGTGCTCTAAGTACTTGCTAGCTACATACATTTTTGTTCCTGCTGCTGAAGTATTTTGACCTGAAAATATATTTTCACTCTAATGGAAGGTTTTGCTGGAAATTTTTGAGCGTGTTATTCTTTTCTCTTCATTTTTCTTTTCTTTTCTTCTTTCTTTTCATTTTTCTTTTCTTTTTTCTTTTCTCTTTCATTTTCTTTTCTTTTCTTTTCTTTTCTTTTCTTTTCTTTTCTTTTCTTTTCTTTTCTTTTCTTTTCTTTTCTTTTCTTTTCTTTTCTTTTCTCTTTTCTTTTCTTTTCTTTTCTTTTCTTTTCTTTTCTTTTCTTTTCTTTTCTTTTCTTTTCTTTTCTTTTCTTTTCTTTTCTTTTCTTTTCTTTTCTTTTCTTTTCTTCTCTTTTTTCCTTTCCTTTTCTTTCCTTTTTTTTTTCTTTTCCATTCTTTTTCTCTCCTCTCCCCTCTTGTCTTTCCATGTTTTTTCTTTTCCTTTTTGATCTCTCATCCCATCCCAGACACAGATGTAAAGACTATGTGAATTTTAAAAATCTTCAAACATATGTGTGAGCTTTCTAACCTGATGATGGGTTTTTACTTTTTAGTGAAATCTTCCTATTTTTTCTTTGTTATTTTTTTCTTTCTTTTAAATGTTCCAGAAGGAAAAGGAATGTTCTCCAGTTAAATGCTTTGCATACAGAAGCAGGCACTCAAGTTTTTCAGAAAGAAGAGCAGATCAAGCCCTAGAGCAACACAGTGGTCAAAATCACACCATAGTTCACCTCTGGCACATTTGGTTGTTGTTTTCCAGGTGGCAATATCTGTGTTAATGTCACCCCTTAATAGTTGTTGTATGAAAACATCTCTGGTGCTAAAGGACCTTGAAGAGTGAAAACATACATTAAAGAGTGTATGCTGTAGTTTTAGATGAGCTACCCATGCTCACACTCAATGCACCACTGATTCTTTTCATCCCCTGCCAAGGTCAGGACAACTGGAGATCCTCAGTCCATGTTTTGGGGGGCTGAGGTGTCTCACATGGCATGGCCCTGAGGGGCTGCACTGCTGCAGGGTTGGGCTCCCCTGCCTTGCAGCTGCAGCTTCTGAATGTTCCTTCGAGCTGATGACAGTAGGCCGTCCTGCCCGAGCCTCGCAGCTGCCTCCCTGCTCCTGTCCCCTTCACACGCTGTTAAATGGCGCCTCCTGCCTACCAGCCAAAGAACATGGACTGTTAAAGCTTTGCCACTCTTGTTTTTGTCCGTTCATCACATTACTGAGTTTTTGCACAGGTTGCAGTCAAGGGAGTGAGGCTCAGGGTTGCAACAGTCTGACCTAATGTTGGGCAACACTATCCATGGCAGGTGTGTTGGACCAAGATGACTCAAATCATTCTATGATTCTATGAATTTCATGTAGCTTTAGACAGCACTGTAGACATTCACAGTTTTAACATCCATAACTTCTGTCCCTCTAGGCCATTGACAGAAAAAAGTTAAGCACTGCCAAGGCCCAGCATAATTCTCCTTCAGCACACACCTGAATGGAGTGGAGGAATTGTGTCCCATGAGTTTCCATCTGTAAAGTACTCAGACTAAAGGCAAGGTGAGCTTACCCTATTTGCAAACCTATGTTGTAGCAGATGCTGTCTAGAAGAACGTGGTCTCCTTTTGAAGTAGCAAGGCCTTGATAGACTCTTTATCGGGGTCTGTTGTGACAGGACAAGGGAAGTGGGTTTTTTTTTGAGAGGAGATTTAGACTAAATATAAGTAAAACAATTTATACAATTGGGGTAATGAAGCACTGAAATGTTGCCCAGAGACATGGATGCACCATCCCTGGACACATTCAAGGTCAGACCAGATGGGACTGAGCAACCTGATGGAGCTGTAGGTATCCCTGTCCATTGCAGGGGAGTTGGAATGGATTATCTTTAAGAGTTCCTACCAACTCTTAAATAAATCTATGATTCTTCCTCCGCCTTCTGCCTGCATACCAAAGAAAACATGAGATGCACCTGACAGGATCCAGACACCTAAGTCATGATCTTTGGTTAACACCTGGTAAGTTTTGAGCTGCAGCACTATGTGGTGCTGTGTGGCATGCAGAAGTCTTCACTTTGGGGCAAGACAGCATGTTGCAAATATGCTGATTGCAGAAGTAGATAGGGAAACAAAGATCTTTCTCAAACACAGAAATAGTATCTATGTAATTTCTTGAATAATTATTTCTGGTGGTTTCTGCAGTGTTAAGTATCAGAAATTGCCATAATCTGCGCAATGCTGGTGCCATTCCTGCCTGCTCTGATTCTACTGCTCACAGGTTCAGGGCTGCATAACTCAAATGAGTCTAAGGCTTTTTGGAGGATAATGAGATAGTCAAACTTCTCTGGGAATTGCCTTTATATATTACTACAATGGCTTGTTTGTTTGTTTGTTTTACCCACTACATAAGAAAGTGACTCTTGAACAAAACTTAGGGGTAATAGGGCAGACAGTATTAAGCCTCCATACTTTGATCTGCCAGTATTAACTCTGTAAATTCCCAATTTTCACATTTTTGAATGTTTTCTCTGTAAAAGAAATATATAATGCAATCAGTAAGGACTTCATATAATATATTACAAATACTGCAAATTTAATTAGGACTGTTATAGATGATTTAAAACATAAAGCATAAATTGCTTGCACAGACATACATAATTTCTCACTTATATGGCAATACATCCAAGTGGATATGGAAATCTATTCCACTAACATTGAAAAGGATATACTTTAGTGCTCGCTTCTAAATGTACTCCCCCTGAGCTTTCTGTCTATAATACATAAAGTGCATCACCTGGACATTTCACCCCAGAGAAGATGACAGTACTTCAGTCTTTTCAAAACATCTCTGAACTATGTCAAGAAACAGTCCTGGTTCTGCTCAGTTATGCTATTCCATCTCATGGATGATATCTAGCTAGCCTATGAAGGCAGATGAAATAGAAAAGTGCAGCATATACCATAATTGCAGATATTTGGATCAGCACATGCAATAACTGTTCTCAGAATATCTCCAGGATTCACATTCTGCAAAACACTGCCTCTCTCTTGTAAACACAACTAACTCAAGGAAGAATGTATAAACTCTCCCTTCACTCAGCTTTGCCCTTCTCTCTTTAGTAGAGGAAGAATCTCCGCTTAATGCAGCTATATCTTTGGTGACTACACATCTGCAGCCTTTCAAAAGACAGTTGTTCTCTCTGAGGCTCTTTTAGGTCTAAAAAAACGCAGACTATGAGCCAAATATTATCTAAATTAAAGCTTTCATATAAAGGTGGAAAAAGGTATTCACCTGATTTCCAGCAATGATATTTCTATAATCTCTCTCTCGTTCTAGGAGCAGAACATTCCTGCTGCAATGCTGCCTCCAAGTCACCCCAACACATGCCAAGCAATTATCACATCCCATTTCTGGAAGTTCCAGAGGCTTTCAGAATTATCCAGGTGTGCAATCAGCTTGTATTTAAGGATATACATTCCAGATAATGCTCACCACTTCAAATACTACTTGTCTTTTCACTCAGGAAAGTCATGTGCTACAAAAGATGTAGGCTACGGGCATACAATGACTGTTTTAATGCATTTGCCATTAAAGCAAAATTGAAAAGAAGATTTTTGAAGTTTCCATTAAAATCTCAGGAGTCTCCTGTTTCTTTTCCCTTATAAAGAATTTTATTAACTTTAAAGTTGCTGCATGATAAGGCATACTGAATCATGCATACAACAGGAAGTTGTATCTCACATTTCTTTTTATTATTATTATTTTAATAATGCATTTAATTGTATTTGAAGGAAGGAAAAAGAAGATAAGCGTAGGGAAAAGAATTGCTGTGCTTAGTAATTTCTCCATTTAAATAGCCCCAAATAGACTTGCAGCTTCAAAAGGCTTTGACGTGAGATGGGGAATGGAAGGGGTGAGTGGAAATGGTTACCAAGACTACTGCTTGCTGGAATCAATTTTCTGCGAGGCTGGTTTCACAGTGTCACATCACATCAGATTAAATCTTGATAACTTTTCAACATTAAGAAAGCAAAGTATCCTGCTAATTTTTAAAAATGCAATTTGCTAAAAATATAACAGTATTCAGCACAACCGTTTCTGTAAACCGTAAAACCACAAGAACCAAGAATATGTTCATGGATGTATATCAGTGTGACAGTCATTGGAATGCCAGTTTCCTCAAAGCTCTTTTGATGCTTTTTGGTCATGTAAGAGTTAATTGGAGTAGCAAAAATCAGAAGTAGCCACTGAAGAGAAAACCTCGTTATAGCTTTGTAGGGAAAATACTGGTTATATACTAAATCAACACTATTGGCTTATGTTGCCTTGTAAGAGTGGTTTTCTTTTGTCTAAAAAAAATACCCTAAAATAATTTGAACTTGGAAAACAACAGCAATAACAAAACTTTAGCTGAATCTGAAGGACATTTCTGTCCCCCATGCACAGAAATAAATAATTTTTCAGTGGAGGGATTGTTTTTCACATTGAGTATGTAACATTACGACACATAAGGAAATCTTTTCTGAAAGTCAGAACATGTGTAGCTGCAATTACAATGCCTACAGTACATTACAATGCCCAAGTTTAATTGGGAAACTCACTGTACAAGACACATAGAATCATAACAGGCTTCTTTAATCAGCAGTGTCTGTTCCAATCGTCTTCTTCAAAGGCAATGTGTGCAACTCCATGGATGACAGCAGCAGGACCAGGTTTGTAGCCAGAAAACCACAAGATTTGCCATGCTGCATCAGAGGAGTGGGCTCTGGTCTAATCAGACATTAATTGTTGGCTCTGAGGAATCAAAGGCAGGGATGCTACCCTGAGAGACTTCACTTCTGTGGTTGCAGCTGGGGTTGATGGAGGAATTTTAGCTCATTTAATAGCTCCATCTCTGTAAGTTCTTGTGTGGGTGATTCAAAAGCATCACAGTCAGCCCAAACTCAGCGTTCCTCACCAGCACCCTCAGACTGCCAGAAGTGGAAGATGGGAGAAGGACCACACATAGCCACAGCTTCTGCCTGTTAACAATTAAAATCTGCTTGAAAAAAATTAACAATGAAAACTCTTAGCTATGTCATATTCATTCTCTCACACATGAGTTATGAGGTGAGCCCTTACTTACGCACATATTTTTGATATCATACTTCCCACATTGTAATATACTCTCCTCTTTGTATTTATTTGATGTACGCTGGCTGGCAGCAAATGATATACTTTTGGTTTTCATGAATATGTTATGTGCACATAAATTTGATGTAGCTGAAGAAAGAGCCTGTGGGTCAGTCACATGAGTAATTAAGAAATAGAAACTAGTAGTGGTCATTATATCATTTTTGTCTTCTCACACCACACTGAAGACCGGCTGGCTGAATCATCTGCACCCTGCAGCTGCTCATGAATGTAGATGTTGCAAAAAGGAACTGAATTCATAGTTATGGGCAGCCTTTAGGACTTAAGCAGAAGCTCTGTGGATTTCACTCCCGCAGAAGTTGCATCTGTTTTAAAAGTAAAGAATTGCCTGCACATAGATTCACAGGATCATTAAAGTTGGAAGGACCACTCTAAGATAATCTAGTCCAACCATCCACCCATGCCTGTGATCACTCTAGACAATGTCCCTCAGTGCTACACTTACCCTTTTCTTGAACACTTCCAGAGATGGTGACTCCACCACCTCCCGAAGAAGCCTGTTTCAGACTGAATAATCCCAGTTCGCTCAGCCACTCCTCATAAGACCTGTGCTCCAGAACCTTCACAGCTTCACTGTACTTCTCCGGACACTCTCCAGGGGCTCAGTGTCTTTGTTATAGTGTTGGGCCCCAAACCAAACACAGTACTTGAGGTGAGACCTCATCAGTACTGAGTACAGAGAGAATGTCCATCAAAACTGGGACAAAATAAATAAATAAATAAACGCAGCTGCAAGAAGAAGGTCTTGAAACTGGTGATGAGAACACAGTTTCCTGGAGTTTCCTACATATTGGGCCCATGTCAACACAGTTCAGGTCAGTGCAGTGCAATGGCATGTGCAGAGCTTTCCTATTGCATGGACCTGATGATAGTCATCCTTAGTTCATAACCCAACCTCCCACCATGGATCCTTCATGTACTAGCCAGTCTGGTTTCAAGAACATTGTGCTCCTCCCAGAGCCAGCTGGGCATCTTGCCTTGATTCAAAGATGCTTTTTAGAAAAGAGCCTGTCTACAGCCTGTCTACATTTTCTCTATTTCTTCCATCTACTTGGTTCCTTTCAAAGCCTCCTATGAAGCCAGTCCTCACTGAAGCCACTGTTTCCAGAACAGTGATCTGAAAGCAATCACTGCTTAGAAACATACCCAAAGCCAGCTTCCACTGTGCAGGTGAGTAGTGTAAGGAAAACTGGGAAGCCATTGGCAAAGAAGGGATAAGAAGTGTCACACATGCATTGGGGTGGCACTTGTCAGGCCCAGCGCAGCCACCTGTACGTGCTCAGCAGATGGAAACAGGAACTTCTAGGCAGTTCATTTGACAAATAGGCATGAAATGGGTCAGATGGTAAGTAAACCTACTTTCTCTCCAGTACCTTAAACTGTAAGTTAGGAAATGAGCTCATTAGTGTTTTTTGTTTGTTTGTTTGTTTGTTTACTGGTATTTTTTGGTGTTTTTTTTTGGGGGGGGGGTCTGGGATTGGTTTTTGGTATTGTTGTTTGGTTGGCTTTGTGTTAGTTCTGAAAAAGCCCCAGCAATATCATTTCTTCTATTACTTATTTTTCAAGAGCATAAACATAAGAAATGTGGAAGACTTGGAAGAGCCATTCTGGGGAATCTGTGGATCACAAAGTAGTTTCATGATATGGAAAGAAGGAACTGGAATAAATACATTGAAGAAAAGTAAAAAATCACATCCAGCTTTAAGCAGGAAACTTTCAGATACCCCTCTGTATCCAACAGTTAGACCACCAGTCTAACTGTAGTAAAGATTCTTGATATCCACAGTAACGAATAACACAAGAGCTTCCTCCAGCTAAGCTGATGCTGAGCATCAGTTGAGCAGTTCCTCCGTGTGATTCTTCCCACCACAGTTGTGGCACAAGTACAGCAACAGCAGCAATCACCAGATGGCACTGTTACAGCTTCTTTCTGAGTAATGTTAATGGTCTCACAAGGAGCTGTTGCAAGTAGCAGAAAGATCAATTTCATTCTTAGCATATTAATCACATTTAGCATATAGGATTTGCTTTGGGGGGTTGTTTTCTTTCTTTCTTTCTTTCTTTCTTTCTTTCTTTCTTTCTTTCTTTCTTTCTTTCTTTCTTTCTTTCTTTCTTTCTTTCTTTCTTTCTTTCTTTCTTTCTTTCTTTCTTTCTTTCTTTCTCTCTCTCTTTCTCTCTCTCTTTCTCTCTTTCTCTCTTTCTCTCTTTCTTTCTTTCTTTCTTTCTTTCTTTCTTTCTTTCTTTCTTTCTTTCTTTCTTTCTTTCTTTCTTTCTTTCTTTCTTTCTTTCTTTCTTTCTTTCTTTCTTCCTTTCTTAGTTTTTTCTTTTGCTATGAGTCCCACACTGATACTTAGGTTGAAATTCTTGACAGCAATGTTTTGTGGCAGTGTTGTTTGTGACAAGGTCCTGTCAAGGCTGATTTATGCAGAAAAAATAAATAAGCAGCATTAAAAATAAACCCTGATGTGCCTTATTAATTTATCCTATTTAACAAATGATGTATTAAGGCCTGAAATTCTCTGCCTCTCAACAGATGGGCCACATTACCATGGCGTTCTCTTGTCAATAGATTTATGAACATTTGTGGATTTGGAAACAACGACTTCCAAGATGTGTATATATATATACATATACATATATATATATTCTTTTTCCTTTTCTATATTATATATATATATATACACACACACATATATATAAGGAAAAAGAAAAAATGGCTTCTCTTTAAGTGTGTTAAGACTGGATCATTTGCTAGGGAATATTTGGGTAGTTTTTTCTCCTAACCCTAGCTAGATACACTGAAAAAAAAAGAAACCACAACACTGCCATACAACATCTTAAGAAAAACAAGAGGCACTGAGGAAATCATTCTTAACTCTGAAACTACTTCAAACTAAAGTTTCCTTTCCATTTTCTGAAGTTTAGAGTGTTTGAACCTCTTTCAACATTTTCAAAGGTAACTCTGGAAAGAAATGAACTACTGCTCTGGAGGTGAAAACAGTTTTTGCTGCGTTTATAGCCACTGCAGAAGTATGCATTATGCTGTTTATTTATGTTGAGCTGGCCGTGTAACTCTCAGGCACAATATCCAGATGCTGCCATCTGCATTTCTAGACTTCTGCTCCAGTTCTTGTGTCACCTGCTGAAAGAAAACGATCAGACTGCCTGTGCATTGAGCAGCCACTTCTTTGAAGCAGTTACCAGTGCAGCTTCTGACTCCAGCCCTTTGCCAGCACACGCTCAACCAGCCTGCAGACATCAGTAGCTGGCTTTCCCCCACTCTGAGGCTTCATATTAAATTGCTGTTGAGACTCCATGACATAAATTAAGAACAGAAAAACCAGTTTTAAGCTTACAGCTCTGAAGAAATCACCAAACGAGATCTATTTTGGCAGCCTGCTGCTCACAACTCAGAAAATACGACAGCAAAGCAAATCACATGTCCAGTGTGTGTTTTATAACCCTGCTCAAACTAAGCCATCTTGTAGGCACATGCCTGACTATTTTTAGTGGCTGTGCTCCCGCAAATATGGCAAAGTCCTTTAGCATTGGCTACTCACTAGGGGCTACTTGAAAAGTAGCAAAAGATGTCAGTTGCTGGAATTTTGACTGAAAATAATAATACCTGGATTTCAGATTAGCTGCACAGATTTGCCAAAGTGCAAATGAAGTCAGCTCTGGCAATGTGACGATTCACTGATTGCTGCCTTCAGCCATGAAAGTGCAGGTTCTGACTGTGTTTTATTTTCATCACCATTGCTACAGCATTACTTTACAGGTATACCATTGCTTGTGGGAATGTTGGTTTTCTAGGGTGTCCATCTGGGAATCAAGAGTTTCTCCTCCAGCTCAAAGCAGGCACTGTGGCATATCCAGAGGACCTATAACTGACATGGCCCATTAGTCATAGAAACATCCCACTAAAATTAGTGGCAGCTTTTCATCTTTATGTGCCTCATGCCTCGGTCCATATGTAGAACATACAAAATGGATTTTTCTTTTCTTGGCATGTAACCCTGTCTTTCCGGTACTTTGGTTCCAGACCTTCATGAGCAATGCAGGTGGCTTTTGTTGCTCCACAGCTCATATTCTTGACAGTTACTGCATCTACACAATACTTCTGGATTCAGCCAGGCTGAAACATTCTCACAAACAGTTACTTAAGATTACCAGCATTAGCGCATAAATATAATAGTAATTAATAATATTTTGGCTTCTTGAAGATCCCGTGTGCTGCTCTGTTGGCTCTATTTCAACAGCACCTAAAAAGCCTGCAGCAAGGGCTCCCCCCACCCCCATCTTGTTTTTAAGCTCTGTTTCTAAGGTGTAGAACAAAGGTACAGCCAAAAGCTACTGCGATTTTCACTCTCAGAGCCCAAGTTCTCCACATACAGCTCATGTTTGGGACTGTATCTGTTTATTCATTTGTTGGGTCCCAGCTGGAGTTAGTTCAGACTTGATTTTTGGAGGTGTTGGCCACTTAACAACTTCCACACAAGCCAAGGGGAGCTGTGAGTGTGCAGTGCTGTGCTGAATGTGGCGTCTGTTGTTTGAAATGAGCATGCTGTACAAGAAGCCATTTTGATGGTGTTTACCCCATCTTTATTCTGTGTTTAAATTTATAACAAACAGTGGCCTGAATTACTTCTGTGTCATTCACTGAGTTTGTGAAATTTTTTAAAGGATCCAAACAGATGCTTTATATGGTGAATATATATCAAAAAGAAAAGCCACGAGTTCTCAACCATGCCATCCTATCTGAGTTTCTTGTTAGCTGCCTCAGTGTACAGGTTGAACACTGAAAAAGACTTCCTTCTTCATGAAATGGTTACTCTTCATGCTGTGGTCAAGTGGTGGTAAGACTTCTGCAATGCCACTGCTTTACCTGGCTTATCAACTTTGGATTTTATTTTACAGTGTAATCAATATTCACACCTTCCAATACTTTTTATCTACTCAGAAAAGACAACAACGTACCTGGCTGCCCTAGCTGAAATCTTAAGGCCATGTTTCTCATTTGGCAAGGAAAAAAATAAAATAGAGATGGTTGGATAAAATTCAAATCAATATTTGCATCTAACTAGTAGCACAGGTATCATGTTTTTACCATATTGTGCAATGGAGCGCAATGAGAAGAATGGTTGGACCCATCCAGAAATAGAAAAGGTGATTCATTTTGGTTTGGAAAGAAACACCAGTGTGTCTCTATGTTGCTAATAAAAGCTTTTAGGGTTTTGCTTCCCCACAGCCTTCATGGCAGCAATCAGCAATGCTTCTGCTAGTTCATTATCAGCATTGCTGGCAGCACGGGGAGAATTGTTTGCACATTCTGATTATTATTGTCATTGTAACACTTTAAGTGTCCTTTTACAAATGATTTACAAGCAGCATTAGAGATGGTATTCAGTGGAAGCCATTACAGGATTGCAACTTAACTATGCAGACTGATTAGTCTTTTATTGACAGCCTTATGAAAAGTTTACTAAGCAGTAAACTAACAGTTTATTAACTGTTTGTAAATAGAGTTGAAGTATTCAGACTCACTGGTCTGAAGAGCATGAGAGACCATTCTGAAGATACACTCCAGCTTCTCTCGGAACGCAGGTCATATGTTGCCAGAAGAGTCCTGTAGTGAGCCAGGAGTCTCTGGATGAGGTAGTGAGTCTTTCCTAGAAAACCATCCATTCTGGACCTGAAGTTCTCAAGAATAACAGCTCAATAATTGAACCTGTTTAAAAAAAAAAAAAAAAAAAAAAGCAAAACAAACAAACAAACAAACAAACAAAAAAACAGAACTCATGCTGTTCCAGATTTCAGTTATTGAATAGCTTGTAACATTAAAGATATGTCCATTCTTGCAACCTTTCTCTCACTCCTCCTTTCATTTGACCTATATTCTATGATGTTCTATATAAAGTAAAAATCATTACCTAACATTTAGGTTTTGGTAGGATCTGGGCTCCATCCAAGCTAGTGTTCAGTCATGCTGATCTTACATGAGCAAATGTAACACATCCTTCCAAAGATTACATAGGCAACAAATAAAAGATGTATAAAAAACATTGGAGATTGGCCATAGAGAAGAAATTAAAGGAGTAATGTGCAGCTCTGAGCCACTTACATGCTATGGTGAGATATTTCACTAGCACAGCACCTGCATAGGTACATCCCTTTGGAGATCCCTCAGAAAAATGTCTCTCCTTCCCCCACCAAGACAGTGGCCAGTCTGCCTTCTCTGGCCTATATGATTCATTTGAAATAGTGATAATAATTAATAAAATAATATCAGTGTCGATAACAAATAACAAAGCTAAAACGGGAAGGGGGGGGGGGGGAGGAAATCGAAGACAGGTCTCCCTATACTTGTCCTTGTACAGTAATGGTGTAGCTGATAAGAAATGTGAGCTTTTCCCACATCAGTGGTGTTCTTGTATTCACGAGCTGCACATTCTTACCTTCATTTCCTATGAGACCACTCTGCCTTCTCATCTCTGTCCCATGTTTCTTTTTTAGCAAGCTGCCTTTGCAAGGTTTTTCAGAGCATACAGATTTGCCTATCATGGGAACCCCAAGTTCCTCTTCAGATTGTCTCATAAAAGAACTTGGATGGATCCCTTTCTTTTTTTCCTGAATAAATGAGAGATATTCTGCCTATTTTTTTTGCTAAGGTGTTTAGGAACAGTAAAGCTGAAGGGCGCTGGCAGGCTGGGTCAAGGCAGTGTGCTTACTGCAATGGTATTCTCTCTCCAGCTGTTTCTGCTTCCCTGTAATTTGTTCAGGATTTGCTTCAGGACCTTTGAGTTCACCTTCTGTGAAATATTTATTAATTCCTTTTTTTTTTTTCTCCCTCTCCCTCTGAGAGAAATGATCCTCCTCCTTCTCCTCTCTTTTTAAAAAGAGAATAATTTGCCACTGGTTTGGGAACAAATTAGTACCATGTTCTCAGGGCAGATCTATCTGATTCCCAGATACATTCCTTGTAATTGCTAGTTCTTTTATATCATGAAAATGGCAGAGGTGAAATAACAAGTATTCACAGAGCTTGTTTAACAGAGGTAGGTCCGAAAGGAAGTACGTATTCATTTTCTACAGTTGTAAACAATGTGTGTTCTCACCAGCTACAGAACGCTCTGGATAACATAAGGCTGGTGCCTCTTTGGAGGCTGTTAAAAAAAAATCAACGTAATTTACAGGTATTGTTGGGTCTGTTTATTGACTACAGATAATGTCGCTCTGCCCAGTTAATTGCCTCTTTAAAATCTTAGATTTTCTGCCACCTTCGTGGAATCAGAGAAACACAGAATCACATGGGAACAGACCTCAAGAGATTATTGATTCCAACCCCCATGATACTCAACCCAATAGGTTGAGTGGAAAAGGATCCATTACAATTAATTTTTTCTATGTACTTTGGGCATCAAGACATTTTTCTTGCTTAGAGAAGTTGACGGATGCAAATCACATATTAAGCCTGTGTTTGAAAGAAGAAATATACATTATTTTCACCCATTTTTATTAAAAATAAAATAAAATAGATTATTCACGTCAATACATTTGGAGTTTAAAAAACAATACTGTTTTTAATGTAAAATTGAAATGATGAAAAGCAAAAATCTTAGGTAAACAGAGCACTGCAAGTCAAGTAGTGTGTTTAATTTCATCAGAACTGAAATACCTTTTCTTTCATCTTCACTTTGGCAAAAACAACAAAAAAATTTTATTTTGGGTTGACCTAAAACATTTTTTTTCTTAGTTCAGCCAAAGAGTGGAAAGATTCGTTGTTTAGACAGCACTGCTCCTAAATTCAACTGCTGTGCCATTTCCGTCAGGCTATCCTTCCTGGCTTGAATGAGCTTATATACACGTTTATAACAACTGCTGAGAGAAATATTGAGTAATCACATAGGACCCAGTCAAAGTTTCAAAAATCCTTTAGCTATTTGACCTTCCTTTCTTGGAAGTGAATCACATATATGTGCAACTTATTCATCATTCCAGTTTATAATGAGATCTTTTTGTTGTTAATTATGGCCATTTGTTGTTCTTTTAATAATCAAACATTTCCATGTTAATTTTTTCCATCTCTTGATTCGTGGGAGAAAATTTACAGTGATTTTCCTGGCCGTAAATGAATACAGGTTAGCTTACAGTAGGAAGGACTGCTGGAAAAAATACAATGAGTTGTCCCCAAAATAAACAAACTTAACTTTTCAATTTGGGTTCTGCCAATGGATGTTTGATAATGAGTATATAGGAGAAGGAAGTTTGCTGACCATGCTGCAGATGTCTAATGTTTCAGTCATGTAAAATGAATCACTTTTGCTCTGTTGGCTCTCAGAGAAGTAAATACTCTTTTTCTGATTCATCTTCTAAAATGGTATTACTTTGGAGGAGCTATTTATGAAACTGAGTGCGCAGAGCGCTCTGTTTGTTCTTTTTAATTCCTCTTCCATTTTTCTACTTACAACACCTTTTCTGACATAAGCATGTGCAGCATAAACTTTGTGTCATGTGTTATAGGGTAGAAAATCTAAAATGCTAAACACACTAGTGCTCTTTCGGTAACACCTACAATCATAATGAAGTGTTTCCTGGCATTCTGCACGCTACACCTTAAATCAATTTTATATTGAGCTCTGTATGTGTTAGGCCTTTTCTGTGTTACACATCTCTGTTAGTGCCTGAGGAAAGGGCACTGGGCCATGGTGAGCAGCCTCTTCCCAGGGCAGTGGGGCTGCTGGATGCGGTTGCCACCATCACTGTCACCAGTCTGTGGTACCTCCTGGCATTGGAACCTGCAAAGCCAAGAGAGCAATGCTCTACCAGCAAAGCTGCATAGGTGGGAACTTCTCATTCAGAGCCAAAGAAGTCTGACAAGCAGCTGATGGCAGAAATGTCTTTCACCAAAATTGAAGGTTTCAGAAAATATTTCCTTGGAGCTTTGTGTTAAAACCTCAATTTGGCACTATATTTAGGTGTATCTCACAGCATATGAAGCACTACTTTAAGATCAGTGGGGTTTCTCATTTTATTAGGTCATGTACTTCCGAACATGTAATTGAAGGATTTAAATTTTTTTAAGGAACAGAGAATGCCCAGAGGGGACTGATATGGTGGGAGACAAGAGCATTGAACAAAACTTTAAGAAAAAAGAAAAAGGAAAAAGAAAAAAAGAAAAAAAAAAAAAAAAAAAAAAAAAAAAAAAAAAAGAAGAAGAAGAAGAAAAGAAAAAGGAAAAAAGAAAAATGGAAAAAGAAAGGGGGAGGGAGGGAGAGAACAACCATTAAGAATCATAAAACTGGGAAGAAAATCACATAATTGTTGATAATTAATCCAGACTTCACTAATTCTGAGAGAAAGCTATGAACTTTAATGCACATTAGGTATGACATGAATTTGAAACGCATTAGAAACACTGTAGGTGTCTGAAATATGTTGAAAACACCTCGCTTGGGAAGATAATAGTCTTTTTTCTTGATTATGCTAGACTTAAATGTGACAGCTGTATATTTTAATTGGCAATGGTGATCTTCATTTTCAAACTTTTAAAATTTGCTGACTGCTACACATTTTCCCAACCAGCCTGACACCCTGATAGCCCTGACCTCCTAAAGGCCTCAGCTTCCATTCAAATCAGATTTTCATGCAGTCTTGTCTTTATTTATCAATTATCAAACTACAATATGGTTTTTGGCCTTAAGAGAAAGATAAGTACCCATAATCTTGTATTGCACAGCAGCATGGTATGTGTAGATTTTATTGGACAATATGATAGGTTTTGTAGAGATTATTTTCTATAGATTTATGATGGTGCTTGTCTTTGGCCTTTCGTTACCACTGAATGGCATTCTTCTTTAGTATTCATTTTTGCTGATCTCAAATGCTCAGAAAAGCTGTTTCACCAATGTGATTTCAGGAACTATTTTTTTTCTGCCTCCTCAAATTCATGTAACTGATTTTAAACTAGAGGACTTCAGTGTCAGGTTTGATCTACAACACTGCAGGAGCCTAGCAAGAGCTAGAGGTTAACCAGGCTCACATCTTCTCCGTCCTGCTGACACCAAGACATTCTACAAGATTTCTCAAGTGAAGAAAGTAAATATCTATCCAGGTGAAAAAAATATATATGCATTTTGAGATATATGGACAATGATTATTAAATGTTATTAAAGAAAAAATGAGGTAGAGATAGAAGGAGAGCTATATGAGTTTAACTGGAATAGTTTTAAGGATTACGGAAGTATTCATAAACATTTAATTCCTTGGTTTGATTTCAGTGATTTCCACTTGTTTCTCATAGAAATGGGCTCAAGACACTGTGCAAACTGCACTGAGGTGAGTCTCCAGACTTATTCGGAACACTTTTCCAAATAACATCCTAGGCTACCCTATGGAGAACAACTGAGCACAGACTAGAAGTTACACTGGAAAAGGTAGTATTTTTCTAATATTTGTATCTGCTGTGACTAGGAGTGAACCACTGAACATATCCTGAATTTGCTTAACTTAAAAACACCTTCACAACTTTTAAGGACTACTTCCAAACTAACTTACCTCATTCTGCACATCTTCTGAATTATACTCATCTAAATCAGGGACATGCTGAGACAGCTTAGTATGGATAACTAAATATCATTTAGATGTTTATTATCCCTGTGGCTTCAGTTCCTTCTTTGAAATGATCCAGACATTTTTTCCTGGAAAAAAATGATCTTTTCTTGCCTTATTCTTTACCCACTCATAGTTCATGTGTGAGCTCCAGTGAGAATACATATTCCTTCTCAAAGCTTTCAGAAAAGCTCCAGCTGAAGAATCCTGTAACTGGAGTCATTTTTACTACCTTGACACTCACTTCTTCAAGTTGTATCTCTCCAAAGAAAAGCCCAAGGCCATCCTAACAAACTAGCATATTTTGACCCTTTAAAACTCACCTCTGAACTTGGAGCAGATCTTCCATGTTTCACACGAATGCAGCCTTCCCTTCCAATCTATTTTGGATTTTTTACAATCCTCATGTTAGCCAGGGAGTCTCTGAAGCTCAGCTCCTAACAGAACAGTTTTATACCTTATACCTTTGACAGAAACTGCTGGTTTTTGACTGCAGGAAGCTGACGTGATTTAGGAGGGGATAAAACATGTACATGTTTGTTACTTGAATTTTACAGCTCTGCAGGGAATGAAAATCTTTTTTCACAAAGGATTTAAAACCTTGGCTTTGTTCCCCACTTGAAAATTTCAGAAATTATCTGCAGGCAAAGTGCATGATGAAATTAATTTGGGGTCGGTTGAAAGGGTTTCAGTTTGACCAAAACAAAATCCTTTTAATTTTGTCTTTATTTATTTATTTATTTATTTATTTCCACACTGCATTACAGTATGCTGAACAGCATAAAATATGAGGTTCTAGCCCTAATGCTTTAAAGAAAGTCTTGAATGTATAACCCAAATGTAACTGATACATTGATGCCTCACTGAGTTTATGGAAACAGTAAAACAACAACTGTGAGGGATGTGAAATGAGCTACTTATCCTGACCTGCATCCATGGGTAATATTTAATAATACCAGTATTTAAAATAGTTTATTAAAGATTACAAGAAAAGGAAGTATGGGACAAAAGGGAATCATATTATGACAACCAGGTATTGTAAGATTCATCTTTGTTTTGTGGTAGAAACAAACTATATTGGCTAAAAACATTATCTATTTACATAATTCTTAATATTCTCATTATCTCACACACATTATTTCCAAGCCAAGAAGAATCAAATCTTAAGTACTAATGAAACTCTTCTAGGGAAGAATCTTAGAAGCTGAATTATCTGGAATCACCAAAACCAGATTAGTTTAATGCACAATCATACTTAAATATTTACAGTGAGTGGTAAAAACAATTTTGATGTGTCATTTGATTGAAACCTATCCCATTAGAAGAGTTTCCCCTCTTCTTCACCCCCACATTACCACCATTTCCAAAAACATGTAGAACAGAAGTTTAATCAGCAATTGTCAACATCAGGAGATCACTTGCCACCAGCCCAGCTACTTTCGCTGAGGAAATCAGTATCTGTGCAGATGAGGTTATTGTGCTTCCTTTCTTCTATAGGCTGTAGATTGTACCCTTCCCTTCCCCATCTTAGAAAAATCAAAACATCTGAAAATTTCCTCTCTGAATATGAAGCCAGGTATAGCCCACCTCAGTATACTCCTTAAAATAGACAGTGGTCTTTTGAAAAAACAATTTGAAGACCATATTTCAATACGAGACTGTATAATTAACAGCCAAGCTAATGTGACTTTCAAAACTTTTGTTGCTTATGGCAATGCACAGAAGACAATGGATTTCACTAGATTCCTATATCTCATATCTTTTGCAGCAATGACAGTAAAAAAATTTCCTTCCTTCCTTCCTTCCTTCCTTCCTTCCTTCCTTCCTTCCTTCCTTCCTTCCTTCCTTCCTTCCTTCCTTCCTTCCTTCCTTCCTTCCTTCCTTCCTTCCTTCCTTCCTTCCTTCCTTCCTTCCTTCCTTCCTTCCTTCCTTCCTTCCTTCCTTCCTTCCTTCCTTCCTTCCTTCCTTCCTTCCTTCCTTCCTTCCTAACTTCCTTCCTTCCTAACTTCCTTCCTTCCTTCCTTCCTTCCTTCCTTCCTTCCTTCCTTCCTTCCTTCCTTCCTTCCTTCCTTCCTTCCTTCCTTCCTTCCTTCCTTCCTTCCTTCCTTCCTTCCTTCCTTCCTTCCTTCCTTCCTTCCTTCTTTTTAATTTTAATTTTTTGTTTTTAGGATAGGACTCTATCAGTTCTCTAGAGTTATTCTTTATCTATTCAACCAGATCATGTGCAAAAAAAGCATGTGGATAAGGATTTATTAATATGAAATTACAATATATTGCTCCACTGTGTCATTTTCTACATTTCCTTTTGTCAGTGTTGTGGTTCCTGTACAGATTATTCTGAATTAATGGGAAATACATCCTGCTAAGGAAGAGTGGGAAGGCTGTTTCAAAATGCTGCTGTGATTTGTCAGGTGCTGCTATAACACACAGGAACTCTCAGCACATGATGCTCTGATTGAAATAGACTTTTTTTCCAGCTTTCTGCAAAATGCAAACCTTGTTTACACTTTTGTTATATATTTGGGAGAACAGTAAATTGCCTTATAGTAAATTTGAAAGGACAATTTGACTCAATAGCACTTAATTTCTGTTTGAAACAATTTAATTCTGGAAAGAGGAAGCAGTGAAAAACTTAACTCCTATTACATAGCAGTAATGAATATTGACTTTATGACATGAAAAAAAAACAACACAAAAAGTTGTAATCAGCATTACCCACTTCTAAAAGCTGATACATAGAATTGCCTTGAAGCACATTCTGGGAATTCACAAAATTCTATCTATGCCTGAGATATAAGTGTTCAAAATGCCCAGGAAGTGTGCGTACATGAACAGACATAGTTTGTTATTTCATCCGACTGGTGGATTTTTCTGCCTTTTTATTTACTGTGAAGTTTGTAATGCTGCCTTTATATAAAAAGCTGTGAGAGATTACACTCCATATCTGCTTGTTTGTTTGTTTTCCACCATGCTCTAGCAAGATTTAGACTACTTCCCCTGATTCAACTGAATCCTTTTTGTATATATTTGAGGTTTTTCCCAATGAAGTCAGTTCCAGAGCTGTCTTTAACCTGGTTCTTGCTGTTGGTTTTTGATTTGAACTTTGCTACCTATGATGTGCCACGAGACTCTTGGTAATCTTCAGACAGAGACTTGGTGTCTTTCTTCCCTTCCGTCCTTCCAGCTGAGTGTCAAGCACTTCTGACTTTGTTTGTTGTCTGTGGAATTGACCAAAAAACAGATTCTCAAAGTCTTTCAGCAGAAACACTTTCAGTATTCTTAGGTTAGTCAGCTTTTGCTGTTATTTCAGTTGCTTTCATTCACAGATTCATGTGAAAAACTGCGAACAGCAAATGTGTCCCTTTAGTTCAAAGTGGGAATAAACTTCTTCATGCTGAGGTGTGGTGAGCCTCTGGAAAAGGTTGTCCAGAGCAGCTGTGTTTGAGAGACGTCACTTGCTGCCTGCCTGAGGGAAACAGTAGCTCTTTGTCTTCCCTTTTGTGGTCAACTCATGTCATTAAAATATACAGAGGTGGAATGCATAATGAATAATAAAATCTGTAAAACCTTCCTTCCTTCCTTCCTTCCTTCCTTCCTTCCTTCCTTCCTTCCTTCCTTCCTTCCTTCCTTCCTTCCTTCCTTCCTTCCTTCCTTCCTTCCTTCCTTCCTTCCTTCCTTCCTTCCTAACTTCCTTCCTTCCTTCCTAACTTCCTTCCTTCCTTCCTTCCTAACTTCCTTCCTTCCTTCCTTCCTAACTTCCCTAACTTCCTAACTTCCTAACTTCCCTAACTTCCTAACTTCCTAACTTCCTAACTTCCTTCCAACTTTCTTCCTAACTTCCTTCCTAACGTCCTTCTTCCTAACTTCCTAACTTCCTTCCTAACTTCCTAATTTCCTAACTTCCTTCCTTCCTTCCTCCCTTCCTAACTTCCTCTTGACATAGATCCAGTAAAATAATGAAAATGACAGTGTGTAATGCTATTTACTGGGAAAGATCTTTACTCATCAGTTTTGTATGCAAAAGGAGGCACACTATCATGAGTAACAGAATAAATTCCGCAAGATTAATCACCCTGAAACTCTCAGGCTTATGTAAGAAAGTAGTGTTGGGCCAGTACACAGTCTGGAATTTGCATGACAATATCTTAACTCAATCCCAGTTTATACGTATTTTGGGCCATAGACAACAAACTTCAGTGTCCTCTTCTCGGGTTATAAATGTTTTTAAATTCTCCATTCAAAGAAAACAAACAAACAAACAAACAAACAGTGATGACAATCCTGCTGAGATAACATCTTGCCATCTCAGTTCACTTCACTCCACTGCTTGCACAAATGTGACCAAGGAACTTCCCAGAAACATGTAGCTTCATGTAGCTTTGCATCTCAGATTCATGGAGAAGTTCAGCATTACTTTTTAAGATACATATCAGATAAAATCAGTGTGGTGGGAAACACTAACTACACAAAATTTCCCAAGTAGACAGATAATAAACAATACAGTGAAACAGGAACCACCAGAGAAGTTTTCTCAAACAGGGAATTGGTAGTTGTTAACACAGAGAATCTGAAAATGGGCAGTTCTGGACTCAGGAGAGACTTTTTTCAGCCTGTGTGGCCCTTGGAATATTTTCGTCCAAAAGGAGTTCCCTTGGATGAGATCCTTGGAAAATATTTCCCTTTGATCTCTGGTGTATTACTCCTCTTTTGCGGCCAGCCAAAGTTTAAAACTAACTTGACTCCCCTTTGACTAATACTACTTGTACAGTAAGATACAGAATTAACATAGCAAGGATCAGAAAGACCTCAAGAATAACTGTAAATAATCCAAATGCTCCTTGAATTGGGCAGAGTTAAAATGAAAATTTTAGACATACCTGGAAGAATCTTGCCTCACCATCACCAGATGCTTAGAAGGATGTGGGCTGGAGAGAGAATCAGCAGCTAATGGAGCATTCACAGTCACAGAGAAGATCATGCAACTAGATCTACTCTTACCACCTGGGAATCTTCAACCCAGAGGCTGAAATCATAACAATAACCCTAAAAATAAGTTCTCACAAGCTGGCCTACTCGTCAGCACTGCTTCTTGCTTTAGTGAAGTTGGAGATCTGCTACTAATACAGGCTTCTCTGCTCTAAATCATTTATTTTGGCAGCTCGTAAAATATGGAAACTCTAACACTCAATATTCCCCACTCTCTCATGATTACTGTTCAGGGACAGACTCTTTATATCAAACAGAAACTTAAAGATTGTGGCATGTTATCAAAACCGTAATGAAATCTTGTGCAAGCGCAGTAATCAGAGAGGGCTATTTGTCAAGACATGCTGTAGAGAAAAACAAAATCCCACAGTAGAAACAGGAGTGCTTGCTCTGCTGAGAGATACTGTGAAAATGAAATGAGGCTCTTTTTTTCCTCCTCTTTAATCAAAACTCAGTATGAAAACAAAAACGTTACCAAATAACTTTTGCTGATAAAGAAAAAGAAAAAAGTTGGCTGGAAAGGAGCAGTGCATAATTTATACAGAAACAACATTAAAAGGGGGATTGTTCACATGGATATTTCTGAGTGTGTGATCAGAAATTTTGGCCCTGGGGGGAGCTCATGTTACTGCCACTGCTGGGTTGAGGCTGGATTTGACTCTCTCTGTGAGACGGTCAAAATCTGGGGAGTTGCATGGGGAACGAAGGTGCAGGCAGATCTGATATTACTTAGGAGGCCCCCGGTGAGTGCATGCCTGTGCTTTGACCTCACCTGCTGCTGGAGGTTACCCATGCTATCCACAAAATATCTGTAGAGGTTTAAACTTGACTCACTACTTAACGCTGAGAGCGCTAGAGGGGGAGTTACACATGGTGGGATCTCTGAATGGTGCCACTGAATGGTGAGCCAGAGGCCTGCTCAGTAAGTCAGCAATAATGTTATTAAGTTACTTAAATGGACTGGTGCAATGTTAATTACCCAGTGCATTTGTGGTCAGCTTGCCCTTCTGAAAATTAAGCCACTCTGCTGTCTAAATGATGCTTAACTCTGGGTGCAAAGATCATACACTCCACCCTAAATGTCCCTTTTCTCAGCTCTACAGGCAGCATCATATTTTCAAATACCATCCCACTTCCAAAAGAGGAGGGCAGTTTCAGGTCAGGATTGAGTTTGTACCAGAGACCTTTACAGAAGATCTTAAAACAGTGCTATCTAGTGTTATTGGTTGCACTTTTGCACGAGCACTAAATTAATAAATGTGTGTGTAAGTACTGATGTGTAAAGGGCACAAAGGGTCTGTCACGGAGAGTATAATAGGATACTTTTATTTCTGATCATGAGTATAATCTGTTGCTACAGCAGAGAAATGCAAAGTTAGTACCTGTCAACAAGACAGCTGGAGGTCTCTTTGATAAATGTTGAGTGCAGCTGTGCTTGGCACATGTTTGTGCTGCAAACAGAAGCTGTAGCTTTAAACATCACTGTGATTTTTCCACTTCTGCTAATTGCTGCTTCCACTTCATCAGGGTGGTGCCCAGGCCACGTCCTGAAATCTATTCAAACCCAGATAACAAATTTGTTCCTTGAGCTGCCTAAGCTTAGGGACCTACATTCATTAATTCATCTGTGCCACATAGAATTGTAAGTGCTTAATTAAACTTGGATGCTTAGAAATTTTTGCTGGATGATAACGACAGGCAGAGTGAAGCTTTTCTTCTTGTTCTCCACAGTAACATAATTTGCGCAGCAGCACATGCTCAACAGGGAATGAATATAATATGGTTGCCTATGATGGTTAGATGGTCTCATGATCATGACTTCTGACAATACTACAGCATTATTATCTTTAAGCAGAATAGTTTATGATTGCAGTACTCCTTCCTCTTGGATTTTGGGGGGTTATAGAAAAGGTAATATCTGGAGTTAGATCTTCCAAGCTCCAGGAGGTATTCATCGAGAAGAAAGCTATCTTTATTAGAACTTCTAGTCCCTGTCCCATGGTAATCCTATATTTTTTTCCAAATGCAAATGCATGTATGAGGCTAGTCTGCCATATTTATGTGAAAGGAGAAAGATATTAGAATAAAATCTAGAGAATATATGATAGAAGGTAGCAGACAGCAACTACATTTCTAGTTCAGAGCACTGCAGCCAGCAAATCCATCATTAGAAGTGGTCTTCAGTTTCACTTGTGTCTCAAAATGTAAAGATTAATAGCTTGTAAGAAGAAATAGAATACAGAGACAGAAAGACAAAATCTCCAATATTTATGAGGGTTCACCAGCCGACTTCCTATGAGATAGCAGGCTGCTGTGCTACAGCATTTTTTAGTCAAAGCAGTCTGTCATGGGAGGGTCATCAGCACTGACTATTCGTAGAATCATAGAATCATAGAAGCACAAGGTTGGAAAGGACCTACAAGATCTTCTAGTCCAACCGTCCTCCCACTACCATTGCTACCACAAGTCACTAAACCATATCTGGTTGCTCCTCATCCAGACACCTTTTAAACATTGACAGGGATGGCGACTCCACCACCTCCCTGGGCAGCCATTCCAGTGCCTGACCACTCTCCGAGAGGAAAAGTTTTTCCTTATGTCTAGTCTAAACCTCCTCTGGTACAAGTTGAGGCCATTTCCATGGGTCCCATTTGATGCCTGGGAGAAGAGGTCAAGACCCTCCTCATCACAGCCTCCCTTCAGGAAATTGTGGAGTGCAAAGAAGTCTCCCCTGAGCTTCCTCTTCTCCAGGCTAAACAATCCCAGCTCCTTCAGCCATTCCTCATAAGACTTGTGCTCCAGACCCCTAACAAGTTTCGTTGCCCTTCTCTGGACACATTCCAGGGCTTCAGTGTCTTTCTTGTAGTGAGGGACCCAAAACTGAACACAATACTTGAGGTGTGGCCTCACCAGAGCTGAGTACAGGGGGATGATCACCTCTCTGCTCCTTCTGGCCACACTATTTCTTATACAGGCCAGGATGCCGTTGGCCATCTTGGCCACCTGGGCACACTGTCAGCTCATGTTCAGCAGAGCATCAGCTAACACCCCCAGGTCCCTTTCCTTTTCACAGTCATCCAGCCACTCAGCCCCAAGCCTGTAGCGGAATACATTGCCATAGTACTTTATGTTTTCCCAACCCAAAATATATTACTTTCTCCTCGTAATATGTTCCCAAAGCATTTTTATCAGATCTCTTTAATGTTTCCATTTCATTTGCTTGAATCTCTTTCTCTTTGATATGCCACAGCCACCTGACCTCCAAAGTTGACCAGATAGGATTATCCTCCTTGCTTCTTGTCTGAAATTCATACCCATTCTCCTTTCTTTGAAGAATCTTTTATTTGTTCTGTTTTTCTGCACAATAAAATCTATAAGCAACAAGGATTATTTTTCTCACCAGCACCTGGTTCTACCTTTCTGCCAATTTTACAAGACTTCTTTGCCATTTTTCATGTCTTCTTTCAGTCTTCATAACACTGGATACCTTACCAAGGAGCAGCACAGTCTTATGTCAAAATTCTGAGGACAACTTACCCACAATGACCAAATTGGAGATTAGGTTGGAAAGCAAACAGATCTTTACTAATTTTTTTAAAGGTACTTGTTTTATATATTGAATATTTATAAAGCTCTAAGGTACAGCTATAACGCACTCCCCACATACTCCAGGATTGTGTCTAGGAGGTTTTTGAAGTAGGTTAAAAACACTCTGAGGCCTGTACCAATTCAAAGTCAGTCAGCTCCACTTGCAGTGTGCAACAGTGACTAATGCTGCTGAGTTGGAGCTGACTTCTCTTCAGCTGGCTTGGATCACAGGCAGAGACAACCCAGAAGACTTGTTTGATCAAATGGAAGGATCAACAACATAAAAGTTGACATCTGAGCCAGTTGTCTAGGCTGTCTTTATAGTCAGTGGAGAGATATAGCTATTTCTAGAATGGAGTTCAGCTCATCCTGAATTTGGTGCATGAAATAGCCTTACTTTGCTTAGTTAAGCTTTATGCATTCCTGTGAATCTCTATTCACCATAAAAGGATCTTACAGTAACTTTGGTCAGATGCAGATTTCTGAATTACTTGCCTACAAATTAATACATAAAAGTATAACCTGGACTGCATTCTACTATGAATCCTTCTTTAGAGCTCATTTCTTTAATGAATGCACAGGAAGCCTATTCAAAACCATGTCCATTTTCCAAAGTTTGAGTTTGAGTAACAGTTTCCTGAATGTTGATGTACATATGTCTGTTATCAAATGGTTATACTGCTGGATAAACCATTTGTTCAAAGACGTTGTCTATCTGCTAGCGTTGCACTAGAATAACTTACATACATTTCCTCCATCATGATAATTAGTGAATTTTAAATATATATCAAAGCAAAATAACATGGCCCCCTTCTACTGTTTCGAGCACTCTTAGTGGTAACAGTACGATTTCTAGCAGCGGTGCACTATTCCTATTGTGTGGAGTAGTTTGTCAACAATATGTGATACATATGAAAATGACTTAATACTTAGATTAAATTTCCATACTGTTCAACTGCTCGTCACTGAAACTATTTTAAAAGCTGTACAAATTTATCTCAGCAAACAATCAAATTATTTCCTCCAGGAGTGCCCAATGAAATATTACACTTAAATCTGGAAGTATTATTTCCTTTAAAATTTTCTTTCACAGTGTTTTATTGATCTCTTTCTTGTCATTGCACCACCATGAAACATCTGTGTTTTTCCTTCAGCTCACCATCAGTTCCATTTGAAAAGTCTGTAAATTTTGTGCTCCTCTAAAATCTATAGATAATTGATTCCAGGAGTTTGTGTCCACAGCAAACTGTGTAGCTGCAGTTCCACTTCATTTAACAATATACAGTTCTTTGTTAGGTAGAGATCAAAGAATATAATTTTATTAAGTTTTATTTGCCAGATTGGAGAAGAATGGGCTTCCTTTATTTAAAATACAAAGGGCAGGGCAAGGGTTTTTCTTATAGGATACAGAGTGCATGGAGAGGTAAAGCAATTCATAAGAATCTTGAAGTAGTTTTCCAATCAACAGCCTTAATGTATACTGCATTCAAAATATTTTTGCTATTACTAAAGAAAATTGTCTCTACCAAACAACACTGAAGAAGAAAAGCCCTGGGAAATGCAGATGTAAGCAATTACATGCTACAGTTTGTAGATCTGGAAATAAAAAGACTTGGATGGAGAAAAAGAGGATATGTTTATTGCTGTGCTGCATTCCTATTCTTCATTATTTTATGTATTTGAGCAACTTTACGTAAATCTCTGACTAAGAGAACTATCAATTAGCCTGTGTAAATGTCTGCAAGATAAGGCCTTGTCTGTGTAGCAGAGGTAGTGTTTAAGAGTCTCTGTCCAAAGATCCAAAACACTGAAATACCTGAGCATGCATATAAAACATATAACAGAACATCACTTTATCAAAGATTTTATCAGAAGTTTGGTACTCGTGTGTCTATGTGAAGAAGATACGTCAGTGTTATTGTTTTCAGAATACTACCAACCATTCAAAAACCTCCTTTACTGGCTGTAATTTCACGTTTGTTTATTTATTTATTTGCTCAAGTTAATAAAAAGGAAAACACTTCCACGTCATTTCTGTGTTAAGCAAATACTGTTTGAAAGGGTTTGAAAAAGAGTGGCAGAGCATTTTCCCTTAGAATTAAATATAAATCGGTGAGAGAAAGAGAGCTGAGTACAGCAAGGCAAGGATAAATGAAGATGCTTCAGACCAGGCTTGAGGAGAGGTGAAGAACAGATGAAATGGAAAAATCAAAACAGGATGCCCTGGGAAGTAGCTGCCAAAAGCAGCAAGATTTTATTTTGGAATGGAGAATTTCACATCTCTTCTTTGGTACTTTATTACTTCTGCTTCAGGTTTTGTGAGGCCTGTGTATTTGTTTCTGCTGGGAAGCCTGGTGAGGATAGAAAACAGAGTTCAGTTTTCCTTCACTGTTAATTAAGTGTTTTTGGAATGTGCAATCATATAAAACAAAATGACAGTGATGGGTACCATGGACCAGCTTGAATAGTTTTGGACACTTCGCTCTTTTGATTGACAGAAGTTGTTTATCCTTCTGTGTGACAAAAACAGCTAAGTCGCTGGTTCTCATTTATTTTATAAGGTCACTTGCACAGCTTTGATTTCCTTCAGACAAACTTCATTTTCAGAGCATGTAGAGTTAAAGATGGGTCTAATTACTGTACAATGAGGCATTGTAATGAGACCAGATTACAATGGCTTGCCTAAGAGTTTTACAACAAACAACAACAAATATCAATAAATACTTCCTCACAAAGTGGAATAGTTGAAAATATATATGCTTTTTGTAATTTTATCTTGAAAATTCTAACCAATTTGAAGAATACACCAATTTTGCAATTAAAATCATTTTACATTACTTTGTATTGAAATGACGTCTTCTTTCTAGGCAGTTCCAATTTCAATATTTGAATGATTTCTCAGCTTTATCTACTAAAAGGGTTTGAAATGAAATACAAGGTAAGAAATAATTTTACTGACTTACTCAAAATCTGAGGAATATCCTCTTTTGTACTGTTTTTTGTTTTTCCAAATGGTGGAATTTCCTGATATTCTTGTCATAAATTTCCAGTGAATTCAAAAAACTCAAAATACACATAAAACAAAACAAAACATTCACAAAATATGCCATGGCAATACGCAAATAATGGTAACATTGTCACTGATGACATCATACCTGGATTGTATTTAAAGTACAGTAAATGTTATTGTTTTTTTTTTCTCCTAAGGTTACAAAAAAACCCCATGGATTACTTTATTTATTTATTTTATTTTACTTTCTTTTCTGGTCTAATTTTTGCAAAGCAGGAAATCAATGCACTTGATTTTTCAGGAACAAATAACATCTCTGTTTAGTGCTAGCATATTCCACATACCTCATCCCTGTTTTTCTCAATGAAAATGTTACCAAATGAGATAACTGCCAAAGCTGGAGATAATCACACTGTTAAAAGTTAGGTTAGTTAAAATATTGCTACTTAATGTAAGTCATTTTATTTGACATGTTCCTACTACAATAATGTTTCTCAGGCTGATTTTCATCGTAATGTTTCTCAGGCTGATTTTCACCATAATCTTCTTTTTTTTTTTTTTTTTTTTTTTTTTTTTTTTTTTTTTTTTTTTTTTTTTCAGAAGGAACTGAAAGCAGTGGTCTGGATTCACTCTTCTATTTAGAAGTTTAGCTTGGCATGCTTGCAGTATGTTTGCTACACGATATGGAAGTACTTACTCCAAAGAAACAAGGAATGTAGAGTCTTCAGCCTGGGAAAGATCTGGTAGAGGTGTGTACAACTGTCCTTCAGAGAGAAGCTGAATTGGAAACAGCTGATCACATTCTCTCACTTTTATCAAGAGTGGAACTCATCAACTGAGATAAACTCATGGAGGACTCTAAAGAAACATGAGAGTGGTCTAATGGTAAGGAGTTAAATTTCAGAACTCGTTGCCTTGGGATGCAGGGGTGGGTTCAGAGAGATTAAGTACATCTGCAACATAAAGATTATCCAAAGGCTGATTTCAGACTTGGGACTTTGGACAATTGTGAATATTTGGTCTGAGTCAGGATGACCGTACATCCACTCTTCATTTTGTTCTTCTGAATGAATCTGTGAGCAATCATGAGGGACACAGAAAGTTTGAACTCCAGCCAGCCATGCCTGTGATTTCGCTGAAGGTGGCATGAAAGACTTACAGCATTGCCCCATGTCATTCAAGAAATCTGTGGTGGAGCAGGGTAACTCAACTGTACAATTAGCAACTGAAAACATCCATCATGTCTAGTCAGCATTTTTTTATTATTATTTATTTATTATTATTTTTTTTTACTTACACAGCTTTATCCCAGAGCTCAAGCAATTATTTGCAGCCTCAAAAAAAAAAAAAAGGGCAGCTTTTGGTCTCCTGCATGGCTATACAGGAGACTTCAGTCGTCTTGTGGGCACAAATATAGTTTCTGAATTGCGAGTGTATATATGTATGTTATCATACTCTTTCACTATGAAAGCTGTAACTACTGTATGTGGTAAAATGATATATTGTTGTCCGCAAAATGTCTTTGGCAACAGGATGTTCACTAGCCTTGGAATTTTGCCTTGTATAAATATTTTTAATCTACATCGTATAGGCATATTTTGGCTGCAAAATAAAGGCTTTTGGAGATTAATATATCCAGGCTCAGTTCTGCTTATACATCCTACATACATCAAGTTTTTATTGAACTATGCATCTAGAATCTTCGTGTAGCAGCTGTTTTGGGGGCTTTTTTTTTCTTTTGCCTGCTTTACTCAAAGGAGGATTATGACTATATCCTATTTTTATACTCTACAAATGTAGTAATTTAATCTACAGATATATTTTCATTCTTCAGATGTAACCTATATAAAGCATGTTCAAATTTATGGACATTGCTTTTCCTGTAAAGTATATTATTGGCCTCTTTTCAAATGTCCACATTTTCCCAAGGAATGCCCAAATAGCTATTTATCAATGAATAAAGAATACAATGATTATTTGACAGTATCAAGTACCTTTCAGCTGAGTGCCTCAAAGCTCTTTCAACCATTAATTAATCCTCACTATGCCCTTGGGAAGTATCTTTCACCGGTCTGTTTTATTGGCACTGCAACTGGGCCTCAGAGAAGCTGCATGCTTTGTTTCAAGTCTGAGAGTCCATCATCCACAAGTGAAAGCATAGCCTTAGAGCTTCTGCTTTACCTCTAGGATGGAAATATGTTGGGCTTTCTCACCAGTTAAAACTTCAGCCAGAGCAAGGCAAAGTTGAAAGGAAGGCTGAGATGGTAATTTTGCCCATGTGTCCTTTACCAGTTCTTTTCCAAATACTGCTACCATCAGGGAAAAATATACACATACATAAGCACACACACTTTTACATTGTGCAGTCATTTAATAAACATGACAGTGTGCTACACTTCTGCTGCACTGTGTGATACTGATTTACCCCAGTTGTCAATGACATGGTGGAGAAGGTGACAAGTAATGAATGGGTTCCTCCAGACCCCCAGCCCTTGCTGGGTGAGCACTGGCAGACCTAAAGAGGGGTTTGGTATAGGAAAGCAAAACTGCAAGATTTTTGGGAATAACATGCTGGAGAGGGGGTGTTTCTATAACACAAATATCAACAGTTCTACTGTGAATGCAGAAATAGCTTTCAGATGGACCATGGACATTCACATCTTTGTCCAATTTCTGCCTCAATCTGGATGTGATAAAATGCCTACAAATGCCAGTTCAGAATACAATTTAGCAGCTGCACAAAGTGCCTTTAGTTAAAGTCAAGCTCCATTTTAGCAAGAAATGTGTTTTGTGCTTCTTACAGAGCTGGAAGTTGTTGCTGCTCACACTGGTTGTGTATGCTTTTCTTCATGTGGCACTGTATACATTTCATGTGCCATGAAAGTTATATTAATTGAAAGAGACTGTGGGATATTTTTTTCAGCACTGTGCTGGGGCAATTACACTAGTATTTCTGCAAGCTTATATCTCATTACAGGGAGACAGTGTGTTCCTCTATGACACAGACACACATATTACCTCTGTAACTGGAAATGAAAGGCTGACACTAGTGCTGGCCCATGCATCTTCCTGACCAGCTCAGTGGCATTTGTAATGTGTGAATGCAAGAATGCAGGGCTGGAGGATGGAGGCAATTCTCTCTTCCTCCTACTCTCCTGCCTCAAAAATCAGTAGAGAATTGAATATTCCTTTTTCATGAGTTCAACAAGCATTTGGCAGAGATCAGGCAATAGGAACAAGAAGGGACTGGGGAGTGGTGGTGGTGGATAGGCACAGATTTCTAGAAATGCAGTGCAATACAGAAGAGGTAGAATGGCAGTCATCGCTTAACAACAGATGGTGATGGTTAGAACTGTAACAGGGACCAAGAGATGTTGGCTTTCAGAGAGGTGAGATGGTACCCGTTCTCAGCTTGACATTGTCATCACATTTTCGTGTGTCATACAAAATCTCTCAGTGGCTGCTGTCCCTTGACCTAGTGCTTTCTGAGAGAAGCATCAAGTAATACTCAGATCACACTGGAGAGACAGGTGCTATGCTTCCACTGTTTCAGAACCCTGAGTGAGAGGAGGTGGGCAGGATGGTTGTACTGAGCTGCTCATCATTGCTGCAGAGGAAACATATTTTATCTTTCATTTTTTCCCCTACTATTCTGTCTTAATGGGGAAAACAACTCAATGCTTTCCCTTCCAAAACATGTATTACAGACAGGAAAACTGGATCACAGACTGCATTTTATTATTATTATTTTTTTTTTTTTTTTCAGATGGAGAAAATAAGCTCCATTCTCTCAGCTTGTTTTCATACATCACATATATTAAATCTTCTACCACTCTGTTTACCTTGTTCTCTCTCCAGCATACCTGTGTCCTCCTCCAAATGCAGAACTCATCATGCTTCTTTATAAAAGACCTCATTATTTCTAAGTAAATTACCTACTGCATCTTATGTAAGATTTTTCTGTAACTTCTTGCAGAGTGAGACTTGCAAAAGCACTAGGTTGCTGAATAATAAGCATGCAATTCACTCTAACCAAAGTTTACTTTTTCTGTACTTCTCTGATGCAGAATCATGGGGCTTCTATGGGTTTTGGGCCCTCAGATTGTCTTGCACGTTCAAACCAGCTTCTGTTTGTGGACAAGAGAAGCACTATCTTCCCTAAAGAAACGATCTTGAAAGTTTTGCATTCCGCAGAGTCTCCCCCTTCTCTTCCCGCAGGGTTTCCCACAAGAGGCGAGTGATCTGGCCCCTGAAATTGATGCTATTTTATGAATAGTTAGCTTCATGTGTTTACAATGTGCTAATGATGGTAAAGCATAGGAAGTCTTTAACCTAATGCCATTGCAGACTGAGCCACTGTATACATTGAGACTTTTTTCTGCTTGCCACTGCCTTTTTAAAAAGCAATTTTCCCTATAACTCATTTCTACCTTAACTTCATCATCAACAAGAGTAAACCCCAGGCCTTTCCAACAGACATGGATTGTTTCCAAACACTGAGACCATTCTTCAGCAAGTTATTTCCAAATCTTGCCACAAAATAGCTTTTCTTCCCAAAAGAGAGTTTATAACAATATCATATAGCCTCATGTGACCATTGTTGGTTTTTTAATGATGGCCATCGTTACACAATGGAGACAAGAAAAGTGTTGGTAGCAGCTCTTCTGCTTGATCTTCATGTTGTTATTGCTACCCATATCTGTTTTATCCCCAGAGACCATGAAACCAATGCCTTCACACTCCCATGTTGGGTTAATCAGCACTGAAAGTCCTCAGTTTTGCCTCACAAGTCTGTCTGGATACATTCCTCCTAAGCTTGACCTCACTCACTGCACCCTTCAGGATGTTCTAACATTTGATCCTCCACCATTTTATTTATTATGTGACAGTGCTGGCTTTGCTCCTTTGGCTGCACGGGATATACATTTTGCATCCCAGGAGTCACCAGGGATCGTGTGAATGTCCCAGTAATGAAGGATGTAAAAAGTCCAAGATTTAAGTACAAAAATGGGAATTAAACTCTTAAGAGTCTGTTTTATACTTAGAATCCTTCAGCTAACGTACCAGTGCTCCTGGCTAGAGTCTAGTAATAAAATGTTCTGGTATTTTGTTCAACAGGAAAGATTCAGAATAACACTGTCTTTTTGCATATACATTTGTAATTGAGTAGTGCATATTTCTGTGGCTTAGGTAGTCATGTTTGACATGATCTGTAATAATTAGCAAAGCCTCATTGACCCATAGCACTCTTAGCAGCAAAATAGAGTCTGTGAATTTCTCCTTGAGGAAAATTCACCCTTAATGTAATTCCATTAACTTCATGCCCTTGAGATTTATACTGATATCTACAACGAACATCAAAGAGTTCAGCTAATTAAAGCTGGAAATAAAAATTACCCTTTTGCATCCCTTAAAATTCCAGCCGGGCTAGAAGGGAAATCCCCTGTGTTTTTTATTGTCCCTTCCCGTAAGGATAAACATACTTCCCTGTGAGCTCTTGTCTTTACCCACTGTGACAGTTAAATGGACACTGCTGGGTTGAAAGCAGTGCTCCTAATACTGTCTCTTATTTGCACTAGTATAAATCACTAGTAGCCCCACTGTAGCAAATGGAATTACGGTGATAAAAGAATCAGTATAGGTGGGATGAAAAATGGACCTTCTAATTTACAGCAAATGAAACAGCACTTTCTACGTTATCTATAACCTATCACACTCCCAAAACTGTACTAGTTATTAAAATCCAAATTACCAGACTTTATGGTGTTAACTCATTGTTTCCATAAAATTACGGCATTTATATGTTTCAATTATACATTCTTTTCAACGCATAAGATAAAACAAAATTTTCCACTGATCCTGTAATACACCAAACATCATTATTGGGAACAGCAATAACAGGTAAATTTTCAATTGTGACGTTATGTATTCTACTTCTTTAAACAATGAAATATCTCAAATAAACTCTAAGCGTCAAAACTTGAGAAGCATATGTGAAATTTTCAAAAGCCTATGTGTATCATCTCAGTAACATTTTTTCCATAAACTATATACGATTGAGTTGAAAGGAAAATACCTTTACTGAAAAGAATTATAGACCTCAGCGCTGACTTTTGGAAAACTAGAAATATCAAAATGTTCCTCAGAACAGAAGATTCCTGTAAAATGTTTTTAGTTATAAATGAGATATTGCTTTGAAGGTTTAACAGTTAAATAATTATTGGAAGCTCACTCTCCACAGCTCTTTGGTCAAGGTTTGAGCACTGCCTAGCACCACTAGGACTATAGAGGGTCAAGGCCTCTAGAGGTTGGGATGGCCCAATCACTGAAGAATAAGCAATTTCTGGTCCAACAACAACCTGTAAGTGGGTAGGGAAGAACATGGTAGACTACCATTAGGACCCTGTATGTATTTCATCAAAACTTCATCAGAACAGACAAGTTCCTCCAAAATAGTTCTGTTTTCCCAAACTGGCAGTTTCCAACAAAAAGAAGTATTTGATTGCTGGCTCCCAACCAGCGCTATTCTAAAGTGCTCCTTACAACTTGGTCCATACACAGTAACAGGTTATTTCTAGCAATTTACACCTGACTGGCGCACACTCCACTCTCTTTCACTATCCAAACTATTCCTACAGGCACTTTTGTTTACACACACATCCTTTGGATAAGAGCATAAATTAGTCTCCCTAAGAAAATATATCAGTGGTCACTGATCAATGTAATATACTTTAGAGACTAAACCAGATTAAAGTGAGCCTATTAATACCAGAAAATACCAATCAATATTTGAACTGTTTATCTCTATACATGCTAAAAGTGCATTAGCAAAATAGCAGCTTATATACAAAGCAGCCCATTGTACCCACGTTGGTCCATTTTTCTTCAGTCTACAGCTGTGCACGTAGCCCCACTGGTTGTAAAATGCCAAAACACTGCTCCTGACAGATCACACCTGCTTCAAATAACACATCTCACCCCACACTAATCTGCAGCTATAGGCTGGTTTTAATGATTTAAAAATGCTGGTATTAACTCTTAATGCTCAACTGGTTTTTATGGAAGCAGCAGAGTCCATTTTGTCTACTTTAAATACAATCTCAATAAAACAGCTGGGAAATTGCAGTGCCAGGGAAAAGACATTCAAATCCACCATTTCCCCTATTGTAATAATAATCAGCTTGACAAAGTCAGATAGTAAAGCAGATTGTAGCACTTTAGGACTTTTTATACATATATTTAATTATATTGTTAAGTTCCCCATTTGAAAGCAATTAAAAAAATACTTTCAGTTCAGGATTATAAAACTACCCACTTCTGATTTCAGCATGACATTTTTATTGGTAATCTGAGTTATAACATGCTCAGGTTCATTCCTCATTGATTGGCTGCTGAGCTTTCTGCCAGAGTTTTATAGCTTTATGGGAAAGTACAGTATTTAAAACTCCTTTAAATTCATGGGCTACTCCTGCTTCTGAAAAAGCTTCTCTTGACTTCTCAAAAATGCATAACAAGAGCCTGTGTTTACTTAAAAACATCTGCTTCATCCTTTTTGGTATAACATAAGAAAGTGGGTTGATGTTTTCCATGCTTTTCATTTACCCCTGTGTGAAGCTGCAATGGAATACAACTTCTTAGCAAATCTGGCTTCTCCTGTACACAACACAGCTCGTGAAGTTGTGTGGTGAAATGTGGCACAAAATGGGCATCTCAGGTGAAACCATCATTAACTGCATATACCACATACCACAATCCTGTAGGACTTTAACATAGCTCTTAGTTATGACTTGACAAAGAGAATGCAAGTAGTGACTGGGATATCTCATTGCCTGGGCTTGACGTTGGTATCCTTGCTGAGAATAAAAGGGGCCTCAAGACCACTAGGAAAGTCATAGAAATCTTTATGTTGCAGATCATGCAGGCAAGCTGGGGCTCATGGAGTAGCTGGTGGGGAGATGGCAGCGTGTGCCCAAGGAGCTCACTGTGCCATGCCATGCTCATCAAGCCTCCCTTAGCATCTATGACATCAGAGCCATCAGGGGCTTGAAACTGGAGTAAGCAAATGTTTGGCTTGAGGTGGTACAGCCTATATCAGAGGATGCACAAATAATGCCATAATTCTCAAAAGAATCAATAGGATTCCATCTGTATTCAGGCCACTCAGTGTTACACCGTTGGTTCAATTTCTGGTAAATGTGTGGGTGGCAACTGGTGATATATGCATTTGTGTGGACAGAGAAAGGGAGTATTGCAGACCCTGAGCTGCTGTCAACAAATGAGGAGTTTCACACCAGAATTCCAAAACGTGTTTTTGATGTCTGCTACCTTGCAATCACTTGCACTGACACAGGCTGAACCTTGGAGGCAAACTTACTTATATGTGCAAGTTTGCATTTCCAGAGCCCTTCCCATAAAAGCAATGTTTCACAGCTAAGTCTCCCCCAAACTTAGCGCTGTTCTTCCTGAAGGAATACAGGGTGTACGAAAGCATAACAGTAAGAAGCTGTTTATACCCTTTAATATTATAACTCAGCTTTTGTCATAAATCTTTCTCCTTGATTGCACATACCTCCAGCATGAACTCATGCTCCTTTTGATTTTCCTCTTTATTACCCTCAGCCAACTGAGTGATGTGTGAGTTCCTGTCATGGCGCTGACTCTATTACAAAGTGCAAAGGTAATTTACATCACGGGCCTGGCAGGGCAACCAATAGCACTGTGCCTGGGAGGTGTGGGGTTCCAACAAACCTTTCTCTTTTATGAATGATAGAGGCTAATATTTATTTAAAAAAAAAAAAAAAAAAAGACCCCCAAACTATTAATTTCTTGTGCAAGTCCTCAAGCTGGGAAAGTAGATTTACTTGCAGCATCATGAGGAGTCAGCATCTTCTTTCCACTGAAGAGCCCCAGGAGCAGAGCCTGAACCCCCACCTCCCTGCCTGAATTCCTCTGGTTCATTGTGGGGGAATCAGGGAGGTGGGGGAGAAGAAAATTCATGTTTCTTTGCTGAGGAGGTTCACTGTAAGCCAAGACTCCCTGGAGTCAGAGCTGCAATTTTCACACAGCTCTATAGCCTGACCTGTTTGGAAATATTCATTCAGCTTGGATATAAACAAACCTTCACTCTATCTGAGTTCAGGCTGGGGCAAAAGTCCTGCCAGGAGCACAGCCTGAGTAAATGAGGTCGGTCCACAGAGAGCTGGGAGGAAGAAATTCCTTTCCAGATGGCCCTCAGTGGATACTCACAACACCATTTGAAGCAACTAATTTTGGAAGCTGGTCACCTTACACTCCCTTTATCGTAATTAGGGAGAGAGAGACACCTCATAAAGTGATTCAGAGAAGCCTAGTTAGGCTCTTGGTGTGAACTGCACTCTGAAGACAGCTCACCATAGTATATAACCTGAACTTCCATCCGAGATAAGAGAATACAAATAGCCAGGATGAGTGCACCCATCCACTGCTTGGTGTAATTCCAGACCAGAGAGATACAAAGCTTGTTGTGTCTGGGGACGGAGGCCCTACAGTCCTCCTCTCTGACAAAACTCTCCAGAAGCTAAACTCTGTGCTTAGGGAAATATGCAATTGCTCTCTTCACACAGAGTGACAGGAAACGAGACATCTCCCTCCCCTTCACACACATCACGTGTATTTAGACAGTGATAGTCTCCTTTTTCTTTAAAATAGACTCAGCCATTGGACAAGCAACCATGATCCATGGGAGTGCTTGAGTTCCATCTGCACCACGCAGTGAAAAGGCTTTTCCTGCATCTTCCTCAGGTAGCTCCATGTGCACTGTTTTCAGCCTCCAGTGGAAATTCTGAAATAACCAAATTTCTAGTGTTATGAATTTGTTTGTAAAAGATGATGAAGTTTGTAACTAGAGGTGTTTCCCAGGAGTTAGTGCTGGGTCTGGTTTTGTTCAACATCTTCATCAATGACCTGAATAAAGGGACAGAGTCCACCGTCAGCAAGTTTGCTGATGATACAAAGCTGGGATGAGTGGATGAAACACATGAAGGCTGTGCTGCCATTCAACAAGACCTGGAGAATTGAGAGGGAAGGAAAGTGGTGAGGTTCAACAAGAGCAAGCATAGAGTCTCACATCTGTGAAGAAATAACTGCATGCATCAGTGCAGATTACAGAATAACCTCCTGGAGAGGAGCTCTGCAGAGAAGGACCTGGGTGTCCTGGTGGTAACAGGTTGCACATGAGCCAGCAGTGTGCCCTTGTGCAAGTAGGACAATGGTATCCTGGAGTGCATTAGGGAGGGTGTGGCCAGCAGGTCAAGGAATGTGATTCATGCCCTCTACCCTGCCCTGGTGAGGCCATATTTAGACTACAGTGTCCAGTTATGGGCTCCCCAATTCAGAATCATAGAATCATAGAACCACTCAGGTTGGAAAAGACCTTAAGATCATGGAGTCCATCCACAAACAAACCATACTACTCTAACTCTAACAACCCTCTGCTAAATCCTGTCCCTGAGCACCACAACCAAAAGGTTCTTAAACACATCCAGGGATGGCGACTCAACCACCTCCTTGGGGACAATATTTCAGTGCTTAACAACACTTTCAGTAAAGAAGTTTTTCCTGATATCCAACCTAAACTTACCACCTGGGCATGCTGCTGGCTCATATTCAGCCGACTGTCCACCAGCACAACCAGGTCCCTTTCCATCAGGCAGTTTTCCAGCCACTTCTCCTCCAGCCTGTAGGGTTGCCTGGGGTTGTTGTGAACAAAATGCAGGACCCGACACTTGGCCCTATTGAAACTCATGCAGTTAGCCTTGGCCCATCGATCCAGTCTATCCAGGTCTCTCTGTAGTGCCTTTCTCCCCTTTAGCAGATCAACACTTCCTCCCAACTTGGTGTTGTCTGCAAACTTACTGAGGATGCACTCAATCCCCTCATCAAGATTGTTAAAAAAGATGTTAAATAGAAGTGGCCCCAGTACTGAGGCCCGGGTGACACTGCTCGTTACCAGCTGCCAATTGGATTTAACTCCATTGATCAAAACTCTTTGGGCCTGGCCATCAATCTAGTGCTTCACCCAGCAGAGAGTACACCCATCTAAACTGTGGGCAGCCAGCTTCTCCATGAGAATGTTGTGGAGGACAGTGTCCAAGGCTTTACTGAAGTCTACATAGACCACATTGACAGCCTTACCCTCATCCACTAAGCAGGTTACCTTGTGACAGAGTGAAATCAGGTTTGTCAGACAGGATCTACCATTTGTAAACCCATGCTGACTGGGTCTGATCCCCTGGTTGACCTTTAACTGGTCCATGATGGCTCCTGAGGTTATCCATTCTGTAACCTTCCCAGGCACTGGGGTGAGACTGATAGGTCTGTAGCTACCAGGATCATCTTTCTGGCCCTTTTTGAAGATGGGCATCACATTTGCTAGTCTCCAATCTGCTGGGACACCCCCAGTTAGCCAGGACTGCTGATGAATGATGGAGAGTGGCTTGGCAACCACACCTGCCAACTCCCTCAGCACTCTATGGTTCAATCCATCCAGCCCCATGGACTTGTGAGAATCCAGCTTTCAGAGCAGGTCCAAAACCATCTCATCGTGGATCATGCAGGGCCTATTCTGTTCCCCATCCCCATCTACCAGTGCAGTGAGCTTTGTGCCTAGGGAGTAACAAGTCTTACTATTAAAGACTGAGGCAAAGAAGGCATTAAGTACCTCAGCTTTATCCTGATCCTTGGTCACCAGGTTGCCCTCAGCGTCCAACAAGGGATGGAGATTCTCCCTAGCCCTCTTCTTTCTGTTGATGCATTTATAAAAGTTTTTATTGTTTTCCTTTGTCTTAGTGGCCAAGTTCAGTTCTAGTTGGGCTTTGGCTTTCCTAATTTTATCCCTGCACAGCTTCTCTACATACCTGTAAACATCATAATTTGCTTGCCTACTTGCCCACTCTTCCAGAGACCATAAACTTTCCTTTTGTTCTTGAGATCCAGCCAGTCCGGCCTCCTTGTCCACCAGCTCATCTTCCATGACTTGGGGATCGTCAGCTCCTGAACCTATAAAATAACTTATTTAAAGTATTCCCAGGAAGAGAATTCCCAGCCTTTCTGGGAATACTTTAAAGACATAAAAGACAGGGATCTCCTAGAAGGAGTCCAGTGGAGGGCCATGAAGATGATGAAGGGCCTGGAGCATCTCCTGTATGAGGAAAGGCAGAGTGACCTGGGTCTGCTCAGCCTGGGGAAAAGAAGACTGAAAGGGGATATCTAAAAGGAGGTGGGAGAAAAATGGATGAGGCCAGGCACTTCTTGGTAATGTGTAGCAATAGGACAAAGATTATTGACCTTAAACTTGAACATAGGAAGTTCCGTACTAACATGTGGAAGTACTTCTTTACAGTAAGGGTGACAGAGCACTGGAACAGGTTTCCCAGAGAGGTTGTGGAGTCTCCTTCTACAGAGATATTCAAGACCTGTCTGGACACCTACCTGTGTGATGTATTGTAGGATAGCTGCTTTAGCAGCAGGTTTGGACCCAGTGATCTCTTGAGCTCCTTTCCAACCCCTGCGATTCTGTGATCCTGTGATTCTGACAGATAACAAATTCGGATCCATCTAATCAAAGTTATTCAAATCTATCAGAGGTATCAAAGCTTTCATTTCAATTACATGGGAGTCAGCGATACAGGTAAATTTGGGAAATGAGTTTCAGCTGCTAGAAAATCCTAATTCTGATGTTCATTTAACTTCAGATTAAATATTTCCTATGACTTGTGGTGGTGGCTATAGGTCTTTACTCACACACACATATGCACTACACAGCTCTGCCAGCCATACTTCCTAACAGCTTACACTATATACTCAAGACAATTCAACATGAAGTTTCCTATACTGGCTTTCAGTGCATAGTTTAATTCAAATCCTTTCATAAAGGAGCTTAGTGTAAGCCAGGGATATTAGGATTATGGATCTGTTCATAAAAGTATAACTTTTCAACCACCTCCCCAAGCAGAAATGGAAAAGAATTATGTTCCACATAACCTTAAGAGAGTCTCAGCATTAATACAAAAGGAACCAGTGTAGCCACTCTGTAAATAATCTCACACTAAACATTTCTACGGGACTTCTATTTGCAGCAGTAGCTTAATTCCAAAGCCATATAAATCTACCTTGTTTGTAAAACTACTGTAGAGCAATACAGCACAGGCCAAATCGTCATTCCACTGACATCCATGAGACCAATCGCAGCAGAAGAAAGCAACCCTCCCATATGTTTATTATACAGTATTTTATATGGCTGTCATGCTCCACTGGCTTTTCACTGAGCTGCAGTCTGACCTTCAGCTTAGTATGAATACATGGTGCACAGTGACTGTGCATAGACCGCTTCATTTACCAGCGATCACTGGGTGTTGCATTATCTCCCTCTGGGACATGTTCTACATCTGCTTTAGGGGTGTGTTTACACTGGAGTGAGTGTAGTTTGAGCAGACATTCCTGAGCAAGCTTTTTAAGAAATATCTGAGTACTGTTTGCAGCACAGCTGTGATAGCACAGATATTAGCACAGGCTGGCCAGCCCCATATTTACTGAGTTTTGGGGCTAGTCTGAGCCCCAGGCTGCTGACCAGAATATTCTACCTAAAATCCAGGCTTCGTAGGTTCAACCATGATCTGGTTCCCTGATTCTACACAAAGCACAACCTGGTGAGATTACAGAAGCCAGAGCAACAACCACTCAGCACATCCAGCAACTCAGCATTAAGCACACTTATTAAACATATTGCTTTCTAGATAGCTAGGAAAGAAATGTATAAACATACACTTATTCCTAGGATGCCTGCACTAAGACAATAATGTTTGCTCTCAGCAATAAGACCAGCCTGAACCCTTAAATACAATTTTTGGAGAGCACTAAAGCAGATTCCCTACAGCAGGTTGCACAGGCAAGTGCCAACCGGGTTCTGAATATCTCCATAGAAGGAGACTCCATAACCTCTCTGGGCAGCCCATTCCAGTGTTCTGCCAACCTCAACGTAAAAAGTTCCTCCTTATGTTCCAGTTTTTGCCCACTGCCCCTTGTCATGTTGCCATGCTTTGAAAATGGGTGACCTCAGTGTGCATATCTAATTGATCAACATATGGCCTCTTTGCCTGTTGCTCATTTCCTTCTACGCTGCTGGCACCAGCTAAGCTGACAGGAGGAAAGAATGCAAGAGCACTTCTCTGAATTGTGCTTCTGCTTTCCTATTTCTTGTCATTGTTCTTCTGGTGTTAAAATTAAGTTTTGTGCCCTCTTCTCCATAAATCATCCATCTCTGCATTTGCTCAGTGTCCATTAAGCTGCTGAACCATGACCATGAACTTACAGATTCATGAACTTACAGATTCATGAACTTGTAGATTCTGTGACTTATAGATTTCATTATTTTTTCTGCCCTTCTTTTGTGTAGGTAAGTGGCTCTTAGCAGGGTGTGTATTTTCTGTATATGGCAGCTTCTCTGTTTTCTCCTACAACTCTCTCATAGTCCCTACCAGGCCTATAGAGTCACTGAATCATAGAACCACTATGGTTGGAAAGAGCACTAAGATCATCAGGTCCAACTTTCAGCCCACCACCACCATGCCACTAATTCATGTCACTCCATGTGACATCCACCACTTTCTTGAAAACCTCCAGGGGCAGTGACTGCACCACCTCCCTGGGCACCCTGTTACTATATCTCACCATTCTTTCTGAGAAGAATTTTTTCCTCATATCTAACCTGAATCTCCCCTGCCTCAACTTGAGGCCATTCCCTCTATTTCTATCACTAGTCAAATGGGAAAAGATGCCGACTCCCACATCTCCACAGCCTCCTTTCAGTTAGTTGTAGAGAGTGATAAGGTCTCCCCTGAGCCTCCTCTTTTCCAGACTAAACAATCTGAGTTCCCTCAGCTGCTCTCCATAAGACCTGTGCTCTAGACCCTTCTCAGCTTTATTGCCCTTCTTTAGACACACCTTCCAGTTACTGATAGTTCTTGTAGATACTATTCAAAGCAATGCCAATAATTCAGAGAAAAGCACACAGCAGTCACCATTATGACCTGATTTGAGGACATTGCCCCTCTAAAGTCAGTTATCTAAACAGAAAATGTTTTGCTAAATGTAGATTTATCCAACCATTTGCATTAAGTATAACCAAGGCAATTGTTACTATCATGATCCTATAAACACAGTATCACATTTGAACGTGAGACACAAGTTTGTTGGATGGTACTGAATGAGCTGTTTTCTTCTGAATGCCTCAGTTTCTTTACCAGAAGAAAAAGCAGTAACATGCATTTCCCCCGTAAATCTTTTGAGATTCATTAATGAGTGAAGATATCAATAGAAGCACAGTTTTACAAGTGATTGTACTTAATATTGTTACACCCTTTCCATAAGAAAAACTGCTGTACTTATGGAAACAAAAATAGGTTGGGGTCAAAAGTTTGTAGAGATTTTACAAATCTGGTTGTCAGTGCTTGTGTCTCTTATTTTCCAGAAAGTGTAAGAATTCTTATCTGAGCTTTCACTGTGCCACTCTCTTAATAACTGAATTAGTGAACCTTGCACAGAGGACGATTCTGCCTATGCCTTTAATATTTGCAATAAGCTTTTTTACTGTATCACAACAGTCCCAAACAGTAAGCAGCATGTTGCTGTATCTGGCTATTTTTTACTCCTACTGTGCAAAAGAAAAGCAAATCTCCTACTTTTTTGTTCATATAGATGTTCCTATAAAGCAGATAGTTAAGTGATGTATTTATTTTGGTCACAAGCCAAGCAGAAATATTTAAATCCTACTTTTGGAAGCAAGAATTATCTAATCACTCACTAGCTTTTATAATAAAACATTTATCATGGAACATTAATCCATTAGTACTTATTTTCCATCCCATCCTTTCACTAGCACCTTGCTTTGAACACGGTTGAGCTTGGCTGTGATTTTTCCTTTTATCATATATCATAGTTACATGATGGGACACACCAGCATTGAATTCTGAAGAAAAAAAAAAACCCCAAAACCCTGCACTTTGCTTGAACTTGGCACCCAGATGTTCTGCTTGTGCTTCCACTGCTAACAAAATAGTGCATGTGTGAGTTCTGAAATTAGTCTTTCATCGTTATGTACCAGGGCTTCATGCTTGCAAGGAGGCATGTGGAAACAGCTAAGAGTAATTACCTGCTAAAGAAAAACTTGTGTTTAACTAGCTTTGTTTTTTCATGGCTTTCATTTGCATAGCACATCACCAAACTGCCACACTTAAGCTCTCTGGCATTAAAGTCAAATACGAAACGCTTCAGGGGGATTTCTACTTTGTTTTGTTTTGTTTTGCCAAATTAGAGATTAAAGGTAACCTCTGACTAAAAAGTGCCACATCACCTGTGGTGTCGTGTAACTGATCAAAGGTTTGACTTCACCAGGCTCTTGCAGGACCCAGATTTGCAAAGCCACCATTGCTTATGCCAATGTCAATTGAGGACCAGACAGAGACATGTCCTGTTATGGTGAAAAACCTACGAGAGGAAGGGAAGCACTTGGGGAACTCCACAGTCTCACTGAATTTTCTTCAGCTTCCTCTGAAAAGAGGGAAAACAAAAACTAACAAATGTGAAAGTAAAGAAAGCTGAGAAAATATGGAAAAGACGAGAGAGATGGTCCTGGAGAAACCAAAACCGCCCCGGCAGGACATTTGAAGAACACATCTGATCTATAGCTTATGTATGCTGTCTGGCCCAGCAGCAACTGAATGTCCTGATAGGCATCTCTAGTGACATTGTGGCAGCTGGATCGGTCCTTCATGCCCCACTGTGTGAATCATAGAATCACAAAATCATTAAGCTTGTAAAGACCCCTAAGATCATCTACTCTAACCTTCAGCACATACATGTGACTGCTCCAGACCATGTCCCCCAAGGACCTCTGGTGAAACCGGTATTATTAACCTTCACAGATCCCGGACACTGCAAAAATCCAGTGCTATGTGCCTCCAAATGCAGCCCAGTGTGAAGAGAGCTGACTACGTGTATTTCCCATTTCTATGAAGACTATGAAGACTATGAAAACAAACATAATTTTTGTAGCATACATTAAGATGGAATGAAACATCAGTGTTAAATCCTGAGAACTCTCGGTGTAATATTTACTACTGGAGCAGACCCTTTGCAACCTCTTCTCCTCCAGACTGAACAATCTCAACTCCCTCAGCTTCTACTCATAAAACTTGTGTTCCAGAACCTTCACTGCTTTGTTGCCCTTCTCTGGACACACTTCAGGGCCTCAGTACCTTTCTTGCAGTGAAACTATGGTGACTGGTGAGGATAGGATAACACAAATAAAACACACATTAAAACAAAACCGACCAATAAACGACTTCTGGGTAATAGGGAATAAAAGAGGGGATGATTTTGAAGCCCTGTTTGGATTCTTATTTTCCCCACTGGCTGTGAATAGATTCATGAGAGCTTTATGGTCTTTGTGTGTCCCCCAGGGGAAAGACACTGGTTGCCTCACAGGACAGAGAACAGCCAGATGCAGAGTCAGGAGAGGTCCTTTATATCTTTTAAATGTGATGCTTAGTAAGATTTCTGGGACAGAAATTCTTTTTCTTCTCCTGACTGTAGGCATTTAATCCTCAGAAGATCATTCTGTATTCTACAGAAATATTGTGTGCAAAGAAAGATGCTGAGCAAATGCAAACAGATTAGGTGAGAAAATAAAATTCTCTTAAAAATCAGTATAAAGATTCTTTACACTGTCCAGACATCTAAAAGACCACTATACATTCACTGTCCAAAAGGAACATGAAAAGTAGGCTCCTTAAGTAAGCTACGTTTTCTTTAACTGAGTGATTCCTTTCTACTAATTTATGCAAAGCCTTTATATCTGTGTAGGATAGACCACATATATGCACAAGACTGCATTATGTTTCTAAAAATGAACCTTTATTTTCTGATGACTTTTATTTTCTGTAGACTAAACTGATGTATATATAGAAAGACATCCTTTCTTATTTTTCATGTATGCTTTACATTTTTGTTAGAATAGATCTGGAGAATTTTTTAACAGAGGTAATTCAAAATTTTATTAGAAAAAAAAAATATATATCTGGATTGAATATCCAGATATTGTAGTTAATGGAAGAATACTACTTTATTTCTTCCCATTGGGAAATCATTAGCTGCATTCTCAGAAATGAGTTATCAGCAGAGGAATCTGAGGATTTCTTGTCAGTGAAATGGTATTACCTCATCCTTTAAGTACATTGAGCTGTTGGTGCAGGTGTGTTTAAGGGATCTGTTTGAATTCCCTCAGCACCTACTGAGCCAAAGATTCATTCAGCACCTGTGTTAAGCAGTACCATCAATACCATCAAGGACACTCTAATTTTGAAACCAAAGGCTGTCCCAATGGGATGCTCCTGCAGCCAGGAATTATGAATAAGCACACCCACATCACCTTCCCTCTCCTGGAGTCAGATTTACTTGGACAAATAATAACATGCAATGTAATAAATAGCATCGAACATAATGCAATACAGCAATGTACAATAGAGTACAACATAATAAAAAGTAACTGTAGCATTGTTGAAGATTTGTGAAGCTGGACTCTGGATTTTCTATGGATTTCTGATATTAGGGGACTGTTAGGACAACTTCCTATGACAGGGTTGTCATATGTTCCTCTGCTGAGCCCTCCATCCCCCTGTTATGCCGGAAGACATTTATGCAGGATACAACATCTCATTGAGTGTAGTAGTTTGCTAAATTGTTCTACAGTAGGTAGTTTTATAACACACTGGAGAAAGTTATCCCTAGCATTGACCTCCACCAAGTATAAAGGTGGAATTTATGACCATACAATACAGGTCTCCTGCTATTTATATTGTGACAGAGAAACTTAATCTCCCAGGACATACAAGCATAGCTGCAGACCTCAGAGTTCTCTGAATAACAGTTAAAATACATATATTTGACTATCCTTCTGCATTATTTAATTAAATCTTTGCAGAAAAACTCTCCATGAGAAAATTTAGAGATGTACATGTTCATGGAAAGGAAAAAGAAGAAGAAACGTATCATGTCTCCCTTATCACAGGAAGGCAACCACTGACAACTAAGGTAGCTCTCAGTCTTCCAAGAGAATTTTAGGTATATTTTACTTATATAAATCCCTTCTTACAGTAAAGTCAACTTTAGTCAATCCTTTGCTAGACTACATAATAGGAACAGAATTATATACTTATGACAATACATACTTAAAACATTATAGGGTTTCTTACATGGAGAGTGGACTGGCATTGGTAAAACATGAAAAGAAGAAGTCACTTATAAAAAAGCTGCATGGAAATAAAACAAAATTGCCTAAGTAATACTATCACACAATTACATTGCTTGGCATAATTTAATACATGAAATGTCCTCAGTTCTCATACTATTCTCTGTCTTGATTGAAGAAGGAACTAAACGACCAGATTTTTCCATTGCTAAATTTTCCATTGTGAAATGTGATGTGTTCATGACTGCAAAACTTTTGTTAATCAATGAATCACTTGACAACTTTGATTAATTAGCTAGTCAACAGCTCATAAGACAGTGCAGTCAGACCATCTGCATTTCCTTATGTCCTATGTGATTTTTCAGTGAAGTAAAATATGGCTGTTCCCGTTCCCAGACTGTTTGCTTTAAATGTTCTATAGAATTATTATGTATTATTTTGTTTGTACTTCAGTAGCAACTAACAGTCTTCTCTACATTCCAGGCTCAATTTATGCAAGGTTTTATACAATCCCACAAAGCTGCCAGGGAAGAATGGATGTACAGCAACTGGAAGGCTGCTTTCTCATGCCCCCACACAGGCCCAGAGACATAACCAGCATCAGAGCTCAAACGTGTGGAGTCCTAACCCAGTGCCTTGCAAAACCCACTGTCTCTGCTGCAAGAAAATACAGAACACTCTTGTCTAAGCAAACAGCATTGTTTTCAAAGACAATTTGCCAGCATGAGCTTTCCTGTAAAAGGAACCATTTTATTAACACTCTGGGTGGGATGTCATCCTACAATGACATCTCTCCCATGGAGACATCTAACCTACCCCCTTAAACTTTAGGTGCTGTGTGTTAAGGACCTTCCTAAGAAAGTGCCCCAGCCCCTTCAGCAGTGGTGATGTAGATGATGGAATCTGGTAGTAAGCAATGCAGAGACACATGTGGTAGGTGACAGCATTTTTCCCTCTGGAGAAAAATAAAATTTCCATGTGTCTTTGTCAACACAAAAGAACGATGACTGTGAATATGGTTAGGGTTAGGCTGTAAACTCAGCCGTGTTGGCACCATTTGGGTATGTGTCACAGGAAGTTGATCCTGCATAAGGAAACAAATAAAAAGTTAATCTGACTTCTTGCCTTGGTGTTCCTGTTGAGTTACTTCACATTTCATGTCTCTTCAAAAATGCATCACAGAAAACATTGTGCTTGCTATGATTGACATTTATTGTTTGCTGTACTAATTAGGATTAGGAGCTTCAATTACTTGGTATGTCTTGCTTAACTTCAGATTTAATGTTCCCTCCAGCTTTGATGATACATTTCCAAAATCTCCTGATTGAGGAGGAGTTCATAACCATAACCTCCCTCCTGATCTCAGCAGATACTCAAAGATCTCTGGCTTTGAACCATCTCCAACTGTCCATCTATGCAGCTTGTGTGGTTCCATAAGCTCTGTACCCACCTTAAGATAGCACCTTATAATTTAGTTTTTTTTTCCTGGTTTAAATATGCAAGCTACTGCCTTTGCTCTTATTTTCTTTCAGTGCTTCCACTTTATTTATATGCCTCCCTCTCTTTTTATCACCGTTGCTCATGATATGGCCTCTTTGCCATTTTCCCTCACAAAATTTTTCTTAAAAAAAAAAGAAAAAGGCTGAATTTTCAGTATCTTGATCAGATCTGATGCTGATCTTTTAAATTCTGACACTGGTAGGCACCAGTTTTGTGATCATTTGCCAGAGCAAATGAGAAATGAGGTGGAAAGCAGGATGTGTTCCCTTGGGTCACAAGCAGTAATGGGATTTGGTCATCATCAGTCAGAGCACCATTTGAGACTTCTGTTTCAAACACAAGATATCTCCATTTCTATCTGAAGCAGCCAACAAACAGGCAAGTCAGAAAATGTTACCCACAGTGTTTTACCTTAATACTTTTCTTCTTTTTCTTCTTGTTTCAGAAACAAAAAACAGAGCAATGTACTGAAAAAGTTGAACCATACTAACCTTTGAAGAATCACATACAAAATGCTATTTTAAATCAAAAAGTATGTGTGTTACACTTTGGACTAGGTTGCCAGCTGATGTAAAACAGTTCAGCTCCTTTAATCACATGGGGCTATGCCAATTTACATCAGCTGAGGATCTGTCTAATAATAATATGTGAAGCAAGGCTTCACTACATACTGTACTGAATGTTGGAAAACATCCTGTACTTAAATGCATGCAGCTCTTTAACTCAGACTGGCCACATTGTTTGACATAAGGGTTAGTTTTCAGATAGTGAAATTTCAGTTGCCAGGTGCCAGAGGCAATTTATCAGACACTCATAAAATAAAGATCAAAAAGCCCATCAGTCTCCCACTGCATCTGGGATCTAGGAAGGAACACTTACAGCCCTCTATCCTTTAAACAGCTCTCACTTAAAGAGCTCACTGTTTATAATAACAAGAAAAGGAGAAAGGGGTCAGGTCAAAACCAGCAGAACAGCAGGTGGTGTTATAAAGTTTTTTTCTGCAGTTAAAACTTTTGTGAAATAGTATTTCAAATGTACTCATACAAGCCTGTTTCGTACTTATAATTTGTATTTTTAGATAATTTGGGCTGTTAGAATGCAAGTCAAAAATTACTTGAACTCTTTTTCTTTACTGTTTACTTCAATATACTACAAAAATAATTTTGAGTTCATGCTTTAATGCTTCCCTTTTGACTGAAAGCCCTTGTTATACCCTAATGAACTCAGATTTTAGATCCACTACCAAAATTCCTCCAAAGTTCAAAGGGGTTTCTGAGCAATGCTGTGGTTCATAACCAGCTTAGTTGGAATGGTGCAAGATGAGAAGTTTGGATTCAGATCTGAACCCTACTATTATTTAATATTTGATGAGAAATCACACTCAGTCTTTGCTGAAGTTTGAGTGGTGGGTCTTGCCTTCTGAAAAGTTGCTCTGGTTCTGCCCTCTGGTTTCCTTAGTGGGAGGGGAGAAGTGTTGCCTCGCATCCAAGGAATGTGTCACGTTCTGGTTTGAGCACATTTCTTAGGACACCCTTCCTCAGAGTCAAAATAGCCATTCTCCATAGAATAACAAACCTCCATAGATATATTGCTATCCCAGAGGAGTCATTGAGTATACCATGAAAGCCTCATAGTCTGCCACTGCCATTGACAAGCTGATAAATTTGATCTACTAATTAAAACATAGCATTAATACTGAAAACACATGATCAGAGGATATATCCCTCCAATGTACTAAACATCTCCTAGATAGTAGTGGGCACACACAGCTTTCAGAAACATCAGTGTTACATGGGATTGAACACACTGGAGTAGAGAGAATTAAATTTCCCTTGATTTGAGTCATTTAATTTCGTTATCTGCCCAGCCTCTGTGTATAGTTAATGGAAAGAATAAGAATTCAAATAAATATCCTAACTACCGTTCATCTTGGAAATTTTGCATCATCTTCCACCAGTCTCAAAAGGCAGAGCTCCCACACAAAACATCAACACTTGATCCTTACTACAGACAGAGTGAATGACTTCTCCGATACAAACACTGTCTTCTGCAGTCCGTGCTATTTTGTCTTGCATCGTTTCAGAAGTGTTCTCTGTTGTTCTTACCTCCACTGAGTGTAGCAGCTTCTTTACCACTGTGTTGATTAATAGCCAGTTGTTGGGAACAGAAATGCCTGCAGGTTCACAAACACAGTGCTCATCATTTTTCAAAAATGTAAACGTTTGTCAACAGTTACTTCACTGAGGTATTAGAAATCCATGGGAAGTAAGTGGTGTGTCTTGGATACAGAAGTACAAATTTTATTTGCTAGGGAATGTGACCACAATATTGCTCCTATACATCAGTGTCCACTGAAGCTAGTGCCCCCTCATTTTCTGACTGTTATTGAGCTTCCTGAACACCTTGTCCAAGAAATCATTTTTTAACTCCAAAGCATGAGTCAGGTCTCCCATCTGCTTTGGACATCCATTCAAAAAAGCTCATTTGGCCTTTATCCCAGTCACTGAATTCTGTGTGGTATCCAGTATAGCGCATGCATTATTTTGAAATGCTGTAATATTGACCGTGTTATCTTTGCTTTATAACTCTGATTCCATAGAGCTTTCCTTTGTATTTCCAGCATTCATTTCCCAGGCAGTTTTATAAAAATGTAATGAGGTGCTATTATTAAAGCCTATTAACTTATACAGGATTGTTGCCTGATGAGAACTCAATTTTATTTTCCTTTAGCAGCAGGCCAGATTGCAATCAAGTAGTTTCTCCAGTGAGTATCCCAACAAATTCATCACCCTATTTCTTAGTCTGAGATAATGCCACAGTAGAAACCAGGCCAAGACTTTCCTTTTTCAAAGTTCCAGTTGAGACACATTTACTCTTCCCATAATAATAGGCCATACAAAGGTATTTTTCCCTTCATTTCATTGCTGTTTTTTTTTCTTTTTTTTTAATTATTTACTTTACATCTGTACTCCTAAAAATAATGCTGAAATATTTATGGATTGTGCTGAGCTCATGGGTTTTGATTAAGATTTCTATATAACTGAATAATTTCTTTAATTTATCTCTTCTAGCAGGACTAGCATTAGGCTTGAGCAGCATGTAGAGGCACAAGACCACACAAAGGAGGAGGCTTTGCATTCCAGGTCACCATCTCCAGAGGCCAGAGCAGAGCAAGGGCTGCCAAATTGGTTAGATGGGCCCCAGCTCCACCTTGCAGCTGTCAAAGCCCTCCCACACACTGACAAAGGGAGATTTTCCCACCCTTCTCTGAACTCCAGAGATGTACTGAGCATGGAACCCTGCCTGAAGGTGATAGGCTCTTTTTTTACTAAAAAGAGCTGGAGGAGGAGAAAGGCCTTGCAATGAGAGCACAAGGTTGTCTGGTTTCTCGTCCCAGTCCTTCTGCAGATTGCTAGCCATGACCTTGCATTTCCACTCTGTTTTGACTTCATGTTTCATAAAGCGTGAGAAGGGAATGAGGACTTCTAGCTGTGATTAATGGTGAAGTATGGCAATCAAACCACATTCGGGTCACCAACATACTTTTCAAAAATAGTGCAAAATCAGAACAAGGAGGGAAGTTTTTCAGTATAGACCAGGGAATGCAAACAGTAGATTCAGTATAATACTATATATTTTGCAAATATGAATAATTCAGCAGCTGGGATATGTGATTCTGCTCTTACCAAAAATTATATTTCAAATATACTAGGCTCCTGAGAAAATATTTTCAGCCTGAATTGCAAAGAACAAAATCTTCTGGCACTGCAAATATCTCACGAGATTCCTTAATTGATATACTTGTGAGTGTTCAAAATGTACAGATTTTTGGAAAGCTACTTTCATTGAACTGGAATTCATCCTAAATTTCCTTGGCATACATCTAATGATATCTGAAGAGATTCAACAAGTATTTCACAAGTGTCAAACCTAAGAGAAAAGTGCTACTTCAAGTTGTCTCAGTGGACAAGACACGATTCTACAAATAGAATGGCTGAAAAACCCTTTCATGGCAGCCCATTCAACCAACAACCCAGTGAACATAATGCGTCTACATTAAGTCTGGTCTAAAGCACTATATCCCTAACATGGTGGTCATTCTGAAGGAGGCTTTTAAATTTCCCGTGCAAACTAAATGACTATGAAGACCTCTAGAGACTCATGCTCCCTCATTTTAGGCATAACTGAATGGCAAGTGGGACTCCTTCTGGAAGAGGCATAGGTTACCCAGACAGATGTGAATCACTTTCTATTACCTAACAAAAGCTGGCCTAGTTTTATGTAAGGCTTTTTTATGATATCAAAGAGTACCTCTTCACATATGTGTCTTCAGTACCCATTTTTTAGCTTTGCTTTGCCCACACATTTCCTTAAGGTAGCCATGAAACCACTTCTAAATGCAGCAGCAAAGCCTGAAGAGTATCAAAATCAGTTCTCCTTCTATGATTTTCATGCATGCTAAAGCCAAAAGAGAACAGATCACCTATCTGCTGTGTAACACACTACCTGCATTTTCTCTCAGAATATATTATTTGATAATAACCCGAGTTTTAAGCAATTCGTTTTTAATTAGCCACTTAAAAATTCCACATTGCCTTAGCTAAGTTGCTCCAAAGTTTCATTAATTATAGCACATACCAAGTTTCACATCTCATTAAATTGGAGGAGTATGATTTAAAGCAGAACTTGTGAGATTACCACTTCTGTCTGCAAGGGTTTGCAGCTAGATAGTAAAACATATGCCTACATATAAAAATTGACATATATATTCCTGATGTGAACCCTGTCATTAAATCAAGTCAGTTATTCTATTTTTTGCTATTCAGAATTCTACCAATTCCTCCCAATACAGGCCAGGTTCAAATCTTGGCTGCTTCTCTCCGCTGGATCTGTGATCTCTCATCTCTAGCTTTTCCATTTGTTCAAGTAAAAGCAAGCTTCTCCTTTCTTCCCATCCTTTTCTGCCTCAAATCTCTTCATTAGCATGCCTGACATGTCTTATCATGTCAGATGCAAGCTCCCTACTCACATCTACCACAGTTCTGGAATACCGTTTCCATCTACCTCTGAAGCCTTCCATCTGCCCATTCCCACGCTCTCCATCCAAGCACCTCCCAGCCCCTCAACCAATCTGCTCCAGTTGGCTCTTTTCCTGCTCCCTGTGGTTCTCAGGAGCTGCCAGCTGGCCAGCTCTCTCTTCTTCCTCAGAAAATTAGATACTTTTGCTGTCCCCACTACCTAATGCAGAGTCAGGTTCGTGTAACCCCATCTCAGCAGGAGAACTCTAAACTCATCTTTTTGCTCTTGCATTGCTGTTGACACCATTTCTGGAGCCAGATTCCAGCAAAAAAGTTGTGTACAGTTGTGATTAAAGGCATAATGAACTGGCTCGTGGACATCATCTGGTGCATGGGCTCTAAATTACTTGATGGTTTTCTGAACATATCACCAAACATCGATTTGCCTTTAGCTCCAGAGCTTTGGTCTCTTGTTTTGAAAGCAGATGTTTCTCAGTTTCATGTAGAGCTATTGAAAAACTTCAGAGCTGCTAGAAAAACTGCAAATAATTTTCTGAAAATATCAGAAAAAAAAAAATTAATTAAAAAAGAAAAAGAAAGATTCCTTTGTCCCTTCACAGTATGTGAAAGCTCAAAGTGGCCATGTGGTTTAGTTGTAAATGGCTTAAATTGCCATTGATTTTTTTGTTTGTTTCAGACTGCTAATATCTAGTTTACAAGCTGCCAAGCATTGAGCTTCTAATGATAGTTATTTCATATTTCTAGACAAAGGGAATTACTTTTCTCATATGTTATGAGAACTAATCATGGGAACAAAAGGAAAAGTTGGCTACTGCGCTAGGGGAACAAACAAGTCCATTACTTTCCTGGAAATGCTTCCTTTTTGCTGGCTCACATGCATTACAAGCTAGTGATAATGCTGCACATGCCTATATGGAAGGGATGACCTCTTTCTGTCCATTCTCTAAGCAGGCAGACAAAATCTATCTCCATTTCAGACGCCACACGGCACATTAGTATGTATTAGCGTATATTTACACTAGAACTGGGTGCTAAGACAGCTTTGTAATTTTCCAATTGCAGATGGTTCATGTCTGGACCATTCGGCATACAGCCTGCACCCATTTATATGGACATAACCACACGTAAAAAGCTCTGCTCTTTGAATCTTTCTCATCCTTTCTGATTATCTACACAGAAAAAAACGTCCTCTTAGAAGAATTATTTTCAAGCCTCCTTCTGGCAGTGAACTTCATCTCATTTGACAGATGTAAATGAAAAGTAATTTAATATGCAGTTACCCTGATGCCTTTCTCCCAGATGGTGTTCTGAACCTGTTCTAACCTACATTTATTTCCCCTCTTCTGACAGAAGAAGCTTATTCTTACCCATAGCAACATCATCTTCTTTTTGACACCCATGATAAATTGGAGGGCTCCAAGAACTCAGTTCGGCTTTTTCATTCTGGATCCACAGGGAAAATTTATCTAATTCTAGAAAGGGCTCCTTATCCTTCTTTCACTCCCTCCCTAAAGAAGCAGAAATGGAGGACAGGAGAAATATCTGGTAACAAAGGAAATGACAAAAGTCAGGATGGGGAAACTACTGTATAATTATTACCATGTTCGGCAAGGCTTGAGTGGCATTAAGTATCCTGTGGAAGGAAGTACACTAGGGCAAAAACACTTTGCACAGCTACACAACTCCTAGATTGAAATACCAATGTGCTTTATTGTAGAGAAAGTCAGATTTTTTTTTTTTTTATTTTTAACCAAACAAACAGAAAAACATGATTGAAAGTTATTACAGGGCTGAAATTCATCCCTCCCAGAATCAATCACACAGATAAGCTGTTATTCTGATCTTGGTGTTATCTGAAACTTTGTTGTGTCCTGAAGGCTTCCAGCCATCTCTTAGGGCAGAATCTGTGGCCTTCAAGATTAAAATGATATCACAACTTTTGTAAAGAAATGAATAGTAAGGAAGGTGTTGTGCAGGAAGGCAGTTCAGTATGAGGTTATGAATTTCCCCCATGGGGGGACTGCACTCATCTTTGTATGCAGCAGTTCTCTAAGATGAATCATGGGGCAGTCAGTTTCTTGGTCATGCAAAATTCAGCATAGAAACAAGGGATTAGGGTAAAGAACTGTGTGGAAAGACTTAAGAATCATAGAATCATAGAATCCTTAGAGTTGGAAGGGACCTTTAAAGGTCATCTAGTTGAACTCCCCTGCAGTGAACAGGGACATCCACATCTAGATCAGGTTTCTGCTATGATTGCTTATTTAAAGCACTGATGAATATTTTTTTTTCTCTGGAATACACAGAAAGAAATTTTTATTCTGCTTGTTGATTAACCTCCTCTGGCCCAGGACAGTGAATGAAATACAACTACATTTGGACCTTACCCAGTTTCACCATCAATGCTTGATCTTCCGCTGAGCAACCAACACATGAGGCCTGTCATCTGCTACTGCTTGGCAGGGGGAGACAGCAGCATCAGGATGGAACCATTGTGTCAGGAAGGCAGAATCGCACTTCTGAAAGCAATTCATATTTAATGTTAGTTTTGTAATTCACCCATGTTGTTATGTCCTTTATAGTCAGGAACGCTTCATTAAATACCATGCATTGCTTAATGAGCAGTTTGCCAACTTTTTTTTTTCCCCTTTTTCTTTTAAGTCCAGAGTCAGCAAAGTAACCACTTTCTAGACAGCACAGATAGTGCAACTTCAGCACTAATGCTGATAGTGTCAAAGAAGAAACACGTGTCTGACAAGGACTGAGCAGAGGCTGCAGAGCAGATAAGGAAATTATTTTTTAAAATGAAGCCAAAGGAAAATGGAATAAAGATAAAAGAGTAATCAAACACTTTATAGTCTTTTTTCCAAGTGACAAATCCACCGGATTAATACAATATCAACAGGACTGCCCCACTAAGGAACAAAGTTATCTTCAGACGTTTTTATCAAATGAAACATTCTAAGAATCTGTTTTAATTAAAAGCATTACTTTTATCTTTTACCAAATGCAGTCTTCTATTTGGCACAGCTTTAATAACAAATGGCAGGTATTTAAACAAATGGGATTTTAGCTATGGAAGAAGGACAATATCTATCCATTTGTTTTGTTTGGAGTCGATTCACACCTTGACTGATGTCTATGGGTCTTGCACAGATGTAACAAGGGAACCACATGTTTTGTTTTGTGTTGCTTGTTCTCTCCTACACAATCATGACCTGGTATCATGTTGTACCAGCAGAAACCTGCTTGCACAGTGCCACTCTCCCCTGTCAAGTAGGTAGAGCAAGGCTGGATGCAATCCATCAGTGATAAACTGCTGCAGAAATGCCCCTTCTCATATGACACAAATCACACGTGCAGAGCTAATGAATTCCTTTTAATTGTTCCATCTTTTTCTCCTCCACCTTTCTCTTCCTCACTGGTAAATATGTCCCACCAGGCACAACTGGGCAATCCTATGTCTTGATTCACCATCTTTGTACTGTGTAAGCAAAATTGCCCTGAGTTCCTCTACTGCAGAAAAATACAAGGTTTATTTCCCAGGTTACTAACAACAGGACAAGAGGTAATGGCCTTAAGTTGCGCCAGGGGATATTAGGAAAAATTTCTTCTCAGAAAGAGTAGTACTGAAGTATTGGAAAAGGTTGCCCAGAGAACTGGTGGTGTCACCATCCCTGAAAGTGTTCAAGAAAAGGGTGGATGTGTCACTGAGGGACATGATGTAGAGTGCTCACAGGCATGGGTTCATGCTTGGACTGACTGATTTTAATGGTCTTTCTAACCTTAATGATTCAATGATTCTATGATTTAGCTGTACCATTCAAAACATACACCCCAATTTTAAGTAGCTATCTCATTACTTCAATAGTTAAACTTCAAGTACTCTTTTGGAGGAAAGCGTGGGAATCAGTTTGCTAGATGTGCCCAGAAGGAGAATTTGTCTGGCTTTAGATTGTGAAATACTACAGTTTCTGGTGTTGTTGTTCCCTTTTAAACACTTACTGTTCCTCTGACATTCCCGATCCTTCAAATGTTAACTCATGAGAGTAAACTTTTCTGGTTACATGGATGAAAGAATTGCACAAAATTAAGAATATGCACTAAGTGTTTGCAAAATCAAGAATGTAATCTATTGTGCCTAAAATAAAAAATCCGGTGCACTCAGAGAAAACCTTGCAGGTACTTTCTTCATCTTGCCATTAGATTTACTTTACAGAAAAGTCTGAAGCTGAATATAGAATCACAGAATCATAGAATTGTTTTAGCCGGAAGGGACATTTAAAGGTCTTCTAGTCTAACTAATCTGCAATGAACAAGGGCACCTACAGCTCCAGCAGGGGCTCAGCACCCATCCTGCCTGACTTTGGGTTTCTCCAGGACTGGTGCTTCCATAACATCTCAGGGCAACCTGTGCCAGTGCTTCACTACAAGTATCATAAAGAACTTCATATCTGCAATCTGCTTTATAAAATTCATGTCTAAGACAAAGAAGATGCAACTTATGGAAAGTGAAATTTTGACTCTGGCTCTGCAAAGTGAATGTCTATACTTTATTAACAAAACCTTTGGTATTTATGGGTTCACTGTATAAATGTCACACGCTGGATCTGTGTGACTTCCTTATTCCTTGGCTTAAATGTACTTTCTTTTTTTTTTTTTTTTTGCAAAGTATTAAAAACAGTCATTGGTCTTATAAATGTAAGTTACCTTTCATTCTAAGGGAGTTTTTAAATACCTGGATTTGTTAAGCAGTCCATAATATAACAGTTCTCTTCTGCAGTTAAAGATCACAACTTCTCTGCCACTAGTTGCTACCCTTGACATGAATATAATCCTGCTATCAGCTGTCTATTGACTTCAAATATTTGATTTCTCTCCCCCTCTGCTACTTAAAAAGATTAAAGGCTTAAATGTCTGCTATGCCGTATCATACTATAGGTTAAGAGGAAAGATTAATTTTGACTGCCTGTAGCACTCCAAGCCCTATTTAACTAATATTAGCTAAAGCCCGACTTGTATAAATGCTTAAATTTGCAGATGTAAAGCTTTGACTAATAAAGTCCTTTAAGGCCCCAAACCTGTCATGATCCAAGAGGATGTACTGTTTCTTGGGGGAGTCCTGGCAGGTGCATTCACGGGATCTATTCATACTGAATTTCACATAGGAAAAGGTCTACATAACTTACACAACTCTGCCAACCACATTGCTAAAAAATCTCATGCACAGCACTCATTTAAAGCCAGTTTTTGCTTTTCATTTGCTTGGTTACCCAGAAACAGACAGCTGCAAGCACACTTTCATTTCTGCTTTATTTTGTTTCTCTCACTGTCAGATATATCTTTTGTGACGGTTTTCAGTATATGGTATGCCATCAAGCTATGGAAATACATGGGTAAGATGAACAGAACTGCAAACATGAGTTAAACACTCATGGGTACTGAAAGATGAAAGGTCAAATTAGACAAGTCAGTCCTCAAATAAGTAGAGCCATTCTCTGTGTAAGGACAATTAGACAATGCATATGTTATGAGAAGAGTATTGCACCCTCATCAGCTGGAAGACTGCAACACCTTCTTACAGGGTGTTTTAAGGTAGTTTCTAGAAGTAATGGCACTAAACAAAGTCCTTATGGTTCATTACTGGGTGTAGATTTAATAAATCTCCTCTCTCACGGAATTTGGGATGCATGGGCTGCTACAGCAAGCAAGGTCTATTACCAGCTCTGGGCTCAGACACTGACTGTGTTTCCATCCCAACTTGTTCCCTGAAGTAATCAGAAAATATCTCTTCCATCCTTTTGAACAGCTTCAAGAGCTATTCTGTTTATTTGGTCACTCTGCTCTTCAGCTAGTGGGTTGTTATTTTGCATTGTTTGGTTTGTTGAATTTCTCTTCCCTTTGAAACACTGCACAATAGTCACTGCTGGAGAGGTAGCAGCCCTAGGACAGAGCAGCACTCTGAGTTTACAGAGGATTCCCTCAGCTGTCCTGGTTTTCTGCATGAAAATAAATTAACTGAAACATGTAGAGCTAGATTGAGTGATACAATCAATATCTTACATTCAGTCTTTTGTTACGTGTATTAACATCTGTATTTGTATTGTAAATTTTAACTATCAGGTCTCTGAACTATGACATTTTAATGCTATTTTAAAACAAGAAGAGAAATATAAATCATGTTAACTTTATAGTATGTGCCTTTTTTGATCCAGAGAAGTTATTACACTTGTTACCCTTCTTTCCACACTGATTCACTTGTCTCTCATTTCACTTATTAGCTAGATGCTGTAACTCTCTTGCTGTATGTCCAGTTCGTGTTCATCTTATGTGTGTACAAATTACCATCATTAGTTACGGAAGAGATCATGTCAACAATCACAGCAAGCCCATTAATTACTCTGAAATTGTTTCAGTCTTTCACTAGAACTCAATCTAAAGCTCTGCTTTGGAGCATAAACACATCCTGATGGAGTTTCTCTTAAAACTTATATCCTCCCTACAGTGAAATTCTGGGGGCAAGCAGCAGCCAACTGAGTTTTAATGTGGCACTCAAATGTATGTGTTTCACTATGCCTTGTAAACACATAGCACTCCAGCTGATGATCAACATCAGACCATACATATGGCAAGCATCAAGGAAGTATTAAACCTGCTGCCTTGAAGAGAACAACACCAGCAAACTGTGACTGTATTAGGTGTTGCATACAAATACCTATTTCCATTTTGATAAAGGAATTAGACAGTGTATTGACTCTCTTCTCAGATGTGGATTTCTTGACCATTAAATAGCAAACCTTCCAACCCAAGCCCTGCCGCATATGGTAGAGTTACCCTTCAGATGACACCTGCCTCATTCAGTCCATTTGTATACTTTACTGCAGCCACAAAGCTACTATCAGACACTTTTTCAGGCTGCCTGTGAGGTTCCCATGAAGACAGGAGATGTGCTGTTCAGATAAGCCATTCTCAAGAGTCTCCTGCACAATTAGCAGACACAACCAAACATTCTGGTTTCTCAAAGTGACAACCCCACAAGTTAGTGCAAAACACAGATACAATCATGCTTACGTTATATGTTAGTGTTATACTACACACTGAAAAATTACACCTAGCCAGATGGTCTTCGACATTTCTGTGTGTAGTACTTTCCAGCTTTCCTACAAGTACTGAAACAGTCCTAGGAACTGACTGCAATGTATTTATTTTTTAATTAGATACGGTGTTTTTTGAGCACTGGACAAATAGTCCAATGACTTTACTTTCTATGTCAATTTACAATTTTACAATACCATGTTTGTGTACTTGAACTTGTGTCTTGTCTGTCCTTCATCATACATTAATTACTTACTTGCTTTTCCGTACTTTCTTTAAATTCTTCCTCTCTGATCCTCTAAATCAGGTAGTACTTGGCTTAGTAACAAATAAAAACATAAAAAAATCTACAATCACACGATTGTCATCATGCTTGAATACACTGCTAAGTGAAAAAAATGCTTCTGGAATCTCGAAAGTTATCTATTATTTCCAGTATCTAGGTATACTGTGACAAGAATCAGGAGTTCAAGGGGATAAAACATCCTGTCTACTGATTCAGGTAGGCATGTTGTACACAAGGGCAGCTAACCAGCATGTATTCAATATTGCTGCTTCTAAGGAAGTCATTGCCAGAAGAGAAAAGCCAAAATGGAAAAGAAAGCTTGATAAGTAACACCTCTTGCGGAAACTTTTGATGCTCTTCCTTCTACAAAGACCAAATGTGTATGCTCTATGGAGCCTCAAAAAGACATTTCCACGCTGTTCACTGCCATTGATGCTCAATTGGAGAGAGCCAAACAGAGCTTGCTTCCTTTCTACTTTGGGAGAAGCTGCACCCTTGAGGGAAGGAGCACCAAAGGCATATGTTTCTTTTATGATGAGCTCTTTCTTTACATATGGCAAAGATATAATTTTATCAAACAATAGTCTATTGTGATATGGCAAACTCACGGGATTATCGTAGCCTGAGCTGTTAGGATATGCTGTGTTGATCTACGTCAGTGTCATTCTAACTTGGTGTCAATTTTAGAGGTGCTTTGGATTCTGATAGTGAGATACAGGATGAGAGACAGAAAAAACAAAATGAGAACAAAGAGATTTTTAAAGGGATTAAAAAGCAATCAATAGCAAAACAGATATTCTCAGTGATAAAAACGTACTTGGAAAACAGCCATTTTACTGTAACGTATGTGTAAGAAGGAGGACCTGAAAGTGGTTCCACTTCATCTATGTACCTCCCACTGTTTTCATCACTGTTGCTTGTGATAAGCCCTCTCCTCCATTTCTGTCATTCTCTCTCACAAACCCTTGTGATCTTTCCTCCTTTTATGGCTTTATGCTTTTAAATTGCTCTAAGTCTGCTGGTAAAAGAGAATGCCTAAATATATAACAGATACACCCGTTCACCTTGGGATGAATGTTTTATCGGTTCAGATGTCATCATACTCCTCACAATCACATGTTCCTTCCTCCAACACATATGGCAAGCAGCTGCATCATACTGGCACAGTTCTTACTTACAGTTTATACCTGGGAGATTCAGAGGTTCAAAAGTGAAACACCAGTAAAGCAACACTGCTGACCTCTTCTTATTGACAGTGCTACTCTTAATCGATGCAGAGGCAAAGAAGATCAATGAGGAAGTAAATTAAGCAAGGAATATTATTTCCTTTGTCTTCAAAAGATGCTATTCCAAAGGAGAAAATGTTCTACGTTCCTGACCTGAGTCCAAAGGTGATCAAGAAGTGGCCCAATTTTCTGGTCCTGTCTTCTCCAATTCTTATAAAGAAAGAGGAGTAAAAATTCACGTCTGGCTTATCTAGAGAGAAGAGTGCTCTAAAAATAATGCCCAGTGTTTAAGTAGCACATATTCTTCAGGTATCTTGAAGCCCTTTAAAGGAGTGGATAAGACATACAAAACATATATTTTCCAAAAAAGAAGCACAAGATACTATTGAGTTAATTCACCTGCCCAGAGATAACTCTTACTAAGGTACAAAATCAGATGCATTGCCATCCAAGAAGCTAAATCCTGTTTCTCCACTCACTCATTCTCCAGCATTTCCAGCTGTTCGTGGTACATGGTGAAGGAGAGTCTGTACAGATAACTGGGGCACTCCTCTGCCATGCACTCTGCAGCTGCGTCTGGCTCTGCAGACTAATATTCTCCCACAAACCAGGGAGCTGGAGGATAAATACAGAACTGCTGAACAGAGTCTGAACAAAAGCTTTATATCATGAAGTCAGATGTTTGGGTAAACTTTCTCATTTAAAAACCACGGTCAGAGATTGCCAAGGCTGCAGAGATTGCAGAGACGGAAACAAAATGCTTCCTATCACAAGTTCTTGGTAAAAACTACTGAGTACAGCCGGGAATTCTATCACACAGCAACACACAGCAGTGTAGAGCCTGGCTGCAGAGAGCTTGCCTCCCACTCACACAGTCATCAGGGCAGAAACCTTTCAGCACACAGCACACAGCAATCAGCCAATGCTATGTTTAGACTGAGAAGTCTTCTTTCACTCCTGTATTGAGAGACAGGGAATTCTACTGCACACAAACCCAGAATTACTTCCTTGACTTCATTCCCTCTGCCAACATACTTTCTTTCTCCTTCTCCCTAACATCCTGACTTCTGCCAGCCACAATATAGAACTTTTCGTAGAGTTAAAATGGCAGTGTGACAGGTGGGTGTTTTCTTGACCCATCTATCTATTCATGCTGGAGCATTATTGACACATCCACACTGACTGACATTTTAGGGTTTTTTTCTGTCTCCTTTTTTAGCTTTAAACATCTGATATTTCAAAAATGCTACACCTTTTTCTATTCGCAGCAAGGCTCTTGTTTTGTAAATGCTAACTTTGTTTACTTTTATTCTGAATAAAAAGTTACATCATGCCTTTCCCCTGTACAGCAACGACAACAGAAAAAGAGCTACCAAAAAGTAATGAGCATCAGTCATAAGCAGTTTAGAACCACTGCTTTTCACAATAAGCACTGAAAAGGATTCAGCTCCTGTGCTACTGTTTCCAATGGGACTGTTCATGGCACTCAGCAGCAATCATTATTACACAAAAATAACATGTGCTGTCCCAGCTCACAGTGCCACAGAATATGTTGTACCTGAGCTGCTTGCTTCTCTAGTCACATTGGTGCTGTTCATCATTTAGTATTATTTGTCTTGCTGTAGGTCCAGCAATTGCCTTTCATCAAAAGCTCTTCGGAGATCACTAAATTGACCTTCAGTAATGAGTTTGGTTTGGAAGGTTTCATCTCTGCAAATGAGAATGTTATAAAGATGCACAGATGATTTCATATGTGTAGCCTCCCACATAGCACCATTTATCTACCACAGCTGGAGATCATAGAATCCATTGAGTCTGAAGGGACACTTAAAGGCCACCTAGTCCAACTCCCCTGAAATAAACAGGGGCGCCTACAGCTCAGTCAGGGTGCTCAGAGCCCCGTCCAACCTGACATCAGGTGGTGGTGGTCAGAGCCCTTCTTAATATCAGTCACCAGGAGCTCACACCAGCACGTGGCAGGAAGCTCCTCAGTGAATGCCAGCACAGGAAAAGGAATCAAAATCCCAAGCAGATTTGAACCAGTAGGATATCCAGCAGAGCTGCTCGAACTGGGAAGTGGCCAGGACATGGAGAGTAACATGATAAATCTGCAGAATATGCTTGCTTTATTGCTAACTCATCTGTGTATTTCTCTTTCTCCCCCTGCACATTTATTGCCATTTGATGGTGATTTCCAGCAGCACTGTAACTTTTCATTGTGCAGGCCAATGGGCCACAGAGTACAAATAAGAGACCAGTGTAGCCTGCTTTTTGAATACTTCCAGATTTCTGAGTGTATCCTTCCATTGTTCGTCTTAATAGCTACATCCTGTGATCACAGAGAGGCTCTGCTATGCCGAAGGGCAGTGTAGCCACCCTGTGGTCATTCTGCGCTATGGTACACCGAGAGTTCTCCAAGAGCACGAAGGGTTCACTGCTATTGCTCTTGAAGCAATTCAGGAGTTAATTTCCAGAAACGGGAAGATGCAAAATCACCTTATATTTCAGTTAATCTAATTTTTATATCCAGATAAGAAGACAGACTTCAAAATCCTCCTAGTCAACGTATCTGTGAGCAGGAAAATCACTACGCAACAGAAACGTGATGTTATTTCAAACTGGAACTATAGTAGCTCCAACAAGATCCAGCCAAGATCAAATCCCTAATACCAGGTATAGTAAAGTGATTTATACTAAGTGAAAGCTTTGTCCTCAAAGATTGTACAATCAGAGAATCATGGAATCGTTTGAGTTGGAAGAGGTGCTTAAAGGCCATTTAGTCCAACTCCCTTGCAATGAGCATGGACATCTCCAGCTCCATCGGGCAGGCAAGAAATGAAAAATCAGGGTTGCCATTAAGCCAGTCAGGAAACCAACCCACAAAGGGCTTCTGGGTCTTTCAGAGTGACCCCAGGAATGATGTGAATCCATCTCTTGTGTTTTAACCTTGTGCTATCATCGCATAACTTTATTTCCTACACTGAGCATTCTGCACTGATAATGTCACTGATTTAAATTCATACTTCCCTTCCCAAGGGGCTTTTAGGGAATTCGCAGGAGCTTGGAAACGTGCACACACACAAAAATCATAGTAACCTTTCAGCTATTGTGAAACAGCTTTTTTGTTTTTTTCTGGTTACAAAAGAAGGATGGCTGGATTTCAGGATTTTTTTCTTAGGTGCAGCAGACAAGCTATATATTGTGGGTTCCAAAAGTATTTGGACACTGAATTGTCCCCAAAGAATATGATATCATTTACATATTTCACAGATATGACATAAGTTATTTTTATAAAGTGTTTTTAGAGGATTACAAAAAAGATACCATAAAATACCTCAGAATTAACATTACGCTGGGACATTTGGTCTCGAAGGACCGAGTGACTGACAAAAACAGTGCAGTTTGATAATAAAAGTCCATTTTTTATTATACACAGGCCATTAGTGTCCAGAGATAGGTTAGATTTGTAACCGAAGTTTGAGGGCAAATTGGACAAATGCTTAGACATATTAAAAGTAATATCCTGAGGCTGTTTTCATGCAATTCAGGAATGTCTGAAACAAAAAAAAATAGGCCCCTTTCAGGATTGGATCCATCTGCTGATTTGATGCTGAACATAGATATAGAAAACAAAGTATAAAGAAGAAAGATTCAGAATTCTATTCAGGTCATGTTTACTTTCAGCTTTAATTATTATTATTATGTTAAAGCAGTTAATTGGAGGTTGCTTGCTCTGCAGTGTGTGCAACAAGTCCCAGAAGCCTAATGAAGTTTCAGAAGTGAGCAATAAGTTAGTGTTGGAATATATGAGGTGCAGCACTCAGTAAAAATAAAGACCATTTTTACAGTGATTCTGCTGTTCTGAAAGGTAACATAAATCCCACCAAGTCAATCTGGAAAATCATCAGACCAACATCAAGAGTTTTAAATATTACTGCTTCCTGTCCTCCTTTGCAAAGAACTGATATGTATGATTGTCTACATTTTAAGCCTAATTACCATGGACACAAATTTGTCTCTGTATTATTAACTTCAAATAGGTCTATGTTGGGGAGTCCTCCTGTTATACTCCCAGCAGGTAAGATAGCCCTATTTGCCTCAGTGCTAAAAGAGTTCTTCTCCCACATTTAATCCCTTTCCTCATTCACATGATTGGAATCTCCTTCCCCAATACTGATGAATGAATTAAAGCAGATGTTCTTGAAAAATAAACAATCTTAAAAGATTGGTTTCATTAACATCAATCTTTTAACTTCATTTTTGACTTCTTTAATGATTCTTTAATATTTAACTAGACAAGCAGAGGCATCATTCTTAAGAATAACTTGAGATCCTCAGGACTTTGTTCACTACTGTTTGTCTTCTGATCTGCTGTGAATCCATCTAAGAAGTGATGCTTTCGGTTGAACCTCATTTTGTTGCTTTAGAAGTTATTTGCAGTGAGAGCATTATGTAAAGTTGAGAGGCACAAAGAATGAGGTTCAAAATAGAACTCAACAGCTGCATAAGCCTATAAAGAAGAAAAGAAAAAGAAAAAGAAAAAAAAAAAGAAAGAGAAAAAGAAAGAGAAAAAGAAAAGGGAAAAGGAAAAGGAAAAGGAAAAGAAAAAGAAAAAGAAAAAGAAAAAGAAAAAGAAAAAGAAAAAGAAAAAGAAAAAGAAAAAGAAAAAGAAAAAGAAAAAGAAAAAGAAAAAGAAAAAGAAAAAGAAAAAGAAAAAGAAAAAGGGAAAAGAAAAAAAGGAAAAGCAGAAGTCTTCAAAGTGACAAAACTAATTAAACATGATTTCCTATGGCCTGGGATTTCAGAGTGGCCTGGGATTTCAGAGTTGGATTCTCCACTATTTCATTAAGGATTAACTCAGACTGTCATCTGCCATTCATCATGTTTCTCTCCATAAGGCATATATTCGATAATCACTTTGCAGTTGTCTTCTCCAGATGATTCTGAGACTCTCCAACAGGCCCTACCATAAATCTATAGGAACTTAATATCTTTGACATGGGTACCACTGTCATGTTTGGCTGAAATTCCTGCAGATGTGGTTAGTGGGCATAGTAGGATGGGTCAATGGTTGGACTAGGTGAACTTAGTGGTCTTTTCTAACTTTAATGATTCTATGACTGTAAGAAATTCAATAGCTGTCAGAGAAACAAATACAACATCCCATAACTTTTACGTCCATTGGAAACAAATAATGCGAAATAATAGCAATGACAACAGCTTCCTATACAACTTCCTGACTTTTTGGTTATTTTGTAATGGTGTTTGGTGAAAACTGTTCATAGAAGCCATAACCTGATAACTTCAAAGCTTTTCTTTTGTGTTCTGTGGAAGCTGGAACAGCTTTAACTTGTGGCACAAGCAGGTCTGGCTGCAAGCACTACATTTGTTTCCAATTGAATAAAGTGAAACTGTGCAAGTATACTTGTACTGAGTTCCTGAATGATGTGCATTAGCCATCAGTGCTTCCTCAGCTGGGACAACAATTAGAAGTGGGATCTGAACCAAGATACTTGGAAGCAAATATACCTATTCTTTGCAGTAATTTCCAGTCCAAAACCAGACACATCTCTGTATTACATAAATGAGATCCCCTTCAACACTGAGCAGAGCTAAACCTTCAAATCAGATCCCCCAAATTCAAGGATTTTGAAATCCAGCTTTGTATTTTGCGGTTTGGACCCCGGTCCCTTTTAGGGATATTTTCAAAGACAAAACCAAGTAATGGGCAAGAGGTTTCTAATGTTTTTCTCTTCAGAAAATACTTCTATATATCTTTCAGCTGGTCAAATTATCCTATTTGAAACGCATTTGTAATTTGCTGCGACTGAGTGACCTGGTTGTGAGGCTGCATCTGATCATTTGCAGGCGCTGTTAAATAACAGCTTGTGCATGACTTTAGCAGATGGTTTAACTAATGTATAATTTCTGTAGGTATATAATATAACATTTGGAATAAGAAAGCGTAGTGGCCTCAGGAATGGCTCCTCATTTTTGCAACGTCATTTGCTTCTAGCTGTTACAGCACAGCAGCAAAGGGCTATACAGTGAAAATTATTATAGGGATAAATTAAGCTGAATAATATCACTATTTAAATAATACACCAAAAACTCTGCTGTTGTGTGTATAAAACCAAGAATGTTATAGGTAGATACAAAGGGTGAGATATTTCCAGATCAGGCAGAAGAGTTTGATCAGTGCTGATGACCACGTCATGATTTTAAGTATTTATAGCCTCCAGAGAAGGTTTATTTTGACATCAATAAATCTTATATTAAAAAAGCATTAGGAAACTCCATAATTTCTTTTCAGGAGACAACATATTTTAAAGGATATGCACTGTGAAAATTAAGAGGCAAGACTTTGCTCAGTGCACTTGGACTTCATTCCAGATGTTAAAGGAACAGTAACTGGCTTGTGGCTAATGTTTTTCTGACTGTAGAGGGAGAAATATTGAAGACCTTAACTTCAGAAGTAGGTAGTTATTTTTCCTACACTGCTTCTGTCTCTGATGGAGGGAGGAAGGGGTCCTGAGAAGCAGGAAGCTGCCCTGCAATAGCATGAGGGCACTTGATGGTACCCCTTGCCATTCTGATCCCAGTAGAATCCATACAGCAGGGAAAATAAACTTTGCAGTTTACCCCCTCGGTTATTCCCATCAGTGAATAAACAGAATGATATGTGATAGTCCCCCTACCTATAAACCTATTTGTTTCCTTTGGAAGGAAATGCTGATGCACAAGCAAATGAAACATAACCCCGTCTCCTCCTCTCAGAGCTGGAATGAGGCCATGGTGCCTCGTGAACCAGGACAGCAAGGTTTTGCTGCAGAAACGTTCCCTTCATTTAGGAGGGTTGGACTCAATCATCTCCAGAGGTCCTTTCCAACCCCTATGATTCTATGGTTCTGTGATTCTACAGTTCTGCAGTTCTATCATTCTATGTGTTGGCTCAGCCCAAGAGACCCTGTGGGAAGTGGCTGCTTTGAATCAACCCTTAGAAGAAACCACCATTCTTTCCTGAAGAAAACCAAAGAAGAGCAGTTTGTTCTGCCCAGAGTCAGCTTTTATCACGTTTGTTAATCATTTATCTGATATTAATTACAGTTTGACAGTTTGTTCAGCTAACACTAACTGCTGTGAACAACAGAGGATGTCTTGTGTGCAGATCTGTGGGTGTTCTGCACATGTATTAATGAGTGAGTGTGTCATCCTCCACAGAAGAAGAAGAGTTTGTATGAGTAAGCTCTGCCAAAATATCTCTTCAGATATGTTTAGGGTGGCTTTAAGAATGAAGAGAATATTCTCTTTAGCCGGGTCTCTTGTGACAGGACAAGGGGAAATGGTTTCAATCTAAAAAAGAGGAGATTTGGGCTGGACATGAGGTAGAAGTTTTTACCATTAAGAAAATGAGGTGCTGGCACAGGTTGCTCAGAGAGGCGGTGGATGCTCCAGTCCTGGAGACACTCAAGGTCAGGCTGGATGAGGCTCTGAGCATCTGATAGACCTGTAGGTGTTCCTGTTCACTGCAGGGGAGTTGGACTAGATATCTTTAAGGTTCCCTTCCAACTCAAATGATTCAATGATTCTATTTATTTTAAACATTTCAAGCCAGAAACACACAAACATAAAATAAAACAAAAGCAGAGGATACTTTGCAAAAATTGCACTCCAGTTTTTGTTTTCAAGGTACCTTAACTCATGGAACTACTACTGTGAGTATTTAGGTTGTCTTAATTGCCTTGTTCAAACCTAAAGGCAAACCAAAATAGTCACTAACTGGGAGTAGTTCTGCACACTGAAGTCTGTACTGTATATACAGCAGAAAGAATCCCAACACTATCAGAAAATAAAAAATAACCATCAATTCCAACAAATGAAGACAGAATATATAAAACTGCTGAAACATATGAAGCTATCACTTCCAGCCATTCAGCACCCACATACGTGATTCTAATTTATATGAATTGCTCCAAGCCTCATTTACCAAGGAAAATTGTTGTCATTAAGGATACATCAGTGAGGTGGTCAGGAACATTCTTGTTCTACTTTTCAAATTAGAACATATTGATTACTTCATAAAACATTTTTCAAGGGGAAACATCGGTCTCAAGAAGTAGTCTGAAAAACATACGCAAAAATTTTCTGAAGTAACTGAGACTTTGTCTCCAGAAATGATCATACTATGACCCACAATTCCTTTTTATGGAGAAATTTAAGCCACTTTAATCACAAAATATTTATTAAAAACAACCAAAACATTTCTAAATCACCAAAACAAAAAGTTACTGCTGATTTGAACCAAACCAAATCTTCTGAATTTACGGCCCATGATGTTTTTAGGTTCTGACTCCTTTGTCCTGATTCAGGACATAAACATTTTTCCATACTGTTATATTTGGCCAGAATGTGAAATCTATTTCCTGCCTGTTTCTTTTTACTGCCATACTGATGGCAGCTCTCCTAGCGCAGTCACAGCTGTAAGATCTTGGCTCTGCTGCAACCGAGTGAGTGCTTTTGCTAAGATACTTTATGTGAGTTCCACAGACCCAAAAGATAACTGTTCAGCAAAACCAATGTTTTTACTTGTTAGGATAACTGTAGATATATAGTTTTATGCAAAAGGGAAAAAAAAGAAAAAAAAAAGAAATCCCTCAGATCTAGCTTGCATTATGATGTTAGTCATAAATTTAAGAGTAGATTTTCCCTTATTTGCATCAATGAATCTGTTTCTCTGAAAGCATTCCTGTAATTCACCAAAGTGCAAAGGGTCTCTTGGGTCCCTTGCGGGCAATTTTAATGTTAGCTATAATCCATATTTTAATACTTGAATATAGTGATGGTAGATGCACTAATACCATGGAAATGGTCTTAAATATCCCCTGTTCCAAACAATGCCAGAATTATTAGATGTTAATAGACTTGCTGTATTCACTCTGCTAATTTTGTGTCCTGCTCTTAGTCCTTCTGTGATCTTTCTGTTCTTGCCCTGGTCTCTGAGCACAGATAAGGATGTTTGAATTTCTTTGCTCCAACACATGGAAGTGGGACAAGCTGAAGAGAGCCCATGTACTGTACTCCTTCCTGTCAGTCAAGCATACTCCTCTATTTGTTAAACGCAACATTACAGAAGAGCAAAGTAGCCTTCAGTGGGATCATATGGCTTATCTCTGTACAACAACGACAACAACAAAACAACAACTTGGAAACTATCCATTTCTCTGAGGCCAGCTGACACAACACAGTAAACTTTGTCCACAAAGATAAAATCTCCTCTCTGCCAAAGTGCAGTGAGTATAATGGGGGCCAAATCTGCCACATAAAATCCCCATAGCAAGTTTGGGCAAGGTGGGGAAGGCTTGCTTTGTAATCTTCCATCATGCCCAGGAGCATACCAACACCAAGCCCTGCAGTAATAGATTGATGCCTCAGCCCTTCTCTCAGTGTTGTTTTCCAGCCCTGAGCTGCCTGCTCCTTTTCCATAGGAGACAGATAGAAAGGAAATTGTGCTGGAAAAGGCTTCCAGGATGCCCAGACAATATAGCAGATGCCAGCCTGGGAGTTAAGCCCCAAAAAAACACATCCCTGACTCCACAAAAGTGGGACGAGCTGAGGGGGTGAGAGGTTAGAGAGTGAAAAACCACCCATGCCCTTATTGGCACCCTGTGTGGGAGCCTGGTAAACCCTTAATTACATCTGGTAGCAAAGCTTGATGGTACTGTGAGCAGTGGGTTTGACCAGATGGTCTCCACTTTTCCCCTCCATCCTGTGATTCAGTGATATTTTGTTGGCACTGGTATTGTGAAATAACTGAACAGTGTTGCCATTTCATATACACTCTGAAATATTAGTGCTGGAATGAGTGTTTAATGAGTTTTGGATGAGCCTGCTTGAATGAGTCTTAGGGGTTTTCTACTGACTGAGACTTCTCCTTAGGTCTATAAATACCTGGGAGCAAAATTCATTTTTATTTATTTATTACAGACAACATGCTAATGAAGAGGGGGAAAGGAAGAGACGGAAAAGAGAAGACAGCAGTTTTAATTTTGACCCTAGCGCTGCCCTGAGACAAATCACTAAACAGTTGAGTTTGCCCATGATATACATTTCTTAGACCTACACAGCTAATGAGTTCCAGGATAATTAATCATATCATCACTTCAAAAGATAATATGTACAATCCTAATGCTTTCAAATTTCATGAAGATGACATGAGGGCAACTGGAAACCTGCCAAACCTCAGAACTGTCACTGAGTTACATGCACTGTATCAAGGCACAACGCGCATGGAGGAAAAAACAGTGTTTTGTAGAAAGAGACAGAAACTGGAAAATAATACGTTAATGGATAAACAGACATGCAGAGGCCTGTTTTTTTGTTCCATGATGTTTCACAGGCTGGCTGTGTCCTGTGCATGATTCATTAGTCTCTTCCATGTTATGGCCCTCACAATGTTTTTTGTGATGGTAGACAATTCAGTTCTATTTGCTTTTACTGGGAAGGGAAAGGAAGGGAAGGGAAGGGAAGGGAAGGGAAGGGAAGGGAAGGGAAGGGAAGGGAAGGGAAGGGAAGGGAAGGGAAGGGAAGGGAAGGGAAGGGAAGGGAAGGGAAGGGAAGGGAAGGGAAGGGAAGGGAAGGGAAGGGAAGGGAAGGGAAGGGAAGGGAAGGGAAGGGAAGGGAAGGGAATGAGTAGTCTTGAATGTAAGATCAGTGGTTTCACACATTTATTAGCAGCTAGCACAAGCATGTACAATGTGCAACCCAGCCCAGCCTATCCTGTGGTCACCTCATGCTCTGTGCCATCATGGTAGCAGCTCTGCTCCCAAGCATCTTAGCCCAGCCCCAGGCATGCACCCATTGCTCATAACAAACAAACTGGTATGCAATCAGCACTGTCTGGGCTGAAACCAGGACACGGGGATGGCACAGTGCAGTGGTAATTCAAGTGATGGCAAATAAGTTGATGCATTGTGATACATTAGCTGAACATAGCCCTGTGAACAGCAAAAAATATGCAGTCATACTTCCTGTTCTGATAAAGAAATCTGACAATTCGTTTCAGAATTACCAAAACAATTATCAGTCTGGTTTGCTCGCAACTCCATTTTTAGTTGACACAAATACATTGCAAATTTTCAAATGGAATATACTGAGATGCAATCCAAAAATTGATCATGTCTCTTTACCAGACATTTCTAACACTTCTCTTATCAGGGAGAAATACCCCTTGCTTCACAATCAGCCTTAGGTTGGCAAAAATGCACAGCGAATGATTGTGACTGTGTTGAAAAAGTGTTTTGTAGCTGAGAATTTGCTCTGTTAAATACTGCTACTGTGCTATTTGTACCTGCTGCAGTTTCCACTGAAATAATGAGGAAGACTTACTTTCAGGGCAGCTCCTTGAATGTGGACCTAGACAATTTCTCTTCATTCAGTGCAGCCCAGACAAGCCACAATGTTGAACACCTATGAACTACCAGTTCTCCGAAGCTCCCTGCACAACGTAAGTGTATGACCTAATAAAATTGTGTAAGTGTGCAGTCATTAAATACATGTAATAATTACTACAATTTGATATATTCTTAGTTGTCAACACATTTTGGACCGGGTGTGTGGTGTTCCTATGTGGCAGTTCAAGCAGAGGTGGCAGCCAGAAGATTCCTCAAAGGCACACTGCCAACTTCCTGAGTGCTAGCTGCTGATAGAAGAGGCAGCTTGTTGGAGGTGAAGTGAGTGATGCCTGAGTGTGCCCCTGAGGGATGCCAGCATCACAGCATGAATGAATGAACAGCTGTGTTTGGGCTTGAGGCATGAGCTGAGATCTTTGCTTGGCTGAGGTGGCCATCATTAGCACCAAGGAGTCCAAAACACCACCAAGAAAAAACATGGTGTGCAAATCACACAAATGTATTAAGTGTTTTCTTTCTTTGACTAGTACCAAAACACATGGGTTTTTTTGTACTCTGGGCTTTTTCTATTTGTTTGTTTGATGGTTGGTTTTGTTGGTTGGTTGTTTTTTGCTATTGGTGGTGGTTTGTTTGTTGGTTTTGTTTGTTTGTTTGTTTTTCCTTTGTATTAGTAATGAACATTTCTACTTGTACAAAAACAATAGTAATATTTTAGGTCTCCATTTCAAATGAGCATTGGTTGTTAAAGAGATTGGCCAACTCTACTGGCCCCAACAGGCCACTGTAATATATCTTGGCTTTGCCTTCTAACTCAAGAAGAAACTACAGTGAGAGCTGGAGAATAAATCATTAGCTTTTAAGTGCAGAAAAGGACAGGCTTCTTTTTCAGAGCTGGTGCCAGAATCACTTCCAGGAGTGGCCAGAAATTGGGAACTTGCAGCTAAGTCCTGGGATTTCGTTTTGATCTTCTTTTTTTTGCCTTCAAAACGATGAAGCGTTCAGAGAATGCTTTGCAAGGCAGGTGACAATGAGGATTGCAAGCACCCTTTTAAACATAAAACACCTATAATAAAGAGCAAAAATGGGTAAAAAAAGTTGAACTTTTTTTATCTGCCCTTCCTTCATCACCACCCTGAATGGGTGCTCAAAATTACTGTTTGTGTGATATTTAAGTACAAACGAAGGGAAATTTGGCCCAAATTCAGAATAAGTTCTCTGTTTTGTCAGTGTGAAATACTTGATAATTTGTAATGCATTTAGCCATTAATCATTTTAAAGGGCTTTTAAATGGGCACAAAGTCCTTTGAGTCTTTTCCATATGCAGACATTGGATCAGGGACCTTTGCTACAAATTACTTTTGTCTGGACTTCTAATACAAAATCAACTTGAGAACAAGGGAAATACATCACTGTTAAATTTTATTATAAGACAGAGCCATTATAACACATCATGGGAAACATTTTTGAGCTGTTCTATTAATAACAGAAGTGCCTGATTTCTTTGGTTTAAACTTACCTTTTTCACATTTTCTTGTGACATTTTCCAGATATAAATTGTTATGATGAAGAGTCATTCATTGCAAGGGAAAAAGCTGTAATTATGTTTCTCTTTTCTAAAAGAAAGTGGGGCTGGAGGGGGATTATTTTACACAGATCAGTGAAGGACACCCTAATAAAGATTGGTCTGGAACATTTCTTTTTATGACAATTGACTTATCGGCAAGAGTCATTGTAGCAAATCTGGAAATTACATAATTGCCAGAAACTGTAGATATTTGACTTGGCAAGAACCTTAGGTGTCTCTGATTTATTATTGTAAGAATTTGGCTCTGCAAAGATGAAGAAATGTTTAATGAAAGAACAGTAGAATACAAATGAAACAAGCAGAGATCCTGTTTTCAGAGGCTATATTTAACTACATTGTCACTACTACTGTAACACAAATAAACTAAACTGAGAATGTCCGGGATGGCAAACTGGCACAAACATCAATCTGCAGGAAAATATTAATTTCAACAGCTAAACACTCATCTGCTCCACACCATTGTGTTCTGCACTTCAATCAAGTTATCTGTGGGTCATTCACTTTATTAGACACAGGCACAATAATAAAATCTGTCCTTCAAAGGGCAGCAAAGCCCTTCCAAGTAACAGGATCTAAAGGTGTTAAGCAATGCTGAAATTAAAAGAAATGTGGGTGACCAAGATCATAGTGGTGAAGCGGGAACATTAAGAACTTAGATTTGGAGGATTTGCAGACCACAGCAATTCCGAAAACACCCATAATTATTCTTTGTATCAGAAGAGCAGGTCACCACACAGTAGATTAAGGTGAATGTCTTTGCTTAAGCTATTTGCATCAAAGAGATTTACTTTGGCAAGTCCTCCTGGAGAAGTTTCCCCTTTGATAAAGTTCACTCTCTTGCTGGAGAAAATGCTGTTTCCTGAAAATGGATTATAATCTACTCTTTAATATCTCCTTATGTTTCTCATGTTTATCTTACTACCCCACGGAGGAGCTGCTAAGAACATCCCACAGTTTATCTGTCTTGGCGTTCAGCAGGGCGGCAACAGCAGGAATCAATGGCACTGCTGTTGCTCTGCTCAGCCATTGTAAAGGGAAAAAAGTCCTACTGCTGTGTGAGATCCACATTCCTGTCTCCCAGAAGACACATGTGCTGGCACCACCATCGTCCATTAGACCAGAAGATTGAGTCTGCTGTCAGGTTGGAGCTTCTCTGCTGGCACTTGGACAGACCAATGCCCTGCCAGGGCTCTGATCATCTCGGTGTTATGGAGGAGTAGAACACCCTGTTAGAAAAAAAAAATGTTTCTGATGAAGTGAAAAACTCAGATGATGTATTTCACTGTCAGGAGATTAGAAAGAAATATGGTATGAAGTCACACAAAAACCACCTTGTTATCTCTATATTTTTTCCAGAAGTAAATACTGAATAGATGTTGCTGGACACGCTGGGAGAGGGAAGATACGTCAAAGAGCCTGAGGCTCCTCTCTAAATGATGGAGGTATCACTAAGAATAAATCAACCTGCTCCCTATTGACCATGATGTTATAAATGACCGAGGCCACATAGGCAAAAGTATTTCCAGAGACTGGAATGCAGAAATCTGCCCAGAAGCCTTAATTCCAATATGAGTAGATGTGTAGAGTCAAGGTTTTTTAGTAAATAACACTACATACATACTACGGTGGCCAACAGTGGTAACATACGTAAAAATCAGAAAACAAGTCCAAACTACTTGCCTTGGGCACTGCCATTCTGTGGATGTAAGCAGAGCAGCATGGCTTATGCAATACATCACATGCTACCAGAGCATTTATTAATCAGCAGGTTTATGAAGGTTTTGGTTTCCTCTCTCATAAGCACCAGCCACAACATCTTTCTGAATGACAGTAAACTCTTGTTAACCTTCCATTACAGATTTATTTGTATTTTCCGAGACTACATTTTGTTCTAGAAAAACATAGTCCACCTCATCTTTACTATTTATATCACGTCATTTCTGCACATTTATTGTATGATATGATACAAACATTTTAATTACACTGCAATCTTTAAAAATAAATACAAATTGAAAAGCCAATTAAGTCTTAATAAGAAAGCCACTGACAGGAAACCTGAAACTAAAGCAATTATATAGCTACTATTTCAGCAGTGTCTGGCTGTAAAAACAAATAAACAACAAACAAACAACGTATTTTAAGAGGTCTTAGATAACTTCTTCATTAATTCCTCATAAGGTCATGCACTAATACTCTAAAATCCAAAGTCAAGAGAAAGGAAGAACTTCATTCTCACCTGTACTGTGAAGAAGCAGAGTCAAACGTGTTCTTACTCATTGCAAACACACTGCCTGTCTACTTAAGCATCCTTAAAATTGAGAGCAGCCACTACATTGCCAACCATTATACAAGCTGGGGTCAGGTGTCCTGGAGGTCCTGATACCAGGATCCTTTCAGTGCCATTGCAGGATGAGGGTCTTCTATGCCAGCACAGTGTGGGTGCTTCAGTCAGAGTGCCTACTGTAGCCCATTGGTTTTTGTATGATAATGGTTGATACACCAAATGTTATGGCTGTTGTTTTCCTAAATTTTCACAATATAATTTAACTTTACTGGGATATATTACGAAATTGGTGTCCACATCCTCTGAAAGACTCATTTTATCTATCCTTCTGTGCTTTAATTTATCTGACTACTTACCTTCTTTTGCTTTTCAACAGAACCATATGCAGTGCATGGTTTGCACTTTAGAGTCTTTTTCTTGGCACTAAATAAAACCCAAGAATGTGGCTACCAGTTATTTCACAGCTTTTTACTCAACTGCAAAGAGTTCTCCCATTTTGGAATGAATACAGTGTTGGCAGAATATGTATTAATAGCCATAACTTAAGATGACTAATATTTTCCATCTTGCCAAAGTTTAAGTCTTTGCAACATTTATTTATTTATTTATTTATTTATTATTCTAAATGCAGCCTCAACTGAGAAAAGTTATTTCAGCAAAATTTGTTCATCTGCCCCTCATAATGCAGTTTGGGAATAACAAACTTCTTGGCTCACATTAATATTATTAAGTAACTTTTGCCATACTTCTGAAAATCAACATAAATTTGCCAAGTCATGAGACTTTGGAAAAGCTGTTTACGTGTGCCCAGGAGAGATATACTTGAGTTAGCAATAGTTCACAAAGTTAAGATCTGCAGTGACTGTATTCCATTCTCACCCAGATTCCCAAAAACCTTCTGCCAACATGCTGAAACCCACAGAAGAAGAAAAAAAGAAAGAAAAATCTGTTATAGAGAGTTAAGAGCCTTTGGTTGGTGCTTTTGTACTATGTGGAAACTGTTATGGTGACAGAAACTACAACAAAATACAATGTTTTTTCCCCCTCATCTCAATGGTACTTCTGTGATGTTCATGACTGGTGAAGAGGAATAACTTGATGAAATTCAGCTTAACTGGAGATCTGAGGAGCTTAACAGAGAGGTTTCTATCTCAGATGATTCTTAGAGGACAAAAAGAAATCAATTGTCTAGATATCATGTAACTCTTCCATTTCAAATATCCAGCCAACAGAGCAAACACGATGTTTCCTGTGCTACTTTCAATTTTTGAGGCAGTCTGCTAAGAGTTAAAGATTTCATTTCTGTGGGGGCTGTATGCAAACCTTGTCACTGGCAGTCTGCTGTGGCTCATTTGAGCCTATTCCTGGCAAGCCAATGTCTGGAAGGGTGAAATTCTTCTATGTACGATATCGCACTCCCAGAATGAAGGACAGAATTTTGACCATAGACTTTAATTTAAAGATGTCATGTGAAAGGGGTTCATGCACAGGGAGGAAAACCATTAAACTGATTAGAAAAGGCAGTGAGAAATACCATAACCAAATATCTGTGATATTATTAGAGATATAAATACCACCATGAACTGTGTCATTAAAGGAGAAATGAATGGGTAGACTGGAAAACAAATGGTACTAGCAATGATAAGCGTTAATTACTTCTGAATTTGATAAACAGCAGATTTCATCATCACATATCTCCAGGCTGGATAAGAAGCAGTGTTATTTTTACTTGATTGGTGTAAATGGTAAGGATGTTAAAGAAGCAATATCTACACTGATAGATACAGATAGCTTTTTATCTGAGAATTATTGAGTCAGCTGTAGATAAGATGAAGATCCAAATCACATTCAAGGCTTTCAGTCAGAACTAGAAGGAAGGAAAAAGATGTAGAAAAAGTGTCAGTTTTAACAAAGGCAGGCCATGCAAGAATACATATTTTTTTCATTAATATCTGATCTTATACAGAGGAAGTACTTCAAAACAAATCTTCTTAAAGGTCTGTAAAGAGCTTTGTTTTGGTTATGTGGTTTGACTGAATACAAAATGATTTATTACAAAATATTTTACTTATGTGATATTATTAAATGAATATTAGGGTAGAGAAAGAATAACTAAATGGGACCTGGAGAAACTCAATGGCTGATGGTAATTACTCCCGAGTCATTCATTAATCTGATTCTATTTAATTTTTGTTAATGACCCTAGTCATTTCTGGTTTTGAGAAGTCAGTAAATTTTATCCGGTTCACTTTAATTTGTTCAGTAAGTTTGAATGACCTGGAAAGCCAGCAGATGAAAACTGAAATGAAATGTAATAATACAAGGCAGAAGATTAAGAAGCGCAGAAAAAGAACAAGAAATCTGGCATCTCACTGGTTAACAAAATCTGTTAGATTTAGTAAATATTGCTGAAATGTAATGAGTACGTACCAATTGACAAACGAGTCAAGGCTTAAAAGCAGCTCAATTTTCTTATTCCTGGCCAATCGCTTATGGACAGCTTTTTGAGACAAGAGCCTCAAAGAATTAGGATCTAAATGACCTACATCAATCCAAATAAAAACGTGTTCAGTTCGGCAGGAAAAGTAACGCCACAAAATCCTGGTAAAACATCAGTATACACAAAAAAAACTTTTTGGTTACTTTGGTTCATGGGATGGTTACTGGAACTGGAACAGATGCAAAGAAAGACAACCAGAGGGAATGGGGAAAGGACCTCACCAAAATAAAGGCTGCGAGGATACACTTCCATAGAGACAAGAGAACCATAATGGAAAGCTCTGGTATATTAAGCTTATACATTTGTTTAAGTCTGGAAAGTAGAGAAAATAGGTCTGAGTAAGTATTTTACAGTTTCCCCACTTTAACAGGAAAAAAATTAAAAAAAAAATAAAAAAAAAATAAAACTGGTTTTAATATACACATCGGTAGACTCACAGATAATATGAATTCAAGGAAACAGACTCAGGAAATCTGTTCTTACTCTTTGCCTCTTTTCCTTCTTTCTATACAGTATGTAACAATGTTTTGTTACTGAAACTGAAATTTAGCCAGGAACCGGATTTTCAGCCTAAATTTTGTGACTGGCTTCCCCAGCAGTGCTGTCGGCAGTGGGATCAGGACCAGCTCAGCCTTCTGATTCCACAGTTGCAAGTCACAATTTACAACAGTCTTTTCAGTCCCCATGAGCAGACAGGGCAGAGTGAAGGGCCATGGCTGTAGGTCACAAAAACACTCAATGCAATTTAATTATAACCATATGCAGGCAGTGGAAGACACTGTCAACAGGGAACAAGTCATTGGGAACTGCCAGAGGCCTGCCCACTGCATGTTCACAGCTCCCAGCCTGAGTTTCTCCAGAAGTACCATTCAATCCCATTTCACAGTGATTCACCATGTTTAAAATCACGATCAACCCTTGTTATCTTCTAGTATGAAAAAGAAGAGTGTCTCCAGGGTGCATGCGAGGAATGGATTGTCTTTTCTCCATACCTCTCTCACAGAGGAAGCCCACAGTAACTGCAACCACCTTGGAAATTTCGGTACTTGAAGGAAATTACAATGAAATCAGGGCAGAGATTGTGCGTTTTGTTTAAGGTCAGGTTGCACAACCCAGTTGTGTGATTCAAGGCCTACTGAAAGCCCTTTGAATTTCTGTTGGATTCTGTGATGTAATTACATACTGTAAAAGCCCCCTACTGGAAACACTGCTTTTATGTTATTACTGTTGTTGTCATTGCTGCCCCTGCTGCTATTATTCCATATCCTCAAGAAATATACTGGAAACAGAGAAATGCAAACACAGCTTTGATGTAAATGATACAACTTAAAATATACATTCAAGGGAACTAAAAGCAGGCTGCTGGAGTGCTACCTTCCCTCATCAGTGGATGGTGCTGTATTGTGCTGTGAGCTGATGTACACGTATGAGAAATGTTGTAAGTCACATGATGAAGGGAGAAGCCATAGCACAGGGAGCTTTGGTTTGAGTGCGGCTCTCAGCCTTGTCTGCAGACCAGCCCCACAAACTCATCAATGCCACTTGGCCCCCTCTGCCAGAGGGTGCTCACAGCAACCTGGTTTTCATCGACTCAGAATCATAGAACCATTAAGGCTGGAAAGACCATTAGGATAGCAAGATTGCCCCATCCCTGGAAATGTTTAACACCAGGTCATATGGGGCCCTGGGCAATCTGACCTAGTGCTTTATTGGGTGGTTGGCAGCCCTGCCTGTGGAAAAGGGATCAGAACCTGATGATCCTTGAGGTCCTTTCCCAAGCCCTTCCATGATTCTACCTAGATCAACCCATGACTGTGATTGCTCTAGACCATGTCCCTCAGTGTGACATTTATCCTTTTCTTGAAAATCTACAGGGATGTGGAGTGAGCCATGTGTGGGCCAAGTGCAGGACTGGGGCACTGCTTTGCAAATGTCTGAGTGAGGGGGGCTTGGCTGCAGGGAGGCACAAGGAGCAGACCAATTGTGAGAGCCCCACACTTCATGCTTGAGCTGGAAGAGGTCTGCAAAAGTCATTTTCTTTCTGCTGAGAGGACTGAGGAGGAGAGGATGGACGTCAAATAGGGAGCACCTTCCTGTGTGTTCCTACAGGATCAAACACAGCAGCTCCCCAGTGTTTTCTGAGGCCCTTGGTAACTATCATAACACAAACAATAACAGATTATCATCGCTTTTAGTCCTCATTCATTTTCTCCCAAATGCTTAACTTGCCAAAAGGAGAGAGGGGACCCAAACTAGCAATGGGATACACATTCCCTGCAAAGTGGAGTCACACTGTAACTTAACTAACAGGCACGTTGTGTGCAGGTTGATGACAGGTCTGAAGCTATGGCTTAGAGAAGCCCTAAATCTCCTACCGTATTTATACTTCTGGCTCCTCTCTCCCCCTAGTGCTGCCCTAATCACTTGTAATCCTCTTCTTGGAAATAGATGGTAGCCATGTGCAGTCAGAAAAAAAACTTTCAGCTGCTAAAGCTCACTTCTCAGGTTGGGTATTAGGAAAAACTTCTCCAGATAGAGTGGTTGGGCACTGGCACATGTTGCCCAGGCAGGTGGTGGTGTCACCATCCTTGGAGGTGTTCAAGAAATGCGGAGATGTTGCACTGAAGGAGATGGCTTAGTGGGCAATATTGGTGACAGATGAACAGTCTGGCTGATCTTAGTTGTCTTTTTTAACCTTAATGATTTTAAGATTCTATGAATCTACAGGTATAATCAAACCATTCCATACCTTTTCCTTGGAGCGGTTTGTGCTTATTCTGACTGCTTCCCTATTCTCTGGTGCCTGAGAGTGCTTATAAAGAGTATTTTTTTTTCAAATGCTCTTAAGGAACACAAAAAAAGACTTTGTCCCCAAGGACAGCAGCAGGAGGGTTGGCTATGCACACAAAAATCCTGTCCCAGTGCACTGTGTAGATCCCATTATTTGTGTGTTACACCATGGGGGCAGAGAAGTGAAGCTTTCCATGTATGTAAAGAGAAAAGGCAGATGTTCTGTTTTAGCAAAGCAGTGGTTCTGTTTTTTTCCAATATACGTGTGAGAGACAGCCAGTGCCATAACGCACTGCAGGCTCTTTTGTTCCAATGGTTCTGGATTTCTGCTGCTGCCTCTGCCCAAAGCCCATAGGACCGACTGCTCCATCATCACAACAGGGACTGTGCGCTACTTTCCTCACTGACACTCTAGTGCAAACTCTGTTTGAGACCTTGTTCCGACCAGGAAATTTGTGTGAAACCATATTCTGCTCAGATGGGCTGGAGAAACCCATCTAACAGCCCTGCTTGTCCTCTCATTTTTGTTAAATATAACCAGTAGTGCAAGAGGGATTAACTGCTATATCTAAGGCATTTTTGCACAAGTATGTGAAAATATGACCTACAAGTCTTTTTCAATATGATTTTCTCATTAAAGTCTATAACCTAATTTTACATGTAAACCCTCGTGGAATCTAAAGTGGCCTAATAGCTAAACCATTGGGCACTTAATGCAAAATAGCATGTTTAATTACCTGGGTGAATCCCACAGTTGTATAACTTCGAATAAAGAAAAATGAATAAAAAGGATTTCAGCATGTATGTCTCAGTCTTGCTCAGACTTGTTCCTCTGTTGAAGCTTGATCATCCTTGAGCTCCCCTCCAACCCAAGCCATTCTATCATTCTATGATTCTCTGATCATTTGAAGCTGGACTCCTGCCCAACTGTTGTGAGAGAAGTCACTGAATCCTTCTTAATTCTTCTGGTAGCAAACTCCTAGCTGGTGCAGGAACATTCAGTCCTGAAGCTAAGGCAGTGTTTTACCATATTTTTTTGACTCACGCTCAGGTAAAGATAATATTTTCCTGAATTTCAGAATTCTCCTTGATTTGTTTTTGAATGCTTGCAATTACACGATGAGCTCTCCTTGGGAGAAAGTAAGCTCACAACTTATTGCTCAGCTCAGAAGAGTCAGCAAGTCACTTCAGTCATATGAATACTACAGAGGGAACCCTCTTCTAGGAAAATTTGTAGTAAGCCCTGAGAAGAAATGTCCAGAAAACTAAGGACACAGTTTAGCTACTGATTTCATCCTAACAAGATTAAGGAATAGAAAAGCTCAATAAAAAGAGAAACAAAAATGCCATTGCAATAATAAAACAGGATTTCTTAGAGAAAGGAGATCAGTGGTCAGTGAGCCTTATGCCTCCACACAGTAAATATCTATACTTTTGCTGGGTTGTCGCCTAACCAGATTGGGTAGTTGTGACAGTGCACTCCTTGCCCCCACAGCCAGCCCAGTCATTACGCCCAAGGCATAGTGCATATCATGAGATGCATAAAGACCTTGTCCTTGGGACTAATAACAATCAAGGGTTCACCATCAGTGCTCAGACACATGATGACAGACAGAACCAACAAATCATCTTACCCCATAAATAGCAAGCAGCCGGAGAACTCCTTTGAGAGCTTTCCTTGCAAGCATCTGGCTGCACATCATAATCTCCCCTTGAGTAGGGATACCACTCAAGTTTACTCAATGCCTGCACAGAGATGCACCTGGGATGTGATGACATCTTGCTGACAGATCCTCGGTAAGTGATTTATTATTTTTAAGCCATACCAGATCCATTTAGATTCACTATGCTCCCCCACCCTCTGTGTAGCAAATGGCCAAGGATATCTGGCTGTTTCAAATCTTGTTAAGTCACTGTCACCACTGTTCAAATTACCACATTATGTCTACTTTATATCAATAAATATCTTTCTGCCTTCCTCTTATAAGCAAGGTGTGCAGTGCGTTAGTCTCCTTCTGTGATTGTTGTCAACCTCTGTACTGCTGGGTTTGGGGGTCACATAACCTGCCCCATGAAGACTGGAATGAGTCACACAAAAGGTAGAGGAGAAAGAATAGATAGCCTTAGCAGAAGTCAGTCACTATCCAACTTATGTCTCTCAAATGAATGCCTTAGTACACAATTAGTCATAAAAGGCTCACAGGAGGCACAGCCTGAAGTGGCCCTGGCATGACTGAATGAGGCCCCAGAGACTGAATGTCTGTGACATAATCATGCACAACACAAAGTAGGACTTACAAATTCAAAGGCAGAAAAGGTCCTTCCATTGTGAGTCTTCTCCTTACTTCTGGTCTCAGTATGTGAAATGTTGGGAAATATTTCACAACCTTCCAGATAGAAGAGCGGGTTTGCTTTTTTTTTCTTTTTTTTTCCTTCCCATTAACAACACACTTTGAGCTCCTTCCTGAAAAGAAACATATAAATGGTTGTTTTTAATATTGGAAAAATATATGTCACTCAGGCAAGGGAACATTTTTTTTTCCCATTCTGCTGGTTCCAACAGCCCAAGGCACGTACAGAAAAAAAAAGAAGAAAAAAAAAAAAAGAAAAAAAAGAGTTACACACATCCTTTTTGTTTTAATACAAATGCCCTACAACTTTCCACATTAATGGGTGATAGCAGAAAATTCCTTTCCTTTTGAGTTGAGCTCAGAAACCACAAAGTCATTCCATTTTGGACCCATTCCTATTCTCAGCCTCCCCAGGAGATTCAGTAAAAGCAAGACATAGCTATTTATTAGAACTCCGTGGGCATTTCTGCATTTTTTAGATGTAGATAAGGCAGCTACATGCCGCGTTTGGAAAGTCAAGATTTCATTTATAAGGTGCTGAAGCTGGAAGGCTTTCATGTCAGGCCTGAAGTTCACAATCTCCAGCAAAGGAGGAAATGGAGGGTATGTCAGCTGCGAGCAGTGGAGTGCAGAACAGAGATGGCTCAGCTCAGTGCATACGTTCACACAGATGAGTGCTATGTAGAGATATCATGTGGGTTCTGAGAGTTAAATATTTACGTTAGCATAGCATTGCTTTCAGCAGCAACACTTCAACAGCACTGCTTGGGACCAGAACCAAGTTACCATCTCTTACATTTTCAGATGCCTTGAAAAGGTTAAAAGGAGTCCTCAGTCCTTCAGCGATAACTCTTTTCCTTGGGTTGGAGGAACAAAAAACACACCATTCAACAAAAGGCAATTCACCAACTGCAGCACTTAACCACAACTAGATCCATGAGTAGCATCTTATTAGACAGTCTTGAATATCTCCAAAGAAAGAGACTTCATAACCTCTCTGTGCAGCTTATTCCAGTGCTCTGTCACCCTCCCTGTAAAGTATTTCTTCCTTGTGTTTGTATGGAACTTTATGTGTTCCAGTTTGTCTCTTGTTCTCTCACTCTCTTCTCCAGGTTGAACAATCCCATGTCCTTTAGCCTTTCCTTTTGCAGGAGATGCTACAGGCCCTCAGTAATCTCTTTGGTCCCCTGCTGGACCCTTTCTTGGAGATCTCTGCCTTTTCTGAAGTGGAGAACACAGAACCTAATAAAGTACTTTGGATGTGGCCCTCATGTGAGATGAGAGCAGAGGAGAGGGGGAGGATCGCCTCCCTCAACCTAGTAGCCACACTGTTCATGATGCAGATACCATTGGCTTTCTTGGCCTCAAGGGCACACTGCTGTCTCATGTCCAACCTGCTGCCCACCAGGACACCTAGGTCTTTCTCTGTAGAGCAGGTCATCCCCTAACCTGTACTGATGCATGTGGTTATACTTTCCCTACACTTGCAGGATCCTACACTTGCTTTTTTTGGAGTTCATCAGGTTCTTCCCTGCCCACCTCTGTCATGGTTTTATGACAGCCCTCCTTCCCCAGTTGGATCAGCTCTGCCCATTGTCTTACCTTCCACAAAGCTCCTACTGCTTCCAGACCCCCTGTGCTCGGTGGGACCATGGGCAATAGGGCTGACTGGAGAAGGCAGACGGCCAGGCAGTATTCATTCACTATTATATAGCACGAGAACAAGCAGATTAATACATTGAACTTGCAGTACAGGCTTTTCCTGCAGGCTGCTGATGACGGGCATTAAACATTTTGAGAATTTAAATCTCTCCGAGATCTTTATCCTTCTGCCAAATTCATCTGGAACTGGGCATCACTAGGGAACGATGGACAGATGGTATAATCACATAAGCCTCCTTGCATCAGGAAACCCTGTTAAAATAAATAAATAAATAAGCAAGCAAGCAGGGAAAGCAGCAAACACAGTTACGGCTTTTGGGGATGGACAGAGGCAGAAAACACGTTATTTGCTGCACGTTACACAACAGCAACGGGCTGAGGCAACGTTTAGGGTCTGCCTTCAAAATGTTCCGACTCCTCTGAACTGAGCTGTGTGCTGTCACTGTGGAGTCACTGCTTGCTAACACTGGCTGTGGATGCACTGAGCCCAGGCAGCAGAACTGCTTCCTTCTTTCCTTCCTTCCCCTCTGCCACCTCCAGCCCATCAGCATGGGGAGCGGTTCAGATAAGCTGGGAGCATTTCCGAGCAGTATGCATGAGATAAGTAGGCCACGTTATGTAAGTGTCCCTGTGCGGGATCCTGTTTTTTAGGACCAGTCCATCATCCAGAATGACAGCTCATTGAGCTCGCTACACACAAACAAAACGCAATCATTTAAATGACCATTCCTAAGAGCTGCGTGGAACAGAGGACCTCAGGCTGCTCCATGGCCAGCCAGGCCTTTATTACTATATTCTATGTCTTCTTGGTTTTTGTGCTTTTTCTCACCACGAACTTCTTCCAGCCAATGTTAAAGCAATGATAAATCTCTTCGTGCCGCAGATAAAATGCCATCCGTAGATCAAATCAGCGCCGGCGGGTGTTGCCGAACATCAAGCAGGGCGTGGACGCATTCTGTCCCCGCTGCCCCGTGGGCGGGTGCTGCTGGGCCGGAGTGAAAGGGAAAGCGGCCGCCCCACCGCCTTCCCCTGCCCGAACGGGGCGGGGCGGCTCCGCCGCTTCCCGGTGCTGAGCTCCGGCCGCGCCCGTACAGCGTGCCCCGTTCCCCGGCACCATGAGCGGCTCCGGGCCGGACGCGCCGCAGCCCGGCAGTGCCGAGGAGAGCGGGCTGCTGGAAGCCGAGCGGGACTGGGCAGCGGCCAAGGCCTTCTACGATAACCTGGTCACCAAGAGACCGCGGCCGGTGAGCGGGGGCGGGATGGGGATGGGGATATCTGAGATGCCGGGGTTGCAGCTGCCACCCTCCTCTCGCCCTGCAGCCCAAGCCTCAGCATGCCATCACGGTGGCCGTCTCGTCCCGAGCGCTCTTCGACTTGGTTGAGGAGCGGCGGATCTACGAGGAGCAAGGGCTAGAGAAGTACGTGGAGTACCAGCAGGAGAACGAGAACGTCACCCTGAAACCCGGACCGGCGTTTCACTTCGTCAAGGTGCGCGGCTCGGGGGCGCTGGGGATGCTACGAGGGCGGACTTTGGGAAGAGGAGGAGCTGGGAGCCCTCCTAGCGTGGAGATAACCCCGGCCCTGTACCCCCAGCTCTGCTGGGTGCGGGCACAGAGCCCTTCCTTGTGAGGTCATTCACAGTTAAGATAGGCCCCAGACTGTTGTAAGTTTGTTGTAACTTCCTTCCCTAAAAAAAACCTCACATCCCTCTGTTCGTAGCCCTAGTTTCACTTTTTAGTCCCACTCGTATTAGGATTGCTGTAATTAACGATATTGTTGACTTAACATGAATCAAATTACTTTATAGAGAAGTGAACTGTTTTTATCAGCTTTATTCTTTCCTTGCTTTCTTGTCGTGAAACCCCACCTGCTGCACTTTGTTCATCCATGGGGCCCCCAGTACAAGCAGGACATGGACCTGTTGGAATATGAGCATGGGGAGGGCTAAGAGGGTGCTCAGGGGGGCTGGAGCACCTCTCCTGGGATCACAGGCTGAGGGAGCTGGGGCTGTTCAGTCTGGAGAAGAGGAGGCACCAGGGAGACTTTATAGTGGCCTTCCAGTACCTAAGATGAGCCTACAGAAAAAATAGGGAGGAACTCTGTCAGGGAGTGCCTACATAGGACAAGATGTAATGGTTTTAAGTTCAAAGATGGGAGACATAGATTAGAAGTCAGGAAGAAGTTCTTTATTCAGAGCTTGGAATAAGGCTGCCCTGAGAAGCTGTGGATGCCCCATCCCTGGAGACATTCATCCCCAGAGGTTGGATAGGGCCCTGGGCTGCTTAATCTGGTGGCTGGCAACCAGCCCATGGCAGGGTTTGGAACTAAATGGGCTTTAAAGTCCCTTCCAACCTAAGCCATTCTGTGATTCTAAGATTCATTCTCATCCTGGAAATAATTCTTGAGGATCAGAAAAGGCAATAGACCCCTAGTTGGGAGTCAAGGGTTGAGCAGAGGTGTAATGGAATATTTTGCCTTCGTTGCACAAGATAAGATAAATGGCCAAGGCAAACAGCCTCCAGCATGGAAAGCAAGTTAAAAAATCTCAGATTGAAATCATATTTTGAGTAACAGGTTAGTGGGACTAACCTGAAGAAACTGCTGTCCACTAAGTTCATTTTATATCCATGGAAAATTGTTTGAGAACTCTGCCACAGCAATTATAGGAACAAAAAACTTTACTTAGGTTTTAAAGGTAGGTCTTCATTGCTTGAGTTCTACTCTCAGGATGTAAAACTATTTCGATGTATTTGATCAGTTTTTGAAAACACATGGTTGAAAAACTGATTGAGGTCAATACCCACGCTATTACCAGTATACTAGATAACTGTGAATGGCACTAAAAGCACAAGCTTAGTAAAGGTGTTCATAGTTATGAAATAATTCACTGTGTACACTAGGGAAGCCGCACTGGCTTGAGAATTTATGGCATCTTTTGCTACCTATAGCAGATACCACAGAGCAGCCCTGCCAGCACATTCACAGTCCCACAGCACAAGGGATTTCTTAAGGCTCAGTGTCAAATTCTTTTTGATTATAAGCAAGATTTGACTCACACTTTGAAAATCAGGACTGTTAGCTGCACCAAGCTTGACCTCTGTTCCCTTTCATTATTCCATTTGCATCTGAATTCTTTATATATATTCTTTTAATGAGAATCATACATTGCTTAATCATTAGGCTGCAGAAGCATAACTTTGTCAGGTGGCAACTTTCTATTTGGGATATGGTACATACATAAGTTGTTTTTGTTTGTATTCTTTTACTGGCATCTTTACAATACTAACTTGAAGGCATTGTATCTCATGCACTATGTCTTGCTGGACGCAACAGAGGAGAAAGGAATAAAGCAAGTTCAGCAACCTAAACCTTCAGTATTTCTCCTTTAAGACAGTCCTATCACTAAAGCCATAGTGATGAGGGAGGAAGGCGTATTCCACGTGTAAGCTGACTGCCACATTTGTTACCCGCAGGCACTAGAACATGTCAATGCCAGGCTTCTCGAACTGTACCCTGATGATGAAGAACGATTTGACATTGTTTTGATGACTAACAACCATGCCCAAGTGGGAGTGAGGCTCATAAACAGCATTAATCACTATGGTAAGTGAAATAAATACTGCTTTATAGAACAGCCTGTGGTTACATAATAAAATAATGTATTTTTTTCTACTCTGACCTTACTGAAAATGGTTCCTTTGGTACTGACACCCATTCCTTTGGGAGCAGTAAGTATTTTTGTGTGTCAGAGTGAGACAGTGTTAAACAGGATTTGGTCCAAAATTTGGACTTAATCAGGTGTGAATCCTAATTTCTGAGAGTAAGTTCATTTCTTTGGTATTCACATTCTGTATACGTGTCCTTTCATAGCAGTTATTCTGCTTCTTAGGAGGATTTTGTGTTAAATTCTCTGGATGGAAGCACTGATTAAACTTTGCAGTCCTCTTAAGTTCTGTAATTTGTTGATGTAGCAGTGAACAGTTTTGCCTTCTTTAAGATTACTCTCACTTGTAGGATAGAGTAATTTTTCCCAACTTCCTTTTCCAGGTTTGTAGTGTCAAGTAGAGTCACACGTTGTGCTGTTCTTATTTCAGGCTTAACAATAGAACGCTTCTGCATGACAGGAGGGAAAAGTCCTGTTGGCTACCTGACTGCATACCTTACCAATCTGTACCTGTCAGCAGACTCTGAGAAAGTGCAAGAAGCTATAGAAGCAGGTTGGAATTCTCTTTGTTGTTAAAAGCCAATCTAGGAACTGTTTGTCTTTCACAGAAAGTAGTGCTGCTTCATCAAGTGAAGGAAGTTATTATTTTGCATGCCAAAAACACATCATTTATAGTTATTTAACAGTATTTCTCTGCATGTTTCGCCTCAGACCCTTCAGTCTGCTGATAATGCTAACTTAATCTGCCTCTACTTCTGTCTCACCTTTCTGACTCTTCTACTGCCATCCTCCAGGAACTGAACTCTATGCATCTCTGCTTGTTCCCATTTAGTGTGTGTTTCAATTGAGCCATTTGTTTGATAGGAGTTAAAAAGCTAACTTCCTTGTTTTAGGAATTGTTTTATTTCTTAAATAAAGGTCACCACAAATAAACCATTGGATCTGAACTGCTGATAATTCTATGAATGATGCTGCAGGACACGGCAACTGAAGTTCTCTGATCTGCTTTCAGGCATTGCATCAGCTACCATGTTCACTGCCAACAGGGATGTTTCTTACTCGGATACGCAGCTGAGAGTGGCATTTGATGGGGATGCAGTTCTGTTTTCTGATGAATCAGAACAGATCGTCAAAGAGCAAGGATTAGATAAATTTTTTGAACATGAACAGCTGAATGAAAATAAGCCTCTTGCACAGGTTTGTACTTCTTGAATCGATGACACTTCAAAACATTTAGTTTAATTCTCCTTCCTTTTGTAGTTCTCCAGTTTCCCTTTTTGGTGTGTACAGTTCACTGTGGAAGCTGAATTACTGCTTCATTGCCCTACTTATTTCCTTTTTCTAGGACTACCTTTAAAATACGTGTTTGACACAAGAGAGATCACCATGATGATCCTATCAGCAGATCAGTCACTTCAGGGAGAAAAACTTACATATGTGAGGCAGTGGCTTACAGTTGTATTCTAATTATAGTCATTATAAAAACAAAAGAGTGCTACTGATTTCCTTTAATTTTTCTTTATCGCACTGTGTATGTAATGTTAAGTTCAGCTACTGGAATATTCAAGTTATGGAAGCAGGGTAATATGTATGGTTATGCTCTGGTAGAGCTATGAAATTTGTCTAAAGGCCACAAATGCTTTAAAATTAGCTTAAAATACTATCTGTACTGCTGTTAACAATGGTATAAATCAAGAATAAAAGCTTGATCTATGAAAGGTCTGCACAAAGCAACATATTGGGAGTTGGCTTTAAAATACAATTTACTTTTTAAAATCAGGATGTAATTACAATGTTGTCATTCATCTGAAATGACCTCACTGACATCTGTGTCATTAGATCTGCTGTTGGGCTTTGTACAGGCAAGTGATTGCACCTTGAGGATCACAGTCAAAGAAGTTTGATGGTTTTGAAGTGCATAGTATTAAGCAGTATAGTTATAACTTTATGTTGTAAGATGTCTTGTAAGCCCTTGCAGACCCACTCAGATATTACGCATAGAGATTGCTCTAAGCATCATAGCATTAAGGAATAATTCTATAAGTGATAATCTGGAAGAAAGCACGGGAATGATTTTAGGAACTACAAGCAAATATTTATTGTGTGTTTGATATTTCATTCTCAGGGTCCTCTGAAAGGTTTTCTGGAAGACCTAGGGAAGCTTCAGAAGAAGTTCTATGCAAAAAATGAGCGATTAAATTGTCCTATAAGGACCTTTCTGGTGACAGCCAGAAGTGCAGCAAGTTCTGGAGCCCGAGTACTGAAGACACTTCGTAGCTGGGGTCTGGAGATTGATGAGGCGCTCTTCCTAGCAGGAGCTCCTAAAGGACCAATCCTAGTGAAAATACGTCCACACATCTTCTTTGATGACCAGATGTTTCACATCGAAGGAGCACAGAAATTAGGCACCATAGCTGCACATGTTCCCTATGGTGTTGCTCAGAAATACCAAAAATCTGCATGACTGGGTGGTACCATTACGGATATAAAGTTCTTGATTCAGCCAGCCTCTAATATACTAGTAGGTCTGAAAACCTCCATATGTGTGTGTTACATGCACTTTGTTTAAAGATTTGACTTCTGGCTAGAAAAACCTTTAAATGAAACATTTTTAATATAGGCCAATTTTTCATAGTTATTTTAATAGCATTCTTAAGCAGTTTAGGGTTTATTTTTGTTTACCTTTCTGGATACAACACTGTGTTTTCAATATTAGGAAAAAAATTGTACTGTTTTTATAGTTTGAGATATATTTTAAGAGACAGAGAGCAGTAATATTTTCTCTAACATAAACTGTTATTGGGTTATTTATAAGAAGAAACAACTGCAGATACAGACCTTACTGGTCATTTCTGAAATTGCCACAAGTCCAGCTTACCTGCGTGACATTACCTTGTTAAATGTGCGTTCAGTAGCTTTGTTACCTGCAAGTTTTAGCTTCCATGGTTTTTCAAGTGAAATATTAGTATATTTGATACTGTGTTTACAAGAACCCTTTATTTTTCTATATTGTTTTCCTACTGTAATAAAGCTGGCTTTACAGAACATTGTCATTTTTCTGTGCTCATGCTTTAGTATAATTTCCTATGCAGTGTGAATTTTATGTGATCAATAATTCTGTATCTCTTCCATCCCACAGGTATTTAAAACACCTTGTGGTTTAACCCAGCAAGCAGCTGAATACCACACTGCCCCCTGCCCATTCTCCCTGCTGCCTCAGTGGGATGATTGAGAGAACTGAGGCAGGGGGAAAGGTAGAACTGATAGGTCGAGATTAAAAACTTCTTAGCAGGACAGAAAAGAAAGAGAGAAATAACAGTAATTGTAATAAAAAGATATGTATACAAAACAAGTGATGCACAAGGTAATTGCTCACTACAGTCAGCTGATGCCCAACCAGTCTCTGAGCAGCAGCAGCCATCCCTAACCAACTCCCCACAGTTTTATAGGGGTTTTTTTTTGTTTGTTTTTTCACATGATGTCATACAGGAATATCCCTTTGGCCAGTTTGGGTCACCTGTTCTGGTTCTTTTCCCAAGTCCCCTTACTGGCAGGACAGTACAGTACTGAGAAACTGAAATGTCCTTGGGTCTATACAGCGCTGCTCAGCAAGAACTAAAAACATCAGTGTATTATCAGCACTGTTTTTCTCTTAAAGCTACAACATAACACCACACCAGACAATATGAAGAAAACTAACTTTATCCCAGCTGAAATCAGTATAGAACCACAACTCACTGCTTTCAGCCTAATTGGAGGTATGAGGCAGAGGTCTCAAAGGCACATATGTTCCAACAGATTTCATGTTCATGTGTCAGAGATGCTATGAATATCATGACTTAGGCAAAGACTAAAGAACTATATGTTTTTTTTTTTATTGGATTCATACTAGTATTTATGTCTGTTCTGTGATCTGCATGAACTGAATCTGGCAAACTCAGATGAGTTTCCATGGGACAGGTGTCTGCTGCAACATGAATTCATGTAAAATTACACCATAGGTCTAATCTACCTCTTCTGTGCTAAGTTCTTGTATCTCAGTGTCATCCATGTTTTTGAATGCCTTCCAAATGACACAGTTAACATCTGTCAGGTGGTGTTTGTTCTCCTTCCCTCCCTAGTGGAACAAGTGTCCTGTTTTATTTTTACTGTTGCTGTGTATTTATATGAGAAGAGACAAAACCAAAAGAATGTGCCTTGCAGGGGGAGTATAAGACAGTAGTGGATGCTTGTGGTGATCTGTGGTTCCTGTGGGAATTCATTCCAGAATCTCATATTAGCCTCTGAGAAGGTTCAGTCTCTTCTGTCCAGATGAACTGTCCTGCTATTGCAGAAAGCTTCATTGCATTAATTGTGGTTTGCTCCCAAAAATGTAGCTCGTCTTTTAAATGCTCTCATCCAAGCCACAAAGATCTCTGGAAACAAAAGATGAAAGCCATGGTTCTGTACAAAGCTTGAACAGAAAGCACTGGAAAGGTTTTGTGCTCATACACTAGCTTGCCGTATTGATGGAATGTACTGCAGAGTTCTGGTGTATTTGGAATTTCATAAGTGTTAAAGGCTTTGTGCCCAAAATATATCACATTTCTATAGCTCAGCCAGAAGATGAGGAAGAAATGAATAACTGTGGCTTGGTCACTGCCAGGATGGGGTAGAGTTACCTCGCTAAATGGAGATAATAAAAAAAAAGTTATTAACAGATGTTTTTATATGAGAGCTCCAAATCAGCTCTCCAAGGCATCCAAAAAATATTCCTTAGCTGTGAAGTATAAAATACATGTGTACCTTTGCCACAAAAACATGACTGCAAACTGCAGGAAGACTGACCCTGCCTTGCTGAAGCAGAACATGATCAGTCATCCTACACACATGCATTTTTAGCATTACAGATGTGAAAGCTGTGTGCAGTTGGACTGGATGATCTTGGAGGTCTTCTACAACACTGATAATTCTATGATTCTATAAACATGCTGGCCATGGCATGATTAGAAGCTTCCAGTTCTTGTATCTTTGTTGGTCTGTACATACACAGTGCTAGAGGTCTATCCCTTGCAGCATCAGTCCTGACAGCACTGAAGCATGTATGGAGAAATAAAGAGAAGAAAGGTTCACGTATTAAATCCATATATATAAACTCATGATCATCATTGCAGGTGTTGCAGTGTAGAACTGGTCTAATGACCCAGGGATATGTAGGCTCCTACATCCTGAGGTGGATACTTAATACCCCCACACGTGTTTCTCTGTCTCTGCCAAAACATGTAACTACAATGACATGCAGCACTGATAAAAAGAATACATGCACCTTTTTGAATGCAAAACATGGGTAACAAAAGCAGTGAAGCAGGTTGTTATTTTGAGAGAACTTTCAGCTAGCCTGCTTAGTAGTATCTGGGACCAACAACACCCAAATACAAATGTCATCCCTGCTTTGATAAGCAGCTTCTGTTCACTATCACCAAGGAGGTTCCAACACCGGCCAGAGGCAGAATATTCTCTCAGAAGAGCATATGAAAACACACCACACTGGTTATCGCCCTTGCATCAGTTTAAGAATGCCAAAAGCTATCATCTCTGTCACAAGACACGATGGTGTCACCTGCTTAAAGTACTCTTTGGTGTAACCATGAGCCAAACAGTGGAGTGAAGGGCAAAGAGTAATGAGAGCTTTCTGTGATGAGAAAAAAAGGTCTCTCAGGGAATCAAATGTGTTTAGATGTGGTACTCATACAGCTTGTTAAACTTTGGGAAGTATGACAGGCAGTCAGAGGGGAGACAGGCAAGAAAAATGCAGAAAAATTGCATACATCTCTTTGGATGTGATGTGAGCTTAAGTCAGCCTCAGAACAGACTGCAGCAATATGAATAGACTGTGGGTAGCATCAGCATATGACTATTAAGTGGAGGTTACAATTGCAAATGGTTATCACATCCAAGCCAACCACAAGAAACTGGATGAAAGGTTCATGGGTTTCCTCGTGAATTTCTTACTCATTCTGGGTTTAGATGATCAGGTCCTGAGAATACAAAGCAAAGAAATGGGAAATAAGATTCAGCCTTCAACAAGGAGTATTAAAGATGTGAATGCTATCTGTCCTTTACTGTGACAGGCCAGCCTCTAGGTCTGACAGTTTTCTAAGGCTTTAGAGACTACAGAAACTTGGTAAAGTGTAACAACACAGTCTAGCTAAAAGTGTGTTATTACAGGTGCCATTTTATATTTACAGTAAAAAGTAAAGCTCTTTGACCACTTTCGTAACACTTAGTGAAAAGCAGCAAGGCTGCACTTCAAATATTAGTGCTGTGAAGTCATAGTTTTCAACAGCAGCCTTTGTTTTCCTCAGATCTTAACTGCATTTTAGGTACCTGTAGCTTAACCTTATTGTCACCTTCAATCTGCTTCAGCCCCTGAGAAGTGCTCTTCTGGGTTATCTGTCTAACATCTAATCAAATTAAAACCAGCAAGGATCAGAGGAACAATGACAGGCCAACGAACCTAAAAAAGAACTCAGCTGCTCCTAAGGTCATCAAAGGAGAATGATCAGGACGTTGTCCCCGGAACGTGTGCAAAGAAGGGTGATGAAGTTGGTCTGAAGCACAAGCCTAATGAGGAGCAGCTGAAGGAACTGGGACATTTTAGTCTGAAGAAAAGGAGGCTCATGGGAGACCTTATGGTTGTAGTGAGGTGGGGGTTGGCCCCCTCTCCCAGGCAACAGTGATAGGATCATAGAATTGTAGAGTGGCTTGAGTTGGAACAGACCTCAAGGATCATCAAGTTCCAATCTATACCTGCAACAGATAGGGTTGCCAGCCACTAGATTAAGTACTAGATTAGATTACCCAGAGCCCCATCCAGCCTGGCCTTAAACACCCCCAGGGATGGGACATCCACCCTTCTTGGAAATCTGTTCCCGAACCTCATTACTTCCCATAAAAACTTCCTCCCCGATGTCTAATCTAAATCTTCCTTCCTTAGTTTTAAACTCTTGCCCCTTGTCCTATCACTGTCTACCCATGTAAAAAGTTGTTTCCCCTCATGTTTATAAATTCCCTTTAAAACCTGGAAGGCTGCAGTGAGGTCTCCCCACAGCTTCCTCTTTTGCAGGCTGAACAAGCCCAGTTCATTCAGCCTATCTTCATTGAAGTGCTCCAGCCTTTGGATCACCTTCATGGCTCTCCACTGGACCCTGTCTAAAAACTACACATCTTTCCTGTGCTGGAAGCTCCAGACTTGGACACAGCACTCCAGCTGGGGTAATGCCAGGGCACAGTAAAGGGGGAGGATTATGTCCCTTGCCCTTTTGGCCACCCCTCTTCTGGTGGAACCCAAGATATCATTGGTCTTCCAGGCTGAAAATGCACACTACTGAGTCATGTTAAGTTTTTCATCAACCAGGACCCCTAAGTCCTTCATGTATGGTCAAGAAGGCCAATGGTATTCTGGGGGGAGAGGGAGGGAGCATTAAAAAGAGTGTGGCCAGTAGGTCAAGAGAGGTGATACTCCCCTTCTACTCTGCTCTGGTGAGGCCACATATAGATGTGTGCATGCAGTTTTGGGCTTCCCAGTTCAAAAAAGATAGGGATCTCCCAGAAGGAGTCCAGCCACAAAGATGAATGCATCTCTCCTATGAGGAAAGGCTAAGTGACCTGGGTCTGTTCAGCTAGAGGAAAAGAAGACTGAGAGGGGATCTGTTAAATGTTTATAAATATCTAAAGGGAGGTGGGAGACAAATGGACAAGGCCAAGCTCTTCTAGGTAATTTGAAGCAAAAGGACAAGGAGTAATGTCCTAAAACTTGTACATAGTAAGTTCCGTACTAACATGGGGAAGAACTTCACAGTAAAGGTAACAGAGCACTGGAACAGATTGCCCAGAGAAATTGTACAATCTCCTATGGAGATCTTCCAGACATCTCTGGATGCCTACCTGTGCAATCTATTATAGGCTACCTGGTATACCAGCAAGGGGGTTGGACTTGATCTCTTGAGATCCCTTCCACTCCCTGTGATTCTGCAATTCCGTGACTCTCAGCAAGCTTTTTCTCAAGTTCTTCTCCCAGTCTGTATGCATATCTGGGATTGCCTTGACTCAAGTGCAAACCTTGCACTTTGCTTTGTTGAGCCTCATTAGCTTCATAAGGGCTCATCCTTTGAGTTCATATCAGAGTCCTACTGGAAGTCATCCCTTCCTTCTGCTGTATCAACTTCACTGCCCAGCTCGGCAGATGAGGGAGAATGGCCTCAGGATTCACCAGGGGAGGTTCCAGTTGGATATTAGGAAAACTGTCTCAGAAAGAGTAGTGAGGCACTGAAACAGTCTGCTCAGGGAGGCAGAGAAGTTACCCACCACCACTGGAGGTGTTCGAGAAAAAGGTGGATGTCCCTCTGAGTGGCATGGTCTAGAGCAGTCACAGGCATGGATTGATGGTTGTTCTAGATGATCTTACCAGTCTTTCCAATCTTGATGTTTCTATAATTCTATTATTATTCCTGGTGTGAAACCTGCTAGTATTAGACAAGGAAATAACCTCTTTCCCTGGAATGCCATGCAAACAAAGGGGAATTCTTATTTAAAAAGGTAAGGAGCTTTACTATGGGCATTAAAAATTTGGGGTGAAGACCATTTGGGGGCTGCACAAATTGTATGATGGGCTGTTTAGGGCAAGGGACAAGAGGGAAAAGGCAGGGAACCGTGCAGTTGCTGTGCCCAGTTTTGGGCTCCGACTGCATTTAGGTGGGAGAGCACTATCTGGGCTTGTAGCTTGGGTTAGGACCCTGCCCTGCGTGGAGCGAGGGCTGCACTCCGTGGCCCTCCTGCCTCGGGACCCCGCTATTCGTTTCCAGGCCGCTTGGCGCCGCAGCGAGCTGCTCCAGACTACACTCCCCACAATGCGGCGCGGCGGGCGCAGCCTCACGCAGCTCCGGGCTCAGCCGTGCGCCCGCGCCTGACGGAGCGCCGCTCGGCCCGCTGCCATGGCTCCAGCGGCGCTGACGGCGGCGCTGCTGGGCGGGGGTCTGCTCCTAGCCGCCTGGCGCTGGTTGCGGGCCGCGGCCCGCCGCGGAGCAGGAACCGGGGCCTCCATGCGGGGCAAGACGGTGATTATCACCGGGGCCAACAGCGGGCTGGGCCGGGCGGCGGCCACCGAGCTGCTGAGGATGAAGGCCCGCGTCATTATGGGGTGCCGCGACCGCGCGCGGGCCGAGCGGGCGGCCCGCGAGATCCGAGCCGAGCTGGGCGAGCGGGAGGCGGCCGAGGGCGGCGGCGAGCTGGTGGTCCGAGAGCTGGACCTGGCGTCGCTGCGCTCCGTGCGCGCCTTCTGCCACCGCGTCCTACAGGTACGGCCCAGCCCGCGGCCTGTGCCGGGCCTTCCGCACCGTGCGGGCCTCCCGCCTGGCGCCGGGCACCTTTCTCCTGCCGGCACCCGGGTTGGGGTGGTGCGAGGTGTGGCTGGTTTGTAAAATGGGTGTAACATTCTATTTTATTTATTTATTTATTTATTTTGCACTGAAACAACCTGTGTGTGACGTTTTCAGTTGGTCGTAACGCTCAGCCTTGTTCTCACAGCTTACTGCTCTTGAGTGAGCAACTTAGAACTGTGTCCGTGCTGCTGCCTCCTCCTCAGATTCTCTCTCTCGGCAGTACCCAAGTCTAGTAGATGGATAGTCTTGAATAATGACAGTTCTGCAGATGGCCTGGAAGGCTGAGCTTGAGGTCAATCGATTCTGCTCCTTATAAAGTCCTTATAAAGAGTTGGAATGGACCTTTAAAGGCCATCTAGTCCAAACCCCCTGCAATGAGCAGGGACACTACAGCTCCATCAGTGCTCAGAGCCCTGTCCAGCCTGACCTTGAGTGCTTCCAGAGATGGGGCATCCATCACCTCTGGGCAACTTTTGCTAATGCCTCACCATCATAATGGTAAAAAACTTCTTCATTATATCCAATGTAAATGTTCACTTTTTTAGTTTGAAACCATTTCCTATCAATGGCAGTATGTATAGAAGAGTTCAGTTGAGAGCCTTCACTAGATACATTCCACTCCATGAAAGGCTTTGGCTGAGACACTCATTTGACAGCATCTGGCTGTGCACACCATGAGATGCAAAGCCATAGGAAACCAGGCTTAGTGAGTTGTACAGCCTGGAGAACTGCTTGTTAAGTACTTGAAAGACGTCCAGATGCTGTTGTGATAAATAAAAATTGAGAGGGACAATGTTGCATTGACTTTAAAGTAGCTTTTGTAAATTTAATAATCTGAAAAAGCCAAGTTCTGTACTGGAGCGCTGTAATCTTTCCTTCGTACATTTGAATCCAGTGATAAGGTCTGTCTAATCTTGCTTCACTGGGAAAATATGCATGTACACAAAATGATACAAAATACTAGAAAAGAAACACACTGCCTAACCATTTTATATTTGCTACATAGAACCATGAAATGAGCTTCAGATTATATCACAAGTGGAACTTCTTGAAGTGTTAATTCTTGTGAAATAAATTATCTCGTCAGATGCTACAAAAGGCTAATGGAACAGTGTTTTATAAAACAAAGCAACGCTAGTTAGAAGATCTGCAGTAAGTCAGAATTTTAGTTCTATCCTTGCTTAGTGCTAGAAACAATTATGTGCCTTTGAGTGAATTGAGTTTGATGCTCTTTGGTAATGCCTCAGGAATTGTGGGAAACAGCCTTGCAGAAATCAAAGGCTGACGTGCCTGTTGTACGTGATCAGGTGCCAGCATCACTAAACTGAATGACAAGTGCAAAATTGGATTTTCCAATCTGAGCATCTTTGCAGGTAATGGCAGTTGAATAAAAATAAACAGTACCAAATTCATCTTCACGTTCTCTGTTTTTATGATCAGTGTGACCCAAACTGATCTTTGTCTGCTGGCTCCACGTTGTTTGTAAAGAACTGGCAGTAAAGGACACGCATCATGCTTTTTCTGTTAAGTAAGTGCATTTGCTTCTGAGTCATGCAAGCATGAATTCCTGCAGTACCTTCACATTCTTGTCAGACATAGGTGAAAGCACTGAACTCGGAGTTCAGGTACTGTTCGGGTATTAAGGTACCTTGCCCATGTCTGAGGTTTGTCAGAAACTATTATCATGCATTAATGCATGTGCTTTTGCAAGTGTAATAAACAGGTTACTTTTTAGAGGAAAACAAGTGTGTCACAAAGATAAATTATCGGCCTGGAGTAACAGGTGATTGTGTTGTCTGTATACATTAGAAGTAAATACAGACTGCAATGTACTGGAAGTCTGCTGGAGTTAAATATATAGTGGTAGTTTAATTTTTTTTCAGTAGTGCTTTAGAAACTGTTGGAAAGTTACCATTTAGAAAACTGGAAGTGAAATTATTTTGCTCTAACAGTGTATTATGAGAAGTATTAAGCATAATAGCATGTTCTGCGTGACAGATTATTATAAAACTAAATTATTTTTTTCTTTCCTATTTAAAGGAAGAGCCAAGGCTGGATGTTCTGATAAATAATGCAGGGATATTCCAGTGTCCATACATGAAGACAGAGGATGGCTTTGAGATGCAATTTGGTGTAAACCACTTGGGTCACTTCTTGCTCACCAACCTTCTTCTGGGCCTCCTTAAAAATTCTGCTCCGAGCAGGATTGTGGTAGTATCCTCAAAGCTTTACAAGTACGGAGAAATCAACTTTGAAGACTTGAACAGTGACATAAGTTACAATAAAAGCTTTTGTTACAGCCGGAGTAAACTGGCTAACATACTGTTTGCAAGGGAGCTAGCCCGTCGTTTGGAAGGGACGGGAGTCACTGTTAATTCACTTCATCCAGGTATTGTCAGAACAAATTTAGGGAGACATGTGAATATTCCTTTATTGGCAAAACCCCTGTTCAATTTGGTGTCATGGGCTTTCTTCAAAACACCTCTGGAAGGAGCCCAGACTTCTATTTATTTGGCCTCTTCTCCTGATGTTGAAGGTGTGTCTGGGAAATATTTTGGGGACTGCAAAGAGGAGGAACTTCTGCCCAAAGCCATGGATGACTTGGTTGCGAGAAAGCTGTGGGATATAAGTGAAGTGATGGTTGGATTATTGAAATAAGTGCCAGTGGGATTATCTGATAAGAAAAATGCAGATAACTATGCAATACATATTTGGAACTGTAATTCTCACCTGAGATGCTGTGAGAACACAGTTTAACACTTATGAACGTTTGATAGAGGTGTGATTTATGCTGGAATTCTGCTTTAAAATAATCTTTATTTAATAAGGACAAACATTCAAGAAGAACCTGAAATAAGAGTTTGAGAGTGTGAATGTAACTTCTGACTAAATCTGTTCAGAAAGTCGTGTTCTGAAATAAAAATAAAACAAAACTGTGTTTTGTGGTAAACATTGCCTATTTGTCATGTTCTGCTACTTCTAATCATGCTGGACAACATACAGTGTTGATGGTGAAATGCTTTTCCTGTGAAATGGTATTAAAAATAGAACCCAATACTAAGATCTGTCTTTTTGAGCCATCATGGTGAAATCTGGAGCAGTTTTATTGGTATCTCATACTGTAATGATCAAGCCTCATGAGTGCCATTCAAAGACTTGTGCACTGAATGCTTCCATGAACAGAACTGTTGAGCTCTATACAGTTTAGCTATGAAGTACGAAGTTGACTTTTTGAGTTTAATGTAACTGCTGTTCAATGAATACATGCACTTTGTTGTGCAAGCTGTATTCCTGTTTCCACATACGCTGAACTTGTTGTTTCTAGACATGCAGATGCCTTGGGTTTCATTAAAAATGTAGCTGACGTGTCTTGTTTCAGTAGGACTTTGCATGAGTTGTGCCCATGCAAAGTTTACAAGGCTTCAATCAGATTAGACTGAAGAGAATATGCTCCTTCGTACGTTTGGATTGACTGCACCTTTAACATAGTAGTGAGATTGGGTAAGTCTGACTGATACAGCTTAATGAATACTCTTCAATAAAAATCTTTAAAAAACACCTTAGCATTCATTCTTTTATTGTGGAAGATACAGCCAGTAGTCTGTACACACCAGCCACATTTAAAAGGTAGAAGATTCACCTGTTTTACTTTAGGGAGTCTTTGCCACACAGAGGTAGAAATAAAATTCCTCTATGTATCCAACTAAATAGATGTTACATGAAGCTGTACAGGTTTTTGTTTTGTTTTTCTTCTTGTAATTAATGGGTTCATATTTGGCATTTCCTTTTTGGGATGATTCTGTCCAAGGTCTTCTGGCTTTTGGGGGCTAAGAGCATCTGAAAGCATGAAATCAGGCTGATCCACAGCAGTGTGACCCAAACCTGCTCCATGCAGAGGAGTGTTGAGGGTCAGCTGTGAAATGCAGCTGCCTTATCTGCTGGAGCTTTCCCTGAGAGGGGGGAGAGAGGCCCTCAAAGACCAGTCAGGTTCTCTTGCTGCAATGTCAGCAGAGGAGTTGTTGCTCCAGGAGGACAGAGAGGCCCCTGGAGAGCACCCAGCTCGATTGCCTCAACAGGAGTGAGGGACTCATCATTCCTAGAGGAATGGGAGGCTCCAGGGAGTTAACTACTTGTAGTGTCCTTGAGCACTGTGAAGCATTGTGGAGGTTCACAGCTGTTGGTAGAAGAGACAGAGAGTGAACGGATGGAGAGACCCTCCCTAATGCAGCCACGGGCATGTGGGGCCAGGGGGTGTCTTTGCAGGGCACCTCTCCTTGCCCATGCTTCTCAACTCTGTTATTCTCCACGTTGTCTCTGCAGCAGTACCTCCTTGGTCTCCCACCCTGTATGGGCACAGAAAGCAGCGAGAGGGGAGCATCCCCAGCAGCCTCAGCGGCTTCCACCAACCCGGGGCACAGCCAGGACTGGGCTTGCCCTGGGACTCCCAGCTGAGCCTGGCCAGGCCCTGCTGGGACACAGCCTCTCCTCCCAGGCAGCGCCCCCAGCCCAGCCCTGGGGATGGCCCTGGTCCCCACCAATCCCTCTCACTGTGTTGCAGTACCTGGCTCAGCACCAGCCCTGACTCCAACCTTCCACTTCCACAAGGCCATAATGAATACAAACAATGATATGATCAGCATGATCCAGAGGATGCCATAGAAGGTATCATCCAGCAAGGCAACGATGGCCGTGCTGCTGCTGCTGCTTGCTCTTCCCCGACATTTCCATTGTAGTCTTTCCTGATCCTCAATAGGGAGGACCATCTTTGCTTAGTTTATACACTTTATTGAACCACAGGGAACATTTTCCCCTTTTTCTGGGAATAAAACACACAGAATGTCTTTTGCAATAACTTTGCGTACATATTCATTGTGGTTCATAATGGCAGGTGATTTCTCATAGCATTTTTAATCATAAATTTTTATGGATCCCAGAACATTTTCCCTTGTAATATTAACAGGATCGACATCTGGTATTGTGATTTATCCTGCTGAAAAAGATCTAACGCACACAGTTCATTGTTACTTTAAGACTGGAGATTGCAGAGACAGCCTTTATAGACACTCCCAGGCTATTATATATCTTCCACAGCTTCTTCCCAAAATTTTTGTACTATGTATTTCAGTTCATATAATTCATGCAACCTTTCCTTTTTCCTTTTGTATAATACTTTAAAAGACAAAGTACCTACTACAAGAAAGGAATGGCTCACTGTTCTAAGTGAGAGCAAAACCTCTTCCACTGCTTGGCATCCATAAATGCTCAACAAGCATCGATGAATGTCAATAGGTGTGATTTTTTCCACATGGAGGAATTCAGTGACATGCCTTTGCTTCATCTGCACTTGCATGTCAGACACCATTCTGTCAGACTGCTCCTCTGCTGCCATCTGTCACATGGCAACAACATGTGATGGGATACTGGTGGGAAGGTGCAAAGTCTTCTGCCATCCCACCAACATCCGCCTCTGATGTGTGGGCCAACATCATAAAATAGGAAGCACTTATTTCGGAGCACCCTCTTACAGTGCTTTACCTTGTTAAGTATTACTCAAGGGAAAGAATATTAATAATACATTGTTTATGTCATAGATCTTTTTTACATACCTTTAAAACATGAGTCCAAGTAGCATCCTCATTTTTGAGATACTTTCGTTGTTTACTCAGCCTCCAGGCATGCTTGAACTTAATTCAAGTGGGCCTTACTTACCTTTGCCAGTGTCTCGGTCCAATTAAGGAGAGAGGCAAGGTTCTTTTGATAAATTATGCTCGGCGTGAGATTAAGAAGAGAAACATTCAAATGTCGAGCCAACCAGTTTATTAGGAATAATAGACAGATGAGGGGATGTGGAAGGGAAAGTGGCGAATATCAATATTAGGGTGATGGGGAAGGGAAAGTGGGCGATAGGAAAGGTGGAAAAAGGCAAGAATTACGGAAAGCGGGGAAAGTCACCTCCTGGATGCAGCAGCGTCCCGTTGCACGTTGTTTCATTGGTCCAGGGAAAACAAGCGTAGGGGAGAGCAGCAGCAGAGTGTCAGGCCGCAAGCAGCAGATCGGTGCAGCGTAGAGCAGGAGGTAGGAAGGGCAGCAGGGTCTCGGGGAACAGCGAGGTCTCACGGAGCAGAGAGGTCTCGCGGGCAGAGTCTCCAGCAGCAAGCCCAGGTGAATCCGTTGGCAGCAGTAGGACAACATTGGAGGAATCTGAGGCCAGAAACCAAGAAGTTCTTCATGCATGCATCTTCTTCAGCATGCAGGCGTTCACGTAGTGAGGCATCTGATGTCAGACAACCTCCTTGTTCACGAAGTGAGGCATCTGATGTCAGACAACCTAAAATCCATGGTTTGTCCATGCTCTTTTTATCCTACTTCTTCCCAGCCTACGTGACATTCCAGGGAGGCTTGGGTCAGAGTGATGTGAATACCTCGGAGATGGCCCTCTTCCTTGAGATAGGCCCACACAAAGACCACTTTAGACCATTCATCTGTATCTTATCTCCCTTTAGTAGCTCCCGGACTTGTCCATCTGTCAGGTCACCCTTAAACAAAGGGAGTTCTGGAACCTTGGTTAAGACTTGCCTGGACTTGTCCTCCTGTGTGTCTCAGACAAAGGGAGTTCTGGAACCTTGGCCAGGCTTCCCTGAACTTGTCCATTTCAGCAAACATTGAGACAGTAATGTAAAAAGCATGGCCTCTTACAGCCAGCACAAGCCTGGGCTGAGTGATTGGGTGGGAGAAGCAGCACTCCCGAAAACCACAGCACAAGCTATGAAACCAAACAGGTTTCTAAGATCCTCCAACAGGTTAACCTTTGTTCTGCTCATTGTAAGGAGAGGTGTGGAGATGGGTGTGCTGTGCTGTCAAAACAGTCAAAGAAAAGCTGTGCCAAACTTGGGTTTTTGTTCTGGGTATTACTGTAGCAGTACTGAAGTAATATTTTTGTTTCGGTGCTGAAACCAACACGCTTCTCTTAATGGGAAAGCCTTGGGTGGAAGGTGAAGATGACTAGTCTAGAAATAGTGTAGTAAAGAACTGCTCTGAACAGGAACACAGTTTAGACTGCATGATCAGCAGAGGCCTTTAAAAGAGCACAGGAAGAAGAGATGTAAAATTATATACACCACCTGTATAGTATGATTGTATCAAATCCAGTGCCTCATACATCTACCATGTATTTTATCTTTGAAAACACTGCAGAAATATGAGCCTTTGTCAGAAAATGATTAAAATCCTGTTATCACATATAGATTAAAGCCCTTGTTCCAGGGTAGAGGAGTAATTATGTGATAGTCTTAATAAAATATAGTATGCCTGAAAACATTTTAGAAAAGATGGATTTGTTAGGGCCTGTGGTATCAACACATTGGTTGCTTTTCTTTCTTTTCTTTCCCCCAGCATCCAACTTTATTAATATTTGTCACCTTCAGAGTCTAATGTAATTTGTCTCTGTGCACCATTTGATTGCTGTCTTGAGATTGCTGCTGCTCTTTGTATTGTCTTACCTGATGCTTTTGTTATTGCAGTAGCATTTGGGATTTTGAGACAGATCTTGCAAAAGATATGCAAGTAAAAAGCAGAAGAAGAGCTCTTATGTGCAGTTGGTACTGCTGATTTGAATTAGGTTGGAAACAATTTGGCTTAGTATACAATGCACTGCACTGCACTGCACTGCACTGCACTGCTATGCTATGCTATGCTATGCTATGCTACTTAGGATCCTACTAAGTCCAGACATTTATCTGTGATGCGAGTCTTGTTGGTAAGTAACTTTTCTTGGAGTTGCTGGAGCAATCAGTATCTTGTTCCAGCCACTTCACCCCAGTATTACAGTGCCTCCAGAAAGATGTGCAGGCCTTACATGTTACTATTCTTTAAACTGATAAGGAACTGTCTGGTGTCATAGAGCCAAAACTGGGACATGTTTTGGGTGCTTCCTTCCATTCTCAGCACCATATGAGCACCACTGCTGTCAAATTAATCTTATTTCTCATTAAGAATTAAACTCGGAAAAAATAAGGAGTGAAGGAGGCAGAGAGTAGCCAGAGATAATATATAAAGACCAGGGCAGAGCAACCTTCTCAGGTAGGTACTAAGGCTGATTGCATTGTTAATCGGTACCTTACAGGTACGCAAGAAACTCAGAACTGAAGTTAAGATTTTTTGGAGGTATTTGATAAACATAAATTTTAAGTCAATTATTTCAAAAGCCAAAACCCACCTTTAGCTATCTTGTGAAATTTATTGGAATTTGAGCATTTGATTGATCTACCAGCACTGTCAGACCAGCAGCCTGTACCGGTGCTGGGATGCATTCCAGGCATCCTTGTAAGCAACTTCTCAACTTCTCATGGACAGAACAAGAGTTTGAGAAAGGAACTTCTAATTCTTTGTGTTTGTTTGATTCTCAGTCCCAGCTCCTAACTACGAGCCAGCCTTCCTCACACACATAGCTCTTGTAAATGAGGTTTCTGCAAGCAAGCTTAAAAATTGCAGTTGCATGTATTTATTTTATATGCTACATCTGTTTAAGTAAAGAGAGACTTATGTACATTTGTTGTTTTTTTTGTTTTGTTTTGTTTTGTTTTAAGTACTCTCAATAATTTACCTTCCTTACTTTGCCACAAAGGCCAACATCTATCCCAAGGGACAACACTGCTCTTTCAGGCACTGAAGCACAAGCAGCAGGCAAGCTTATAAACCCAGCAGGAGTCCTCCAGTAAAAGTACTCCCCCTTAATGAGATAATGATCAGTTTTTCCGTGATGCAATAAAATGTATTTAAGCTCTCTCCTCTTTCTTCATGGTTGTCTGGTTTGCCCATGCTTCCTACTATGTGAATGCTTCACAGGCTTCAAAGCCTGAGCCCTGTGAGTGTGCAGTAGGCTTATGCTTTTGCTTAAAAATGTGGATAATTCCCACCTTAAGCACACTCAATTTCTTTCCACCTCAGGCTATAAAGAAAATAAACAACTTACAAGAGTCATACAAATAATTTTAAAATGGGAGGCCTGTTCCCTTTTTCACATAACTTTTTCCAAACTAATCACTTACAAGGTAATGGACTTGCAAAAAGATCCAGGAGGGCTACACAGCTGAATTACTCTTTTTGATGTGTCCCAGAACGGTGCTGCTATTTCTCATAAAAGAAAACGATGATCTCCCTCTATGCTTTTTATTTACCACGTTAGCTACCGCTGGTAGCCTTACACCTGTTGGAACTGAATTCACTTCAAGACATTCAGTTTGAATAATCAACTGATTCCAAAAGTCCTACATAGCATGGGGAAGGGAATGTTTCCCTAATTGCTTATCCGAGGGAAAGCTGGCACACAGATTACCTAACATGGTTGATATCACTTTCCTTTTGCATTTAACATTAACATTTACATATATTCTCAAATCATGTGAAAGAAGCTTATTTGCCATGAAAGAGTCAGAGGGTGTCACATGTTTGAAATCTGTAATGGTTCTGGCACTTCTTGCCAACTGTTTCATGGCCAGAGCAAGTAGTCTGGAATCCCAGTCCCACTAAAAGTTTTGGGAGTCAGACACCTAAATATTTTTGCTGATCCTAATGTTGTAGCTTTAGCTTTGGGGAGCAGAACTCTAACAGTCTATTGGATGGTGACTCTTCAAAGCTTGAAGAATAAAGCTTTATGCCGTTCTGTGTATGTGTGGCATTTTTTATTTTATTATTATTTTTATTTTTAATACTTCACAAATTACAGCGTGGAGAAGAAATGTGTATGTTAAATATTCTGGAATATTCTCCAGAAATGTTCTTCCTCCCCAAAATGTTACCTCATCTCTGCAGTTGTTAGCACACTTTTCAGTTTACCACTTGGAGCACTCTTTGGTGATGAATGATGCTATTTCAGCTTATCAGCGTTCTATTGCAACCTTCCCCAACAGTTATCCAGGTTCCTCCCAACTCACATCATGACCACCCATTCAGTAAATTCCATCTACTCTTAAGACAAGCAGTGTCAAAGCCATTCTACTGGCTTCAGTGAAGGAGTCATGAACACAGTCTGAAGAAAGTGGGTGTTGTGCCTGGAGACCCAGAACCTATTTGCACTGCAACAAGAGGGTTTGGTATCATAGAATCATAGAATCTTTTGAGTTGTAAGTGACCCTTAAAGACTTCAGATGTCTACTCAAATGAGGTTTCCACCACATATCTGGGCAGCATTTTCCAGTGCCTCATCACCCTTACTGAAAAAACTTTTTCCTTCTATACCATCTGACTCTCCCCTCTATTAGTTTGAAACCATTTGTCCTGTCAGAACAGACCCTGCAAAAGAGTCTATCCCCTTCCTATAGCCCCCCCTTTAAATACTGAAAAGCTGCTATCAGGTTACCTCGCCTTCTCTTCTCCAGGCTGAAGAGTTCCAGATCTTTCAATCTGTCCTTGTTGGAGAGGTGTTACATCTCTTGGTTGGTTTTTGTGGCCCTTCTCTGGATGCACTCTCAACAGGTCTGTGTCTCTCCTTTACTGAGGACTCCACATCTGGACACAGTTCTCCATGAGAGCTCACCAGCACAGAGTAGAACAAGCAGTATCACCACCCTTGGTGTGCTGGCTGTGCTTCTTTTGTTGCAGCCCAGGATACAGTTAGATTTCTGGGCTGCAAGGGCACATTGCTGGCTCATGTCCAGTTCACCATCCACCAACACCCCCAGGTCTTTTTTTGTCAGGGTTATGCTCCTTACCTTATAGTAATGGTTGCCATGACCAAGGCAAGACTTTCCACTTGGATTTATTGAACCCTGTGAGGTTCCCCTGGTCCCGCTGTTTGAGCCTATCTAGGTCTGTCTGGATGGCATCCTGTCCCTCAAGTGTGTCAAGTATACCACACAGCTTCACACTCTATTCCTCCTGTGATGTATAGGTCAGTGCCTCCTCCCTTCCTTCCTTGCCTGTCCCTTCTGAACAGCTTGCAGCCATCAATAGTCACATTCCAGTAGTCGGAATCATCCTATACAGTTTTGGTGATAGCAAGTATGTCTTGGTTTTCCAGTAGTAGAGTAGCTTCCAGCTCCTCCTTTTTATTTCCCCAGCTGCATGCATTGGTGTAGAGGCAGTTCAGTTGAGCAGCTGGACTTGTCACCTTCTTAGTGGATAAATCCTTAATTCCTTTGAAGTATTTACCTTTAATCTCCCTGTTGCCTTCATCATCATAAGATGCACCAGGCTGAGGGCTCCTCCTAGCACCTTGTCCCTTAACTTAGCTATGCCATCCTGCACCTTGTTGTGGGCAGGCTTACTATCACCCCTTCAATAGCATTCAAGTTGCTTGAGACATCGCCTGGCTTTGAAAATACTTGAAGAGAAAGAGAAGGTATTTATTTTGTGTGGACTTTTTCATCAAAAGTTTAATTTCCCTTATTTTCTGTCTGCTCTGATGGAAAACTTCAAATGCCTGAAGTTGTTTCCAATGATTCTTCATAGGTATTGTAAAAACATGTAAGTGTGCATTACGGAGGTATTTGCTGCAAGCAGAGTCTTGCAAAAAATGTAAGTTCACGTTTTGTGTACTGTCCAGATGATATTAAGAACTAGCTGAATCTCGGGAGTGCAGCTAAAACTGGGGCCCTGGTACAGTAGAACAGGAGACAGCTTGCCATCTGCCACAGATTCAAGGGAGGCTACGCTAAAACACTAAAATAATAATTAGAAAGCTTTGAAAGCTGTTTTTTGTTTCTGCTTCTGAGGGATTTGTTTGCTATTTAGGAGTGAGGGGAAAAAAAAAGTTAAAACATCAGCAAATGTGAAAATGGCCATTTTTCAACAAAGCAGTGCTCTTCTTCATTATGGAAAACCCGTAAAATGACAGGAAATGGTTTAATGCGGTAGGTGTTCATTTTTAAGGGTTTTGTTGACAGAAGTTGATGAGTGAAAATATTATATTTCACTTTTGCCTTTTGTTCAATAAATAGCATGGAATTTCGATGCTGCCTAGAGGGTCTGCTTTATACTATGGTGGTCTAAATTGGGATTTTTCATTAATATGACCAACTGGCTTTACTTATTTATTTGCTTGTTTGTTTGAGGAAAAGAAAAAAAAAAAAAAAGAAAAAAGAAAAAAACTGAAGTCAAAGAGAAGACCAAGAAAAAGCACCACAAAGTTTATCTTTTACTCATCTGGAAGAGTTTATATTAAACACGGAACATTGTTTGCTGCTGTGGAAATGAAAGTGAGAGGGCTGCAGCTTTCTTCCAGTGCCATCTGGCAGATGATTTACTTGCGTATGGTATTCACTAGTCCAAATAACACTGTGTGTGGTGGCATTGTCTCTTTATAGAGACAGCAGCATAGTTGGCTGGACCTTAGATAGCTCACTCAAGGCCGTAAAAAGCACTGTACAATAGGCTGCCTAAAATTATATTAAAACAATATTCAGGAAAGAGATGTGCTAAATTAATCACGTATTTACCTTTCCTGAGCATTTTTTCTTACCTGGATTGATCTTGATGTTTTATTTTCAGACTCTGAATTCTACCCTGATTTTAGCCCAGTGAAATCAATATTTATTTGTAACCTCAAAGCTCAGGGACCAAAGCATTTAGCATCCATCTATAGATTACTGTTTGTTCCTATAAAGTCCCTTCCCAGTATCAAGAAGCTTGTTTTCCTGCTGATTCCAACTCTAGCTGGATCTAGGCACTTCATTATTACGTTACTGCTAAACAGATAGGGGCAATCCCAGGTATTTATACAAACTGGGGGAAGATCTCCTTCAGAGCAGCCCTGTGGAGAAGGACTTTGGGGTCCTGGTGGACGAGAAGCTGGACATGAGCCGGCAAGTGCCAACTGTGTTCTGGGCTGCATTAAAAAAGGGGTGGCCAGCAGGGAGAGGGAGATGATTGTCCCCCTCTACTCAGCTCATATGAGGCCCAATCTGGAGTACTGTGCCCAGGCCTGGGGCCCCCAGCACTAGAAGAGTGTGAAGCTTGTAGAGCAGGTCCAGAGGGGGGACATTAAGATGATCAGAGGGTTGGAGCACCTCTCCAAAGGTTGAGGGAACTGGGCTTGTTCAGCTTGGAGAAGACAAGGCACTGGGGAGACCTCATAGTGGCCTTCCAGTACTTGAAGGGAGCTTATAAACAGGAACAGTTGTTTACATGGGTGGATAGTGGCAGGACAAGGAGGAATGGTTTTAAACAGAAAGGGGAAGTTTAGGTTAGATATTAGGAGGAATTTTTTCACTCAGAGGGTAGTGATGCACTGGAACAGGTTGCCCAAGGAGGTTGTGGATTTCCCATCCCTGGAGGCATTCAGGGCCAGGCTGGATGTGGCTCTGGGCAGCCTGATCTGGTGGTTGGCAACCCTGCACATATCAGGGAGGCTGAAACCAGATGATCTTTGAGGTCCTTTTCAGCTCAGCCCATTCTATGATTATGTAATGGCTCCTTTCTGAGTATGTGGAGTTTTCTTAACTTATTTTTCCACATTACCTAATTCCATGTGCCTGAAAGATCTCTAATAATGGCTCTAGATTCCACTCTTAGGTCTAAGTCTTAAATGTTAGGTGCTGACCGTGTTTTATTTGTAGACACTTCTGGTTTTAGTTTAATATTACCCTGACAAGTCACTTCCCAAAGTACACCTTACGGTTCAGTTTGCAATTGTTCTTTTGGGGAGATGCCATTTTAACTTTGAGTTGAACAGTTTTTAAAGTGCTGATTTTCTTCAAAGATAGATCACTGTAACTTATATGTGAAATTAAAATATATGTACTGTAAATAATTATGTAGCAGAGATAGGGAAGGAATTGAGTACAGAGTTGTCTTCCTAAAGAGCAGCTGTTTCTTTGAAGTCATTGGCTGCATCTGTTTTGCTAAGCATTAAATGCCAGGACCTGTTTCCTAAGACACAAGCTAAATGGAATAGTGGAATAATTTTCCTGCTATTATATACTATTCTATAAGAAAAGAAGTGTGGGTACATCCAGATGGCTATTCTGAAGTGTCCTTGGCCCGTACTGACTCCTGGATGATGCAAATGCTGTTTCAGAAAGTGCTAGTTGGCTGGAGCCAAAACTGTGCCAAGAACTGCCCCAAATATTAAACACCATAACTGATGGGATTTCAGTGCCTGAGCTGGCACTCTGTCACTCTTTAATTGAGTGGAAGAAACAGAGCTAGAAAATGCCCCCCTTCCTCCCTCAAGTGTTAACAGAATATATGTGATTTTTTCTTTACTTCCATGACATCCAGAGACTGTTCTGGAAAGCTGGAGTATATTTTCTCTTACTAATTTTGTAGTGCTAAAATTCCACTGACTGTGCTGCAATTTCTATTGACTGACCCTGTAAACACATGGAGAATTGGTATTGTTATTAGTATCACCATGTCGTCATGCTTTATTCATTTTCAATTTTATAGCTATGGTCTGATCACTTGAAATTGTGTCCACTAATGTAGCACTGGACTATAGAAATCTTATTATATCAAAATGTGTTATTCTTGGACAAGAATTCACAGTTACACAGTTGAATTTTATAGATCCATAGATTTTTTAAAGCCAGAAAAGAGCCTTAGATTATTTAGTCTGACTTCCTGAATGACACAAGCCACTTAATTTAAACCAGTTAGCCTTGTGTCAAATCCAGCAATTTGTGTTTGGCTCAGGCTTATCTTCTAGAAAGACATCCAATCTACATCTGAAGCCATCAGCAGTTGGAGAATCCATCACTTCCTTTGGCAGTGTAGTCCAGTGGTTATCACCTTCTTTCTTAAAAATATGTGGTTTGATTCTTGCCTAAATTTGTCTGGCTTTAGCTTCCGGCTATCACCTCTGATTATGCTTTTTGTTATGAGTGCATTGCTGTTACCGCTCAGTGTTTTCTCCCTGTGGTGATACTCACACATTGTAACCACTGAAATCATCTCTACATATATATATTAAACTCAACAGACTGAACCTCTTTAATCTCTTTTGCTTGAACCTTTTCCAGGATTTCAGATGATTTCTGTGGCTCTCCTCCACATCCTATCAGATTTTTTACCTCTTTTGTGAAACGAGGAAACAAGAACTGGATGCTATACTCAATCATGTTTCCATTCATGGGCAATCCTGGTACTTCTTAGTGCTTTGCCCCTGTTGCTCTACCGTGCAACAGTAAATTAAATGTACCTGGGCTGTTCACTGGCAGTGAGGCCAACTGGAATATCACAGTCTGCATCTGTGCTCTTGAGTGCTCTTTATCTTACACAACAGCATGTCTGCACCCAAGCTGCATTTTCAGGATGCTTCCTGGAAAGTAGGAACATTTTGGTTGCACTTGAGAACTGTCCGACAAAATGTTCCTGTGTGGGAACATCACTAAATGATAAGCAAAATTTTGACATAGCAAGTTTGTTTTTAGCGTGTCCACAGTTTGTCCACAGTTTGTTTTTAGCATGTCACTTGACTGCTTTGAATCATTCCAACTTCTTCCTCAATACCATGATGTGGGATTAGCTTTCTCCAGACAGAATGGGTGGATGAGACCTGGGGTCTGGCTGATCCAACATTCCAACATGATTCTAGCAAGAGATGCATCCTTCAATTTTGTTTCATGGCCCCTTGCATGGGAGAGGCACCTTATGGTTTTCTAAGTTCTGAGCTGTAAAAGCACACTGGAATACTGCAACATGGGTCTCATTCCAGACACACTGATCTGAAAATAATGCACAACATGATGTTTGTGTATTTTTGCCATGAGTTTATCACATGGAGCAATGCATGTACCTGTACTAAATGCCTTGAAATGTGAAAATGTCCCATCTAGAGAGATCTGGACACAAGCAATATAGGAGCAGATTGGTCTGTTCTATTTGATCATGAGGCTAAGACTGACCTTTCTATTCAGAAATGTAGATGTGCCTTTTGAAATGCAGCTTGTGCTAATGGCTTCTTAAATGAAGTCTATAGACAGTGTAAAGGGCATTCATAGATGTTTCTGTGTTAAGTAAGGGATATGGGTAATTCTTAGTGCTGCTTTTCACCTTCTTCAAGAGACAGGTGCTGGGAAAGGCAGGAGTACTGATCAAGTCTTGGTGCTTCACACAGGTCAGGCTGCTGGTTCTTGGAGATGCTGTCACAGGTTTCTGCTGTATATGGAGCTGTGAATTCTGGTAATTTTGGACTGGATTCCCACTTTATCCAATCATCCTTGCCACAAGACAGTAACTCCTCAGGAAGAGTGGAAAGGGTGAAAGACATCGATCAGCCAAGGGTGAAAGATCATTCAATCAGCCAAGCAAAATCTACATGCAAAAAAGAACAGGAGCACTGAGTTTCTTCTCACTGTTTAATCCTCATTAATAATAACATGAGTGAACATAGGAAAAGCTTAAATTGCTACTTTCACCTCAAAAAACACCTGCATTCAAGAATTATTTTAAACAGAAGCCGATGTGGGCTGAGCCAGAGCAAGGTCCATCACACATATAGAGTGGAGATTAATCAGTGCTTTCATTCATTTTCATTCCCATCACCTCCATTGACACATGTAGTGTTTCTTTCATCCTTGTTCAAAGGATTCAAACATTACAGAAGCACTTAAATGTTTCTCAGCATCTGCCCATCTGGGAAGCCTTTCTTCTTTAAAGTTTTTTCTGCCACCACTGATTTTAGTTTGGCAATGTTGCAGTTGGTCAAGGTGGTTAATTGCTTAAAAGAAATACAAATACATCTCAATTGGTTTGCTTCTACAGAGCCTTGCCCATGAATATAGGTAGACTGAGCAAGAAAGGGCAAATGTACAAGGCCATTTACGACGCCTCTCTGTTATTTTTAATGCACTGTACATTCAGCATTTTCTTCCCTTTTTTAGTGGAAGATCATTTAGATATTCCTTTGAAGACTAATATAGGAATGTTGTAAAAGGCCAGTTAGTGTAACATGTGCAATTTATTATGTTAACGATGCCTGATGAAAAAACAAATCTGAATAATCCTGCCGAGCACAGGAAAAACATGTACTCTTTTCTTACACTGTAGTTTTATTTGATCTTAGTAGACTACAATTAATCTATTTTGAAACAAAATATGCATGGCAAGCTGCTTTCATAAGATTCTAATAAAATTCTTTCTCTTTTTCATTTTTTATTTATTTTTTTTTTCATCTCTCTCATTCTATGCTTTGTTTTGTTCAAATAAAAAACATAGAAAGCATGTATTTTACCATCTCTAAAGAAAATAAATTCTTCTCATCTGCTGCTGTTAAAATGCTGGGATTCTGTTCTAGTAGGTTTCTGTTCACCGTATACGCAATAAATAATATAACTTGGAAGACAGTTTGAAAAAGCAAAGTCGTTCATGGAATTATAAATAAACTTTGCTTTTTATTTTATTATTATTATTTTTAGTAGGGAAACCAAGCAGCTAAACAAGCTGGAACTTCATTGCCTGAAGATGATTGAAATAGCATAAAGTAGGGCACAGTCAATAGTCAGTTAATATAGTAAGAAATCCATTTACATTGTTGACTCAGTAATTTATTTGCTCTGCTTTTGATTTGATCCCTGCCAAGAGAGAGCTAGGGGCTGTGTCATAGCTTTGCTGAATTTGCTGTAAGAGCCTGTTTAGAAGGAGCGGAAGAAAATGGTAATGGCAGGTTTAGGCTGGCTTGGAGAAAGCCTGGGAATTTTTGACTATAAAAGTCAGACTCCTTCTCATTGTTCTGCAGCTCCATCAAATGGACCAAGTGTATCCCAAAGCATTGAGCATGCTCCACCAACAAATCCTATACACACGTGGCATTGCACCAGGCAGGCCGCACTAGAGCACGGTAGATTCATTTCCATTTACCTTAGAAAAATGCTTTCTCAGGTATCAGTTTCTGCTTAAACCTGGTCCCATCACACTGGAGGAAGACAGCAAATTCACCCGTGTATAAATGAATTAAACCAACTCCCCCAGCAGTGTGGAATACTGTACTTTATTAAAGTTTCACTCCTGTTGACAATTTGCATCTAATTTATAATTTTAATCTAGGAAAGTTTATCCCTCTTTTTTGTTAATTTTAAACTTGGTACCTAAATTATGTTTGTTTTTTTTTTTTTTGATCTTTCATCAAATGTAACTCGCTGCCAGTTCTCTAGAAATGAGCAAATAGTTGACCATTTCTTCTGAAACATATTGCTTGTTAGAAATTTGCACTGCATCATTGCCTTGTGTTTGAACACATGCTTTAAGGATGGATCTGTGCTCTGTTCATGGCTTATGAGATTGCTTTTCATTCGTCCTGAGTTTGATGTCAGTTCAGGGTCCAGTGAGATTTCAATGAAGAAATGAAATAATTTTTTGTCTATTATCCACAATTACTGAATTCTTTGGAAACAATAATCATTCTCTGAGAGTAACAAGAAAAAAACAAAAAACAAACAAACAAAAAAACACTCTAGTTAATTTTTGTTTATTTATTTGCTTATTTTGCCAAATGTTGCACAGAATAGGTTTTAGTTTCTCTACATCCCTTTGACTGGTAAACTTTGATGCTGTTGCCTAGAAAACTTGATGAATGAAGAAGCAATGAAATGAGGACTTCAGGAATGACTGAAAGCTGTGAGGTTTTCAGCTTAAACTTTCAGCTTTACTGCTTAAAGTGTGATGTTATCAGTGATGGAAAAAAATGACCATTTTGAATAAATACAGTTTTTGATTTTTTTTTTTGTTAAATAAATATTCTTAGCTTATTTCCCAGTAAAAACTTTTGATATTTCTGAAGTTTTGAAAAAGCAGGGAAAAAAAAGTGTAATCAAAGAATTAGGAAAGAAATTGAAAATGTAATGACCCATTTTCCCTGAAGGATTAATTATAAATATTATATAAAATAGATTGGCAAATAAAAATATGAGTGACAGAGGCCAGATATCACTGGTGCATTCACATTTTAGGAGATGTTACTCTATTTGTTAGCTGGAGTACTATTGAAATACTGCAGCAAAATGCCCTCATAGACTAAATTTATTGCCAGTCTCCAAATCTGAAACCTGCAGCTTTGGCAACAAAACTAAAGCTAAACAAAACCCCAAAAGAAAAGAAGTCTGGCAAGTCTAAACATTCAGAACATCATCCTTGTTCAGCAAGGGACTGACACAAATGTCTAATTTGCTCTGAAGTTAAGTGAACACTTAAATGTTTATTGAACTAAGGCTTTGACTATTTGGGATAGAGTTAAGTTTATTGTAGATGAAAATCTTACTTTCATGTTTTTTGAATATTTGGTATCGTGTAACAATTTTGACTTAGACAAACAGGCAGTAACCAATTTAAAAAACAAACAAACAAACAAAAAACACCAAAAAACGTGTTTGTTTGTTTGTTTCCTCTTACACAGAAAATTGTTTTTCTTCCCTGGGAAATGGAGACATCTAAATGGCAGCTTAGGAATGGTGCTTCCTTTTTATCCCCATTGCAACAGTCCTACTAAATACGACATCACAGCAGCGATGAAGAAATATTCGTAGTACCTTGTCCCTGGTCACACTTGTTATTATGGCTGAATATTTTCTTCAGTCAAGTGTAGTTTCTGGAATAGATACTATAAGATATGGAACTATTTATTTTATGCATGATATTTGAACAATTGCCCTTGCTTTCTCGTGCGACTGGAGAAGTAAGTCACAGCTTGTATTATATCTGTCAGTACAAATTAATTTAAAGGCAACCCATGCAATAATAATAGCTTTAAATTGTTTATGAGGTTGATTTTAATAAACACTGCCTAACACAGACCAGTGCCCAACTCAACTAGTTGATTCAATGCCAACATGATATCATCTTTCACTTGTGCTCTGAAGAAATAGCACAAACAATGAAGATGTCTGAGGTATGTCACAATATCGTGATCAAAAGGAATGCATTACTCAAATATTATAATAAACCCAGTGATGTCTTTTGAAATAGAATGATTCTAATTCAAAAACATCTGCTTGAAAGTCCAAAGAGATTAGAAATGTCCATTTATGAAAACATACTAATTAAAGGTTCTAAATACTTAAAATAGTTCTGCAGCTATGTAAGTTAGTCAACTGATAGCAAAACTCGGCATGTTTCATACTATTTCAGCTTCTTTTATTTGAACAAGGGAATAGATAAACAAAAGGAAATGATCCTGTCGTTCTTTAAATTTTGTGAAAATATGATCTGAACAGAGGTCAGCTTTCAAATGCATGGTCCATATGGCTTGGCTGACACAAGCAGCTGTAAGGATAACACCACTTTGTAGGAGCAGTGAAGTCTCAGCTCTCTCCAGCTCTGTGCAGTAGCGAAGTGGAAGGAAGATGTAAACCAAACTGCTCCTTTATTCACCATTTTTGATACTTCAGATATATCTCAGTCATTGAAAGCCTAACCGACGGGCAGCTTCTAGGTCTGTTAATAAAAAATCCAAAACCAATTATACATTAATTCATACAAAACAGTGGAATAACTACTTTTTGTTTGGCCTGCAAGTCATCAGATGTCATTACACTAAGCAGATTTGACAAGTCACTACAATGTAGAGGGATGGAGGAACACTTTTGTTAATCACGGTGTCATTATTTAGAAGAAACTGCTGCTTAGTTTGCTGCTTTACACTTTTACTAGCCATGTATAATTCAGCTACACTGGCTGACCATGGACCTTCCCGCTGAGGATAGCATGCTGTGGTTTATTTCTTAGAATAAAGGCAGGGTCTTTATTTATTCTTAGAATAAACACAGAGCACCATGGAAAGAAGGAAAAAAGCAAAACAAAACAAAAAAAAAACAAACAAAAAAATGGACATCAGGGCTCAAGAGATATTTGAGCAGCAGACCTGTAGGCAGAAAAGATAAGGTGCATAGATGTGCCAGCACTTGCTTACTCACACTTCATTTTCTCTCTTGCCATGTTCATCATGGTAGGGTGCAAATACTGCAGCTAGGGACCCGCTTGCCTTGAAGCTGGTGGTTCCTGCAGCTGCCTCCATTCCTGGCCAACTGACTGAGTGCTCCACACATGCTCCAGGCAAAAGCAAACAAGAGACCTTAAATGAGTTTCAAGAGGTGGGTTAGAAGTGTTTAAGGGGCAGGCCTCTGTTCTTATTTGAGAACCATGGATCATTGCAGGATGACAAGAAACTTCCTAAGGATGCTGTCATGTCTTGGTGTTCTTCACGTACTATCCGCTGTAATTTAACTGTACATTTTTGACTGTTGCATTGGAAGCATACCAGTTAAGAGGCAGCCTGAGAAACTTCTTATCTGCTAGCACTGTACTGATGGGAACCATGCTTTCCTTAATGGAGGCTATGTACCACTGAGGAATTCAGAAGAGGAGAAGCCAAGTCAGTTTTCTAGCATGGAAGAGTGTACTTCAGGTTCATTTCACACTACAGTGCTACTTATGGACTGCACAAATCCTCAGTGTTGCAAAGCTTTATTTTCAGATATTTCCCAGGTTACAAAAATCAGAAAGCAAAAATAATCTACCCAAACTCCCTGCCCAGCTCACAGAAAGACTTGAGCACCAAAGAGTGAGATTCCAGAGCTCAGCAAACAGTTTTCTTTGGTATCTGAGACAGAACATCAGATGCTTTCTTGTTAAACCTCTGTATTGTAACCTGTGTGCTATACTTAAGGATGAGTTGGAGCAACATCTGAATATTTCACAGAGGATGTCTGCAGTTTTAATACAGCTATGGATTGTATGACAGCTGGGAGAAATCAGTCTTCTGAGGTGGCAGAAGTAACTGTAGTCTGCAAAATAACCTAAAGAAGAACCAGCACTTTGCCCTTCTCTCACAAAGCATGAGTTGCACATCTGATAGAGCTGACTGAAATTCTGAATTGAATGAGTCAATTAAAGTAAATAAATCTATAGAATATGCTTTCCTGCTTGCAGCTGCAGATTCCTGTTCCTGACGTTAGTTGTACATCAAAAGAACTTTTCATAGACAAAGCTGGTCATGTGTATGTCATTGTCCAAACTGTTTATGGACACTCTATCCAGTGTTTGACAGCAGTGAGAAGTAAAAAGCAATCACATTTGCGTAGCAGAAGAAACAAAGGGCAAGCAGGTACTTTGGCATCATTCTCTCTTTAATCATTCTCTCTTCTATCTAACTAACTTCCTTTGAAAGCATCAGGTATGTTTCTTCAGGGCATTATCCTTTCTAGACTGCTCCCAGTCAGTAGAAGAGACTTGGATCTGTTTGCTCTGTGCTACCCTCCAGATTGTATGGGGCCATGGAGAACCTGATCTAGTGGGTGACAACACTTCCCCCAGCAGGGGAGTTGGAAACAGATGATCTTGTAGACACCTTCCAGTCCAAGCCATTTCAGATAATTGTGTTTCAGGACCAAAAGACAGCATACAGGGACAAAGGAGATCCATAGTCAAGTGATATATGGTGTGGATATGGCCAGTGTACTCTGGAGAAACAGGCTGGATGTGAACATCCTGCACTACTTGGTGTACTGATGGACAGTCGGCTCAATATGAGCCAGCATTGTGCCCAGGTGGCCAAGAAGGCCAATGGCATCCTGGATTGTATCAGGAATGGTGTGGTAAGCAGGACTAGGGAAGAAATCCTGCCCCAGCATTGGTGAGGTCTCACCTCGAGTACTGTGTTCAGTTTTGGGCACCTCAGTATGGAAGGGACATGGAGGTGCTGGAGCAAGTCCAAAGAAGGGCAACAAGGCTTGTGAAGGAGCCTTTAAAAAGTGATACTGAGGCAACATAATACAGCAAGTGAATAAATTGTGACTAATTGAAGGGAACCTACCAGGGAAATTTTGTTGTTTTTTAGTGTTAAACTAAAAACTAAATGCACATCTCTCTTTATGGAAGATTTTTACCTTTTGAAGTCATGGATGTCATATAAAACATCAGCTGAACATAATAACATAACAATAACATAATAATAACACCTAGCTGCTAGACCAGTACTCTGCAGATCTTGAAATGCTTTAAATGGAGTCCATGTAACTTACTCACTTTGAAAGATCAGAAAATCAGATCAGTATTTTTCATGTGGTCATTCATTCCAGAATTAGTGATCAGTCTGCTGGATTCCCATACTGTAGCTAATGGGTCAAGCTGAGCTGTCTTTGAGCAGTTGATAGAAGGAGCGTTTCAGCCATAATGTAATTGGTCTTAGCAAGAAGACTTTTCGATGGAAACAAGATTTCTCACAAGCATGATGCTGAAACTATTCTTCAGCTGAATGGATCAGATTGCTGTTTTTATTTATTTATTTGTTTGTTTGTTTATTCTTTTCCATTGTGGATGGCTTAAGGATCCTGGCCAGAAGCTCTGAGCATAATCGACCAGTTCTGAGGGCTGACATGACTGGACAAAGGCCCCCTGGTAGCAAACTAGGAGCAGTGTATTTCTGAGTGCAAAACCCATCTTGGAAGAACCTCTACACTGTGCAGAATAGAGAGTCCTGGAAAAGAAGTCAAGAAACCAAAGAACCAGATAAAAAAAAATATACTTTTTAGCACAGCTTTCCTTGATGCCATTTAACAGAAGAAACATTGATTTGGACTTGTTTATACAACTAACCAAAAAAACTCTTCAGAGAAAGCTTAGTGAATTCAGCATCAATACAGTGAAGTAAAAGCAACAGAAGAAACTTTCCAATAAAACTTTTCAATTTAACCTGGAGTATCTTCCATAATAATGTTCAGTGATTATAGCAAGAGACTGGGAGTTGAGAGGACAAATCTGAAATACTGCGTCTAAGTCCGGGGCCTCCAATACAAGAAAGACAGGGCACTGTTGGAGAGAGTCCAGAGGAGAGACATAAAGATGATCAGAGGGCTGGAGCACCTCCACTACAAGGACAGGCTGAGAGAGCTGGGCTTGTTTAGCCTGGTAAAGGGAAGGCTCCAGGGTAATCTCATTGCAGCCTTCCAGTATCTGAAGGCTCAGCATAACTAGTTCTGCACAACCAAAACAAAACAGATGATTTATGTTAACAACTTCTATGAATAATCTGCTCAGAATTTACCCTTGTTAATTGAATTAATAAAATTTGCTTGCCTAATTTGGTAAATGAAGAGAAAGGGAGAATTTTGGGTAAAGCTCTCTACCAGTTTAAGTGGGTTCACTGTGACTGGATTCGATAGAATGGGGTCTGTATGCGTTATGTGCAGTGTAACTTGTTATAGGCTCAAGAAGTATAAGACCAACAAGACCACTGTGATCAGTTATTCTGACCTCCTGCTTAACACAAGCTACAGGGCTTCCCTGGATCCTTGCAAACACCATTCTTTCTTTCCCATAGAATGGAAAACCATAAAGGTATACTTTACCCAGAGGAACTTCTGTTTATATTACTTAGAGTTCTATGAATAATTTCTGTTCATGCTGTAGGACATTAACTGAAATGGAGCTGTTCTATCTCAACTGGATCACAAATGAAACACCCTATAATATGCATAGAAATACTCGTATGGTATAAATAATATTTTTAATCAGTCATTGAAATAATAATATAAAGTTCATTTTATTAACATTTGAAAAATAAATGTATTCACCTCCCTCAATAGGACTTTAAAGGAGGAAGGTTTTACATTCCTATGAAAAAAATAAAGTAATAAATGTTTAGAGAAAGGAGTGATCTGACTGGTTAGAGATCACAAATCACTAATAATAATAAGCTTCCAATATCAGATGCCAAACAGCTGCAGAGCCTCTTAAACCTAAGTCCTCTTTCTTGGATCATATGGCAGGTTTGGAAAAGAGATGATTGCCAAACCTACCATGCAATCTAGGCAGGAATCTTTCTTTGAATAAATCACTGTCACTCTTGATAAAACCATACACAAGTATATTGGCATGACAGAATGCTGCAGATGGATCCGCATAATGAAGACAGAGTCCATTAAGAGAGAAAACACAAAGCCAGATCAAGTACTCTAGTAAACAACCCATTCAAAAGCAGAAGGTGGTAGGTGTAGGATTTATTGGATATAATTATAAATATTGCATGCTTTCCCATTACATGACAAGGAACTACGCAGTTTATTCCACTACAGCTTGCCACCTGGTGTAATAATGTATAAAATTCAAAAGGAATTACTTGGAAAAGTTATACGAATGTTCAAAAAAATATAGATGATTATGCCTGATTATGCCTGTGAGACTTTGCCTCTTTACATGGTGAATGTCATGGTGTCAGAATTTCAATTTATATATTTGAGAATTATGGAAAGGTTTAAACTCTCAATATGGAATATTCATCACCTGTAAGTGCCAAATATCCCAACTTTACAGATACTGGAAAAGCAGTTCATCTACCATTCTTTGTCAGCCCATCTAATTGACCCCATGCCCTACAAACTGTAAATATAAATCACTGCAATAATTGTTACTTTTCAGCACTTTGTTTTATGGAAACAAGGCAAATTTCAGAAAAGCACTGAGTCTCCAGGCTCCTAGAAACCCACAGAAGAGCTATACAACTTCAGATGAGCAGCATCTAAAGCTCCTGCTTCAGAAAGCATTTATGCTGTTGAGCACCTTTCTCTGCCTTAATCCATTCACACTTCATCAGATGTCAGAGCAGCAGACTAAAGTGTGTGACCTGCCAGTATCCAGGGAAAAACAGGACTTTAAACAAGCAAACAACTTTTATAATCTTTAGGATATTTTTTCCTCTTGCTTTACCAGAAAAAAGTTATGCATTACCTTGTGATGGGAAAACACGCAACATCTGACTTAGATAAGGGCGTTTGCTCTCTGATTTACTGCTGTTGCCCCAGTTTGCTAAATCCAGGTTCCTCCTGCCAAGCTCCATCCAGGATAATCCAGAATTCATACTTAATAAAGAGTAGTACTGCAGCAATATATATATATATATTTATAGAGAGACAGAAAAAAATTCTCCTTAGTGAAGGAAGATGAGTTTGCAGAGAAGACCCTGGCCTGAACTACTGCAAAGACAGTTCGTTTCTACAGCTCTGTAAAACTTAGCAACCCTCTGCAAAAAGCAGCTCGCATCTGAAAGTGGTGAGTGGTGGCTCCCAAGGCACCGACCACCGTCCTCAATTCTCTGGCCCTTTGTGCACAACAAGAGGGAAATGGAGATGAAATGCTGCAGAGGATCAGACTGATTCATCAAATCTGAGACACTTATTAGAATACTGAGTTGTATGACTGATAGAAAATGCATGAACAAGGTGGGAAGTGTCTGAAAAATCATCCCACCAATATAGGATTTATGCTTCCAAATGTAACTGTGAATCTATGGACATAGGACTTGGTTCAACACTGAATCTAGACCAGTATTTCATTCACAGCTGAAAAAATATAATTTCCTTCTCATTTGTCACTACTGACATCACATTGATTACAGTAAATGACTGGAAACAGGGCTCTCACTGCTTTTTTCTGTCTAGGATCAAATATAGCCCTGTAACATCACTGAGTGGGAGAAAGGGAGTCTGAAGCAAGTGGATACTTAATATGATCCAGATGGTCTCTTTCCAAGAGAATGCCCTCATGCTCAGTCTCTGACTCAATTGGCTGATTTGCCTGCATTTTACCTGAAGGGCTTACACAGGTTGGCTCTGTCTATCCCCTCCATCCTCCCATACAGATGTTCATATATAACCTACAAAAAACCTAGGGGCTGGGATACTGCTGCCATGGGCATCCTCATCCTCTCTGAGTGCTCAGATGACACTCATGTTGGAGAAAAGGCAAGGAATTGCCCCTTTTTGCCTGGAGCTCATTCTGTAGTCTGTGCACTGAGAGCAAGTTGGGCAGAAGAGAGTTTTATTTGTGACTTGTGAGGGATCGCTGAACCACTCATTTGCTTAGTATTGGGAAAACTGATGCAGCTCAGGGCTGAGAGCAAAGGAGAAGCACATGAAGCATTCTGGCATGTCCTTTGGTCCCTTACCAAACTCTTGATGTATCTCCATGCTGGATCTATCTCATATGTAAAAAATTATCACACTCTACGGTCCACTTATTATTATAAACAGTGTTACAATGTTTTCTTTGATAGCTTTTGTCCAGGCATATCTAGAAAACATATAATAATCCAAGGAATTCCACAAATTGTAGAACTTTGTTTCTACTTGGTTATGTCTGTCCTTCCTTCCCTCAATCCCCCCTTCCCCCTTTCCCTCCTCTCCCCCTTCTCCCCTTCTCCCCTTCCTCCCTTCTCCCTTCCTTCCTTCCTTCCTTCCTTCCTTCCTTCCTTCCTTCCTTCCTTCCTTCCTTCCTTCCTTCCTTCCTTCCTTCCTTCCTTCCTTCCTTCCTTCCTTCCTTCCTTCCTTCCTTCCTTCCTTCCTTCCTTCCTTCCTTCCTTCCTTCCTTCCTTCCTTCCTTCCTTCCTTCCTTCCTTCCTTCCTTCCTTCCTTCCTTCCTTCCTTCCTTCCTTCCTTCCTTCCTTCCTTCCCTTTTTTTTTTTTTTTTTCCATTTCCATTTTCTTTCCTTTTTTCTTTCTTTTCCTTTTTCTCTTTGTTTTTATTGTGGTTTTGTGTGTTTGTTTGTCTTAGGGGAGTATTTACATTGCAGCCATATATTTTGCTCAGATGAAAGCATTTTTCTGCATACCAATGCATGTGCCTAGCTGCATTGACATTGCTATTATTTTAATTATTAGTTTCACTGTAGAGCCCTAGTGATCAGAAAGTCACTTATGCCAGGATAAAGATGGCATCATCCCCCAAAGCACTTACATGAGTCAAATTTTGATTTTTTTATTTAATGTTTTCTTTATAAAACGGGCTTTAAAAGTTTCTAGTCATGTGTTACAACATGAAACACATCATCTTCTGTAAGCAATATTATAATACTTGGATAAGATGACGGAACTGCTACCATTGCCTCCATATTTTTTTTTTTTTTTTATCAGAGATCAAATTAAGTTTGATCTGAGTGAGGGTATGGTCAGAGGTGGAAAGCAAAAGACAGTAAAGGAGAGCTTGGAGAACCTAACTGAGGGGTCTGCCCTGACCATAGCATTGCCGGGAAGGTCTGGTGTCACTTTCTCACTCTCCTGCATGTTTTCCTGCATGATCCTGCATGAATGTTTAAGAGAAAGTGGTGCTCTTATGGCCCCTTTTATAGGATTCAGACGCTAATTCCTTTTTGCTATTCTGAATAAAACCTTGTTATAGGAAGAGTTTACAAGAGTAATATTAAGCAATATTGAAGCTGTCAGATGGACTTCTTTCACACATGCTTTCTGTTCTTATACCATTTTCTTCTAATGACTGAAGGTGAAGCAGAGCTTAGACTGGCTCTGGCATGGACCACAGTACCAGGGAACAATAACATTGCCTGATTTTACCCCATATTCTCAGTGCATGGACTTCTCCAAAATTTGGTGAGGAACATTTTTTGCAAGGATCAACCCTGTAAACAACATGGACATTATCATCAGCATCTCTACAGTAGCTGTCATTTTATAAAAATAAGACAACACCTGGCTTCCCAGACTATAACATTATGCCTTTCAAATAGCCTACCTAGATCATCCTCATCAAATGCTGTTATCTTCTTATTACTGTGCATTACGTATTTTGTAATGTCTGTGCACTGTAAATATTTGATTGTAAATCCAAATACCTGTAAAATTCACAGCTAAGAATTACCCACAGGTAGATTGAAACAAAGATGTTTCTTGTCGGACTTCTTCCAGAAAGTCAGAGTTAATATCTTGACATCCCTTGGCTTCTCTAGCATAATGGCTACAGACTCCTGTATGCCAGGAGTGTGGCTGGGACCTGTCACTCCCACCACTGTGAATTCAGGGAAATCTTACAACTCTTTGACTTTAATGATTGGACATTTCTCCAGACACTGCTATTGATTACACTAGACAGTTATGTGTATCCATTCTAATTATTTCCATCCCTTCCCACCCCTTCTCTGTTACCCCATTTGCAACCCTTTTCATATCTCCCTTTACTGTGTGCACTCGTCACCCCTGCCAGTCATTGGTATTTCACAACTTTCCTTCCACTTCCAGACACCCAGTGCTTTGATTCCTCTTCACATCCCTTCTGTTCTTCCCACTGCAGGATGTTCTGCTTCCACTGCTGAAAATGGGCACTCAGTTAACACTGTGCTATATCTCTTCCATTTACTCCAGAATAAATAACAAAATTTTCCCAGCAGGCAAATAACAACTGAAAATATCTTGCTTTATTCCCCTTAGACCTCCTAAGCAATAATTTTCCCTGTTTCCTAAGCCCATGGATCAGTGACAAATCGTCAGATGCTATAACTGGGTTATAACAGCAGAGATGTCAATGCTCTATCTGCCCAGAACTAGTGCCTGCTTCCTCACTTGGCTAAATAGTCTTGCCCTCAGCCTACCTCAGCATTTCTTGCACATAAAGATAACACTGGTGTCTATGCTTGCCAATATATTGCTGCAATAGAAACCAATGGGAAAAACATCAGGCCAACAACTCAAAGCAGCTGGATGCTCACTGCAAGGAATACAGCTCATTGCAACAGGACTTTCAGACGTATGAGCATGGGTTGGAAAGGACTTACCACCTTCAGACTCCTGAGACTGACAAGAGATTATGAGGATCACATTTTAAGGAGGAAATTGTTTGTGGTAGCAATGAGGGGGGAAAAAAAGTTGAATACTTTCTGAACTATGAGCAGGATTAAACAAAGTGGCTTTCAGAGGCATTTCCCTTATCAAAATGTCTTGCAGAATCTGAGGATGAGGAAATGATTGGAGAACTCTCAAGTTTTCAGAACATGTGAAAATACAGACCAGGAACTGGCAGATAACATCTTTCCACAAGTGGGGAATTGACAGAGAAAAACCTTGCAGTGACCCAGGAGGCGGTGGGAAAGGGCAGGAAGATTAATGTGATTCTGAGCAGACAAGCAGCCCTTATGGAAAACATGCTACATGGAGCTTCCCTCCCACTCTCCTTTCCTTGGCACTGTCCTGCAGACTCAAGCAGCTCCATCTCTGGATCCTCAGGCATCCAAGCAGTCATCAGACTGGAAAAAGAAAAACCACAGGGACCCAAAACACAGTTTCTTTTCACAGAAAAGGTCCACAGCAGTGCCCACCTCAGAACCCTCCAACCCAAACAAGACGTTATTGCTGTAACAGCATTGCTTCCAACTTTTCAGATTCCTGAAGGGTCATCCAACAGAAAACCCACAGTCACAAACAGCTGTAACCTGTAATGTTCGGGGCTGTGGGAGCTGTCTGTATTGCTCTGTCACTGATAAGTTCAGAACATAGTACTTGCTCCATTTTTCATTTTTTTTCTTTTTTTTTACTCCTTTTTTTTTTTTTTTTTTTTTTTTTTTTTTTTTTTTTACTTCATTACACTTACAGTATGTATCCGCCATTTTTTTCTGCATTTGTATCTTTGCACTTGTAGCTTTCAAAACAAAAGAAACGCTTTTACTCCACCACTATGATCTTAGTTGACCTTTAATAGTAAAAATGTATCCAGTAGACTTTCAGAAAATAACTTTTTAAAAGTCTTAAACCAAAATTCGTTAGAAGGCAGTTTGTGAACACTTTTTTTATTCCTAGCTAAAATTCTTTATGAAGCTAAATAAAACATTAGTAAAATTGACACCAGGCAGTAACGGCACAGGTCTCTGTACTTTAAATGTCTATTGAGCTAAACTGAGGTACTTATGTGAAATGTTTTCTGGAAAGTTTCAGAATTCTTAACAGAAATCACAAACACCGTGGAATTTAGAAATACTCCCCTCTCTGGAGTCACAACGCAGGACAACTCTCAGCAACTGCTATCTCCTAATTTGAAGGGAATTTCTCTTGGCTTTCCTGTTGCAAACTACAGTTCTGGAGCCCAAAGCAGATCAGTAGATCAAGTTTGCTCTGTGCAAAAGCTCTCCATCTACACTACATGCAGTTCGGGTTCATAACTTGGACAAGGTTTAGGAGGTACCTTGAACCAAACATAGCAACCAAATGGTTTGAAGTAGTAAAAATCCTTAATGATTGATTAGCTTTCTGATTTCCAGGAGTTAAATTTGCACTCAAAGAGCTGATCCAGTTTAGTGTTCTTTCAAATAAATTTAACTTGTACTTAAGAAAATCATGTAATCATACTCATTAAGGTTGGAAAAGACCATTAAGGTCTTCTAGCCCAACCATCAAGTCATCACCACGATGTCACTAAACCGTGTCCCTTAGTGCCACATCTACACATTTCTTGAACATCTCCAGGGGTGGTAACTCCATCACCTCTCTAGGCAGCCTATGCCAATGCCTCACCACTCTTTCTGAGATGAAATGTTTCCTAATATTCAACCTGAACGTCACCTGGCACAACTTACAGCCATTTCCCCTCATCCTATCACTGTAACCTGGGAGAAGAGACTGATACCCACCTTGCTACAACCTCCTTTCAGGGAGTGATAAGGTCTCCCCGGAGCTTCCACTTCTCCAGACTGAGTCACTACACATTTTGAGCTAATGTTTTTTAAAAGGCTCAAAACCGTGCTAATTCTTGAAATCAGAAGACCAGGCGGTGTCATCTTACCTGCTTCCTCTAAGTGTATGCTCCAGTGCCACCCTGAAATTTTCTAGGTAATTATGAGGGTAATTTATTACTGTTGTTGTTCTTACTGTTATTATTCAGTTAATGGATCATCAAGACAGATTGAATCTGTAGGAACTGAGGATAAAACATGACTAATTGGCAATGCCTATACCAGTAGACTGCTAAGGCCTGGACAGAGACCCACCACTGTCACCCAAACATACACAAATTGACTCTCTGACACCATTTTCAGGACCAGACACCTTCCTAAATAATGCTCAGGCACAATCCATGTAACATAGCTTCGTTATGGTGTCAAAACCTCGTAGTAGGAATGTGTCTTGCCATTCCATTTGGCCTCAGAGACAAATAATAGTCTTTGGCCCATTTAATTTCCTAGTCCAGATGTTGTTTCTCTGACTGTAGTGGACCTGGGACCTCACTTTCACTAAAAATAGAGAAATGAGCTGCTGCAGTCCTAGCACTGTGCATTAGATCATTATGAATCCTTCTGGAACTGCCTTATTAATCCGTTGTTATCCAGACGCTCTGCCGGCACCCTGTCACTGCCTCCCACCCCATCCTGCGGCACAACCCATCCCATCAGGTAACACTCAGTTCAAAGGCCCAGCAGGGCACTGTGCGAGGTGAGCTGTCGCCAGATGTGTGCTGTGAGAGAATGCCATATGAGCTGGGAAAGCCTGTGAGGAACGTGCCATAAATGTGAGGACAGACTATTTCCCATCAGATACAAAAAAATATACAGAGGAGCTAAGCTAAAAGGCTTTTGTTTTCAGTGTTCTGTTCTCAGAAGTTATAAAAGGAAGAAATACTGTTATGTATTGTACAATACTATATACTCTCTAATAGCAAAATAAAAATCATATTAGTCAAAGGATCTCACTCTAATCTGAGATTAGTCCCTGCTGATATTTAGGACCAATACTGAAGCTGATTTCAGTTATCTGAAGCTGTACACATCTTCTTTTTCTATTTGCCTACTGCAATTCAGCCTGTTCCTGAAGGGCCTTCCTAGCAATTAGACTGCAAATTAATTTTCTCTCGTGCTGAAATTGTCTCAAAATTGAGAAGATGATAAGTGTTCCAACATTAAGGTGTAGCTTGGGCTGCAGAGATATGTTTGACCATATGTTCAAATATGCTTCTGTCTCTACTCTCCTATCTTCTACTATCTTCTACTTACTTTTGGCCGTTCTTTCCATTCTTGCCTTTTTTTCCCTGTTTTATTCATGTTCACAATCCATTCTTGCTGTTTTCTTTTTTCCTTTTTCTTTTTCTTCTTTTTCTTTTTCTTTTTCTTTTTCTTTTTCTTTTTCTTTTTCTTTTTCTTTTTCTTTTTCTTTTTCTTCTTTTTCTTTTTCTTTTTCTTTTTCTTTTTCTTTTTCTTTTTCTTTTTCTTTTTCTTTTTCTTTTTCTTTTTCTTTTTCTTTTTCTTTTTCTTTTTCTTTTTCTTTTTCTTTTTTTTTCTTATTCTTTTTCTTCTTTTCCTTCCTTTTCTTTCCTTTCCTTTCCTTTCCTTTCCTTTCCTTTCCTTTCCTTTCCTTTCCTTTCCTTTCCTTTCCTTTCCTTTCCTTTCCTTTCCTTTCCTTTCCTTTCCTTTCCTTTCCTTTCCTTTCCTTTCCTTTCCTTTCCTTTCCTTTCCTTTCCTTTCCTTTCCTTTCCTTTCCTTTCCTTTCCTTTCCTTTCCTTTCCTTTCCTTTCCTTCCTTTTTCCTTTTCATTTTTCCCTTTCCTTCTTTTTCTTCTTTGTTCTGATTCTAGTTTTCAGTTCCTAACCCAGCAAGTCACTGTGCCACAGTTTAATGTATATTTAAGTCAGTGTGCACCAGAAGAGGTATCCCACTGTTTCGCTACATCCCAACCTTCTCCCTTTACCTATTCTCAACTGCAGTGGTCAGTTTTCCCATATACAAAAGTCTACAAATGCCACTAATGTTTAATGGACAAATCACCTTCATTTTTCAACATGGGACAAGAAGTGAGTTTTCATTAGTTTCAAAAATATTTGCTGTATTCAACCTAAATCACCTCACATTATTTAGTTTCAAGCTGACATCCACTGTTGGAAATTACAATGCTGCTTGTGACTGTTTGGCAAAATCATAAGGAAATCAGAATGATACTACCAGTTCTGAGCAAGCATCTGATTTTCTCTTTATAAGCAGAAGCTTGCACTTGTTTGATGGGGCTTCCATGCCACTGTTGTGTCTTCTGTCCTATTAAAAGACTACTGCATGTACTGGAACAAAGGCTACGTGCTGAGAGGAGCATATCTATCTTCATGATGTGTGCTTGGCTCACAGCCTGCAGCCACAGCACTGTAGCTGGAGATGGCTCACTAGGTTTGGTGGAATTGTTAAAGCTGACTGCCAAGTCCTCAACCAGCTGTTAAAAGTTGCCTCCAGCAAGTACTGCTCCTGGTGATTCCTGTCCTCTCTCATTATCTTCAGAGGGTTCTCCACCCTCTGCTGCACAACTTGTTTGTGCTTGCAGTGCTCTCATCACCTCTAAGACTTTTGTGACTGCAGCCACACAGCGTTTGTGACACCTTTAGCTTACAGACGAGTTTGAAGAAGGATGAAAGCAGATAAACTCCTTACCTAGGAAGTAGCAGGCTCTAGACACCCTAGAGAGAGGATTCTTAATGCTTTTTCTCTTCTAGGACAAAGGAAAATAGGGTAATAAAAACAGTGAGCTCAGGGAGGTATCTGCTGCAGCCTCACACACTGGGTTTATAGTCTGAATCTTGTTTTCTTTATGCTTCCAGATTTTTCTCAGTTACTCTTCGTCCTGTCACATACTCATAGTTTCTTCTGCTGTACACTCACTCCTTGTGCCTGCCCTTTAGAAAAGCTTCTCTATGATCCTGCACCTCATCAGTATAATAATTATTTCAGGCTTCACTGTTAAACATAGGGAATTAGTGTGAGGCAGAAAGAAGTAAAAGGAAGTTTTATTCTTGATTTGTATAAGCTTCTACTTATTTATTTATTTATTTATTTTCCTTGATGAGCCCCTGTGTTTTCCTCTTCTTTCATTCCCTTTGATATTCAGTGTTCACGTGAATGTGTGTAACTGTGTTTGTGATTTTCATCTCCTGGACTTTTAGTACTGTGAAGGATACAAATGTGGGAGATAAACTCTAAAGACATCATCGATGAAGCATTGAAGCCAGTTCCACATTTTAATCCTGCATAAATTATCCTGGAACTTATCCCACATTTATGATGTGTGAGAGAATAGAAAAATAATGGAATTACTCAGAAGTCTCAGATGATTATAAACATATGGTGAAGGACGGTATAAGAACAAAACATACTGAGGGAAATATCATCAGTAAATGAAAGGTTAATAATGGAAAAAGTAAGTTTGGAACCTCATATGTGGCCTATTATCAAACACTACTGACATGAAAGAATTTCTGCAGTACTTTTAAAAGTGGACAGCTAGTAGTTTAATGATCGTAACAAGAAAACTTTAAGGCATTGGAAAGGAAACTATATGATTATAAAAGAACTCATCACATATTTAAGCCTTCTATGAAAAATGGTAGTTTTGTGCCTGAGGTTCCGGACTGGGACTCAGATCTTGATTTATTTCCCAGTTCTGCTACAGATTTCCTCTGCGACCTTGGGCCAGTTACTTTGGGAGAAACATGTTAAAACTCCTAAACGACTTAGGAATCAGAGTCCTTTTTCCAAAAGGGGGTAGCAGCAGATTCACAAAGTGACAAGTGTGTGGAAATGCTGAGTGCAGCCAGGGCTATCCTCAAACTGAGTGGATGCTGACCCATCACTTTCTGAGTGTGAGGTGGTTTGTTGATTTTTTTTCTTCTGAGCACTGTCAGGCTATTGTAGCCCTAGGGAAATGGCTGTCTTCTGATTACCAGAGGAAAACGAGCAGGAGGTGGCATGGATGGGACCAACTACTGAATGACAGTGCACAGGTATTGCAGAACAGGCAGCCTTGGGAACTGTTGCCTCCCATGCTTTACAGCTTCTGCTCAGTTTTTATCACAGACACAGTTTTGGGACAGGCTCTTGTTTGATGCCTAGCTCTTGGGTGTCAAGCTATGCATGCAGAAGATGCTGTGGTCAGTAGGGTTACACAGAGGCTACTAGGTAGGAAACATGGACTCCTGGTTCTTAGTGTCCTGCTTGGTTCAAAAGAGAAAGAAGCAGGAACAACCATTTCACTCAAGGGCAAGTACTCTTGGCATGGAAAACCTTCCACATGGTTTGCTGACATTTACAGCCCTCAGCCTCAAAGATGAAACCTATATCCCTAGGCTCTGTAAAGTGGGAAGGAAGAGGGGCCCTGGTTTGCCTCCAGTCTGTGAAGCTGAACTGTAAAATAACAGAAGTTCATAATTGTTGCTTAGATGCTTCAGTATAAGGGCTAGGAATGAAGTTCGGTGCTTGTTTGTTTGCCAGTGCAGGAACTATCTTCCTAAGGAACATTACATAGCAACCAATGAAGTGTGTGAACTTGAAGCACTTCAGTGTTTTTGCCTCCAGATTTCGGACAGGTTTGACAAATGTACCCTCATTGCTCTTCCCAGCTTGTGAAGTTCAAATTGCAATAGCAGAATATTTTTTGTCTCCCTCATCCTGTATTAATTCATTCTGTACATAGTGTCACAACTCACACACAAAATAGAAGGAATGCACGAAATAATAAACCTGTAATGGTAGGAAGGGGAACCAAGGATGGATATTCACTCTTTCCATATGCTATTGTAATGATAAAAGGATCTTTAAAAAGAACGTTTTTTTTTCCTTTGCCTTAATATGTAATATGGTCATAACTCAGAATCTACTTTGGACAGGATTCACAAGCTGCTATGTCTGTGTAAAGTCAGTTGAAAGTAAATAACATACTTTCCGCTTCAGTATCTTGGATATCTGCATTTGCCATGGTTTGTTTCATTCTGCATGGAGGTTAAGGTATGTGGTAGATCACAAAGGTGAAGGATATTAAGTATCTGAGAATCAAAAAAGTCTTAGAAGAGAACCTCTTTTAAAAGCATGTGTTTTGTTTTCAGTGGTTTTGGCGCAAGCAAAGGGTCCATACAAAACACATGAAAAATATAAGTTAGAAGTGTACACTTTAAAATGGAGTATTTTGGGAACCAATGTTTACTGAATGGAAGACAGAAGTACAAAAGAATTCAGAAACATCAAGGTAAATGTGTTTTATATGTTCACCAAAGCATTTTCAACCTCTCTGTCTCCATCTACACCTTAGTGCCTTCTCAGTTAAGACAATGAAGGCTTTTCTCATGACAACTGAGCTTGATGCTCTGGAGGAAAACTGCTGTGAGACTGACTGCTTCAGCTTAGATTTCATCAAAGTAATTTGACTCTTCTGGGTGAGAGTAGGAACAGTTTCACATACACAAGCAACTAAAGTCTTGGTTAATAGGTTAGGTTCCACATTCAGTAAAGAAATAGAAAGTTTCTGTCACTGTGACCTGCTGTATCTGCTTTTATAATCAACGTGATCAAAGCAGTCCTTGTGTCATGGGACAGGATTCCCTTCTGGAATATTTCTACATGACTGGACACAGCTGTTACTGAAACATATTTTTAAGAGCTGCAGGAAATCTGTCTGTAACTGATGCTTTTCCTAACTTTTAAGTCTTGAAAGAATCTTTCTGTTTCCTCTAAGGAAATGTAGCTTTTCATGTTATGTATCTGGTTGTAGAGGGGATTCCTTTCAGTGTCAGGTCATTACTGATACTTCTTGCTTTGGTCAAAATATCCTTTTCTAAATCTGTGGGCTACTGTATTTGTCTGTGACAAACCGCTGTTGAATCATAAGCTTCTAGGTTGAGAGGGTCATTCTGATCATCTATTCTGATCTTGGATATAACGCACACCCCTATTTCAGTGATCCCTACAGAAACCTGCTGCTTCTGGTTGAGCCATGTGTCCTTCAGAGGGGCAGGTTTCCTGGGGATTGGGCTGCCACTGCTGGGACAACAAATGCACAACTTGGATGTGTTCCATCCTGATCTTATTTATTTATTACTGGAAGTGATGTCCTATTCATTTTCCACTTATTCTTTCTTTCTAAAAATTCATTCTGAATATTACCCAGCAATACCATAGGAAATGCAAGTATACTAAAATTACTGCTTCTATATCAGTATTTTACAGTGCAGCCGGAGGCTGGTGTTGTCTGGGCATCAATCAGTCTGTGGCAAGATATACTAGTGTTATTCCAGGGAATCAAGATGCAGTGAAATCACACTGACTGCAAAGAAGCACAGGTCCCCTGCATACGGACTCGCCATTCTTTTTCACAGCTCAGTGAAACTCCATTTCTTTCTTGTTTTTGGCAGTGCATTGCTATTCCCTCACTCCTGCAGTTAGGAGGGAAATGATGATCCTTCAAGACAGATCTCTGCAGAGTTTCGTTCCATGCTTCACTGAAGCGTAAAATACAGTGTACTTCAACTCTATTTCTGTGTTTCTTTCCATGCACATAGCTGCATACACTTCCTAGTGTGTAGTTCCATGTCTGTGGGAGCTTTGAACAAGGTTTTCCAGTCTAATGTGTTTTGTGCCCCCAAGTTGCACTCCAGAACCTATTTGCAGTGAGCAGGGTTCAGAGTTATTCTCCCCAGGAACCGTCTCACAGGCTGTATGCACTCCCATCAGTACATCACATGCATACTGTTTCCAGATCCTAAGCCCTTTCCTTGTGTATCTGCATACCCTCTACTACTGTTTCACTCTGCTTTTCCACCCCCTTTTGTTTTTCCCTGTGACAATGCACAGAAGAGGAACTATTGTTGCCAGTTTTATTTCCTTTAGACTTAATCATTCTAAATCCAAAATCTGAGGTGATAGATATGGTAAATTTGTTTTTAATTTGATCTGATGGATCATAATGTCTGAGGACTTTTCATCACTTCCTAGAAAGAAGTTCTTACTGCAGTTCTATTTTCTGTTTACGAGAGACATAAATCACATCTATTTTGGTCTCTAATTCTAAATCTCAATTTATTTGATTTGGGAGGATTTGGGAGTTTTTCTTTCTCTCAATTATAAACAGTCTAGTCTCTTCAAAGATGAATTTGTTTCATAGAATATGAAGTCCCACCACAAAAGAGTATGCCATAGGTTCTTTTTGTCTGTACTTGGGGGTATACAGAATTGATGGAATGATTAATCTGATCATGTTTTCAAGTGAAGTTTCAAACCCTCCTAGAAAGATCCATTTTTCTTTTAGAAACAAGCTATTGGCTTTAATTCAGATATAAGCAGATTATATAACTATGCTTATTAGATCAAATTTAGAGATTTTTTTTCCCCTCGGGTTAAAATAAAAATAATATATTCTTTATTTTTTTTTTTTTTTTTTTTTTTTTGCTTTTTTTATGTTTTGATTGTTTGTTCTGTTTTGTATTCCAGTTCTGCAACCGTGAAACAGACAGTACAGATTTCAGCTAGTGCGAGTCGAAATCAATTAGGTAAAAGAGAATGACAAATTTTACGTAGTGTTTTGCAGTCTTTTTAGAAATAGGTTGTCGGAATAGCTTTCAGAGCTAATTGTTCCTGAAAGAGGAATGGCTATTACTTACTGCCAGGGTCTTCTGATCTTCCTGTGATCCTGTATGAGTCTGTTTATTAATGTTTTCTTTAAAAATGGAGCCCTTCTGCCCTCTGGTTTTGATGTTCCCAGTGCTTAAAGAGTAGAGCAGTAATGACTGCAAAACAAATGAGATTATCTGTGGTTAATATTTTAATCCAGAGCTGTGGAATTCCCTGTGCTTGATTTGAGCTGTTGCACCATATGCTGACTGCAGACATTGCATCCCTGCTTTCAGAAATCTATCAAGTATATTTCTGAGACTTATTCTTTAATAGTGATTGTACATAGGCTGAGATGGAAAAACAGGGCTGTCCAGATCTCTGGGAAGAGATAATATTTTAAAAGAAAAATGTTGAGCAATTGTGTTTGTGAAGTAAATATAAATGAATGATTAAAGTGTTTTTTAGAAAAGAAAGTGGAGAGAAAAAGATTGTATACTTCGCTTTAGAACTTCCTTTAGAACTAAGAAGAGAAACTATGTGATGGTTTGGGTCACAACAGGATTACTTCCAGACATTGTTACCTGTGTTTCACATACTCTGTCCTACCTCTAAATTCTTCCAAACTAGGATGGCCAACTGAGCATTTAGGTAGTACAAGGACAGCATTTAGATGCCTAAGGACATGTGAACACCCAACCAACTGCTCAAGGTACTAAACTAATGGAGAGAAGACTCTAATGTGGGGAATTTATCAATATTCAGTCAACTCAGTGGCATTTATGCACTTAACTCTTTAATCATGATTAATCCACATTTTCCAATTAGATTTCATAACTCTGGGCCCTTCCCAGAATTCTGAGGTTTACAGTTAAGCCTTTGTCACAAAAAAAAAAAAAAAATACAACCAAATAGTTTAGCATAAAGGTACTTTGCCTCTGTTCAGATTTTAAATCCTCCAGAATGTAGCATGTTCCTGTTCAATTCCTGACTGTGATGGATGGATTTCAACTATTTGACTACTTTAAACAGCACTTCAGAAAAGAAAGCATTGTCAAATCCTATTGAAGCTAGAATTTTCATGAAGCACTGAGCTATTCTTACATGAATCCAAAGAATAAATATATGAATTCAAACACAGTGGTTTAGGTACTTAAATGTGAAAGAAAAAACTGAAATGCCCTATTTTCCAAATCATATTTCTTACAGGATCTGGAATAAACGTTGATGTTCTGTTCAGATGCAGACTGTAATCTCTGTGCACTCATCTTACATTGAGGTTATGCAAAGGAATACCCAACCTGTGGGTATTAACAGCTAACAGTTAGTCTCACAGATACTCAACCATGGCTGGTGTTGTCAGTTTTGCTTTCAGGCCTGAGCAACACACAGTTGTTATAGAATTGTGGAATCATAGAAAGGCTTAGGTTGGAAGGGACCTTAAAGATCATCCAGTTCCATCCCCCAGCTGTCCTTGGCATTTTCCTTTTCTGGCTTTAATAGTGAGTAAATGTTTTCTCCGAGCACATCCAAACTGATCACCTGGACTTGCATCCACAATCAATGGAAAGAAACTTGAGTCTCTAGAAGAGACATCCTGGGGCAGCCAGAGTAAGATTCACTCTCAGAAACCAAAACTTTTGTCCAATGACTAAAAATGGAGACAAGGGGAGTCAAAATTTTGGTAGGTATATTGACAGTAACTACAACTAGGTGACATTATTTCTTCTGCATTCCTGTGGGTGAAGTCTAGGAAATGAAAGGCTATAGAATCTGAGGGGGATCTTTGCAAGGTCTTGGGTTAAGGAGAGAGATCTGGGTTGTTCTCAACCTTCAGAAATTTAGAAAGATATGTAAAATTATACAGAGATCTTTACTATATGAAGAGAAGGATGACAGGATGAGACTATCTATAGGAAATGATAACAGAAAAATAAATGAGTATGCTTCACCCTGTTCTGTTCTTTTCCGTTTTGAAAGGAGTGGATGTCCTGTCAAACAGAGACTATCACATCAATCTCTTTTCCCATCAATTAAAATTAAGTAGATTTAGCTGTAATTGAACAGAAGAAGTGAATGATGAAAAACAGTTGGATTCAGCTAATCGGAAAACAAGATACACTGATTTGAACTAGGCAACTTACTGTCAACTGGAGATGACCCAGTCACACTGTATTAATGAGTTTGAAGTTGATGCACCAAAAATGGGCAAGTCCACAGGAATTAGCAGCATACTTTTATCTGCCTGATTCATGCATCTCTGAAATGATGTATATGATTTGTTCTTTCTGGAAGTACTAAAATGATTAGATTATGTTTTGTGTGTTCAACAAAAATAAATTCTGTCCTCTACCAATGAAAACTTACAGTTCAAAGTTTATCTTGTTTATTTATGAAGCCAGAGCAAGTATAAAAGTCTCATACATATGAACATTTTGAAAGTAGGAACAGTACTATAGCAGTACAGTAGATCCAGAGTTCACATGGACAGTAAAGAATGCAAGAATACAGGGTCTGCACCTCCTTAAGTCTTTGCAATGTGTCCCATATCTTCCTACTTTTTACACAGCTAATATATATTTTGAATTTATTCAGCAGGGATTTTGACTGCTAAAAGGGCTTTAAGCAATTTTCATTGGTAACACGTCCAGGGAAAATAATAGTGGAAGAGTGATTAATCTTGCGGGCTTTACATGCCCCCTGGTGGAAAAGCTCTTCACTGTAGCCATAAGGATTTCATACATAAATATCTCTTGTAAACAGATGTGTGGTTTATGAAATGTATCTGAGTTGCATTCTTATTTAAGGGCCTGCACTATTATCGATGTATATCCCATGAATAAGAACACACAAGATCCCAAGTTACAAATGAGCACCTGGACTCATTTAAGCGCTGCTAGCATGATGTACATTGCTTGTACGGTATAAATTGCTGGCCTACAATTTCTTGCAGGCAAATGATGCCAAGCTCTTAATATATATAAAATGAACTCTAGTAACTTAAGCAAAATAATCACAATTTTCCCCACAGTCTTTCCAGGATGTCAATCTGGAGGGTTTCGAAGGATACACAATACCTTGTTACAAACCATATAATGTTTTAAAAACTGTCCAACTGACAACCTTGGCTAACATTGCATCTTCTATCTAGATTACTTCAATATGTCATGTCCATATCACACCATTCTGTCCATGGTCCCAATGCCAAGGATTTTTGTCTTGTCCAACCTTTCCATCTGGAAGTAATGAGCTTAATATTCTGGCTCTACCCCCATAAAAGCTATGTCACAAAAAAGTAGCAGTCTTATGAACTGTTGTATACCCTGAAGACAAATTTGAGATCCATGCAGCCTCTCGAAGTTCTATTCAGATTCATTTAAAGACAAATTTTCCACTCTACTCCCTTAAGACCTACAGCATACCATAACACTGCAAGAGTGATTTGACAACCATTTATGCTTAAATCCTTTCCTAGATGTGTCAAAGGATTGTGACTAACAGGTAATGAAGAGCTAGGATGTTCCTTCAGGGCAAAACACAGTTGTTACAAGATTTGCTCTTAAGACGGTTCCTCTTTTCATTACAGCTCCCCTGAAAGCCTGTAATAAATGAATCAGAAGTTCTTCATTTTCAGATATTTTCTCATTTGGGTAAAGTGAATGGAACATCCCTTGGAGTTTATAACACATATTAACAGCGGGGCAGATATCGCCCATGAACTTGAGCTTTAGCTCTAACTAACTCCACATCCATTAGCACTGCCTAGTGGCTGTGAGCACCAACAGAGATAGCTTCAATGCTGCTGTGTGGACTAGAAAGACTTGTTCTGGGGAGAGTCTGCCTTAAATCTCCTTTCTTTCATCACTGAGTGAGAAGGGTGGGACATCTTTGAGCAGATGTTTTATAACTCATATATAATTGGCCATGAGTTTTCATTTTCTCATCAATTAGTGCAGTTTTTTTCCCCATTTTTTTTTCTAGTATTGTCAGTAGTTTGCAAAAAGTGAGCCAAAATGAGCCAGTACTCCTCACCCAACTCACCTGGGCTGCAAAAATATATTACAATAAGTTATTTTCTAATTTCTTCCATTTTTTTTAATTGCTCCTAAATTGAAATATTTAACGTTTAATTAAACTTTCTTCAACACCTCTCAAAAAAGAAATCAGTTTTAAGAACATGAGATGTGCAGGTCATCATCTGAGAATTGCTTCTGTGTTATATATATATGTTATATATATAGATAGTTTAATATATATATATATAAAGAATTGACAAAAACAGTCATTCTGACACCAAGATGATGTGCAGGGTCCTGTAAGAGTTGCTGAAGTTAAATTTTAGCAGATAGGAGAGAATATCCTGACATTGCCAAAACGTCCTGTTTTATAATTTTGGAACTGGGCACATAATATTTCCTTTCAAAATAGTTTTTCATGTTCTTATGATGTGTTTCATTTTGTGTTCTCAACACAATTAAAAACTCATCCAGAATCAGACATTTCTCTCTGAGACATTTCAGTTGATACGAGACTTTTTTCCTTAAACATTCTCTTCCAGATCATTTCAGAATTCTGGAAGTCGTGCATAACTGGCCTGTAACCAAATCTGAAAATCCTCAAAAAAATTATTTTCTGAATAGATATGATTTGTTGTTGATATCCCACCAAGAGTGTGTCAGCCATAAACACCTCTAATAGCTGAAAAGAGATTCACTGTTCCTCAGAAAGGACTCTGTTTCCACGAGTGAAAGAATATCCTGTACCAAAACACTTCAAACAGACAGTGGGCAGAAATTATTAGTGTTTTTATGTAATTTTAAGAATTTTAAGTGTTTAGAGGACATGAAATGAAATATTATCATCTCTGGAAATGCAGCTGTGTTAGTTTATAACATTAAAATTGCTGCCTGATTGAAGTTCATGGTTGTATTCAGTTCAGTCTGTGAAGAACATGTTCAGTGGTATCAGGTTTGATGTTTACTTATTAGCCTCAGCCCATGTATCAGCATCTTGAAATACAGATTTGATATAAGGAGCCAGATACCTCAGCCTATTGAGTTCATTTTGTGCTGCTTTATAGCTCACATCACAGTAGAGGAAACTGATGCTTACCATATGGAGGTTCCTCCTGGATATTTCTTCTAAAAAGATAGGCTGACTGTTGTAAAGCCAACAGAGGTGTCTTCACTATCTCTGGCATCTTTGCTGCATTGCCTGGCATGAGTGAAAAGGCTATATTTACAGAGAAGAAAGAGAACAGGGAGAGAAAAGCATCCTCCTTGCCCAGTCATCCTAGGGCCTATGAGTTCAACTCACTGGCAATATTTTAAAGCATTTCCTAGCTGTTCCATTAAAATGCTAGTTGAGCCAGCCACACTTTCTTAGCCACTGTGTTCCTTGCTTTGCTCAATAGTAAGTTGAAATTGAGCCCAAAATTGAGCTCTAGGCCTTAGATGCCTGTTATAGCTGCTCTTCCATTTACCACTTTCCTCCTGGGTGTGAGTAGACAGATTATTGACACTGATCCTAAAACATCACCTGGTCTGCCACTGCTCAGTGATGCTCCAGGAAGCTCTTTGCCCTCTGGCAGGCTGAGCTTAGTGAAGAAGGCTCAGATTGCTATGCTAAGTCCCAGTGTATATGTAACTCCTTGCCTTTCACAGTTATTTAAGGTTTCACTTACTTAAATCACTCCAAAATCTACCACAGAAGCAAAACCCGAGACATTTAACAATCAGACAGTCCTTGCTTGCCACCCCCCAACACCCTTCACTGTAGACATACTCCTGTGCAAGCTAACAGTGTTTTTAAAAAAGCAAATCTCAGCTTTTATGCCATAAAGATCTGGTCATGGTTGAGACTCAGTCATAGAAGAACAAAATCACAGTTTTTATGAAAGTGTTCACAGTGTTAGTTTAAAGAATTAAGGTAGACATGTTTGAGAAGAATATGGAGATAGATAGCATGGCATCACTGCTCTTTGTGAAGTGCACTAGCATCAGCTCTGAATTCCGTGCTACACTGTCCTGTTTCCTTTGGCCTTCCTACTTGTATGCCTATCTTTGCTGAAGCTCAGTTTTCACAATGTTCACAGTCAGCATTTTCATACCAGAGTGAATTAAGTGACCCAGAGCACAAATGTGCCCAGGATTAAAATGATTTATTTTAATTATAACCATTCTGAAGAGGTCTTGAGAGTAAGGATGAGTATTACACCAAATTGCTTGAAGTGCAAGCAGCTACTTTTGAATTTTCTCCTGATATCCAACTATTTGTCCACAGGTCATATAAATTCATATTGCCTAACAGGTTACTTCTACGCACTACTGTTGAAATCCATATACAACTGCTTTTCAAGTTTCATCTAATTTTTCAAGACTGTCTTTCAGAGGAAATGGAACCTAATGTGATTTAACTGCTGGGGGAGGAGGAGGGGGGTTAAATTCAGTCAATTTATGTTCATTATAAACAAATCCAAATTCCAAGCTTGTATGGTATGACTAACATATGTCACATACTCCAGCATGTCTGGTGTACCCTTTAACATTTTAACAGTCCATCAGACATTAATGTGACTTAAACATCAAAAACAGGTTCATTTTGCCATTAATATCCTGAAACAAGAACATCTAATATACACATCCTGAGATTTAATCTGTAAACATAACCAAAAATGTCTGGATGAAGGGGGCTTGTTTATATTCCAGTAGTGCTACTTCCATGAAGCATGTGTCTGCTATCTTTAGTATGCAACTCTCGCATCTTACCATTGAGAGAGCGCTAATGTCTTTGATACTGTTAGGGAGACTTATAAGTCTTCTGCTGACATAACAGTCCCTTTGTAGATCCCCTAAAGTTAAAGCTACTGATAAACATAACTTGTCTTATTAAGAGGGGAAGAATTTTAAAACCACTTCAAACATCCTTGAGATTTCCCTATTCATTATTCCATAGTGTGAAAGCAGGTTCTGAAGCAAGTTGGAATTAAGAGGACACACTTATTTTTTACTGATGTAATGACTTGTTTAATAAACAAGAAAGGAAAAGGAAAGAATTGGAAAAGTGTGCTGAAGTGCAAACTGAGAATAGCTGGGAATAAGTTAATAAAATGCAAATGAACTTTCAGTGCGGTCAAATCCCTTTGTTTATTTTTCTACTATTATTCAAATACTTGGTTCTTGCATTGATGAACGCTCAAGGGGGAACATTTCATAGGAATTAGTGTGGGGCAAAGCATATGTGTACTAATAATTGCCAAACACACTATACCTATCAACTCCATTAGGAGTGAGTGAAGCCACTACAGTCAGGAAAATGACGAGAGAAAAAAAAGAAGAAGGAAAAAAAGAATGCTCATACCCTTTGATATCTGCAAGACTGCTTAATCCAGTTCTTACGTATATAAAACCACAGTGTAATTGCTATGAGGTGAACTGCATTAGTAACTACGGCCTTGGAAAACCAGCCAGATACATCCAAGGACTGAAGTACAGATGGCATGTCACATGAAGGCATGTCTTATATCAAACATTGTATTGGTAGAATTTGTCAACAGCATGAATTTTTTTAATAATACTGCAGATTCATCTGAATTTCTTACAATAATGCATGTGTTTCCATCGATTTTTTGTCAGGATGTTTTTGCAAGCTGAGACTGGAATTTCACATAAAAACCAAGGAGGGAGAATCCCTTCTCAAAATAGCTAATGGCAGAAGGAACTCCTCTGGCTTGGAAAAGCAAGAGTAAGGACTTCAGTATGGTCTCCTAAGGAATCTTATTTAATTATGCAAAACAGGGCCAGAGCAAACCTGAACATGGAACAGATGATTATCAGCACAGTTAAATTTTTCACATGGTCCCAGTCAGTGGTTTGGTTGGGACTTACAACCATTCTCCCAGAAATGTTCCACCAGAGCTGAGGGGATGGTTTGAGCCAGTATGGATGCAGTCAGCATGTTTTGGGGGGTAAAAGCAATTAATTGTGTCAACACAAGTCATACCAGCTGGCCTCAGGGCTGAAAGCAGTCCCTGGGTTATTTCATTTACTACTACAGCTGCAATACAGTAGTCCCTGTGAGCATATAGAGAAGTTATAAGATACTCAAGAAAAAGAATCATTCACATGCATTTTTGCTGCAATTTTTTTCTGGAATGGTCTCAGCAATGTCTGAGTATAGACTGAAAATGATTTCTGAAACCATGTCTTTTTTTGCAAAATAAAATTCTTGTTTTCAGGCCAACTATAGTACCAATTTGACAAAATTGACATAGAAACTTATCAGAATTCATTGAAACCCCAAGCGTGGGTGCAGTTACGCAGATAAAATAATCGTCTATATATATTTCTCTTTTTGCAGTGCCTTGACGTTAGAGTTTCACATTTCTCACTCAAATTCTGTGCCAGTTTTTGTTCACGTCCTTCTCTCTCAAGAAAAGTAGCATGAAAAAAGAAATACACACAAAAAAGCTGAGAGGGAGTAAGATATGGATGGACAAAGGCAGATTCTAAATGCACATGCACAACATTCAAGACGTATATGTGCACTAATTGTTTGGATAAGACTCTACTGACTGCTAAAATTTGGTGCATAAGCAACATACTAATAAGACTGAAAAATATTTTAGGGACATCACTATACTCATCTACCTCATGAGAACTGCGTGCAAAGCTTTGAAACATATGCATTCATCTTCATAATTGTATGCATCTGAGTCTGACACCTGAAGACACCAGTTTTCCAGCCCCAGGTGGATCTGCTTTTCTAGAAGAGCAGTTAAGAGAAAGGTCATGCATACACTTCTCTACATTTTAAACTCCTTGAAGTGAGATGGGTTTTCTCATATCACAACATGTTTCTAGATTAGAAGTTACATCTGCAGTAAAGTTCTGTGGATGCTCTCATCGAGCTTTTCAATCTGTGCATAGGTATATTTCCTTTTTAAAGGTTAGGTGCTGACGAATGAGAAATAGTGTTGGAGGATGCAAGGGAGTAGGCTGTAGAAGAAATATTACAAAGATGCAGATGCATATTTAGCTGAGATAACCTGATGTTCTTACCTGGGAACAATGCTGCAATTTGATGTAAGCCACTGAACACACATGAGTTTCTGGAACAGTAAAGTTTGCCTTCATTTAAATATAGGCTTTGAGAACCTTCCTGCATCCAGTCCTTTATATTATGAACATTTAACCTTAAGCTTATTGTTTCTCTCACCCCAACTCTTCTACATGCACATAAAGATGTGTTTATTTCCCAACTTCATTTGCAGAGCTATGCAACTGCTGCATATTTTATGTGGAATAGATGGACTTTGCTTTAAGTTTCATGTTCTGGACATACATTACTGTTTTAGCTTCCAAAGAGCATTTAATTCTCTTCTTGCTGTCTCATGCTTTCAAAGCAAATTGCACAACATCTGAGAAGTTGACATATATTCATTGGACACTTGGATTTAAAAATGCACAGAGTCACATATACTTCCAATAGGCTAGTATTTCTTTCACTCTTATTGAGAACCATAACATTTAGTGACCATGACTTTGTGTTAACATCTAATTTCTAAGCAAATGTCTGAGCAGAAATCAGGTCCTCCACAGGGATTGACTACTGAGAGCTATCTTTCTTTCCTTTCATTTTAGGTTATATGTATTCTGCCTTACAGCCAAAATGAAACCTAATTTTTCTCCTTTGACCACATCTCAATGTGGATAATACGAAGCACTAAGAGCTTTCCATTACTGCGGTATATGCTGTTAATTGTTAGCATATTCTGCCACATCATTTTTCACAGTATTGGAACTTTTTTACTATACCACAACTTAACAAATATTAACAGGACCAGACATGTCTTGGAAGATGGTACCACTAGTATTTCCTTCCTCCTCTGGTTCCCACTGAGCAGATGTAAATCACTTTGGGACTGCATTTCAGTTCAGAACCTGTTTCAGTTTTGCTCAAAACTAATTGGAGGTCATGGGGAGTTTTCTTTCCTTCTTTCTTGAAAACAAAAGTCTTTGAGATTTTGTTACCAAGAATCTCTCCTCCACAGAATCCACTTAGGCAGATATGTTGCAGAAAATCCATGAAAAAACACAGCCCCCATTTTTTATTAAGAAACTAGACTTGTAACTAGCAAATGCATAGCCTCCCAGGACCCTGATCGCAAGCCCTGCTCTTGTTCCCTTTGGCAGTTTTTCTTTTAAGCTGTTTTAAGGACCTTGGCTGTCTAGGGCAATGCATACTACACTAAGCCTTGCATGGTAGGGCATGCTCCTCAGTAGGGCCCTTGAGTACACCTAAGATTCAAACAAATGATTAATAAAGAGCAGATCCCAGGCTGCAAATTGCATTTCATTCACACATTTCAGATCTTGCTTCTACAAAAGAAGCTTGTCTACATTCATTTAGTGCAAAATGAGGGATGGACTCAGGTTTCATGAGTTTAAAACTGGAGTTTTCTTCCTCCACTGGGGAATCTAAGCTTTCTTTTGAACAGAAATTTTGATTAAATAAAAAATACATTGGTTCTTTCACAGCCTGCTTGGCTGGCAGCCAGGAGCTCCTCTCTGTAATTCTGGTTTATTCTACTTATTCTTTGCAGGTGGTTTCTTAACATTTATGTTGCCCTGGGCAAGTGACTGAATGTAAGTCTATTCTCTTGAACAAAAAATGAGAGCAGTACTACTTGTGACATCTTCTGACAAGCAGCGTTGGGCTGCCTAGCATCTGAACCCCTGCATATCTTTTACATAATCCAAAGTAAATAAATATTTGCCTGCATGATATGACTGGAAATTGGACTTTCATTCTATTTCATATATCACTCAGAATGCAAGTTAAAATGCATTTCTGAATTCAGAGACAAGACTGGGAAAAACAAAAGAACACAAAGATTCCTCATGGATCCAATACAAACCCTGCTCCCTCAAGGGAAATAGATTATTTTATAGTATTCCTCTAAAAAAAAAAAAAAAAAAAAAAAAAAAAAAAAAAAAAAAAAGTTTTTACAGAAGACCACTGCAAAAATAAGGGAAAGGAAACTGGAGATTCCTATATATATTTTTTGTTTTAATATATGTAGAAATGTATTACATAATGGTTTTTCATCCCTTGCAAAACATACACAATAACTACAGTAATCCTAAGTCACTTTTCCTCTCCCTGTGTTTAAAACCCAAATTCATTCCCTTGTGTGTATTCAAAGCCTTGGAAGATTACCTTATTTTGAACAAGGCAATACCCTCTGCCAGTGCCATGATTTTATCACTGCTAATAAGAATGAGTGGGATATTAACAACAGTATGATAACAATGTGGGGTTGCATCGCTGTAATGTTAGTGTATGTAGCTACTACTGAGGTGTTTGGATGTAGAAACTAATAGTTTTCTAGGAGCTACAGTTTGTGGGGGGTTTTCAGACACTTGTAAATAAAGGTTGTTTTTTTCTTGGACCTAGTGTCAGTTTCCAATGTAATCTTATCCAGTGTTGTGCAATCTCATCCAAAAATGAAGGCTGAATTCTTTCAACAACATTTCTAAATTGCATTGTACAACATATTTTTGTCATGCGTTTTCAAAAGTGCTGCTTGATGGGCATATTTAGGCAGAAATGAAATCATCACACAGATCTGTCCAGAAAAAAAAAGAATTCTATTTCAGGAAAGTAATTTCAAGGTTTTCCCATTAATTTAGCTCTCACATAGAAGAAATATAGGGCAAGTAATTATGTCTGTATGTAAAAGTACATATTGTTTTTCAAATAGAAACAGCCCACCAGAACTATCAGTAGTACTACAGTTCAAATATTTAGAACTAAGGGTAGGCTGCATTTTAATTCCTCTCCTGAGTGGAGTCACTGGCTTTTGTGGTACAGGTCTCACACATCTCATATGTTGTTTGAACACACAATTCATCCTTAACTTGGAAGAGCTTGTCTATGAAAATCACTTAGAAATACATATCTTCATTCAAATATTTCTGATTCTAATCTTTGACAAATCACAATTTGAAATATAAATATTCAGCTTAATTCCTTGCTTTTCGAGACTACGTAAAGAATCATACATAATAATATTTTTGAAAGAAATTCCACCGAGTTAGAATTTTGGAAGCTGGGGTGAATATTCAGCTTATTTTCATGTTGTAGTCATTTGCAACACACAGGGACTGTTAATGTAGCAAATTTCACCAGCACTTTTGAGTGCATATAGTAGAGGGACAATACATAACACTTCCACTTCTCATCTGTATAGAAGAGAATCTAACCTTTAAAAAGTTTAATACCTGCTTACATGTTCATCTGCCATAAAATCCTTTAGCTCCATCATACCTATCATACTTTTCAGGATCGGCAAGACTTTGCCTCTGATGATGTTTACATGGGAATGGTCTCAAGACTATTCCACCTCAGGCATTTTTTTTGCACAGAAAAAGAACAAGGACTTTATGGACTTATGGACTGAGGCAGAAGTGGAGCACATAGGTCCCACAATTCACGAAGACACCAAAGACTTGCATTGCCAGGAAAACTCAAATGAGTGGCAACCTGAGTACTTCTTCCAAAAAAGCTGGGCTGGCATGAAGTACACAGCAAGCTGACAAATGTAGGTACATTCTTTCGGAGCACTGCAAACTCAGCAGAAAGGGCTTGAGTTGTTCTGTTTGAGAATGACATTGCAACATGAGTGCAGGAACACAGGCAGTTTTACTGCTAATGATCCCAGTGTAAAAGCAAAGAAACGTGAAATGGGCTTATTTGGTATCACTCCAATGAGAAAACAGAAATACCAGAATTTGCCAAGTGGGAAGGATGAAGTCAGCAGAGAGCATTTTGTTTCTAACTTTAGAAGATCCTGCAAACAATGGAAGGAGAGAAGAGGACTGGCTTTTATTTTTAAAGGAAAAATGCATTAGCATACAGTTTACACTATTTGCAATATTTACACTTAACATACACCAGCTTTATTTTATTTGTTTTTACATGTTTGCTCAATTTCAGATGGGGTAAGTGAGCCCTTAAAAATATATCCTCTAGGTTCATGACATACATCAGAGTTGTATAAATCTCCTAGTAGACTTAAACAAAAAGGAACCTAAAAAAGATGTTCCTTATTTTGCTGTAGTTCTGACCGTGATTAATGGAAGCCTCTGATGATGACTGTAACTCAGTATATTTCTTGGCACTGTCACTGTGTTTTCCTTTCTTCTCAGCTGGGTCAAGTCACAGTGACTATAAAAAGGAGAAGCACAAGGCTTTTCTTGACAGTTCAGTAATATAAAAGGGCTTGCTGCTGTACAGGGTGTTGTTTTGTACATGAGTGTGGGTGTTTGTGAGGACATGATAGAGATTAGAACAAGATAAATAATAAAGAGAGAAAAGATTCAGATGAACATTTGCAAAAGTAACTCTGCTCCATTTCTGTGATGGCAACCACCTCTGTGAATGGCTCTTTGCACCAGTACATTAATAAAAGAGCTCTCCTATTTTGCTATTTTACTTTTCAGGTTAACAATCACCCAGCTTCTATTTAGGCTGCAGTCATCAGGGTGCCTACTGTTCACATGATGTCACCCATGCTGAGCAGAGTTGAGGTAGCGTAACTGCCATGATCATTCAAGCTTGACAAATCCTACAAATTTTCTACTGTTTTGAGATATCAGACCCTGACTTCTCTCTTGCAATCTCCCAAGACCCAGGTGAGACCCTAGTACAATGCAATAGAGAAGCAATGAAGACTTTGGTATGAAAGCTACAGATGAGAGGTGTTACATGCATACAGACTTTCAAGGAAGCAATAATTTGCATAGTCTTTTAAAACGTTATTAGAAATGTTCTGGCTGAATACCAACTAATTCACTTGAGAATTTTTCAGAAAACTTTTTTAACACCCTGTACTTTTTTCCTCTTTGGGGCTTTAGCTTTGCTGCAGGAGATATTACGCGCACAGTGTGGCCTAAGTCTCATCTTCAGGCCCTATAGAATTTCAGAAAGAATTAAGCTGCAAAGAAAACTGCCTTTACAGATTTATTCCCGCTTTTGTGAGAATAAGTGATTGGACTAAGATGTGGCTCATCCCTTCACTGTAGCATCATGGATCTGGGAAATTTCAGGAAGTCCTAACTCACTCATCTGTTGTCTTCCTGGACCATAAAGCTCTTAGTTATCTTTGTATTTCACGGAACAAGGAAAAGATTGGGAGCCTGCACCTCTAATGCTACTTTGTAGTATTGCAGCTTAGCTAAATTTGAATTTTTTTGGATATGTGACATCTTGCTATCATTCTATGCCTTCAAACACATTTAGGTTTCACATTCTTTTTCAAGTCAGAAAGTGTGCTCTGACCTGGATACCAACTGGCATGTCTGGGACATTCTATATGGTAATTCTTGTAGCCTCCAAAATAAGGTTACAGCTACACTGACTGTTAGTGATGGTCCCTCAAGTTGACTTCAGGAACTATGCAGGATAGTTCTTGCCAACCTGTCTAAATTAGACTGTTCTAAGTGTTAAGCAAGTTACATGATCCAAAAACCCCACCTGGCCCATCACTTCATACTTACAGTCATCTCTATAGCCATAGTCTTTGACTCTTACTTGGATGCTCTTTTATTTTTCTCTTAAATAAAAAAATAGTGATCAATTTGCTAGCTATACATTGGGTTGCATGAAAAGAGAGATGTGGGAGATATTAGTAAACCAAAAAGTCACTGCCACAGTCCAAATCTAAGCTCATTAGGAAACTTCATATAGCAATTACCACCATGAATACACAGCTTCCTTCTCACATCCAGTTCTTTCACATTAAAAAGGATGGTGATGATCTGAACCCTTTGCCTTAGCCACTTCGAGTATAGGTAGCCCACTTATCATTGTCATTGCAACAAGATTTATTTCACAAATATCTGATAAACCCTTATGTAAACAGATATTGTTAAAGTAAGTGAAGGTGCCTTGTAATGGAGACTACAAAGTTTGTCAAGGCACTGGAGCAAGAGGTCAACTGTAAGCCATTGTCAACTTTGTGTGTGTTCAAAATTTATGCCCATTCTTGAGTGCCTCATTAAACTAATGCCATTTTTTATTTCACTGTCAATGACATTTTTTGTGTGTGTGTGTTTTTTTTTTTTGTGTGTGTGTGTTTTTTTGTTAAAAATATTGTTAAAAAGTGTATATCTCTCTCTCTCGTTATATATATATATCTCTGTATGTATACATAGTGTTCCGGTATGACCCAGTTCTGTTACTTGTTCAGCTGATCCCCTATAATGCATATTTATCCTACCTGATATCAAAGAACTGGTAAGTAAAGTCTCATTCCACAGGGACTATCGGCGATGTCCTATGTTTTCTAAATACAGAGATCCTTAGTTTAGTTTCAGGAGGGGATGTATTTTAGTATACATTTTATGCAGTAAAAGCTGATGATTTTTGTAAGCGTTCAATTTTATAATTACAAGAAAGTCTGCCGTCATCCTTTTAGATTTTATTTTAAAAGATTCCTCCAAGTCTTTTCTTGTGACAAACCAACGGCTTGAAAAAAGTCTCCTTTTTAAACAGAACATGATAAACAAATGGCTGTTTTTAAATTTAGACAGCCTTGGGGTAGATGTGAGAATAAACTGTGAATTAAGCATCCCCTGACAGATGGAAGTTTGTAAAGTGAGAAAAACCAGACTGACCTTTAGTGCAGTGCTGACAAGTGAAGGATTACACCATCTCTGGTATTAGGAGCCACATGTTATGTGTACCTCATCAGAGGGGCATATGTACACAGGAAACCCACTGTTCCCTGCCATTTATTAATAGTAATACTTGCTGCAGTCAAAATATTTGGTACGTTTAGTGCTTTGAAGGATTAAGAAGCCATTCCCATTAATACTGAACACAGGAAATTACTACCTCTCAGAACAACACCAGGTATTGCAGATGCCAGGTTTTTCTGAGCGCTGTGGTAGTGGATTAAGCCTGGCTGGTGGCTCTGGCTATACACCTGTGTGTGAGGGTGCAGAAGGACTTGGGGCTCCCTATGATGGCACCAGGAGCCTTGGGGGCTCCTGTGTGAGTCAGAATAGCAACTGGCAGCCAGGGGCTGTCCCAGCCAGGAGAAGGGAATGGGGTTAGTCCCAGCTCTGGGCACCAAGCACCTCCACGGAGCCAGGTTGGGACATGGCCTGTGTGGGGGTCAGGTTCAGCTGAGCCTGTGCAACAGGGCTGCAGAGAGCTGGAGAATGGTCCCGTTGCGGCCCCCATGGGTAGAAGCTGACAGTCCTGGGCTGACATGAAAGCCCTGTCTTGGGACAATGTGTGAAACTGTATAAATACTGACATTTAACAGTGCTGGGAATATAGGCATGATGGGGCCCTCTGTAAACAAACATGTATGCAGCCATGAGAGCATGCATTTGAAGTCTCGCACATGCAGCACCGCCTGTGCCTCCCTTCAGCCTGATGGGTCAGGTCCTCACAGGCTACTGCAGCTCTCATTTCTGAGAAACTAATCTCCTCTTTGAAGGTACTCATTTTTCTAAAGGAATCGAAGGTTTCTACTGCAAACCCAGTAACTTCCTCTTGGAGACACAAGAAAATAAATTAAAAAACTGGCATTGTTAAATCTGATTCTGCTTACATGTCAAGTACACTTTGGTTCTTAGTCCTGGGAAGAATTGTTGAATAACTTGATTTACATTAAAAAGCATTTTTAATATAGTATTAGAGAGAAAACATCTGAAAGGTCAGCAGCAAAATCTGCAAAGCCATTAATAAGATGAAAAATAATCCCTTCAAGAGATTCCTTCTCATTTTAGCAGTACTTTTTCTCATCAAACTCTTTTTTTCCTTCAAACTTCTCCCTCCCTTGCTCTACTTATGCTGAATATCCTTCCACATTTCCAGTCCCATTTTATATGCAAAGACTTTTAATGTATCTTTTCATCTAAGAACACTTGAGCGTTGCAGCCCCAGGAGGCTGACAAGTAAGATTAGCAGAGATGTTCTACTGCTATGGCTATGATAAATTCCATTCTCATTTTAGAAATGTCCCTCCTATCCAGGCACTTATGGGAGTGGTGTCATAAAGTTCATTTATCCTGTTAATCTGGGAGGGGATATTCTGTCAACTAGAATGCAACAAGGATCGTCCATCTCAATCTTCTTCCTCATAAGAAATATTTTTTGCTACCACAGTTCAGTGTTACCAGTGCAATTCACTCAACTACTCATGCACAGCCTTCTCATTGAGCTTCAGCAGTGTTTCATCACCTTCTGTAATGTGAAATTACTTACCCTGAAAAGTGTATGGTGTTGCTGCACCATAAGTGCATAAGTCTTTGGATTGTCACCAAGTGATTTGGAGTGATTGTGTCACAACTGTAACTCTCTTACTGCTATCAGAAACTGCCAAGATGTGAGCGGGCAGTTTCCCCAAGAGGACTAAAGACATTAAAAAATACTTGAGGTAATCAATGCTCAGTGTCTCCTGTGAAGCAACCCCACTAAAATACAGACAAACACATTTGGTTTCAGGCAGGATTCAGTCTGAGACACGTAAATTCTTTACTGAGATATAGTTTCATTTGTAGACCCTTATGGATCATATCAGTCCTAATGTCATTTGAGATATTTTAGGAAACTCACGAACTTTTAAAGGAAGTGTCTACTTGTATGTGTATGCAGACAGATGAATAAGTTGGGTTTTCCTGAGCCAGTAGTCAATACAGATAAATGTAATACAGTCAGAGGAGCTAAATGAGCAACTTGTCTGACCAACCTCAGAGGACTGGAGTAATTTCATTTCTGTTGGTTGCCTAGTGGCATTAAAATAACTCCATGAAACTAAGAAATTACCACAAAGTAAACTACATGTTACTAATGACTTTCTGACACAGTGTATTGAGACCTGGGACAGGTACTAGGGACTCTAGAATGATCCAGCATGTTTCTGCTTACATAATTGAATCACATCTTTCATATCTGTATCAGGTTGAAAGGAATATTTCTCTAGTTGTATTGACAGTGTTGACTAGATACCCACTGAATATAAAGTTTACGCTTTGAGGTATCCCAAACTATGCAATCAGTTCTGCCCCTACTGCTTCTTCTTCAGCCAGCCTTAGATTTGTCCCTGAAATCAGATTTTGCAAAATATTCTTAAGAATTACAATAAAAAACATAAAAGGACACAAAATCTGAGTTTCCTTGGTGGCTGGAGAAATAAGCACAGTTTTCCTGTGTTTCTGCTCTGCATGACTTTGGTGAATGAAAGCTGCCATGGGACTGTCAAGCAGAGCTCCCTATTGATTTTGCATCGGGGCTCGTGTGTTGCTCTGGTTTCCTCAAGCAAGATTGGATCCTTACAGGGCTGCATGTCAGATGAGCACAGCCAGAAGCATTCTGTCCCTCCCTGCGGCATTGTCCCTGTGCCAGGGCCAAATGAAGTAGGAACAGGGGGTGGCAGAGCAGGAACCATTTGTGCTGTCTTTGTGAACATAGAGAGATCCCACACTGTGAGGAACTCTCAGCTGGACACATCTGGATGATGTCCAGCTCCTTTGAATGGTTCCAGTAACTTATAGGAGTTGGAACACTTTGGGGAATCTGGCCCGAGCTGCTTGGGGTTTGTGGTTTAATGAGCTAAATTGCACTAGGGAGTGAGTGCTTTCTCTAGCTGATTGCCTTATACAAAACTATCATTTTCAACAGAATTAGAGCTTCAATTAACACTTTTTTTCTTTTTCTTTTTTTTTTCTCCATTTAAACGGAAGCCTGCCCTGTACAAACCACAGAAACTTGTTGGCAAGCTATCCTACATACATTCCTCAGCCTAAAAGGACAGTGCAATAACAATATGTGTATGTATATATGAGTGCTACAAATCCCTCTATGTCTTAAGCAGTTCTCAGAATTTCCCAGAATGCTAACTTCAGTTGAGAACAAAACATCAAAATCCTTTTCACGTGAACATGACACTTTCTCCTCCTACCTCTAAGACCCTTCTTTTCCTTCTACCATTCACTCTCAGTGCTCTTCAGGGAAGAGCATGTATGTCTTGAGCACCATTGGAAATAAGGATTCTTTTAGGACTTCTTGTATTTTTGTCCTGGAATTAGTTGCCATTAATTGCCAGTTGCCATTAATCTCTCCTATTGCCTTTGTTCAGTTTCCACTGAAGTCACAGCTTGGAAGAAAAGTGAGCATTAATAGATGAAAAGGTAAAGCAAGGTGAGATAACTTTGCTACTACTAGTTATTTGTTACCAAGTTGTACGGTAGATCTCTAGGCAGAAAACATGTGAAAGATTTCTTTCTCCATTTACAAGTAGATTGAGGGCTTTTGTTTAATTCCTTGTGTCTATTACACTCATTGTGGATAAAAGCTGGCAACAACCCTCTCAAAAAAGGATGGGAGAAAATGTGTGAGACATGGGATTTTACCACACATAAAAATACAAAAATATTCACTCGCTGTTTTATGAAGAAGTACGATATGAGGGAGATAGAGCATATTGTTGATGGTAAGGACTGTTTAGCATTTTATTGTGCATGAAACATGGAAACTATTTTGGACAAAGGCTAAATAGCTATGTTCATTTAAGGCCATGGGGAAAAAATTAGCTCTGGTTCTCAGAGTAGGTAGTTAGGGTTACCAGATTTCTCTCCAGGATTTCCTGCCCACAAGTAATGCCCATGTGCTGCCCAGACAGTGTGTGTCTGAGCAGAAAATCTGATGTACTGGGAATACATTTACTATGTACACACCAAGTGTGGCATCTGAATGCTGCACGTGTGTTCTGGGGTTGAATTCCATCAGCACAGGAGATTTCTCTGGCAGTTGGATTTTGGCAAGTCTCAGAATCTTGAAATATCTCCTGGATTTGTTCTCTGAGCAGAAAAAAAAAAATTAGATACCTCAAGAAAAATAAGGTTACGCAGAAACCCCAGAATATAAAGAATATAAGGAAGACAGAATGGATGGTATGCAAGGGACACATAAAAGAGTTTGCAGAGATAAGCGAATAACTGCACAGATAATGCTTGATCTCCCACTCAAAAAAGTATCTTGGGAGAGGAATTGCATCCTCAGATGGGGTGGCTGTCAGCTGTAGCCATGACCACTCTGAGAATAACCCATCTCTTGTCAAACTCACCTACTGGCTTGAAAAGAATAAAGTTGTACAAATGTCTACCCTCAAAATCAGCAATTACTGTGGCCTACTCCTTTCTAACAGGTACTGAGTGCATTTTTGTGTCTGTGAGTGTTATTTGGGTCCAGATAGCAGATTATTTTAAAAGAGAATGGAGTTCTGCACAGAATTAATGCATAAAAGATGCGCATACATGATTGTGTAATTACATCCTGTCTTGTATTTTGATTGCTAAGCATCCAGTATTCTTTACAGGAAATTAATAACTTTACAAAGCAGCTGCTCCATCCACCAGCTTTAAGAAATAATATTGCTGTTTTAAACTGTGGATTATGCCTTCTGATAGGGGTAATCCCCTTAAAATTGGCCATTCTGTAGTTTATCAAACTGATATTTCATTCAATATTTTTTGAGCTAAGAGCCAAATGGTTAAATGTCCATAACCCATCTTTAATTTTGGACAAAGTATTTAGAAATATCTAAAAGATAAAGATATCTGCAAGTAGTTTTCCTTAGCTGAATTTGCATAGTTAGAATGTTTCAGTTAAAGGTATATTCCAGAAGTTTATACTTCACATTAAATGTACAAGGAGTCATATGTTAGCCACAGAAAAATCCTCCCCATGTTTTAAAACCTTATCACTGATGGGAATATAAGTTTTCCCATGTTCCAGTGTTTTACAGCGTTAGGCATTTAGTAGAGCTAAATGGGAGTTACTCAGTAAAATGCTTTGTGTTGTAAAATGCTAACTGAGGTTAGAAATTCCACTGAATGCCCACAACTCTGAGAATTCCCTGTCTCATGACCCCAGAACTTACCTGAGGAACTTCAGTGTGAAGCATCTCTGCTCACAGGGACATGAGAGCAGGAGCTCAAAGCTTATTATGTGGGTTCATGGTCAGCACTATAAGGCTACCCCGACAAGTGTTTGTGTGCCTGTTCCTTTCTACACAAGGATTCCATAAAAAACATTATATCAAAAGGCTTTATATTTATCACATAGTGAAGAGAAGGCCTTTATTTATTTTTCATCTGAAATTTCCCTTATGGGGAAGGCTACCCTATCCAGCTCTAACAAGACTCATTGATTTTTGAATAAAAACTGGCCTTTGAGATTGCTTTTGACCCCAAACTTTTTGAAGAATGAAGTAATATGTGGATAAGAAAGTGTGCTATCAGGTTTCCTGGTATCTGGTTTCAGAGTTACTCGGCTCCGCCATATGCTTTAATAACGTTACTGCTAAGGAAACTTCTCTACTGGCAAAACTGATGGAAGTCTATAGTTAATAGGTCTTTGCAGGTGTCATATTCTTGGTGGAAAATAGTAGAAAGTAAGATGGTATCTGGGCACAGTGGTTCATTTATACACCAAAGAGTGATACTTCTACCACATTTTGGTGTATCTAAAACTCATCCTGGTCCTATGTGGAATCAGAAATTGGACTCTGTTCCTTGTGGATCCCTTCCACCTCAGTATATTCTATGATTCTGTGATATTTATCCTAATTTAAGTAAATCCATTATACAATTTCAAAGTATACATCCTTGAAGCAAAGACCAACACAACAAACAAGTGAATACAAGTATTTGGAAATATTCAGTGCTATCTCTTGAAAAGTTTTTTCATAAAATCTCAGGAAATGTCTATCATTTGCATATATTCACATATATTTTTATTGGAGAGTCTCTCCTACATTATTGTTGTCTCTGTTTCTTTCAGATCTTCCAACCTGCTTTTTAGGAACTCTTGAGTTTGGAATTTTACTGCTTAGTGGGCTTGTAGACCCCGTAAATCCCTTACCTAAATGCTCCTAAAGGTTGTGACAAATAAGACAGTCTTGGCTTTTAAACTATTTGTATGATACAAATTTAAGGCCAGAATGAAGTAAAAACTTGGTAGCTTTTCTGAACTGTCTTTAAAAGAATTGCTCCAGAAAAGAGCCTTGCATAGCTTTCTGATTGTTGGTGTAACAGTCAATGATTTATAGTGAAAATGACGATAGGACAATTTTTTCCTAACAGTCCAGCAATGGTCTCACTTCATTCCCAGGAAATGTTATTACTGGCTGCACTGCTAAGTGTGTTCAATACTGGGACTGATTCCTGGCCCTCAGTCCAAGTGGTGAAGGGTGGTTTGTGTCTATGTTGCTCAGAGTTAGCTCAGATTGTCTGCTTCAGCACTATGTAGTGCGTGGTCTTGGATCTCCACTGGGCCCTGTATGATTCCCCTGTGATCTCAAATCATAACAATCTTTTTGTGTGTGGTTCTTAGTTCAGTTTACAGTGTCAGGATTAGTAAGGACTAGGTTGCAGCCTGACAGAACTGTGTTTGCTTAGCATAAAATGGAGAACATAAACTGTGAACAGGCACATAGTGTGAGGTTATGATTGAAGATGCAGTGCCTGGCAGAATATGTTAAAGAACCATCCAGGATGGGCAAAGGCAAAACTAATGTGATATTCTTCACATCATCTATTGGGAGTAATTCCTGAGTCTAACCATTACAACAAATGCAGAAGGTTCTGTTCACACAGAATGACTAGTTCACTTCAGGGGATAACTTGCAAGTAAATCAGCAGCATGGGTTTGCAAAAGATGAGGATCAAGGAGTGAGCTGGGGAACTAAACTAAATGATATCCTAGTAACCAGACATATCCAGTGACCTCAATGAGAGCTAGGCTGGTGCAATGTGGAGTACATTAGAAAACCTTGTTTTATTTTTTCTCATTGGCTGATGTTTAAGCTTAAAGTAAAGGCAGAACTTCAGTAAGGGCACTGGAAATTTTTGTGGGGTTAAGGAACCAAGATTACAGGTTTTTGAAAATAAATTAATGACTACTTTAAGGTAGGTCAAAAAACACCACTTTTGTATCCAACTGAATTCAAAAACATGCTATGGATAACCTAGTTAAAAATACACAGACATTTAAACGCTCCTGATGGAAGCACAGGACATTTCCTGAAGATTAATGACTGTTTGGGAGGAGCTGTGGCCTGAAATTCAGCTGAGAGCCATTAGCCTCAGCTAGCTATCAATCCTCCAAAAGGGTTTGGTGCCAGATTCATTATTACAATTAGGGGCTAAAAATGTATGGGTGTAGTGTATTTTCCATGCATGATGCAGGTGCCATTTTTGACAGGGCTTTTCTGGAGAATTACAGCCTTCTGCATTTGGCTAGCTGTATGTCTTGGAGTGTCTCGTGGGTATTCTAATAATTTAAGCTAATTTAAAGCCTCAGTTTTGCAGCACCCTGGAAAATCAGCTGTGAACATCAAATCTAGTCATGCAAAATGTTCAGCAAGTAACGCCTAATAAAGAGAACAAACACTTTGTCTCTGTTTCATAACTTGGGCCATGCTGGATTATGAAGCTTTCATTCAGGTTGACTTTAGTTTCAGCCTAATTAAAGAGCCTGAATCCAGCTGTTAATAATTGACTGAAAGGAAATTGTATGAAGAAAATCAAATTTGGAGTTCTATGCTGGTAATGATTAAGGGGTTATTACTGCTCAAAACAAAGTCAACAGGAGGTACCATGTTAAAGTCAATGGAAGAAAGAATGAACATTTGGTCTTTTACATTAATGTGGTACACAAAATTCAGTGCATTAGATATTTTCATACTTTCATACAGGTTTTTCTTCCATAATGGTTTTTGAACTATTTCAATAGTACTGCCAGCTATTATTTAGTTACAACCGTCATTTATTATCTCAAAGATTTCATAAATAAGGCAAGATCCATTCTAATAAGGCATTATCCAGTCTAACTTTCTGCATGTAGCAGGTAATTTTACTTTCTCCAATTACCCTGATACTCAGATAAAGGCTGAGTCTTTAGCTAAAGTATATCTTCCAATTCTGTGCTGTGAAGATATCGAGAGATGGAGAGGCAGCCACCTTCATTTGTATTTCTTTCCATTAATCTATTCCTTCACTGTAAACATGTCTGTAAACTGGGCTAGTTTGGCTCCAGAGACAAAAACTCGTCCATATTGCTAATTACCCAGCTTTCTCTGGTAATTATTATCGTACATTTCTTCCCCAGCCATACCCTATAATCAAGTTAACTCCTTATCTTACTGATAACCAACAAAATGCAACTCCTTTAATCTCTGTATTAAGTCATCAGGCTGCATACAAAACTAGAAACACTTTACTGCTCCTGTTTGTACAAATGTCATGGCTACATTAGCCTTCTTTTTTCATGGAAGTTTATATTCTCTTGGTTTTCCATCAGGGCATAAAGATCTTATTAGACTGTTTTTTATGATAATAAAGGCAAGTTCTTTGATTCATAGGTTCATGTTCAGCTGTAATGAATATTTTGTTTAAATTGGCCTGGCTTCCAAATTAGTCCAGAACATTTTGTCATTAATTATTACTCTGCCAAACTTTTTGTCATCTGCTAATTTTATCTGTAGTGGAACTGGTCAGAAATTTTCCAGTTCAGTGATGTTTTGTAAAAAAATGCCAGTTCATACAGTCTGTATTATTTAATTCTAAACATCTTGCAGTCGATGAACTTTTCCCAACAGGTTTGACCTAAAACCGAGTACCTTGAAAATGACTACATTTTATAGACAAGTTAAATCATTGTTCCAAATAACTGGGTAGTAAATTATGTGGGTTTTGTTTGTTTGTTTGTTTGTTTGCTTTAAGTTTGTTTTTTGGAGGTTTGTGATCACTTGGGAACTGATTCAAAGCCCATTGAAGTCAGCGGGAGTCTATGTATTGACTTAATTTTTAAAGGAAAAGTTGGTTTGTTTAGGTTTTTTTGGTACAATTCAAAGTTCTATGTTTTCTTTAGGCATCTAGATTCTTCATAGCTGAAAAATTCTTTGCAAACAGTAGTGGGTCATCAACAAAATCCCACAGCAACGTTTGAAAATGATCTGCTTGATTGTGTCATGTTATAGAAGCCTATCAGCTTATTTGGCTTATTATTAAGAAAGAAACCCCTTTCTTGTCCTTCCTTCCTGTAGTTTTCCCTAATGACTAAAAAACACAAGTGGTGTTGAAGGAATATGAAAGAGGGGATGGGGAATGGGATCTGAATGAGAGAAAGGAACTAAACCATGGCTTCAAACTCTGTGCAACTTTCTACAGCTCATCTTGGAAGGCGTCAAAGTCACAGCTGAGTAGTGGAGTGGGTTAGATCCATTTTATCAATGTGGGTTACTAACAGTAACATAGTACTTCCTCTAGAAAGGAGAGGTGTAATATTCTTAATCTAGATGACAGTATTTCAGACAAATCAAGTTGTCATTAGTGAGACTGAGGACAGGAAATCCTATCTTTAAATTATTAGGAGGGCTGTAGCCTGGAATCTTAGAAGTTTAAATGGGAGTTCAGGACAGCTCATTTCCCTGTTTTAAGTTTTTCACAACATTATATTGTTTTGTATGAGAATGCTCTAATGTTTTCATTATTTCATCTCAGACATTCACATTTGACTGTTTGTTTTTACTTTCATCTAGCCAGTGAGAATGTTTTCAGCAACTGGTACAGCACTGTTAGGATTTTTATAGAGACGTGTGATTCCTGTAGCAGAAGTATCCATGTGTGTGATGAGCAACGAGAGAATTCTATGCTGAGAAGAAATGTAGGACTCATTTTCTCCAAATGAGAAACTGCAAAGGAAATGTGTCAAAATAAACACAAGAAAATTATCTGCTATAAACAGTCATCATTCCTGAGGGAGAGTGAGGGTAAATCAGAGAATCAGGAGAGGAGTGATCAGGTTCTACTGTTAAAAAGCTCACACTGCTTATGAAAATTCAACCTGCAAATCACAGCAGTTGCCACTTTTTATTAGACCTGTTCAGATAAAGACTTATTCTCTCTTAAATGGTATGCACTACCAACTGGTTTGTAGTTTGTAAGTTTCCTCATACAATGGTGAGTGTAAATCTAGACGGCTCTGGTAGCTCTGCATTCTCACTGCAGTCATTTTCCAGTTTGACAGGCTATGAGGGAGCATATAAAGAAGCAAAGGAAATGCAAGACATCTGTAACAAAACCAGTGAACATGCTATTGATTTGTTTCCCTTGCTGGTGTGGTCCTGGCATTGGTCTCTTTCTCCAGAGAAATGAGTTAAAGAAACAAGTCCAGTAGAGAACATGGAATTTTACTTCCATTCATCTTGCTTATTTTGCAAGCACCACATTCTGCAAATCCCATGCCAGTAAAGCTCTTGGATCAGTCCTCAAATTCTTCTGGATCCTTAAGGGAGGAGATGTCAGAGCTGGCCAAGAATCTAAGTGGAAACCGATGACAGAAGCTGACATTAATCAGCTCCACAGTATGTTCTGCCCAGCAGGTTTCTTCCAATAAATCAAAGGGCTTAAGATCCAAGGGGCATTTAACCATTAGAGAGCAAGTGTTCATTGTGGTCTGTAGCAGCTAAATATGATGAATTTAATATTGATTTTCACATATCGCTCCATCCACATAGAGCATTTGTGTGATTGTGATTTTACATGAGAATACACTGAAACAAATTCTCAGCCGGGACAACTCAGCAAAACTCCACCGATTTTACTACTTAACATGAACTGAAAGTTTATTCCATGGTATATGAATAGAACGAAATTATTCTGCTTTTGCTGCTTTCCATTCTTTTTTTCCTTCTTCCCTGACTATGGTGGGAAACATAAACAACGTCAAATCTGCAAGATTTTTGCCATTCTTGTGATAAGCAGTTTCCCAGTGGAGAGCACAAAGAAGTCATTAAAAGAGAGAAAGTAAGCAGACTACTGTGCTAAGGTCCAGATTCCTAGCCAGTGGGAATATGAATCCACAGTTAATCACAAAGATAAGTCTGGTGACTTCAGTCAAGTTACTTCAGTGAGAAGCACTCACCAATGGAAAGAGGTTCTTAGCAATCTGAAATGTCATTAGGCTATTCATTGATTTGTTTGTATTCGTGTTTTGCCTGTTTTGTGGTGGTGTTTTTTTTTCCAGTATAGAGATTAATGTCAGAGAGAGATGGATCAGTTATTCTCTGGAAAGGGGTGGTAAAAGATTGTTTGCTAATCTGGAGAAAGTGTCTTACACTATCTGGGAAGAAACTTTTCAGTCTACAGTCATGGAAGATGCAAACAATGTGGTTAACTCAAGATCTCCCATTCATGATCCTGCTGTGGAATGAAAGAACACATTTCAACTTTTTCAAAAACATCTCAATCATTTAGAAGATTTATGCCCACTGATCTCACTTGCCACAGGGCTTAAAACTACCTAACACACATTTAAACATGGGACCTGGGCATGTGCTATTTGAAAAATTTTCCCCACAAAAATGTAATTCTTAAAAACCTTTCAGACTGTCCCAATTTGCGACTACCACTACCAAAGCTAAAAGCAGGGATCAAATATACCTCACCAGATTAAATAACATGCTTCTCCGCAAACACTGTGCCTACAGCTTTAATAGCTCTTTAATATGTATACCCTATAGGCCAGTCACAGAAGCAGATACATAATGTGGTGACCATCAAATTCCACAATTAAATTTAACCAGATCATAATGGTATCATTTTACACTCACTTAAAGGGAGGAATTTAGACATTTAAAAAAAAAAAAAAAGTGTGGCCCCTCCTCAGACCTTCTCTGTATCCTTACTGAAAGTTCCTATCATTTTAGAAAGAACTGGACAACCAGATAACTTTAGAACACAAAAGACAGCGTGTAAAAAGACAGGCATTTGTATAATCAAAACTTATTTCACATCAGTAGTAGTGTAAATGCTGATTAAATTTCCCAGAGTTTACCTGAGAAAGTCCCTAGACAGCAATTATTAACTCCAGCAATGCCATAGTATCAGGTTTTGATGTAGGAAAACTGATGTTTCACCTTCTGGGATTTACGGCAAGACAAAATATTTCCTTCAAGCACTGACCAAGCACGAATAGGAGCTGGGTAGAGAGTGGACTGAAAGCAACCCTAAGGAGATGGGCTGGGAGGTGCTGATTAATGAAAAACTACCCACGAGCCATCAGTGTTCTCACATAGTCTGGAAAGTCAACATCAAAAGAAGCATGGCCAGCAGAGTCAAGGAAGTGATTGTTCCCCTCTAGTCCACCCTAATGAAACCATTCCTGGTGTGCTGCACTCAGATGTGGGGCCCAAGCATAAGAATGACACGGAGCTGTTCAAAAGGATGTTCAGAGGTCTGGAGCACCTCTCCTACAAAGGCAAACTGGGTTTTTTCAGCTTGGGAAAGAGAAGGGTATAGGATGACCATACAGTGTTCTTCCAGTCCCTAATGACCTACAGGAAAGCTGGAGAGGACAAGGAGTAATGGATTTAACTACAAGAGAGTAGATTAACATCAGATATCAGGAAGAAATCCTTTATTCAGAAGATGATGAGTTATTGGAAGGGGCTGCACAGAGAAGTTGCAGATGGCTCATCCCTGGAGGCATTCAAGGCCAGACTGAATAGGGATTTGGGCCACCTGGTCTCTGCCCATGTCTGTAGGATTTGAACTTGAAGGTCTCCAAGGTCCCTTCCAGCACAAACCATTCATGATTTCACAATTCTATGATTCTACTTTCTACTCACTGACCTTTCTTGGTAAATATATAGGCTATTAAGATCATTCCAAAAGCCTTAGAAGGAAGAGTAAAACAAATTTTGATACTGATATATACAGTTCTATACTGAGATTAGAAAAATGGTGAAATCTCAGAATACGTCAAAGGATGAGAAAATACCTTTCCCATCACACTGTTGCTGTTTCCATAACCTTGACGTGGCAAATCTGACAGTAACAGTATGGCATCATTTATCTTCAAGAAAAAGAAATATTAGAGGAAAAATGAGAAATATTACAAATTTGTGGGACAGATTTTTGAGGAGTGAATGAAGACTACTGCTACCCATCTCCTTCAGCAATACTTCACAAGGTGGCACACGTTCCATATTGTGTGAGGACATAGATACCACACTATTAACTGGAGGAAAACTGCATCCACTTTTATATATTCAACTGCAAGAGAAAGCTTTTCTCCTTTTCCATTGAAGATCAGACCTTCTTCAAACTATTATTTCTAGCCTCAAGAATCAAACAGAATATTCTCAATACTTCTGATCAGAAGAAAAATATGTTTTTACTTAAATAAAATTGACATTGTTTGTGTGCACGTGTACATAAGGTTTGTTTTCCTCAAATTAACATAATTTTTGTGGGAGGAAAAATGCATTTTGCTTTGTTTTACTGTTTTATATTTAAAGTTTTTTATATTTTCAGAAAAAAATATTTTTTTTTCTTTCTTGTGTGTTTTTGTTTTCTTTTGTTTATTTGTTTGTGTACTTATTTGGTGTTTTTTGTGTTTTTTTTTTTTTTGCCACAGACATACTTCTCCCATTGCAAAGATGGCAATATGAAAATAGAAGACTGAGAGTCAGGCTATTCATAGGAGCAGCTGACAACTTCACCCATTTGCAGGAAGAAAGAGTTAAGGATAAATAAATTAGGTCCTCATCTAGTGTTTGAGTTTTCATTTTAGACAGCAGCTCTGATGTAGAACAGACTTGCTAGTGTCTTCCACCTATGTGACCTTGCATACAGCTGGGATTTTTTTCCTTTAAGTTTTGATAGAAATCATGGAAGCAGATGGCTTGGGATAGCATCTGCAGGTGGTTATGCCAGCTAGCTCAGAAGTGAAAGGAGCTTGTTCTCATAACTGATCTGCAGATGGAACTGAAAAGAGATTCTTGGAAGAAAAGGGCTTAAAAATATGGTTTCTGTTTTTTGCCTTATTCTCTTAATTTAAGCATGTTCAATCAGAAAAAAAATAAAAAATAAAAAATTATTTCTGTTGGAGTTTCTGAACAATGTTTTTGACAAGAGCATGACTGGTCAAAAGTGGAGGCAGTTGCAAGAGTGTGCAAGAACAAAAAGGCCATTTTCACTCCAGAACTGCATGCTCAATTTAGAAATAAATGCACCTATCAGGAACTAGAAGGCTTTTCTTCACATTGCTACCTGTTTTTTATTTGCTTTTGCTGCACTTTGTACACTAGTAAACAAGAGAGTGCAGTGAATTGCAGAGGAATAACCAAGAAGAATGCTGGCACTCAGTCCTGGAACACTGTTACAGGAGGCAACAGATCCACTCCATGTTCATACATCTTCTCAGTGCACCTCAGTTTAAATTGTTGCCATCTTAGATGCCACGTCTAATCAGTGGAGCTTGGTGAGACTCTTGTGGCAGCAGTTCATTCACGGAACTCACCGAATGTGATGATTAAAAGTTTATTTTACTGACAATTTCTGGAGGTAGAGAAGCCACACAGATTCCTCAGGTGGCTGGGACAAACCCAGGCATTGGTCTTTTTCAATCAGAACTTCTAAGCTGTGAGAGCAGCCTTCTATTCTGTAGTATAGAAATATGGTGGCTTTCACAAAATGCTTGAGCTCTCAGCTATATATTACTGCTTTCTTTGTGAATGATTTATTGCTATATTTTGCATGACTGTGTACCTGGGATGGTCCAGAATGTTATTTAGTTTCTTGAAACAGATGGAATACATTACATTGAACAAAAGCTGGCACTAGCATTTGTTTTGTGCAATTCTGAAGCCAATTTGCATGTTAAACTGGAGGCTTGTGAAGGCCGAGAGCACAGAAACAGAGGCTACCTTCAGTCCATGTATAGGCATCTTTGTTATCACCTCATCTGCCTATTCATTTATTCAAATATTTATCTTCTGCCCATTCACTCTACCCTGCTCTATTATTACATCCACTGTTATTTTCTTGCTCTAAAGTGCTGTTTATCTTGCTCCACAGCTGCTGCTCTGAACAGCTTTTCTTGTATTCCCACACTAAAGTTCTTACTGAAATGCTTTAGGAGAGCAGAAAGACTGTGTGGTGGTTGAATTGTGAGAAATTAAAGGTTCAGTTACCTGAACTAACAAGCTCCTTGCCTGTTTTTGATGAAGTTTTCTTAGCAATCTGTATCTTAAGTTCCAACTGTTAAATCAATTATATAATTATTTTTACCTTCCCAGAAAAATTGTGAGGCATTTAAGTATTCTGATATGATACTCAGTGGGACTTGCAATTTAGAGTTGATGAGCAAAGAAATAAATGAATTTAGAGGACTCTTAAAATATAATTTGGGTGACTAAATCAGAGTGTGATTATCTCAGTAGTAGCATAGACAAACCCCTCTCTGCAGTGTTCCCTACTCTTCTATATCCTACTCTTAGGCAAATGAAGGCAGTGAGCCTAAAATCTCCCAAACCAGACATGTACTTCTCTATGAAGGACATGTATGACTAGATGCCCTAACATTAGGCAAGTAAAATGTTTTCATGGACATTTTCAAATAGATTCTCACTTTTCCCTATCTACCTGAAGATCTAAAGGTGAAAAGAAACTTCTGGACAGCTGCGTTGAATAGACTAGAAAAAATAATATTAGTGCCACTGTAGAATATTAAGGCATCCTTTTGTAGTTGTTTGATATGAACTGAGACCTATGGGAGATCTGTCTATAAATGGCAGCTAGATGGCCAAACAAACTCAGGTGTTAAGAGGCCGTGTATGGAACTAAGAAACTGAACTCTCAGATATTTTCTGCAGCAAGAGATTATATGAGGCACTGTGCTATAAAAACTAAGAGCCAATGGGGGTAATTGCAAAGAATGTTGCCTTGATAAAGGGCTGATCAGTAGTGGTTTGAGCTTTACCACTACAGTTAAGCTAGGTGGATAAAAAACAGAATTTGTGAAGTAAAGGGTAGGATTCTCCCCTGCTGTATCCTGACTGTGAGAAAAAACAAGTTGGCATCGAAGTCAGTAGTCTAAATTTCACCCTGATCAACTAATATTTCTCTAAAACACAGCTACCCCTTGAACCTTTCCTTTATGTTGTATTTATGTTAAGCTAAGAAATTATCTTCAGATTTACAAGGTACTTGTTTCTAATCTTGGATTAAAGTAAATTTAGCATGAAATTCTTGTAATACAACAGTATTTTTCTAAAGTAGACATCTGTACGCACAAAACTGAGGTCTCTGCGAAAGTATATTCAGTTGGTTTTAAATTGAATATTAATAGCAGGCTGACAACTAAAATACAGAATTAATATAAATGTCTTCTAAAGTTCAGTCAGCTTATACTGTTGTCCTGTCTTTCTCGTCTACGTTGGGAAATATTTGTTACATTTCTCATATTCTTCTAGTCGTGTTGGTACTGTCCTTCTTCCAGAAAATGTCAGTAAATGCTTTCACTCTGTCTGTGACTGTTTAAAAATCCTTCCAATCAAATCAGAACCATTCCCAAGTCAGTCTAATTTTCCCTGGATTTCCTGGTGAGATGGAAAGGTGAAAGCCCAGCAGGATGCAAGAATTCAGAAATAACAGGCTGAAGAGTATATCAAAGGAAGTAGGAAAACAGTAGGAGTGTTTTCTTTGTGAAGTTGAGGGTGGTCAGTAAGACCATTTCATAGACGCTTACAGAGAACTAACATAGCAAGGGTGTTGTTGGTAAAGGGACAGTTTGTATTACAATATATAATAACACCACACTTTTTATGATACTGGATAAAAAGGAATTGTATACTCTGCATGTGCTTCTCTGGAACCTGTTGCTAATTCATTTCTTCTAATGTCATCGTAGTCTTTCGCCTTATTCATGTGACTGACGTTCATCTTATTATTATCTTCAGTTTCACACAGTTGCCATGCAATCTGGGGTGCATTAGAAAATGAAAGGTGAATATCAGTGTGATGTCAGTTTTGTGGTCAAGAACAACAAAAAGCCATTTGACACTCCAAGCTACAGAACTGCAATCACAGCTTTAGGTGGACTTTAGCCAGCCTGAGTTTTGTTCATGTTTATGCTAGATTTATTTTACTATAGTTTGGATACAAAAATTGAGTGAAAGTAGGATGTTTCCACAACTCAAACCCAAAGCTTAAAGTGAAACTTGGAGCGTGTGAACCTTTGCAGCTTGAAACCAAAGAAAATGTTTGCGTGAACCCTTGCTAAGCAAACCTGCTGTGTTTCAGTGAAGCTCTAATAGAAACCACACTGCCATGAATCACTGAATATTCCATAGTTTGACTTGGTAAATTTATGTTAGTTCCATGACAGTCCTTTTAAAGAGTTCATTTTTCACTGAGCTCTGAGCCAAATCATGAAATTGTTGATGAGTTTTGCTAAATACTTACCCAGCTTAATCCTGTTGAAGTTAGAGAGAGATTTCACTGAACAGGGAGAAAACAAAAACTGAGTCAGGGTTTGGACTTTGGTACAGTAGCTTGCACTTATACCATTTATTTTTAAGACTTTGAATAGATCTATCTCCAGTAGTGCATATTACACACAAACAAGTTAAAGAAAACTGTGTTTAAAAACTGCTGAAAGACCAAATTCAGATGGTTTTCACATTTTTCTCTCAGTCTTATTTGTACTCACCATGAGAAGGTTTTTAATGAAAAAATTCATGCTATTTTTTTCTCACAAAACTTCATTTAATGTCAGGACTAGTCTGGGCACAGACAAATACTATGTAATAAATTAAGGTATTTTCTGCAGGGCACTCTCTGCATTTTTTTAGAGTTTGACATTTGTGTAGTGAACAGGATAAGTTTTCACAGAGAGTGGATTTCTTAAGGCAACAAAGAACTTTCTTCCAGAGCTAGATTTTCCTTTATATCTGTTCTTTGCTTGCTTCCTACAGTAGATCAGTATCTATATTCCACTTTTTTTTTTTTTTTTTTTTTTTTTTTTTTTTCTAAAATGGACCCTTGAAAATTCTGAGAATGGAGCCACAAGTTGAACCACCAAACCAGCCCCTTGTTCATCACATCATGACATCCATACTGCTGGACTAACAGTGAGACCATGAGCTTAATCCGGTTACTCCTCAGCTCCGTGGAAGAATGAACTGGATGTGCATCAGCCCTCCCTCTAAGCCCAGATCAGGTGCTACATGGCCCAGAATGAACAGCATGCTGCAGAATTCAGCTAACCAGATTTCTGCTTCCACTCTCTGTTTCCTTTTCCACCTTGTTCCTCTTATATTCCAACTATTTTCCATCTCAAGCTAATCTCACTGCCCTCCCAACACCTTCCTTTAATCTTTATCCCTACCACATTCCTGGCTTTCAGTTCCATTCCCAGTTCTTTCATCATATTTCAATATTCTTTCATCTATGTCAGTTCCAGAAATGGTTCCCATCAGTTCATCAAAATTTCTCTGGAATCAGTTTTTCATACCTAAGTTTCATCTTCCTAGCTTTGAGAAGAACCCTATCATTTGTCTGTAGGTTTCCCTGCTGTCTGCACAAGCTGAAATATTTGAGCATGCTTAGTAAATATAGATTTCTCTGGAGATCCTGAGAACTACAAAGAGAATCTAGACTGAGTTACGAAGAAAGAAACTGCTACTGAGAACTGTGAACTGATTTTGTTGTTGTGTTGTTATTATTATTATTTTTTCCCTAAGAGTTCATAGTTTGTGAAAATATGGCGTGATTCTCCAGAGTTCTGCACAGATGCGTAGACTATACTTCGACTGGTTCAACTGTCCCACATCTCAAGCTCAAGGAGGTTAGCGTTACTTAAACAAAACAATGAACAGAAGTTAACAGTGAAATTTGCATACATTTTTCCCCTAACTCACAATCCAAAAGGCTTGAACTGATTTGGTTGGCAGCTACCAACGTATCTGCCTGAGGCAGGTAAAGTCATGGAAGATTTCTGTTGAAACAGTTAATGTTCTGGCAAAATTATAAGCAAATGAAAGCTGTACTGCATAATGGCGCATATCGGACAACCTGAAAAATACTGAGTGCTACCAGCCAGACCTATAATTAGAACTGGGCAGGAATCAGTTTTCCCATAGCCTTCAACATTTTTTTATTAATTGTGCACTGGCAGAAACCCAACAGCTTTTGACATTTTTGTGGAAAAAAGAGAGAACATATCCACTCTTATTTACATGGCAAACAGAGAATTGACCTACACCCTCCACTTCCTGGAGATGAGCCCTAATTTCAAGTCTCTTAATGAATTTCCACTTTTTCTCTTGGTACATCTGCTTTATTTGTATGTTACTAATTGATTCAGATAAAACCTCTAAAACTCAATGCACAAAAATAATTTGGTGTCTCATCTACATGAAGTTCTACATTGAAATGCTGTTATGTTTCTAGGCACTGGTCTCTAGTCCAGGAGACAGTCAGGAGACTCCTCTGGACTGTTTAAAGTCTATTCTGAGTCAAGCTGGTCATGAACTAAATGAGTTCCCAGGCTTCCCTTCTCACTCAGAAGTGGGTCTTGCTTTTTTGTGGTTTTAACCAGAAATTTTATCCCTGACATGAGGAATCTTTTCTAAGCAGTTTTGGCCAAACCTGAAAGTTCAGCTTCTGAAAGATCATCAGTGTTCCAAAAGCATTTGTGAAATAATTTCTAGAAGTCACTGGAAAACAAGAAATAGTCTTCTGAAATGTCAGTGCAGTGCCAGGGACTTTACAGTGCAGCAACTGTCATATCTGCCTTGGCAGCACACACAAATTACGGTCACAATGGAGGTCATTCTGCTGCTTCTTGTTTTATCCGAGTGAGCTTTAGGAGTTTAAGCTAATAAGTAACAGTTCTCTATGAAACCAAATCACAGACCATCAGTGTTCTATATTTGGTTTGGATGGTACAGCTACATGCCTGAATTCCTGGTGATAAAGCAGCCAAGGAGATAGTAACTCCTCAACAGTAATTTCCACTGCTGACCCAAGTGCTTCTGCTACTCCCTGTGCTACAGTGTCCTTCTGTATGACCATAAAGAATCAGGTAAACAAACACTAGAGAACACTGTCACCACCCCTGGAGGAGTCCAAGAAACTTATAGATGTGACACTTTGGGACATGGTATGGTGGGTATGGGCTGACAGCTGGACTAAATGATCTTAGAGGTCATTTCCAATCACGGTGATTCTATGATTTTGTGATTCCTATTTCCTACATGCACTCAATTGTGAAGTTACCAGTAAAACCAAAGCCATTATTTTTGATAGTCTAGCAGAGGAAAACATGCACAGAAATAAGAAAGTCAGCACTGCAACACTGAACAGAATTTGGAGGGGAGTGGGGGGTTGAAGGATTGGGGGAGGGGTTGAGAGCATGTTAGTGATCCAATATGTAATAATACCTCCTCCTCCCCAGAGGAAGCTATGTAAAGAATCACATTATTAGCTGGACAAACTTAATAATGCTGAGTCTCTTCAGAAGCAGTGATGGTCATTTTGTTGCCCTCTGGTTGCTTATATATAGTGTATATCACTTACATATCATGATTTCTAGAACACCAGGGAGAGCCTGAGGTCTCCAGCAGCTTGAGTTTAGAGAGTGCGTTGCTGACATCTGCTGGAAGCACTGCTTAAAAACTGTGAAACTTTAAAAAAAATATATTTTATTGTCACAGAATATTTCCCTTAACATGAAGGTATTTGGCAGGTTCTGGAAGATTAAAACTGTAGCTATATGGAAGATGGGGATATGTATAAAAAACTTGGCCCTTTGGTGTTGGTCTGAGATTCTGGACATGCATTTTTTTCTTTATTATTATTATTATTATTATTTGTAGGTCTTCTGTCTATCCTGAAATAAATTGCATGTGAAATCTCAAACAATTCATATAGTTCTACAGTTACATTTAAAATGTTTATGGACAGCTTGTCAAGGATTTGCAATATGAGTGTAAACAAAAAACTCTATAGCAAAAAAATGTCCTTTAAATAAACTTTAAACTTTAAATGTCCTTTAAATAAACTTGGATGAATGCATAAGATATCCTGAAACCCATTTATGTCTGATTTTAATGCTAATTTATATTGAGGAAAAGGGACAAGTTTCTTTCTTTTAAATAAATTTTCAGTGATTTCACACAAACAACTAGTAAAGCATTTTGTTTCCCCCTCCCCCCGCCTCCCAAATTTCATAATGTACAAGTGAATTAAACTATTGTGTTTCTTGCTGGTGGTCTAAAATCCCAAGAACCAAAAAGTTTCCAAAACAATTGCTTCCAAAACTGATAAGACGGATCTTTGCTTTTTCCATTTTTCAGAATCCTTCCACTCAAACAAAATGTTTAGTGAAAGAATATTTGACCATTTCCTTCCATTTCCTTTATATTTACAAATTTCAGAGTTATCAAGGAAACTTTTTTTTTTTTTTTAATTTTCTTTGACAAGACAGTTCTTAAAATACCCAAGTTCTATGAAGTTGTAAGTCTTGCTATAGAAAAATGAAAGGCTTTATTTGTGCACAACTATTCTATCTCAGAAGAAGGGCATAGAAAAGTACTCACCCTCAGCCCTACTTGCTCAGACCAGCAGGAAATAGGAATTGCAACCCACACCAAGAAACCAAGAAAGCTAGCATCACTACCCTGGCTGTTTGTAGCAATACTTAATATGTCCTGGTTGTCTGCCAGACTCATGAGGTAGCTGGAGTTGTGCTGGAATTACAGAAGTTGTGAAATATTTAAAAAATTGGATTTTGACTTACTTAATGGTAAAAGAAAACAATACAATCGGCATGGGAGCACAAGAGTTTTCAGCAGTGTTTCACAATGTGGGTAATGATAGATGCTAGCGGGGAGCCCTGTGCACAGCAAGGCAGGATGCTGGGGAGAACAAAGGCTGCCAGGAGGAAGACAGCAGCAGGTGGACAACTCTTCTCTGTATGGCAGTCCCTGGCAGCTTCAAAACACATCTAGGAGTGCTGGGGAATCACTGTCCCTTGTCAGAATGATGGTCTGCCATGCACTGTGACTTTTCCAGGTTCAGTGAAAGCACAGGAGAATGAGTGAGCTGAATTTTGCATTGCAAAAATAGAACTGTAATGGATTTCTCTCTGGTGCAGCCCTTCTGGAGACAATTGAATTTTGCTAGGAGAGAATCTGGGTAAATGAGTTTGGAGGGAAGGTTCAACATTCTTCTTTTATTATCCTAACCAGTACCATTACAGAGTCCTTTCGCTTGGCTGGCATAAAACCAATCTCAATGCTAAAACAATTAGAAGACTAGTATATTTGCTGCTTCAATATGAATAGTCCATGACACGTGTCTCTGTGGAAACCTTTTGTACATGTTAGATACCGTCTGTCAGCCATATTTTTCCCTAATTCTCTGTGCTATTTTTAATATCATTCTAGCCTTTTTATGTATACTCACCCTCTGCCCCTGCCAAAATGGTATATTACAGGTTACACAGTTAGCAATACCTAGAGCTAAGATTGCCAAGAATCTATAGTAATATATATAATACTATTTCCAGTTGCTCATAGCTTTTCTGAACTTTAGAAATATGGACATAAAATATCCCATGTCTCTCTCAAATTAGATTGTAATTTTGACTTTCTTAACAAAAACGGGGTTTTCTCTTTTGTTTTGTTTGTGCTTGTTTTCTTTTTGGTCAGACTGGACATAAAACATGTTGGCCAGCACTCGCAATATTTTTCAAATCTTTTCTCTAAGAAGTTGTATTACTCTGGTAACATACCATTCAACCTTCCACCCCCTCAAGGCTGATGCATCACTTTATCTCCCCTTAGCAGGGTTGCAATCCTTAACCACATTTTATTGGCACATCCTGGTATAGGCTAAAATGGCACATTTTTTATCCATAGAATTTGTCTGAGATACCTTTTCCTTGCCACTCACACAGCTAAACGCTTTGCCCTGCTCCCAGAATCTTGAACCTCAGTTCATAATTTTCTTTCTGAGTTGTAATGACGTTGCTTTTCAGATGGTTTCTGCAAACACCAGTTGCTTGTTACTTGTCTATCCACTTTTACATCCTCCCACCCACTGCTTTTCTAAGTAACCAGTTTTTATATAGAATGTCCTTGCTGTCCTACCTTTCCACTGACTCCCATTCTTTTCAGGCATACCTGAGGGTCATTTGATTATGCTTGTGCCTATCAGAATATTATTAAAAAAACCACTTGGGACAGGTTTCTGTCACCTCGTGCAACCTGGCATTGCTTCCTTGAAGTCTGTTCTTTTACCTTCTGCAAATCTGTCCTACACTTTCATTCCTACATCACAATATCAATAAGTCAATGGTAGTGTTGAGGCTGCTGCGCTCCCTGTTACTCTCAACTGTTTGATCTATGGATGGAGGAGGAAATGCTGAGCAATTCTGTGTGTATATATGAGTATTTTATGTGATGCAAAAGTTCTTCCAGTTGACATGAACACTGAGGATCCAAGTGAAAATTAGTGACTAGTCCGGACAAAGTGAAAAATGATAAAAGTCTCAAAAAAGTTAATATACTGGTGTCCTAAAGTGACTGTTACTCCTTTTACAAAATGGAAGAGGCTAAACTTGTGCACCAAGGTTAGACTGTCATAGCACCTCAGATATAACAACCTAGGTTCAAATTTCTTTCCCACTTGATTGGAAAGACTGTTTATTTTTGCTCCTCTACTTCATGTGTATTCCCAGCTCCCTGAGCTGATTCTATCCAAAACAGAACACCTTCTGGGTGAAAGTCCAAACGAGATGCTTCTCTTCCTGCAAGTATAGCACAGGAGCTAGGGAAATCAGATAACCTCTCCTAATTAAGCAAAAGAGGAGATTTTGCACTTGCAACTATGGTGGTTTCAGAAAATCTTCAGATAAAATGCAAGAATCCATGAAACTCACAAAATCTTATATTTCTGATGGAATAAGTCCCCATTTTGTGAATCAAATACATTAGTGATGTGCTGTCTTGTCCAAACATGTCTGTAAAGCAAAATAGAATCTGTTGGTGGAAAGGAATAGCTTACAATGATGTGAATTTATGCACTTCAATTTTCAGTTGGTTTGTTGAGAAAAGTACTTTTCTTTTTGTCACAATTTATAGTGCCTTGAGCTCTATTACAAAGGGCCACATCATCTCTTCATGGTGCCATTGCCAATGGCAGCTGTGGGTCACAATTTCAAGGCACAATGCTATTTGTTTTCTCCCTGCTGAATTCCCATGATTCTTGGAAAATACAAAAACATGATAGTCGTCTCCTCCAATTCATAGTCCATCTGCTGTGAAACATTCCAACACCATCTAAGATATGAGCAAATCGAGCAGTACCAATGAGAAAATTATTGAAATTTCTCTCTTGGCTGTCACAGTTTACAGGAGTATTTTTAGGTAATAAATTTGAGCACTAGTTGGTGAAAGAGGAAGTTTAAAAATGCATATAGACTACAAATAAAAGTAAAATTCTACTGACTACACTCCATGTGTGTATAAAGAATGAGGAAAAGCAAGAATTAAACCACTGCATTGTAAACATGCTGCTCTTACATTAAAATCCTATCAATCACTACAATATTTTATAAGTCAGTGTGCCCATCCAGTTCAGTACAGTTAATAAATAGAAACTAGATAACATGATACAAAAGATAACATGGAGTCTTGCAGTAGAAGTGAAAAGGCTAAGTTTGTTTGTACAGCTCCTTTTAATTTAAAAATCCATGTTGTACCAATCATCAAATCAGTGATACCACAGCAGTAATCATTAAAAAGTTTGTAATTGAGAAACATCTAAAGGGATTATCCAAAGCCAAGCAACTTTGGTAGATAAAAGTCTTATTCTTGTTGCAGTGACAAGTTAAATAATGCTCAGATCAGAGACAAATAGAAAACATAAGATTTTCAGGCTGTTGGAAAACAACAAGGTCCTAAGTATGACAATGAGTGGTATTAGGAAACATTATAGGTGGCATTGTTGGAACAGCTGTGCAAAGTGGAGGAAGCAGATGACATATACATCAAGGTTATCTATCAGACACAAAGAGGAGGGCTTAATATAACGAATGACATAGACAGAAAAGTTGTAATCTGTAGAACACAAATTATTGAATGAGAGCAAAAAGGGTTGAAAGATAAGTGATCTGTAAAGAAAGATATAGAGACACATTAGGTAAAGAAAAAAAAATAAAAAGAAGAGGAGGAAAAAAAGTTTAGAAAATATGAACAAAAACAGTAAACTAATTTCAAAAGAAGTAGGAAACTAGTAGAGCAAGATCAGATATGGTGCCTTTCCTTGAAGAAACACATACCATTTCTGCTGTGAATGTCATCCAGGAAAGTCCCATTCCCTACAGAAATAGAAAGATTTTAAAATACATCATCTGTGTGATGAGAATTGAATACTTACGTGCTATTTTGCCTCAGAAGGGACATTATATATTTTTATTCCATCTTTCTGATCATGTTAATTTCTTGATGGCTGCCAAAGCAGAGCTTTCACTTTTCATGGGTGATCTGGAAGGAATCTAAGTCTTGGACTACATTTTGTCTTAATTACATGTCTGAAGATGTATCTGAGATATTGCTAGGAGATGTTTGCCTGCAGATACTATCAGATCAATTTCATATTCCCTGATCTTATATGAAGAGCTACAATTATGGACTGTACCAATAATTCACTGTAATGACAAGGTTATTTGCCTATTTCAGTGGCATAAAGCTGCATCAGAAGAGGGTCAGGTGGCTGTTAGGAAAAAGGTCTTCACCAAGTGGGCGACTGGGCACAGGTCTGTAGGGCAGCGGGCACAGCCCCAAGCTGAAAGGAGTTCAAGGAGTTTAACAACACTCTCAGATATACAGAATGGTTTTGACCTTCTGCTGTGTGGAGTCAGGGTTGGACTTGCTGATCCTTATGGGTCCCCTCCAACTCAGGAAATTCTATAGTTCTATGATATTTCATACCTGAAAAAATAACTCAACAGTGTCGACTAAAAACTTCTGCAACCATTAGCCTTTCTCCTTTCCAAGACTTCTGTTGACAAGTCATTTCTCTCTCCAGATCCTTTTAAGCCAATTCATGTATTGCTATACAAGCTGTTTTCTCAGAAGTTCCAGCTGACATAAGAAGATTCCCACTTAGATCATAGTTTCATCAGTAAAAATAATATTGCTACTGGATGAATATACAATGACAGAATGCAAGCAGAATATCTCTTTAAGATTATATTTAATGCTGTGTTTGCAGAAATTATTATTTTTATAAGAGAATTTCAGAGCATATCAATCCCGTTTCTTTCACAGAGGTAATAACATTTCAGGATGAGGATATGTTTTTTTCTGATTCGTCCCATTATATGTCCCTTAACTAGATGATGCACGCTCCATACCCAGAGTATTAAATAAGCCAACTTCTGCCATTACAGCAGCCCAAGGGACCAGTATGAGCAAAACAGACTTTCCTTAGAGACATGGCTTAGCAGTGGACTTGTATTAGGTGGATCTTAAAGGTTCTTTCCAACCCAACTGGTTCTATGACTCCTGTATCCACCTTTATTTTTTGGTACATCCGTGTCAGATCTTAAACATTTTGAATCTCAAGCCATTATTTTTTAGTTTTCTAACGAATTTATGATCTTGTAAATGTGAAATATTTTAACAAAAAACTGTTTAAGGAAAACTCTTAGAATTATAAATTATGAATGAAATATTTGGCAAGCTTTATCTTTCCTATTTTAGTAAGATTCTATTTGAGGAAGTGATCTTTATTTCTATGAAGTAATATGTTAGTCACAAATGAAACAGTTTATAGAAATGTGTCCAATTTTGAAGAAAATTCTTTCAGCACATCCACTGCTCACAACCCATTTATTGCTCATGGTTTCCCAGAGACATTTGGGCATGTTTTGACTCACAGTGCGATGCACTGTGTCAAAAGCTAACATCTTGTATTCAAAGAAAACCAAATCTCAAATAACTGAACAAGATGAAATTTAAACAATTTGAGGCTCTCTGAGAAATACATCTATACTGTTTGCTTGGAAGATATAACATCATTCTAAAGGAAGAGAGGAATAAATCCTTTTGTCAGGGTTCCACCCAACCTAAAGTAGAAGACAATTTTACTTAAACTTACTGGAGAAGTTTCCATTTTGAATTGCAGAATAATTATGTCAGACTAATTACAACCATATTTCCTGCATTAAAGAATTAGGTGATTTTCAACAGTATCAAGTACTTAATGTATTTTTGTTAGAAAATATCTCAAGCAAATTTGAAGAAATAGAATTTCGGTTCCAGGAAATTCAGATTTGGAGGTATAAAACTGCCCTCTAGCTCTTGAATCACATCACACATTAGAAGTAGAAATGGGACCTAGGCAGCTGAGTCTATTTCCCAGCAGACTACTGCTAAACCTAGTAAAATGGCTGTGTCCTTCTCCATGTGATGTCAGACTAACAGATGAGCAGCCCAGAGCTTGTTAATGAGGTAGGCCTTGCAATGAAGCAGCAGGGAACCTACCATTCCTGGAAAAATGGCATTTGGATCTCTTCAACTTCACCATTTCCTTCCCCAGTTTAAAGACTGGCATACTTGAAGAGTGTAGCAACTCAAGTTTGTGCTAACCAAAAAAGAGAGCTGAAAACTTCCTTCCACTTCCCACTGCACCAGTTGTGAGTGACCAGACAAATAAGTTTACACTTTAAACTAAATAGTGCTTAGGTACAGATATGGGCACTAGTATTTGGCTGAATATACTTTTAAATTGCCAGAATGGATCTCATTGTGATTTTTGTCAGTGGTGTTCAGATAAATACAAAAGTTCCGAATTCAGAAGGAGGCATAGAAGATCCCAGCAGTGTCAAGATATGGACAGAAGGTTCTGAGAACAGATTCTGGCAAGTATGGACAAGGTCAGACTATGCTTACTGGTTCTGAAACGCAAATTGCAGATCACACACGAGCATAGCAACAGTAACACCACTACCCAGATAAGTAATAAATAGTTCCTATATCAAAGGTATAAAGGAAAAAAAGGAAAAAGAGTAGGGCTGATATCCTTGAATTTATTTGTAGCCTGCCTCCCAACCAGATACCCACTGATTCAAATCAAGATACTGTAAATTTAAATTTGCTGCTGATATCAACAACATTATAAGTGAACTGCTCTTTTTCATAGACACAGGATTTGAATTACCTGAAGGTGATCATTTAAAATTAAATGGAAATTTGAACAAGGAACATTAACATTCTTAATTTCCAGAATGTAAATCTTGATAAACAGTGTAAAGCAGACAGTTAACTCAGCTGGATCTAAACTTGATACTTAAATGCAGAAGAAGCCTTAAAGTCAACGTGCAGAAGTTATCGTGAATCTCTGTCTTGAAGGAAAGAAAAAAAGAAAAGAAAAAAGACAAAGAAGAGTTGCAGGAAGTAATTCCAGATTTGACCAGGCAAACGGTCATGGAAAGAAGAAAAAGAAAAAAAAAGGATATTTGAAATAAGCAGACTGCCATCAGTGATTAAGGGTAAAGTGACTGATCATCAAAGAAAACTGCCTTAGAGGCCAAAAAATGTGGAGATAAAGTGAGAATAACAAAGAGTCAAGCTGAGTTAGACCTTGCAAAGGATATTAAAACACATAGCAGAAGATTCTTCAGCCATGTGAATAAAAAGAACAAGGGTGGAAAAGAGAAGTAGGGCCAGAAAATAGTGAAGATAGAGTATAAATTATTAATAAATCAAGTATAGGCTGAAAAATGAATTATGCTTTAGTTCACGTTTCAAGGAAATCGACAAAGATTTTGATCATAGGGAATAAAGTAAGAGTAGGTGGGGGGAAAGTATAGAAATGAAAATCAGCACAGTCAAGACAAAAGGAAGGTTTGTAGAGCATAATGTAGCATGGGAGGGAAAACATGGAAAATAAGTATCATCCCAAGAGGGAATCAGAAAAGAAAATTTAAAGTGGAACATCAGATACTTTTAATGAGTCCATAAAGCCTTGATGGCACACAGTATTTGGAGAGCAATGCATTTACACGCACAGGAAAGAAGGTGGAGTGTGAAAATGATGACAGTAACTATATGCTTGCTAAATTTTAGTTCAATAAGTGTCTCTTAAAGACACACTTGAATGAAAATTATTAAGGGCTTGAAGGTCCACTACTGAATGAGTTTTTTCTAAGACAGGTCATAATGAAATAATTATTGGTCTTTTTAAAATAATGAACTTCCAGAAAGAAGAAAATAGGCACGCGCAGTCCTTCAGAATATCAGTAAAACTTTTGATGTGATGGCCATTGAAAGATTATCAACAAATTCAAAACCTGAATCCTGCAGAGGAAGCACAAAACACAAGTGAACAACTTGACCAGAAACAGCACTAAATCAGTTGGTACTAGAGGAGCTCATGGGTTGGAATAAATGGCTTTCTTTGTTCCTCTGTGAACATTTTGGAGATGGAATTGAAACGTTCCCATTAGTGGCCTTGATACAAAAATGAACTGTACCTTGAATCCTGTCAGAAACACAGAATTTGATGACAGTGAATACAGAAGACATGAAGAGAACTGGGTGAGCTCAGGAACTGTAGGATTGAGCTGGCATTCAATAAGACAAAAATAACGTTATTTTAGTGGTGGTGTGGACCTTATCAGCTGGAAACTGCTGAGAAGGATTTTGAAGTGGGAATCTCAGCAAGATTACTGACAAAGTGGTGTGAAAGTAGGTAAATATTGATGGTGTTTTACAAAGCAATAATAAGATTTAAATTAATATTGTGTTCAAAATTGGGTAAAGAGATGCAGAAAAGGACTTTTGATAAGATCACAAAAAGTGGGCTTATTTAGTTTGTCATGAGAGCTACTCTGGCCTGGCAAATCAAAATCTAGTAATAATATGATTACGATCTATAAATAAATCATAGAGGCTAATACCATGAAAAAAAGAACAGAGATGCAAACCAAAGATGATGCTGTCATGACAACAGGAAGGTATAAATTAATGCCAGAATAAATTCTGTCTGGAAATCAGTAGATTCTTGTCTGTTACAGCCTTTGGGTCCTGCAACAGCTTTGCACCAGGAATAGAAATAATACACTCTTGAAATGTATACATCATAAAAACCTAAATAACAACAGCAAAAGGGAAAGTGCAGAAAAATAAAAGTCTGTTTGTTCTGTTCTGAAGCAAAAACTCATTCTGTACTCAACTAGATGCAACTGCAGTACTAATGCAGGGAAAATCAGCTTAGCAATATCCTCGCTGTTTGGTCCTAGTACTGCCACTAACAAAGCAAAAGTCTTAAGAGTTATGTGACTCCAGAAAATTCATGCCCAATGTTCTTCTATGCCAGTGATACCAACTAGCATGGAACAGCCCCTATTCACATTACTGAACTCTCTTAAACCAGTATGACAGTATCCAAAATGACTCTTCAGAGTCCCACTCTGACTCCCACACCTCCCCAGTAATAGTATGGGAGAGCACTTGTTGACCTGGGTCAAAACTGCTCTAAGTACTCTGTTGACAATTTAGCAATATATATGACTGACTGACTTCCAGTACCCCAGGAATGCTTTCTGGAGTTGTTTAATTTATGAGTACAGATGTAATCAAGGGGTACTATTGCACCTTGATCCCCTAGTAAATCTGCCCCAGCAACACAGACAATGTAGAAATCAGAAATGCAGTATTAAGCAATTTTCCCAACTATTGCTTAAAAAGGTAAAAATTCTCTACAGTGTAGCAATAAGAAAATCATCTGGATCCAGCATGCCAAGGAAACGCATCATATCTGAAACTTCAAGAGGCCTCTCTACAGATGTCTGACCAAAAGGGGTCAAACTCATTCAAAGTCTCTAGTGCGTGGATTAGAGGCTCTGACTGATGAGAATATCCACAGCACATGTTGGGACTGATGGTCCTCACATGCCGTCTGTAGCTCATGTCAGTTTTTTATGTAGGTCTAAACTACACAAGTGTTTGGTTTTGTATGTGTACACATGGGCATGCAGGCAAGAAAGGAACAAAATGGGCTGGCAACCCTTTTTCATTTTTTTGTGAAAGACAAGGAACAAGACACTTCCTGGCTTTGGACAAGTCACCATTATATAGATATCTGTGGATATTGTGATAACAGCACTAATGGCAGTGGCACACTGCCTCAAGAAAAGTGAATGTTATTATCCAGATTGGATGGGGTCCTGGGCAACCTGATCTAGTACCAGATCTGGAGGGTGGTGGCCCTGCCTGTAGCTGGGAGTTAGAACTTGAAGATCCTTTGAGTCCCTTCCAACCCAAGCCATTTTATGGTTCTGTGATTCTATGATTCCTTATTTTTCTCTGCAGAAGGAATATATCTTAGCATTTAGTTAAAGCTAAGCACAGTCTTAAGAACATGAGGCAAACATCTATCCATCCAGTTTCTACTTTTGTTGTTTCCCACAAATTTTGCTTTTTCCTGGAGAAAGTTCTGTGATTTCTTCTGCTGTAGCGTCAGAACTCCTTCATCTCTGCCAGCGCTTATGTTTAGCTTTCGTAGGATGCACTGTCATGTCCTCACAAAGATACACATTTTCTTCTCAAGTTTCCTCTCTCTGCTCAGTGAAAGTTGCATGATGCGCTGGGACTTTTTATTCTCAGTTGATGTTTAGATGTTTATTGGAGTGGTTCAGAGGTTAAGAGGATGTCTACCCTAAATGCTGACATTTTCACCTTTCACACTTAAAAATAAGCAACTAAGCCACATGTCTTTTGATTTATTTACCAGAAATAATAGCAGAAAATTCAGTGAGTAATGAACAGAGGCATGAATTTCAAGTGCTTTCCCTCAGCTCCAGCTCTGTGTCTCAGTCCAAGATTAAGACCAAACAGAAAAGCCCTGGGAATCTTACCCTGTTAGCATTGTTCCTAAATGGAGATACAGGAAAGTCAAATGTTCAGTTACCTTGTCTGGGTCTCAAGAAATCTGTGTATGTCTTGTTGATGACTGGGGCAAGCATCTTTTTTTTCATTACTATTTTATTTATTATGTTTATGTTTTAATGTGCTTGAAATAAATATAATGCGATTTTTGGCAATAAAAATCAGTGGTGACTCAAAAAAATAATTAATTACCAGTATAATACTTTTGTCAGTAAAATAGCTTATGACTGGAAGAGTTTCTGGGATTAACAGACATGATTAACTCCTCATACTCTTGGCTCATACAGGAGCCATTTTCCTGATCTTGAAGAAGGAGAAATGTCTCTTCATGAACAAGGAGTAGATATCCTGTTCTGACTTAAAATTCATTTCATGTTGAATAAAAGTAACATTTACATGCACACACACAAAAGGAAATATATATATATATATAATAATAAAAAAATCTTCCTTTCTTCTTCCTGATAAAAATGATTACATCAGAGTCCTGTTAGAATTGTTTGAGAATTTAGGGAAGCTAGTGATTATTTTTCTGTACTCCCTCCAACTCAAATGTTGTGTTCTTTACAAGTAGTCCTTTTCCCATTGGTGTGAATCCCATGAGTGCATTAAATAATACACTTCTAGTTGTAAAACAGATGGAAAAGTGTTTAAAAAGGTGCCAGGTTTATTTATGGAAGCATGAAATTGAATTTAATAGGAGAATTTTGCCAGTATGAAATGTGAACTCTCAAAACAGGAAGTGGATTTTATTGCTTATTTATTTTATTACCGGATCAGCTGCCCAGAACTGTAGAATCCTTCCTCTCAGGAATTATTTACTTTCCAACTCTGAACCAGAACATCTTGACCATCAGTTGTTACATCTTCTGGCTGCCAGATTTTCAACTATAAACATATGTGGTGCTGTCTATCTCAGATGATCTTCTGCAGATTTATATAGAGAATTTTTTAGCTTTAGATTTATTTCTTGATCTAAAACAAAATGAACTGAAATGCCTAAGCCAAGGGAAAGAGTATTTCCTTTAGCTCCTGATTACTCTTTAATTAATAATTTAATTAATCCAGCGGAGGGCCACAAAGATGGTGAAGGGCCTGGACCATCTCCCCTACGAGGAGAGACTTAGGGAACTGGGTCTGTTTAGCCTTGAGAAAAGAAGGCTGAGAGGGGACTTGATCCAGGTTTATAAATACCTGAGGTGTGGGAGCTATAGTGGCGAGGCTGGTCTCTTTTCAGTAGTGCGTGGGGACAGGACTAGGGGCAATGGGCTGAAACTCCAGCATAGGAAGTTCCGCACGAATGTGCGCAAGAACTTCTTTACAGTGAGGGTGACGGAGCACTGGAACAGGCTGCCCAGGGAGGTGGTGGAGTCTCCTTCTCTGGAGATATTCAAGACTCGCCTGGACGCCTACCTGTGCGACGTGGTGTAGGGAGCCTGCTTTGGCAGGGGGGTTGGACTCGATGATCTCTAGAGGTCCCTTCCAACCCCTATAATTCTGTGATTCTGTAATTCTGTGATTCTGTAATAATAGACTGTTCCTTTAAAGTCCTTATGGCATGTATTCATTATGCATCAAAGATGCAAGAGCTAGAAGTCAACGGGCAAATTATTTCCTCTCCTCTGCACCTTCAAAGGATGCCTAATGAAAGAACAGGTGCTATTCAGCTTCCCAAAGGTGATCAGCATTCAGGAGAACTGCAAACAGAAAGTGCCCTATATTTTCTGGGGACAGGCTACTAAGAGTTAAATAAGGGATACTGATAGCTGCAGTCTGTGTACCTGGCTGCCCTATCCTCTCCCCAGTACTTCCGCCCAGTATTTAGAGGCATTTTTGGTGATTAATAAACCCCCATTTTAATTTGAGATAAAATTTTAATAACCTGGTGAAGAATGCATTAGAAATAAATAAATACATAAAAATCCATGGAATTATATTGTTGAGGGTGTACGCTGAATTGATGAATATGATCTCCATGGAGCTAGTTGCTGCAGATGCCCATATATGTGCATGGACAGGTATATCTTGCAGATTTCTTTAAGAGATGGTTTCCAAAAAATGCTACATGTAAGAGCCTCTGAGAAGAATAAATATTTGTTGAAATGTCTTAGAGAAACTGAGGATCAGATAGTCCTCTTTGTCACCATGCGAGCTCATGCTAGAGCAAAGCTCAGAGCTGTGCTCCCAGGGGTCCTGGTCCAATACTTCATCCTGTGCCTCAATATCCTTAGGCAAAGTGCTAGCAAAAATCTGTTGTGTACACATACAGTTTGTGTTCACCTTAGTTCTGGAACACATATACACTAACAAATCTCCATTTTATGTACCAGCACTAAATGTTTTCAGCATGAAACCCATGCATGGGTCGTTTTGCATGGGAACTTAAAAAAACAAACACAAAACCTAACAGAGTTGATCTTGCTGCTCTCAGTTTACCAATTATGGATATAGATCGGAGGCAGTATGGAACAATATTGTGGTCCTGATCCAAATTCCATGTAGGAAAGTCTCCTACTGCTTACAATAGGCTTTGTAGCAGACATTAAATTTCCTCAAAGAAAATGCAGGGGTTTTTTTTATGCCTCTCATTTGCTGAACTGTTTTCTCTAAGATATTAAATGACTTAAAACTGCATCACACCTCATTGTGAGTCTCCCCAGGACAAAGACATTCAGAGAGCCTGCAGTTCAAGTTGGAGAATATTCAGAAGAGTGATGATCATGTCTATTTTAGAAAAAAAAATCCTTCAAAATAAAGCTTTTTTACTGATATGTGTATTTTTATAAACAATTAGACCAATAGAAGATCATGCATCTCTATCAACAATTAGACATTAGTTGAAAGGAAAACAAATAAAATTAGAACGTGCAGAAGAAAACCCAACATTTTAAGTGATATAATGTTACTGTGATAGTCTCAAGTTTTGTGAGACCTTCTATTAAGCATATGTGCTGTGCATCAGCTCCATTAATATGTGACGAGCACAACTTCTGACATGTATCTGAACCAATTAAGCTTATTTTGGTACTTTTTATTTCTTGGAGACAGATTGCTTGAGTTCAGAAGGGCATACAGTATCTAGCAGATCTGGTAATTCGTTCAAATATGGGAGTACGGCTCTTCTTTTAGTTCTGGCCAAAATTCCTACAGTTTTCTACGATGAGTTTGAAAGCTCTTACGCATTTAAAGAAAATCCTTTCAACTCACTCTGGAGTCCTGCTTTATGTTTCATATTGCTTTGAACTTATTACCTCTTCACAATGTCTTGGAACATTAGTTTGGGAGCATTTAAAGCTAATGATTAAACATGTAGTGAAACAACACTTTGATGTTGCCAGAAGCAATTAATTTTCCCAATTTATACACAAAAGGTTATAAAAGACTATGTTATGACAACCTAAATGATTCAGTGAATTCAAAGCAAATTAACTGAATTTTAAAGGATTGTTACTACTTGCTGGAAAAAAGGAATCCATCAAGCCTTATCTTGAGTCAGAAAGCTGTGATTAACTTATGGAGTTTTGTATGCATTTAAAATTAGAAAAGAAATTATGAATTTATCTGCTACAGAAAACCAACCTGCAACGGGTTCATTCAGAATGAAGCTTTCACTGAAAGTAGCATACTGGGTGCAGATAAATGAAGTTTATGAGCTCACAGAAGTCACAGAGACCAGTTGAACATTATGAACACGGAAAATTAAACTGTATGTTTTTACTCCTGAATTTTTATAGACAGAGCATCTCACACTGCATTGGATCCATGTGCTGCACACAACAAACATAATTAGAATGTAAATCACCCCGAGATGAGGACTGGAAATTTAGAAACTCCTGTGCCTCTGAGTGGGTATTCAGTCCTTTTACTTCTGTGGGAGACATCCAAGTACGGTGGGACATCTCACAAATGCATTCACACACGTACATATATCCATGTATTCAGTGACAGTGGACATGCTTAACTAGGAGGAGTACTACTGTTCACCCATCAAAAAAACATGAAAAAGGAAAAAAAATGCAGGAGAATGAAAGAACAAAGGAATGATAAAGACAATTTAGCTTTATGCTACATATTTAATTTCTCACTTTCTACTGAGATATAAAAAGTTTAAATCTCAGGCTAAATCTTTGCCTTGTTTCTCAGTTTCAGAAATGCATTTGTTACACTGGATGGGCTACACATAAGTTCTAAACACAATCCTGCATAGTAAAATTTCAAAATCAGTAGTAAACAGGAGTGAAAAAGAAAACCTGCTGTGCTTTACTCAGGTGTCAGTCTGGAAACTTTTCTGATAGGCCATAAACTGAAAGCAATGATATGGTTTTCCTTCTCATCCCCTCTCTCCCTGCCACTTTATCGCTTGTTAGTCTCTTAAGAATAAAGCAACGAACCTCTGGCTTTTGCACTGAGTTAAAACTATTTGACTAACAGAGCTTAGATTGTCTAACACATAGATTGTTTGCAGACCTCCAGAGCATTTAGGGGTATTATTTTTACTTTAGAAGTTACACAGTGCTAGCAAGAACTTTTTCTTTGAATGCCAGGATCCCACTTAAGGAAAACCCTTAAGGTTTTTAGGGTTCATTTCTATTTTATTTGACACATGCTTGAGAATGTAGTACCTTTGTATGGGGATGGCAGATGTGTAGCTCCCACAGGAAGCCCATGTTCTTCCCAGCAGAAGGTAGAAGCCAAGAAGTTATGCCTGGTGATCTCAAGTACAAATGAACACCTATGTTTAGGTGAATTAGTTATGCTTAATATATTGGCATTCAGCAATGCAGTTCCATTTCTTCTTAAGCTTCATAAGACCTGCAGCACCTCTGGGAGATGGGGAAGCACGATGTACAAACAGAAAACTGTGGCACTAAATAAACTAAATGCAGAAACATACAGGTGGACTTTGCTTAGCGCAGTATTTACTTTCACATTTCATTTCATCCGGTGGACTTCATAGCTCTGAATTTGTGATCCATATACTGTATATTTTTTTTTAAAAAAAGAAAGCCATCCATGACTGAGAACAATATGAATGATCATGAGCTAATTAAGTGATTTGAAAAATAACAATAAGGGGCCAATAAGAAAGACTGGGAGAAAAGTTGGCCCCTGTCGATTTTTCTTACCTCTAAAAAACAAATAGACACTAAACTCTATTTTGGTTTATTAAATGGATATAATGTTCCTAGATGATCTCGTAGACATGAAAGAGCATCAACTTTGTTGTTAATGGACCAGTGCTTTAGAGTTTTACCTGGTAGGTAGTGTCAGTTTTAACCAACAATAACAGACTGTTCCATCTGTCAGATTATAAAGAGCTTAAATCTTGTTCTTATTCAAAGAAAACTCTAAGTTACTGCACAGTTGGATATGTTTGGTCCCTCCTTTGGAAAATGTTCTCTTTCTTTTGGTGGATCAGAGCAAGCAAGAAGGGAACTCTTTGGGGGGCTCTTACCTAAGACAAGGGTAAGTCAGACCCTAGTTCTACTTCACTGAATATTTGATTATTTGTTCAAAATGGAATAGTTTCAAAAATATTTTCCTTAAAAATGTTCAAACAAATCATTTTGACATTTCCTTTTTTTTTTTTTTTTTTTTTTTTTTTTTTTTTAATTTTTTTTGGCTGAAACAATTGGCCAAATCTGGTACAAATTTGCAGATAGTTTCCATCAACACAAAAGTGCACTTTTGAACAAACAAAGAATTCTTCCATAAAAGTTGCCTGGGTCTAATCAGAGTTGAGGCAATTTTGCACATGCCAACCAGGAGAAAATTAGGTATTGGATAAGCAACAGTGGTGAGGATCTGCGTTCTACCTAAATCCCCTTGTGGCCTTAGTCCAAAGTGATTAGCCTCAGGTCAAACAGAAAGTCTGTAGCGAATCAAACTAACTAAATCCAACCCTCCTGAGCTATAGAATAATGTGCTAGTCCCAAGACTACCTCCCTTCATGGGAATGGAAGAGGGGAGGCTATTAAATATAAATACCACGTAACATCCTACTCTATGGAAACCCAGATCATGATGTTCTAGAGGAAAGACAAAATACAGTATCTGTCCTCCAGCTGTACCTGTATCAAGGGGACTCACATCAACTGCCTCTGCCAGCACCAGGAGCTGCCAACATCCCTTCTCAGCAGACTACAGCTTGGAAGGCCGTGAAGTAGGTGACCCTTTAAACCAAAGGACAGTGAGTTGCAGAACAAAATACTATTTTAATGTGGACTTTGTATCGGAGACTTATTTCCTTTAAAACACTGTAGAGCAGCATAATCCTCAGATTTATTTTGATTAGCAATCTGGATACCTTCTTGGCAGTATTTATTAGATCTTAATGTAGCTCAGTTGGAAAGCCTGATATTTTGCTTTTCTTCTCCTTTGAGTTACTGGCCATTATTGTCTACATGAATGAATCTGGATAATTTTAACTGTCAGATTCTAATGTAACTCTCTTAATAAATTGATTGAATCGATGTTGAACCCATGTCTCTGTTCAAGCTAAGAATGAGCCTGAACAGAAGGCTACAGAGCTTCCTGAAAATTTCAGGGGTTTTATTAGTGGAAAGCTGATTTTGAACCACTGAACCTGCAGTGACTGCATAGTTCTGGTTTCATAATAATGTCAAGTCAAAAGGAGATTATCCTCCCACTGCTGCTCAGATGTGGTCGAAGGTGAAAAATATTACATCTGTGTGTTTCAGGGACAGCTGTCACTGTCTCTGAAGTTGATCTTTTGCTTCATCTTCCTCCCTTTTTTGTAATATCTTTTTGAAACAAATCAGAGTACCAAAAATGGATAATTATTTTTCACCTCTAATTCATTAAAAATCTAATTTTTAATGAGATAGGCCCTTAAAAAAAGTAGAACATTTATCATGCAGGTATCCACATGAATAGTACTCAAAGCACAAATTAAAGTAGGAGATCTCAATAACTGCACTTTCCAGAAAAGTACTGCCTTTATGTCAACTGATATGCTATTTGTTATACAACATCATCTCTCTAGTGAGGGGAAATGATACCCATCCTCTGTAATACTGTACAAGACTGTATAAGATAAATATGTAGTCTTTTGGCCACAGACACTGAGTTTCCAGTGGGAGAAGAAAGTGGGAAATGCTACACAGAGAACATACATATCCCTAAAAAAAAAAAAACACACTTTTGTTGAAAATCTCTCTGTACTAAAGTGAAAACCCATATCTAAATGCCATCCCATAAGGATGGGCTCAGCCTGGCTTAGTAATATCATGGCTTATCTGGAGGTAGGTTTTGTATTCCTGAAGACAGACAGTAAACAGAAATGTAATGTGGCCCTACGCATGGACATGAAAAAGTATATGAGGGCTTCTTCAAGGTTTTTGAGGTGGATACATTTCCTTGCACTTGGATTTGGTTAGGATGTGTTCAGATGGTAGAGAAGTTCAAAGCCAACAGTCTTACAGCAAGCACATCTGGTTCAGTCGCAGTGGACTAAGCAAGGGAAAGACAGAGCTCTGTGGCTCTGCAGGATGGACAGGAAAGAACTAGACCTCAGAAACTCCAAGACAAGTCATGCTGACTCAGTCCCACCTTACCCAAGTAAACCTCTGGGATCACGGTGCATACGTTGTTCACCATTAATTAAATTGATGTTATCTGCTGTCTGTTTGGATCTGTTACCCTTACTTGGATGTATTTCTGACTCATTCTGCTGAAATGATTTCAGAGGTTTTCTCGGGCAGCAGAGCCCTATTTATTGTTAATAACATCAGAATACTGTTTTATTCATTTGTTCCAGCATCGCCCATGACAATCATGATGACTTTCAGAAACAGCTGCAGACAGCTGAGAAGAATCAATCTTTTATCTTGTCTTTTACACTTTACTTTTCTAATTAGCATATTCATTTTCTACCATTTTAAGTACATTAAGAAATTAAAATGTAATTTTTACTTGCTACACTGACAAACTTGTGTCACATTTATGGCAACATTTAATAAGTTGGCATGGTTACTCTTTTGCTTTGTTACCAACCACAAACATTATTTGCAGACAATCCAAGTAATCTAATTGAACAAAAATGTCCCATCCATTTTTTGTTTCCCTGTTTCAAACCAATGCACATCTTCACAATTTTTTTTCTGAGATACAGACATCTTCTATGTTTTGAAACACCTGCAGCCCATTTCATTTATAGCAAGGAAGTATTTGAGTCCCCAGATTTCACCTGCACATCTCAGTAGATCAGTGCTACAGAACTGTGCTGGACTGAAATCAAAGCATCATTCTGCTCAGAGAACTGGCACTTTGGACTGGATTTGTTGGAAATTAGGGCAGTTAGAATTCACTTAATAAATTTGCTTATATTTACTTATATAGGCTAAATAGAATTCAGTTGAATATAATTCAGTTTTTATCTTATTATAAATATATATTTCTTTACTTTGAGTACCATATAGAGCATTAAACCTTATATCTATCTGCTTCTCTGAAAGGATATAGGTTTGCATAGGCACTGTTTTGCAGCTGCTGACACTGGGCAGACATCTTGGATCAGTTGAAACCTTTCAGAACAACACTAGTTTTCCACTTACAGTTCTGAATTCCACGTCTCCCCTTCTGGTACTGACTTCATCTCCACAGGCTATAATGAGAATGGAGGTACTCATACATTGATGCTACATGGCGGTAACAAAACTGAGAGGCCTAACTTTCAAAGTACATCCTGCCAGTGGAGCCTTTGGGAGGCAAGACTTGATGGGCAGGAAGCACGAACACACCAGGCTGTCCCAGCAGCACCTGTGCTGTTGGCTGGCACTATCTGCATATGAAGAGGTTGACAATGGGAATTTTAAAACTCTTCAGCAGGTTCTTAAATACCTTCTGACTCCTGCCATAAATGACGGAGTCCAGTCATCCCTTGAAGGAGGACAAGAGACAGCTTCAGCAGAAAATAAATTGCTCGAGGGAAGTCTCACAACTTCTTGTTATGTGAACAACATGGTGGCTGCAGGAGTTTCTGAGAAAAGTAAATCAGGAAATTGTGAAAAGGAACAATTCCTTCTGTGAAAGGGCTTGTTTGAAGGCAGGGTAAGATGAAATCAGCATCTGTTGGAAAAGCAGGGAACCTCCTAATAGCAGTGTAGTGTGGATGTGAAAGTGGATCAAGCAGCTTTATGCCTGCGAATTGGTAATAACAATTAGGTGGTGCAGATTTCTCACCCAGGTCCCCAATGCCTAGACCCACCTAACAGAATGGACTCAGTGTTAGATTAATGACAGGTGTCTGCCCTGGTCTACAAGTGAATTTGCTGTGGGATACCTTTAGCTATGCTATGGGTATTGTTGTTGGGGTTTCTTGCTGGAGATCCCTGTCTACTTCAGGCCTTCTGTGGGCAAGAAGCTTTTTTCATTTGTTACTGCACCCATGGCTGCTGCACCTAAGCTTATCTTTACCTCCTGCAGCCTGGGACACTGCTACCCTGCTGTCATTGCTGTATTGTCCATCATATTATAGCATTACTGACAAATGACATCTAACATGGGAGTGTGCATGAAGAAAAGGTGTGTGACTGAATTCCTCCATGCAGAAAAAATGGCAACCACTGACATTCATCAACACTCGCTGAACGTTTATGGACACCAAACAGTGGATGTGAGTACATAGAGGTGGTGCATGGTGCATCTCAGTAGTGGCAACAACTTGAAAGGCACACCACGTTCTGGACAGCCATGCAGATTTTTACAAGCACGGAATGCAGGTTTTTTTTCATGACTCATTAAAAAAAAATGTATATGCAATGGTTGTGACTATGTTGAAAACTACTGTATTATAGCTGAGAATTTGCTCTATTAAAAAGTATTAACACTATGGCTGTTTCTCTGAAAATAAATAAGAGACATTACTTCTGGAGCAGTCTATGTACAAAACTTTTTCTACTTTCTGGGGATATTTAATGATAATACTTACAGTTGTTTGCAGTTTTCTATTTAAAATACTGCATGCTGGGAAGAAACTAGACTGCCATTTATAATAAGCAACTTAGGGCAATAATTGTTTCCAGTATTTGCCCAGTTCTAAAAATAACAATGTTAATGTGTGCTAATTCTTTGTAGTTAAGGAGGCTTCAGCATTGCATTGTTGTTTTATCTGGAAGCTCAGCAAATGTGGATGAAACCCATTATCTGACAAAGACCAATAGCCTGAGTAGGCATCTATGTTAAATCTAAAAGCAAGCAGGGATGTTTGACTTTATATGGGTTTTAAATGCATCTACATCTCTGGGGAGAAGGGCAAGAGGCCTGGGACTGAGAGCATTAAATCTTTAATTAAAGAACTCCCAACCATGCCTACTACATTTATAAATAACAAAACATTTATCAGAGCTTTTATCTTTTCTTGCAATCATCAGGATGTACTAGATGTTGACAAAGTTAATGATTTATGCCTCAGATTTTTTTTCATTACCAAATAACAAAGATGCTATTATCAGTGAAATCTTATGCAACTTAAATCTTGAGGCTTTCATTGCTTTGCTTGTGGAATATTGTGAGCCTTTCTCAGAAGTCATTTTGAATTAGTATTGGCCCAACAGAAGAGATTTAGTCTGCTAGCAGAATGGAAGTGTTGGGCGCTTTTCCTTAAAAGGATAAGTGGTTTTAAAAAAAGAAAAACAAAACAAAAACAAAAGCAACAACAACAACAAACTACTTTAAACACTCAGATAATTATTATTAGTTGCTGAACTCTGTATCTGTTAATTATTTCACTTTTAAATGCTTGTATTCCAAATCCTGCATACCACTATGCTGAAAAGATTACTCTCTTGCTCCATGATTCCATCTGAGCCTTCATTTCAAAGACTGAAAAGACACAAAGTTGTACAAGGAGAGGTTGGACTGTGCCCTAATTTGCAGATACATCCAATCCAGATACATACAAATATCTCAGGAGATACAGATTATAAATCCTGTGTGAACATCTCACCAGTGTGGAGTCCCAGGAGCATACATATATTTATATATGCAAATATTTTGCCACAGAAACCACAAAGAATCATAGAATCATAGAATCATAGAACCACAAGGTTGGAAAGGACTTACAAGATCTTCTAGTCCAACTGTCCTCCCATTACCATTGCTACCACAAGCCACTAAATCATATCTCGTAGCTCCTCATCCAGACACCTCTTGAACACTGTCTCTTGAACACGGCGACTCCACCACCTCCCTGGGCAGCCATTCTAGTGCCTGACCACACTCTGAGAGAAAAAGTTCCTTCTTATGTCTAGTCTAAACCTCTTCTGGTACAACTTGTGGCCATTTCCTCGAGTCCTGTTTGTTGCCTGAGAGAAGAGGTCAAACCCCTCCTCATTACAACCTCCTTTCAGGAGTGCCTTAAATAACAATCCTCACGTTATTTTGGTTTCATGGGTGTCACTAATCCCATATATTATGTATTGCAGTCACTGCTACAGTGAGCTTGCTAGGATTTTGAATGCTGAATATCTGTTAACAAAGTTTTCCTCTTGTTGTGGTTTAACCCACTAGACAGCTCAGCACCACACAGCCATTTGTTCCCTCTTTCCCTCCTCCATCTCTCCTGTGGAATGGGTCAAAGAACCAGAAAAAAATAAAATAAAATTCATGACTTCAGATAACAGGCGTTTAATAGGACAGAAAAGGAAGGGGTAATAATAATAGCAATAAAGATAAAAGAATAAACGAAACAACTGATGCACAATGCAATTATCCTCACCTGTCCCCTCCTAATATTACTGTTCAGGCTGACATCAAATGCTATGGAAGATCCCTTTGGAAAGTTTAGGTTACTGTCTTGGTTCTGTCCCCCCTATTCCTCCCCAGCTCTCTCACTAGCAGGGCAGCATAAAAAGCTGAAATGTTCTTGGCTCTGTGCAGCACTGCTCAGCAACAACTAAAACACTGATGTGTTATCAACGTTATTCTAATCTTAATTCCACAACACAGCTTCATACCAGCTACCAGAAAGATTAACTGTATCCCAGCTGAAACCAGAAGACCTCTCCACCAAACTAATTAAGATAAAACATTTACTCTACTTTACATCTGCGTGCACATAGAAATGCACTCTCTTTCTTTCACTATTCCGTCAAAAGCAAAGTCGTGAGCTCATTCAGGAATTTTCAGTGTTTTTAGTGTGACCGCATTGTGTAGCTGTATGGATCCTTCAGGGATAGGAAGGATGGGAATTATCTGACATGTTTTCCAGATACTTCAACAAGTTTGAAGTTCTTCAGACCTAAGAGCACCCAGTCTGTAAGTTAATCATTGATATGTCCTCAGCTGTTGGTGAAGACAAAAATCTGTTGTAAATTAAAGCACTTTTTGCTGTAAGTTTACGTGACTTTACTGCTATCCAGACCCTCTCTCATGTGAGTCCTCATACTGAGCTTTGGAGTGTGCTTTTTGTGTATGTTTGTAACTGACACTTTCATTCGACTTTCATTATGTCTGACAGGGAAATAAATGAGCATTTTATCAAAGTCTGTAAATTCAGCATTTTTTCCCCCAGATTTAACATAGGCAGTAACAAACCAGCTGAAATGTCAAACTAAACTCACTTTATCCTGATTTGATTTTTGTTTTGTTTGGGAGGGTAGGGTGAGGTGAAGAGAACATGAGTTAGAGCTGAGTTTTCCATATTACACCATGTTAAACTCCCAGTAACCTTTAGGAGAGAACAATGTATATTTTCAATAGTTCATTGACTGTCTTGGACATATATGAAAAATACAAGTGACTCACGGGGAAAGAAATATATACAGTCTTTCTTACTGTAACTTCAAATATCTCAGAAAAAGATAAATTAGTGAGAGTGATGAGCAATGGGAATGTGGAAAGAGAATTTGTGTTGAGCTCTTTCTGATATTTCTTAACTTTTGTGTTCTTTTCAAGGCAAAGCAAGGCAAAGAAGGGAAGGGAAGGGAAGGAAAATGAGAAAAATTCTGCACTAATGGTAGAAGAACAAGCAAAACCAACATTTGGAAGGTCAAGGGAAGGAAGCAAACTCCTTATACCCTATTTAGCACTGGGTTTTTACACTGCCTGTCAGCAGAGAAGTTCAAGGAGAAATTCAAAGTATTGTAAATAGACTTAATGCTGCGTACTGGAATACTGTGCAAATTGTAGAATGAGATAAGTCATTAATATGTTGGTGGGAATAAAAAATGACCTCACAGTAGCATTGCAAAAAATTTACAAATACTTCTGAATGGTTTCTACTCAAAGATAGAGAGGGCCCTTGAGTGAATAAAGAGCAGAATAAGAAGCAAAATCAGGATCATTCCTTCAAACAGTGTGCTCGTACGTATCGGTCCTACTTTCTTGGCCTCAAGCCTCCTGAAAGTTGTTTGCCACATAGGACTTCTTGGAGAATGTGACTATGCACAGCTGTGTTCCCAGCACCATCTTATGTTTACACTAGCAAATTAAGGACACAAGCATAGGCCCTGGTTTGTCATTCTTCCACATGGCTAAATTTTCAGAACCATTCCTGATGTATGTAGAATACAAGTTTTCCAGAACAATTCCTGGATGAGAATTAGACCTGGCCAGGAATAGTACTGTATAGGCAGTTTGGATGAAGCCACTCTTTGGACAGTGTGTTTAAGATTATGGCTTTGGTAGCATAGTGCCAGCTGGCCTCAGGGCTAGAGAACATTGACCTGGCACAGGAAGCAGGTCTGTGCTACTTTAGTACATAAGTGCACCATCTGTGGGCCAAATTTGCTGCCTGCTGAACTTACCCTGGCACAATGAGCATTTTGGGGGAACACTGAGCTCAGTTTAACACAAATGGCAAAGGAGAGGCAACAGGCTCAAGATCATCTGGCTCCTGAATCATCCTCTTGGCGCATCATCAGAATGTAGGTTAGAATGATCCCAAGTGTAAGAGTCCTTACAAATTTTAGTGGTTTTTCCTCAAGGACCATTATAGCCACGTCATAAATCAAAACAAAATTATGTCATTCTCTACATGCTCAGTCTTCTATGTTTTTCACAATTGCTGAATAGAAATAACATATTCCTGTATTAGTTTTTCTTTCACTCACTGTTCTAGACTGAAACACCAAAGACTCCACTAGTAACATGACCAGAACTGAAGCCTTTGCAGAGGTGGGAACTGTCGTGTAACATAGAAATATTCTGTGTGCATCTTTATTGCATGTCTATTACACTGGGAAAGAACTGCTTATCAGGTTATCATGTAAAATAACACATATGTTGCCTAAAGGGTTAAAGAAACAGAGGTATCCCTGAATGATTGTTACCCTAGCAGACAAGTTGCCACTCCTTAACCTTCTTCATTCCCTATTTTCTCTTTCAGTTCAGGAGAAGCCCATCTAGCTATCTTCTGGATCAACATTAATGATGCTTTATCCCATTAAGAACTGATTTTCTGGAGAATAAGACACCTCTGATGTTGCCCTCATGACTTCCCAGAAGATGAAGGCTATGAAAAAGAATTATAGGGAGTACCTTTGGCCTTAAGAGAAATCTGAGGACAGCACCACTTCTACTTGAAGAAAATTGATGTCAGAAGGCTTGGGGTTTGTTGCACGCCACTTTGAAGAAGTCTTCAAGGACTTCTCTAAAATGTCTCCATATTCATTCAGTGGGTTAGCTCAAAGATGGCCTGGAGGATGAGAAGGGGGAGAAGGGAAAAAACAACAACAACAAACCTATTCCTTCTTTTCTCTTGGAGATACTTTTAGGGAGTATTTTGCTTAGTGTTTTATTCAGATCACTTGCTTAACTACCCAGATGGATGAATATAAATCTTAAATTAGAAAAATCAGCATATACCAGTAGAGTGGGTTGGGGCTTTACCATATGTGGTAGAGGTCTAAGTTCAGTGGATTTCTGTGGTGGCCAGCAATGGACAGGTTTTTTCAAAAAGGCTTTATCTGAGGCCTAGACCAACCTCTGCTTAGATCCTTGTCATACCCTCAGTTTTAAACTCTACACAGACTCTACAGTGGCTTCTGAAGTACAACTAGGAAATCTGTCTTTGGAGCTGACTGCCATATACTCTCCTTTACCCAGAGTCTGGACTAGCTAAGGAAATAGAAGTGTTTGTCTTGGACAGCTGTAATAGCTTGGATGGTTGCTGCGACAACGTGTTGTCATTTAACCGCTCGTGGCTTTGCTTCTGATTCAGTACTCTAAGAATAGTTTTTAATTGCAAAATCTCCCCCTCCATGACTTCTGCTGCACACAGGCCTGAGGAGTAGTCTCTTCTTCACCTCCTGACAGCTTGAGTCACATCCTTGGTTTCTGGTCTGCGTTGATCCCAGGCCAAGCCTTTGGTTTTCTTCCAAGTGAGGGAATATTTATAACCTTGGCTCATGAAAGGAACCCACAGCATGACTGTGTTCTCTTAGTGCAGAGTCTAGAAGGAGAAGCAAGGTGATCCGTATGCACTAGGTCAGGAGAGCTAAGCAGACGATGCAAACTGCCAAGCTACCAGGCACTCACAGGCTGAAAGAGACCTGTGCAGATATTTGTCACCAAGAAGTACAATCCCCTTTTTCATGTTTTCAGTCTTTACTCTGTCCCTTATTACAAGATACTGGTACATGAATATGTGGCCTGAGCACTTACAGTCTGCTGCTAGTGGGTATTCCTGGGTGCGGCGACACTCTCAGGATTTGCGCAGCAACAAGTTTAATGTAGCTTTGAAAGTACAGCCATGAGAGGGGGGAAATTATTTTCTTCAACTTAAAAAAAAAAAAAAAAAAGGAAGAAATCACCTTTGTAGCAGCATTTTGTCAGGAAGTGGGTTTGGTAAGATGGTTTTATTCATGTCCAAAAACAATTTTTCAGTCATTCCTATGAGCCTCACTGAGACAAGCCCCCAAGTTTCAAAATCTTACAAAAAAGAAAGGCAGACCTCTAAGGATGCAGCGGTGTAGGCTGAACCTTTGTTCTTCATGAAGATGTCAAAAAGGTTTGTGTCAGCTGGCATTCATCCTTCTGGGTATCTTTCACTTTTCACAGATGCCAATATATGCACAGGAGGAGGAAGGAGTGGTCAGAAAAACAGGGGTTGGCTGGGAGAAAAGCGCTCATCAAGGGTGTTGGAAAACCAGACCAGAGTCCTCATAGATCTGACAGGGTTAAAAGATGAAAACAGTGCTGCCAGGAGTAAGTGACCACTTCAAACTAGTCTTTGGTGAGCTGTGAGGGCCAGAAGACAGGCTGGCAGTGATGCTGGGCAGTGTTTGGTAGAGGGCAGCTCCTTGTAAAGTGGTATCATGTAGATTTTAGAAATGAAGTAGGAAAGGGCCACATGAAGACAGAGCAGCAAAAAGCATGTAAGATGAAGACAAATAATCCTCTGTGAGAGATTTTCTTCACCTTAGTGTGAGTTTTGAATAAAGAAAATTGTGTGAGGAGTGCTCTGGAAAAGGAATGAACACGGAGTGTGGGGAACAGCTGGAATATTTCTGACATACACTTCTTTTACTTGCCACCCTATTTATGGGTCTGTAGGAATGTGGAGGAGAAAAAAAGTTTACTGCTTTAATATTTCTTGTGAGCAAAATCCATATAAGATCCACCTCGGTATGTGAGAGCAGAGAATAAAAGGATGTGAGCCTGTGCCAGTTTGTGATGATTAAACTGAGTACAGTGTTTGTCTATATTATGATCTAAAGTTGCTGGACTCTTTTCCCTTAGGTGCTTTTATATATATAACTGTAGGTATAACACTTCCACCCCAAGCTTCCAATACTTTTAGAGGAAAATACACTATGTAGTTACTTCAGTGTTTTTTGTGTGTTTATTTTTGTTTTGTTTGGTTAGATTTTTATTTAGATTGCATTTTTATTGTATTGTGATAAGAGTCAACAGATGGTCTGCAGCAAATAGTCTTCTGAGAAAAAAATAGGCTTTCTCCTGGCATATAATGAAGTGTTCTGTGCATTGAATTTGCTGTGGCTCATTGTGCCATTTTGGTTGGGCATTGAATATGGAAACTTTTTTTTTCATATGAGTAGAGATGAGGGGAGCAGAGAGCTGAGCCTCCTTCTCACAGTCCTCTGTAGGTTAATATATGAGTACAAATCATCTGCAAGACCATCCTGCATCACAAGGCCATTTACAGCTTGGCACATGCTGAGACCACATGCCTGCATTTCATCACACGAGGAGAGATGTGCAATTGGATTAGAGACAGGAGAATGACAGGGGAAAAGATCCCTCTTGGATGGGGATTGCAGATGAAGGGATAAAATAGGTTTGGCTCAATATCTCACTTTTCTTCCTATGTTTGTGGGATCAAGATACAGGAGGAAACCTGATGCTTTGTAAGAATATTTTATGAACAACAGATCTTGAGAACTACAAGATTTTCTACAGAGTGCTGAAGACAATGAAGAGACCTACGGTCGAACCATGCCTGCTACGATGTTTACTGAGGCTGTAAGAGATTCTTTTAAGAAGGGTCTAAAAGGGAAATTGAGATGGTGCAAATTTGTTTCCAATTAGTATAGTTTCCTGAAGCAGTGTTCTTCCTCCTCCTTCCATTAGAACTTCTGAAGGGAGAGATATGCCAACTTATAGATGAACCAAAATCAGCAAATAAAATAAATTCTATCTATCTTCACGAAGATATTGCACCTTCAACTCCCCATCACTGGCGTCATAAGAGGAGGCTGGTGTTAGGAAATGCGGTAATTATGTAATTACAAATTAAGTTACCCCCAAAATCATAATTGTATTGAGCAGCCAACAACTTTGATTTAAAAACTAGTTGTAGAAACAATTACAGTTACTTCTTATAAAGGATGTAATCAATTAGAAAAATAAATTCCATGTTTCTTTTCTCTTCTCTTCTCTTCTCTTCTCTTCTCTTCTCTTCTCTTCTCTTCTCTTCTCTTCTCTTCTCTTCTCTTCTCTTCTCTTCTCTTCTCTTCTCTTCTCTTCTCTTCTCTTCTCTTCTTCTTTTCTTTTCAACATATTGACAACACTTGTACAATACTTCAAAATGCAAGTATTAGGTATATGATAAAATAATTGTCCAACAGTTACCACCTCTCAGTACAGTTACAGGTAGCTTTATTTGTGAACACAATTAATTTTACATTTTATTTACTCATTGAGTACAATATGCAGAGTTATGAATGAAGATTAACATAAAATAATAATATAATATCTGTGTAAAATATGGTATCAGTTTGTATAACGGCATCAGTTTGTATAATGGCATGTTCTCTGCAGGTGGTTTGAGTTATAATACGTTTTTATTGATGTGTCCAGAAGTTATGGGGTTTTTTTGCAGTGTAGGCATGTGGGGGCTTTTAAACATACAAAGTACAGTAAATTGCAGATGAACTGGTCCATGAGCACATTAAAAAAAAAAAAAAAAAAAAAAAAAAAGAGAGTCATAACGTTTATTGTTGAAATTAGAACATGAAAAAACATTGACTGGAGGAAACTTTGACCACTGGAATTCTTTTTAAACTACTGCTACAGATTTTGAAGGCAACCTCTGGCAGAGTTCGCTTCTTGATGAGATATTTACATACGCACCTTAGACAGAACTAAGAAACAATTGCATCAATTATCTGTTGAATGTAGTTTCTTTCCAAACAACAATTCAGACTCTGTTTTCATTTCTAAAAGGTATGAGTTTTTTACTGGTTTTAATTAAGATGTACATGCAACCCTGGGCTACTGACTGTTAGGTAAACAACAAATTGACTGTGTGTCCATTGGTTACTTTTCCATTATCATTCAGTAGATGTGTCCTCTCTGTTGTGTCAAAAGGGTGGTCTCACTTTAGCTGCACTGAGATGTAGGTGCATTTTTATGCTAACAGAATAAAATCCTCAGAAGAGGCAGTCTCTTGCCGTTGAAACTCGAAGCAAGGTCACTAAAATGCTACAGTTATAGTTACAGCATATATAATTAACACTGATTGATTTTCCTTCTTGGATTTTACTGGATTTTACTACTTTTCCAAAGTTTCATTCTCTGTAGATGTTACAGTGTTCTGAAACTAACTATCTAAGTAAGATACACAATATTAGTAGAACTGTAAAATCAAATAAAGAATGGAGACATAGGAAGATGAAATCAATTCTCTGAAAGCCTTTTTTAGGAAATAAAGCCTACTACTCTTTTAGAAGGACTATCTCCTCCATTACAATTAATATGAAATAGCTACAAGTATAATGCAATTTTTGATTCTCTCAGTTTGCACCCTTTCTGTAAATATACCTATTTTTTCATTCACAAAAGTTATTATTCCATTTTCTTCACAGGGAAAAAAAAAAAAAAAAAAAAAAAAAAAAAAAAAAGAAGAATCCTCAATTTTCAAGGGGTTCTGCCTACTTTCAGAGCTGTCTGGAATTTCTAATACAAAAGGACAGTGAGGATATTTTCTCTGCCTGTCTGGAAAATATTTCCATAAAGTTTCGAAATGATAAGAGCATTTCAAAGGTGACTAAAATACGGTACTCATACTTTAAATGTCTGTAGTTTGTTTGAACCTTGGCAAAAGCATTTCATGAAAATAAAAACAGCAGAGCCAGGACATATAACTGCATGAAATAAGAATACTTCAGTCTGTGTCTATTAGTACTGCAGCTTGAGGAAGAGAGATATCTTTCCAAATTCATTTCTTGAATAAAAAAATAAAGCAAAGCAAAGCAAAACAAACAAACAAACAAAAAAACAAAAACAAAAAACACAAAAAATCACACACACACAAACAAACAAGCAAAACCCAGCAACTCAGTAAAAACTATTTTGAACCCTGAATATTTACACAACAAAGTGATGCAAGATCTAAAACAGGCCAGCAAATATTGGGTCATAGTCTTGCTACCACAGTTATTGAAAGCACTACTGAAATGGCTGATTGCATGCCTATCATGTTGCATTTGGAATTCTTTCAGATTGTTGCCAACTCTTCCCAATAAACAAACAGAAGAATGAAAGAGATAAAAAATCTGCTTAAAAGGTTTACTAAAAAGCAGGGTGAAATGCCCTACCATAAGAGACTGAGCACCAATTTGGTGTTTATCCTAATTCTGAAAAAAGATTCATACTTGTAAATACTGGAAGAGATCTGAAGCACCATGGGATATGTAGAATAGAAAACTTATTCTGTCATGCTGACCCTGATACTCTCAAAGCTATTGCACAAGACAAATCAGAAACATGCTCCACACCAGTCATCCCATTTCACACCAGGGAACATCAGTTACTGGGGAGGACAAGAACAACAGAAGCATGAGGATTTATGGTGTCAGAACGTCAGATTTCTCTACTTGAGTGTCTTCTAAAGAAACCACTACAGTCACAAAAGTATGGTTCTTGTTATTCTATAAGTTATTTGCAAAATCAAGAATGGAAGTAAGTTGTTTCAAAGAGAAAATATACTAGCAAAAAAGCTTCATATATCTTTCATATTGAACTAACAGTAGGAGTTTGATTTATCAGTCTGTGACTCTCTCTGTGCTGCAACTATGCCATTACTAAAAATCAGTGAAAGAACTACAGTGACTAAAAGGCAAAGCAAACATGATGAAGTTTTCTTGTACCTTCCTTCTCAAACTGCTGAATTAGGCTCTGTGCATAAAGACATTTGATGGGCATCCTCAGATTCCTAAAAAAAATAAGTGCTTTGTCTAAGTTCATCTTATAGCCTAATTATATATGTGAATTGAGACACAGAAGCATTGGGTATTTTCATCTTTTCTGAAGGAAATACTGAAAATAGGTTGGTTAAATATGACTTTGAATATCAGTCTCTCCTCATGGATTATAAAAAGGAACTAGTTATCTACTTTAGATTAGATGTAGACATTTAGACATGTGATAATAGCATGCTAAAAAATGCTAGTGATAAAAACTACTTCTGGCACTAGATTTCCTCTCTGAGGTCACTTGAAGATTCCTCTAGAACTGTAAAAGCGGTTACACCTTTGGAATGTAAAAGTGGGTACACCTTTGGAATGACTTCTGGCTAAGCTATCTCATTATCTTCACTACGTAATCTTACTAAATGGCTGAGTATCATCAGACACATTGAGAAGCTGCCATTTTAGAAATGTCTCACTATGGAAGTGGACCTCTACTTGAGAATGGAATTAATGCTTTAAGGGGAAAAGTTTATTCTATGTTTATTAGACAAAACCTACATCATCTCCTAAGTGTCATGACACAAGACACAGAGATCTTCTGAATATAGCTAGAATCTTTCCTAGGCTTTCCTTTTCATCTTCCTTTCCTTTCCTTTTCATCTTCCTTTTCATCTTCCTTTCCTTTCCTTTTCATCTTCCTTTCCTTTCCTTTCCTTTTCATCTTCCTTTTCATCTTCCTTTTCATCTTCCTTTTCATCTTCCTTTTCATCTTCCTTTTCATCTTCCTTTCCTTTCCTTTCCTTTCCTTTCCTTTCCTTTCCTTTCCTTTCCTTTCCTTTCCTTTCCTTTCCTTTCCTTTCCTTTCCTTTCCTTTCCTTTCCTTTCCTTTCCTTTCCTTTCCTTTCCTTTCCTTTCCTTTCCTTTCCTTTCCTTTCCTTTCCTTTCCTTTCCTTTCCTTTCCTTTCCTTTCCTTTCCTTTCCCTTTCTTTCCTTTTTACTTATTTCCCTTTCCCTTTCCCTTCTTTCCTTTTCCTTTTTTCTTTCCCTTTCCCTTTCCCTTTCCTTTCCCCTCTCCCTTTCCATTTTCCTTTCCTCTTCCATTTCCCTTTCCCTTCTTTTCTTTTACTTTTCCCTTTCACTTTCCTCTTCTGTTTCCCTTACCATTTCTCTTTCCCTTTTTCCTACCTTTTCCCTTTCCCATCTTTATCTTTCCCTTCCCCTTTTCCCTTTCCCTTTCCTTTTTATATCCTCATATTATCTTAAATATGTCTCTGTCCCTTATAGCTAGACATAGCAGATAAGAATGACCTCGAATGCAATATGGACAGCTAAATTTATGAAGACCACTATCTGACTGTAAAACATCTGCATAAGGCTCCCGCCAAAAATGCATTGTTGGCTGACTAGCTAGTAATTACATGCAAACATGCTGTACCTGTATGTCAAACACGAACCAGCTGTAAGATCACTAGTGCTGATTCATCTGCAGAACATACCATAAGCCATTCATTTGACTTACGATGAGCTGGAGGTGAGTTGTGTGATGAAGAAACAAAAGTGATAAATCAGCTATACCTTTAACTGAATGAATATCCTTGGATAACACATACACACTGTTAAACTATTACTCGCCTAAAGGAGCTTTTGAAAGAGTGAAGGAAATAATATGCTGAAATTGTGTGGTGCCTTTCTTACAGTTAACTCTAATCAGAAATTAATTTTTCTAGGGGTCAAGAAAATAATAAGTCTGCAGTAGTATTTAAAGATTTTAAAGTATCTTTAAAGTATTTAAAGATGTCTGCATAATTTTAATGCTAGCCATCACATCTGTTTGTGTTGGCAAATTCGGGTCCAGCTTGATCAGAGCTCTTCAGAACTGAAGTGTAAATCCCAATGGGCACTTTAACTCCACAGGATTAGACGCTCACAAATTGAAGAGGTCAAAGCCACGGTATTTCATGGGCCTTAAGTTGAAAGCCTCAAAATCTCTCCAGTCCTGTATATTGCTCAATTCATGCTTGTACTAGAGATGTAGGAAAAAACTCTTCCCACCGTTTTGGTATTGGAAAGTTAGGAAGTTTCTAACTAACAGCTATCAAATAAGTAACCTTATTCCATAAGAAGCAAACACAGTAAATTTCAGCCCAAAACAGCTGTCAGTGACTCCAAGCAAGGAGTTAGAATGGAAACCATTAAAACCACACCTTTGGTTGTTAAAAGCAGGGGAAGAAATATGCAATATAATTATGTCTGTTCTCTAAAGGAAGCCATCTGTCTAGTTTCTCTAGTACTAAGCAACACTGATTACATTCAGCAACCAGTATATATTGCATTTACATATCATGGGACCTTTGTTAACTTCAAAGGGTTTGGGTTTATGCCCTGAAAGTCCTAATCTGTAAAACCTTTGCTATTTCCTTTGAGAGAAAACCCTTCAACTAAACAGAAAACGTTATCAGGAAGTTATTTTCCTGACACTCATTTTTCTCTTAAAATTTGTTTTTCTTAATCTAGCCTTTTTACCTACTGATTCCACTTATTTACTCTATTTTAATGAGCCATATTCATCCTTAGAATACCCTTTCAGCCACTTTCCCTGAGTTAGAAATGTTAGGATTCTTAATCATATGAAAAATATCTTTTCTTTCCTCCCGCTATCCCCTCAGTTTTCATGTTGTACCTCTATATACTACCAGGTTAAATCCAGATCTGTAACTAAAATTGCTGATATACCGTTAAGTATTTGTGATCTCTCTGGAAATTTATGAAATACTGTGAGAAAACCCACCCTTGTGAGATTTCCAGCTAAGTCTTAAGACTCAGATAAGATCAGGATGACAGTCCGATCTTTTTGTAATGTTTATCCAAACCTTTTCAGATTTCTTCATTGATATAAAAAAGAATATATTTACTATCTAGTATATGTAGGATATGTATCACCCTGAATTTTGTCCTTCCATGGTTTATCATTAAAAATACTCTCCAATTCTAGTCATTGCCTTACAGTATTACTAATAATACTACAGTATTACAGTATTACTGTAAAGTCCAGGAGACCTTGGACCGTATCATCCCAAGAAGGAAAGCAGAGGAGGAAGTGAGTCTGCCAGTGTGTGGAGTGAGGCCTTTGCAGGAAAGCTCAGCTCCTCAGATGCCTCAGTGACCATCAGAGCCCCATGTGGAGGTAGTGCTCAGGGTGCAGAAGCTGCTGTTCCTGGATGAGGCTGTGAAAAGGCATCTGGAGCAGCACACTGTAAAACTGCAGATACAGCGGTGCTTTGGGCTACCACAGAAGGTTCTGGCCTTTTACAAGAAGCTCTGAGAGACCATCCAGGAGGTACAAGACTGTCATCAGAGGCACACTGTGCTGTCCTACCACTCACCCTTCCTGAAGTTCCTTATAAACACAAGGCAGATCTCCTTTAACATGAACAAACAGGCTGTACAAGGAAGTTGTGGAGTGTCCTTATCTGGAGATGTCGAAGACACACCTGAATGCTCTCCTGTGTGATCTGCTGCAGAGAACCTTCTTTAGCAGGGGGCTGGACTTAACTACAGAGGTCCCTTCTCTACTATTCTATGATTCTGTTAAATGTTCCTCAGAATAATATATATTATTATTATTATTTTAACCTGATAGAATACATTTAGTAACATAAGTATTTTTGTTAAAAGAATCTTTGCCTGATAAAGCAAAGCTTGTGGAAGAAAATATGAAATAAAATATTTGAAGAAATTAGAAGAGATAATTATATTTCAGTTGCACGTGCCACCATCACTGTGCCGGTCTCCTCCTGGGAGCTTGCTTTGTTACCTTCCTACTGGCTCTTACGAGTGTTCATCAGTAACATATGTGCTTTTAGCAACCTGAATATTTTATGAACTCCTCTACTCATTTTTGGCAACTATTCCTTGTGCTGAAGAGCATAGGAAAATTTTAGGACATCAAGTATCTTTTTGCATCTTATTCTACTATATTGTATTCCGTCTCAATTTCTAGAAGTGATTAGGATTTTCATACTCTGTATCGTATTTCAGCTGCAAAAATGATTGGAAGGGCCTGGTCCGTACATATATAACTGATATTTTTTCCACTGGATTCCATCAAATTGATTGCCCTTCATAAAGATAAATTAACTGGGTTTAATAAACATTAATAAATTAATGTCTGGGTTTAATTTCAGTTGCATTGTTTTCAGTGGTACAAAATATATTTCTCTGGTTACAATAGTATCCAGCAGGTTTTGTGTATTGGGTGATGAAGGGTGGATCCTCAAACATCTGAATGTTCATCTCTGATAAACACACAGAAATGTGGCTGCCTGGCATACCTGCTGAGTCCTCAGTTTATAAAAGTGGAAATTTGATGTGGACAAGACGTAACGTGAAATCTCTGGTTCACTGCAGTTCTAGCTGGATTTGTTCAGTTCCTGCTTTCCCCTCCTTTGTAGCTTCTTTTTGGATCAAAATTGATAGAGGAAGAGGCATCTTTCTAGGGTCAGGCCTTTAAATCTTGGGCCAGGTTAAGGCTTTAAACACTTGATGAAGAGAATCCCATTTTCTTAATCTCATCTTACGCATCCTATTCAAAAGGGAAAACAACCTTTCAGCAACACTTTTCTTCAGAAGATCATCAAGATAATTTCTGGGATGCTTGTCAATTTATTTTGAGATGGCTTATTAAAACACTAATTTTTAAATAGAGTAGCCCCATTTGGGCATTTAATTGTTGTTAAGACAAGTCCAAAACAGACTTCAGACCAAAAAAATGTTCCTGTTTATTTCACTAGTATGAGAAATTTTTCTGCATTGTTCTACTGCTTTTGCTTGATGTCTTCTTTCCACCCACCATCCAGTAACTTTTTTCTGACACATAACAACAGTCCTGTTAGTACAGTTGTAGAGAAGGGCTGTACCTGGGTGAACAAAGAGCTGTCCAGATTTCCTCTGCCTGGGTGAGTAGAATGATTGCACCAAAGTATTTCAGAGGAGCAGGAAAGTTAATAGGTCAGCTCCAATGGGATAGTGGATATTTAGAAAATTGAATGGATTCGAAGTTTCCAGAAGTGAATTCCCTTTGCCATAAATCATTCAATGACATAGACTCAGGTCCTGATTTCAAGGATGTTTTCTTTCTATTTCTCCAGGGTCATCAAATATTCTTTACTTAGGGGTTAAAAATTATCTGCTTTTCTATTTATTCAGATAAAGCACAGAAAGAGAAATTTCTCACATAGCTGTGAGAATAACTTTATATCTGATTACATGGGAGAAAAAGAACAAGCAGAAACAGCAATCAAAGGTTAATTTGCAATCTGGTATTCTGGTGTCACGAGCAATTAATTGATCAGTGTTGTTTGCATAAAGAAGTCCAAAATCTTTGGTCAAACATGAAATATAATGTGCTATGCATTTTTAATTAGGAGAGAAAATGAACCATGATCCAAAGAAAAGGTAGAAAATTATAGTGTATGTAAAATGAACAGAATAAAGAACGAAGCAGGAATGGTAAAATAACCCACATTGGTACATTAAGGAACATTAAATAGTTATTTGTTCTGATTCATCACATGCCAGCGGGTAAGCTAATGTCCTGAACCTCTGCTATAGTTGACCAGTGTGGGCAAATCCATTACAAGGGAAGGAACAAGCTGGGAGGAAAGGCAGTTTCACCAAAATGAATATTTGGGGCCTTGCCAAATTCTCAGTATCCTGATGGGATCATAATAAGAGAAACAATTTTAAACAATCAGCTGAAGTTTTGTGACCTTCTGTACAAAGAGGAGAAATTAACCGGATATGAACTGAGGAAATCCTCTTCAAGCTCAGGAGTTCTGTGCTGATCATTTCTGCATAGGTTGTACAGTTCAAACATAGGTGGGGTTTGAAAATATCAAGAAAAAAGAACAGTTATTTCTGCGTTTCTTTTTTTACATTTTATAAATGCACTTTCATGTTTCATCTTTTTCCTTTATTCCAAAGTCTGTATTTCATGTGCTACAGATTAGGGATATATATGTACATATCTATGCTATCAAATCACTCGGTGATTTAATACAACATTCAGTATTCCTCCCAAAGCAATGAATGTACCAAATTATTCTACATTAAATTCAGATACATGGCTTTAGTTGTGACTCACATAAACTTTTGTATATGTGACCAATGCATGCTTTCAAACACAGACAAAATAAAGTTTCTATAGTTTGGAAATCCACCTTCTACTCAGAAACTGCCATATAAAACAGATATAACAGATATAAATAATACCAAAATGTCTACAGAATTTCTTGGACATTTGCTTTTCTCCCTTACTAGGATATGGAACATTCTGTTGGAATGGGATTTAAAAAAAAAAAAAAAAAAAAAAAAAAAAAAGGATAAAAAAAAGGATAGTGAAGTTGTGATTTATATTGTATGTATAACACCAGTTACAGCAAAGTCTTTATCACAGAGGAAAGGTTTGCAGTTGTTTTTTTTTTCCTCTAAAAGACAGGCAGATTCCAGATTCAATTAATCTTCACTGAAAGTTCATGCTGTAGCCAGATACACTCAAATGAATATAATCTGTCCTCTGGTCTCTTATGGTTCCTTCTGGGCTCCGTTATATGCCTGGTCTCTGACAAGCACAACAGGTCCTTGATGGAAATGCAATCTTAAATGAAGCTTAGACCTGCTTCATCACTGGTTTTGAAAGAAAGAAGGTTACATCTGGAAACTGCAGAAAGGCAGTAATTCACACTGAAGATAAAGTTTGATGTATAATATAAATAGAACTGAAATGTTTGTGTTGTTTCAACAGATTGGCCTATTAATATATGGCCTGGTGTGGCCAGATATATATAAATGTACACACCTAGATATATTTATATATATATACATATACTCCTTACAAATATTGCCATTCTCACAGTGCTGGAGACAACCCTGGAAGCTAAACTCCAATTTAAAAGAAGCATATTTGTCCAGCTCACAACTACAAAATATAAGGAACTACTGAAAGATTTTTGTTTCTGAGACCTTTTACAATAATATGTTCTACCCCGCTGCTAGCAATCAGCTACATCATTTTACCACAATCCCCCTGTACTTCCTTCACTATTATTCTCCTCAGATACTGCTGCTAACAATAGGTGGAGGTCTGGTTACTTTCAGAAGAAATTTCTGGCCTGGAAGAACTGGGAGTTTAAAAAAGATTTTCAAACTTGGAGGAAATGATTTGTCAAATAATGCAGCAGCAATGTGTCAATTGCTTACCTTTGTGTATCATCTGAACTCTAACACCTCATTTGCCAGGACAGTCCCTGCATTTTTACCTGATCTCTAATGCAAGACAAGCCATAACAGACTCAGCAAAGCTAGAGTTCAATCTCAGCACAGATGTGTACCTAAATAAATGCTTACAAACAGGACAAGTGTCCCAGTACAAGATGAATGTGCAGCCTTTGATGCTGAAAGCTTAATAAGCACTGTATGAACTGGTACGAAATGTTCATTTTAGGCCTCATAATTTTCCTCTGATTAAATTCTGCATAATTTATAGCAGATGAAAATCCCCTGGCTGGTTGTCATTTGCTGTGTGGTCATTCCCTACCTTGTGTTTGTTCAAACATTCTTCTGAATTATCCAACTGTTAAACCATTTGGTATCATAGTGTTTCTGGTTTGGTACTGAAGAGTTTTTATGTTACTTGCTTAACTTTAGTCTGCAGTTTCTCCATGCATAAATACATCAAGCTATATTAAAAACAGAGCCATTATCAGCACAAGTTGCTTGGGGAGTAACTTTCTCTAGTCTACAAGGCACATAAAAATCATTGTTTTTGCTTTGATTTAGAGAGCTGATTTATAAAGGTTTACTTTTAAAGCTTCTGTTTCAAATGTGCTAACTCCAGAGTTTTTATATATTGCCCAGATTTACTTACCCAGTATTTAGACTCTGATTTATAAGCCGTGTGCTTCTGACTCAGCAGGATTCACTGACTTAGAACAACACACTATAGACAAGTTTTTATAGCTTAATATTCAACTGATTTCAGAGAAATTACAAATGAGCAAATATAAAATACTGTTCTTGTCCCTATTATTGTTTTGTTTTGCTATTTCATAGAGTTAAATATAATGGAATGTATTTTAAAAGTCATAATGAGAATTAGAGAATTTCAAACAGTAAAATTAACCACAGCATTGTAGTAAAAGTGTTATGACTTCTTTTGTTATGAAAATGGAAGCATCTACATTGTAAAATGCTACTTTTTACCTCCACTACTGAATAAAGCCTTTTTCTGTAGGTATTTAAACAAATTCACTGTCTACACATCCAATTTGCTTCTGAGCCAGCAGCGGTTTGCAGATGATTTCTCCACGTGGAATTAGATGTACACCCTTCTCTCTCATTACTGGCACAAACAAGCCCCAATAGTGAAGTTTAGGATGTACATTTATGTTAATGGGTGTAGAAGAGACAGTAAAAAAATGCAGAAAAGACAGAATATCATGCTCTCTGATGTTCTGCCGCAAAGATACAAATACACCTATGTATTTCACATGTTATGTTTCTGTGTTTCTAACTGGTGAAAAGACAGTGTAAAGCTTTAGAAAATTGTAGTTTGACATATATATGTATTTGTCCTTCTTGTGTAACAACATTCATTCAGTCCTTTCAGTCTAAACAACTAAACTTTAGACGTCATTAGTTGCTGCATGCAATGTGATGCGCAAACGCTTCAAACACATGAGGTTTTATTATATATGAAAGTTCCTTGAACTCGTTTTCCTTTCTTAATGCGCTGTCATAAAAAATGGAAGTGCACTAAGAAATTGCAAAGCCTCAGGTAGTGCCAGCAAATGCGGACAACGTGAGAAAACATCTCCATCTAGTGGTGTTTGCCAGAGACTGTTCTCTTACCAAGGTCTTAACGGTGTAAGTTAAAACAGCAGTGCAGCTTTAAGGCATGGGCCTAGAGGACCCAGAAAATCCTCTTTTCTTATGAGATCTACAAGCCAGCAGTAGGGTTTCTGTAGGGGTTGTTCACACTTGGCAGTATTGATCTTGTCACAGACAGAACGACTCTAGTTCAGGGAATCCTCTCATATCACAGTGTTGAAGCTCTCTACAGATGATACTCAGTACTGAATGTGTGTGCAAACCATGGCTGTATATAGGCCAGTCCCCAAGATCCTGTATCACTAATTCAGAAATAATGAGTTAGTATTAGCAGTAGTAAAACCATTCTGGCACAACTGGTAAGGTTTTCTTGCATAAGCAAAATCCATTTCAAAGAATTGAAAACCAACATTCTAAAACTGCTTGTTATGATGAATCCCTGCAGATACAAACAAACAATTTAACAAACTTGGTTTTCATGTTTTACTGCTGTCACACTGAACCGTTTGGATTGTCTTCAACAGAACTCATCCTGATTTCAGTCCACAGAAGAAACTCTGGCAGATTTCCCCAAAGAAGAAGCCTTTGGGAAACTGGTCCCTTCTCTCACTGACACTGGTATTAATATGTAGGAACTCAACATATGAGTAAATCTAGTTTAAGCAGAATAATTTGTCTTATTTCAAAGGCACAAATTATAAATATAAGAAGAATTAAAGGAAGTTACAGTGTATTATGTGGCTTCCCTTGATCTGAAGATATTAGTAGGAATGAGAACTCTTAATTCTGCACACTGGCTTTCACCTATTTGATATCATTCTCTGAGCCATAGGGTTAGACTCATCACATTTTGGAAGTCAGTATAGTCTGGAGACAGTCTCTATTAGTTGGGATGCTTGAAAAGCAACAAAGTTCAGTAGTGCAGGTATTTCTGGAGTCCACAAACCAGATGAGACCAGAGGATAGGTTTCATTTCCTTAAATCAATTAAACACATTTATCCATAAACAGGTCTCCATCTGTTTTCCTGCAATTGGAAGTTAATAGGAACAGGAGGAACTACCCTCTACTTTCCTGTACAGATGATGTGGCATATAGGAAACATGACCAACACAACTCCACTGGATTTTTCCTCAAGATAAGTGGGACCAAAATTTATCCTTTGCTACCAGAAGTTATTCTGGTTACTATGACATAGCACTCTGACAGACCTTGCTCCTCCATGCAGACTGGTTGTTATCCACAAGGCATAGCACAAGACAGGGGAGCAAGGAGGTGCAAAAGACCGTATCCTTGGGATTTACAGCAATCAGGGTTTCACCAGAGACAGTTAATGACCACCAAATTGTCTCAGAGTGCTCAGACACCTGGTTCAGTAGAATCAGTTCTAAGTCATATGATGATGAGTCAGTCATCTTACCCCATAAATAGCAAGCAGCCTGAGAGCCCCTTTGAGAGTTCTCCTGGCAAGGAGCTGTCTGTGCACCAGAATCTCCCCTTGAGTAGGGACACCTTGTTACTTAATGCCTGTACAGAGAGTCACCTGGAATGTGTTAATGCCTTGCTGACAGGTCCTCAGTAAGTGATTTATTGGTTTTAATCCATACCAGCCTTGCTGTGATTTCATCTTAGACTCATTTTGTACCCCCACTCTCTATGTAGCAAATGACCAAGGGTATCTGGCCATTTCAAATCTCATTAAGTCACTGCTGTTGTTGTTAAGCTTACCGTATAATATCTATCTTATATGAATAAGTATCTTTCTTCCTTCCTTTTATGAGTGAAGTGTGCAGTGCTTCCATGACTGTTACACAAATATAACTATATAATCTCTTCACATGCAGGGAGAAAGGATTATCTATTTTAGAGGTAAACAAATGTTCATAAACAGTAGTGGAGAAGATCTAGCAAAACAAGAAGTCATTTCAATTCCACCATGTGAGATCACTCCTAAAATTCAGAAAATGAAGTGCAAAATAAAAAGAGGTTAGGTTTATGAACCTAACCTGTCTGCATTTCTTTTCTCATGTACATTGGAGAACAGATAACTGCTGAATTGTGAGTGTAATCTACCCTGGGTAAACTCAGGTTAACTATAATCATGAACCAAAAAGCTGTTTCAAGTGGGGTTCATTTGCTGTTTATGAGTTACAGTGTCAGTAGATAAAGGAACAGCAACTGATGTCATCTACTAGGACTTGAGCAAGCCATTTGACATGGTCCCACATGACATCCTGGTGGCCAAATTGGAGAAAAATTGATTTGATGGATGGACCACTGGATGGATAAGGAATTGTCTGGATGGTTGCACTCAGAGAGTTGCTGTCAATGGCTCAATGTCCAAGTTGAGACCCATGACGAGTGGTGTTACTCAGGGATTGGTGTTGGGATCGGTGTTATTTAACATCTTTGTAGGCAACATGGATAGTGGCATTGAGCGCATCCTCAGCAAGTTTGCAGACAACACCAAGCTGAGTGGTGCAGTTGATGTACTAGAAGGAAGGGATGCTATGCAGAGGGACCTGGACAAGCTTGAGAGGTGGGCTCATGCCAACCTCATAAAGTTCAGCAAGGCCAAGTGCAAGGATCCACACCTCAGCTGGGGTAATAACAAGCACAGATACAGGTTGGGTAAAGAATGGCTTGAGAATAGACCTGAGAAGGATTTCAGGTTGTTTGTTGGTGAAAGAATCAACATGATCCAGCAAGGTGTACTTTCTACCCAGAAGGCCAGGATAGGGTTGTAACAAGAGAAGTGTGACCAGAAGGTTGAGGGAAGTTATTCTGCCCCATTACTTTGCTCTTGTGAAAACCCCAGCTGGTGTACTATGTCCAGCCCAAGAACCTGCAACACAAGAAGGACACAGAGCTGTTGGAGCAGTCCAGGGGAGGACCATGAAGATGATCAGAGGGCTGGAGTATCAGTCCTATGAGGACAGGCTGAGAGACCTGGGGCTCTTCAGCCTGGAGAACAGAAGGCTCTAAAGAGACCTTATAGCGGCCTTCCAGTACCTGAAGTGGCCTACAGGAAAGCTGGGGAGGAATGATTTAAAAGGGCATGTAACAACACAGTGAGGGGAAATGGCTTTAAACTGGAACAGGGCAGATTTCGACTAGATATCAGAAAGAAATTCTTTACTGTGAGGGTGGTGAGACACTGAACAGGTTGCCCAGAGAGGCTGTGAATGCCCCCTCCCTGGAAGCATTCAAAGTCAGGCTGGATGGGGCTGTGAGCAACCTGGTCTGAAAAGATGTGTCCCTGCCTATAGCAGGGGGTTGGAACCACATGATATTAAATGTCCATTCCAACCCAAATTATTCTATAATTCGATGATTGGAGGTGGTAGGCAGAAATATAACTGTACAGAAAAACTGACTGATTCTTAACAGAGTGATTCCTGAGCTTTTCTCCCCTGTTACAAAAGAGCTACCTAAGACTCTTGAATAGTATACTGGCAGGATTCCGGGGGGTGAGGTATTGAGTTTTTTCATGTTGTTAGCAGAAAAACAGGAAGTCAGTTTTGTTTTAGCTTCTGAAGATTTCAAGTTTAAAGAAACTTGAAAGGTTTTTAAAGTTGTGATATATTTTAGGCTTCTGATATTCAGAGACTCTTGCTACTTCTTTAAGAATCAATCAATGGGAATACTTCACCATTTTTTAATGTAACTAAGATGTTATTTACAGAGAAGGTTAAATCAAGGAGTCCTTGAAGTCTTCAGGAGAAGTCCTATTTATTTTTATGAAGAGGCTTTACACCTAGAGGTTTCTAACCTGAAGTATTTCAAAGACTTCATAACCTAAATGGTCTTTTTCAAACTACAGAAGCATAGAACCACACAGAGAGTCATAGCTTTAATTAATCTACTATTTAAAGCAAAATAACCTTGTGAAAGGTCTGATTTCACAGGATCTTTTGAAATAAGCTGTACAGCTCCATAAACGGAGAGATGTTTTATGCAGTTATGCTTTTACCCATTAGCCTACAATGTAATGATATACAGTGACAGGAGAGGGCAGCAGAATACAGCTCTCAATCCAGAGCTCTGGTTCTGGCTCACATAGGTAGTACTAAATCCCTATACTGTATTTACTCGCTGTAAGAAAAATGTTAGGTTTTTTTGGGGGGTGGGGGATAGGAGGGTGTGAGAGTGAGGGGGGGAGAGGAGAATATTTTAAAGCTAGTACTGAAGTAAATCATTTAAGATTTATTTTAAATCCCATTTCTTAATCATGACAGATAGTTCTACTCCTGTGCTTCCTCTCCTTTATATATATATATATATGTATATATATATGTGTGTGTGTGTGTGTGTGTGTGTGTATAAATGAAACAAAGGTCTCTGCAGTACTCCAGAATGATAATGATAATGTGTGAGGAGTGATGTGTGCTGCTCTTTTTTTGGTCAGCATCATTACTTTGTGAGACAAATACCGAATCTTTTTAAACTCACTGTTGTGCCACTGTCATATTTATGGCAGAGAAATGGCTAATAAATTTCCCTTGTAAGCTCTGGAATCTGAACTATTCCAGATTAATGACATATACTGATGAGCTGACAATTCACTGTGTTGTGTGTTTGGATTTATCCTTCAAAATCTCAAGTTGACAAAACAATAAATTGTCCTTTCTGGTTGTCCTTTCTGGTCCACTCATCTTCCAAGTTTTACTGAGACCACTGCCATCTGAATCATCTTCAAAGCCTAAATCCACAATCAGATCTACAGTCTGTCCAGATTCTCAGTAGATTTAATCTCTCAATTTGGATCCCTGGAGAGCACACACAGTTTGTTTATCTTAGTCCTGATTTTTAACGTCAGTGGGGTATCTCTGGAGTCAGAAATTCTTTGCTTGTTCTCAGAATGAAGTGGAAGCAGCAGTTGTGTGAGTGTGGTCTTCTTTGGTGAGCCATGTGGATCAGGGAAGGGGCTGAAGAGGAATCTTTTCCATACAGTAAACTCTTGGCCTCACTGCTAAAGTGATCAGCTCCAGTTATGCTCATCATGGTGCCTATAAGTGAAGCTTAGGAGGAAGGAATCACAGAATCACCAAAGTAGGAAAAGACCTACAAGATCATCCAGTCCAACCATCCACCCATCACCAATAGTTCTCAGTAACCATGTCCCTCAACACAACATCCAAACATTCCTTGAACACCTCCAGGGTCGGTGACTCCACCACCTCCCTGGGCAGCCCATTCCACTGCCTGATCACTCTTTCAGAGAAGTTGTATTTCCTAACATCCAGCCTAAACCTCCCCTGGCACAGCTTGAAGCCATTGCCTCTAGTCCTATTACCAGTTACAAGAGAGAAGAGGCCAACTCCAGCTCACTACAACCTCCCTTCAGTAAGTTATAGAGAGCAATAAGGTCTCCCCTGAGCCTCCTCTTATCCAGACTGAACAATTCCAGCTCCCTCAGCTGTTCCTCTTAAAACCTGTGCTCCAGACCCCTCACCAGCTTTGTTGCCTTTCTTTGAACATGCTCCAGGTCTGTCTTGCAGTGGGAGGCCCAAAACTAAACACAGTACTCAAGGTTCAGCCTCACCAGAGCTGAGTACAGGGGGACGATCACTTCCCTGTTCCTGCTGGCAGCACTGTTTTTGATGCCAACAGGTTGCCCAAGGAGGTTGTGGATGCCCCATCCCTGGATGCATTCAAGGCCAGTCTGGTCTGGTGGTTGGTGGCCCTGCACATAGCAGTGTGGTTGAAACTGGGTGATCTTTGAGGTCCTTTCTGTGGGGGAAGATGTAACTGTGAGAAAGTCACCAAAGAGCTTATCAGATTCTTTGGAAGGCTTTATCACTGGAAGACCAGAGTGAGAGACGAAGAGCAAGCAGTGTCTGTTTGCTTCTAAGGGTGGACAGGAGGTTCCATTGATATGCATTGTTAATCCTGTTATTCTTAAGAAACATTTCATCCTTTATCACTGTTGTTGGGGAGAAGCTGGGACCAATTAACTGATTAGAAGAACTGTTTAAGGAACAGGAATGTCTTGCTTGTAAGTGAATGGTATATAAGATGTATGTTAAACACAATAAACACACACTGTTCTGATGCTACAGAAAACTAAGAGAGCTCTCTAACTCGACTGAGCACTGGCACTTTTCAACCCAGGTCACTCTATGATTTTTGATTCTGTGTTTTGCTTTCACAACAAACTGAGTAGGAGTGTAGGAGTGCAAAAATCGATTTCCTGAAATGCTGTGTCATCCTTGGAACTTTGTCTTCTAAAGCCAATATTGTATCTGTCCACAAGCAGCTGATCTGTAAACACAGGACTGAACAAACATGACTGTATTTTTCAGGCTAAAATAATTCAAGAGTAATAACCAAGAGTCCTCTTCCATGTGGCGACAGCTGCCATAGCAGGTCGTTGCTGCCAAGGAGGTAAATCCAGATCACATGTGTAATCTTACACTGACTGAATATGAAAAGATTAAGGCATAACATGTTTCAAGCTATGTAAGCCTTTGTTTGTACAGAAGTGAAAAGGAGGTGACCAAAGGACTCATGAGCTAATAGGTTTTGGCTATTCAATAGGGTCACTAGGAAAATACCATTGGTAACTAGCAAAATTGGAGTGACAGTTATTCAGCAATTATATGAAAGCAACCCTCAACTGATCATGTCATATAAGACACATTAGGTCATGGAGGAATGGCGGAGCAAGTGCCACTAGGCATGGCTGCAGAATACACTGGCATATCATACTTCATGGTCTGCCATGTCTGAGAGGCACAATCAAAGTTCAGGCTGGTTGCAGATCTGAAACAGTATGGACTGGTTATATCTAGCATTTGGGCTCACACAACAGCCATAGCACCAGCCAATGTCTGTATGAGTTGATGCTAAAGTTAAAAAGAAAATAAGGAGGGAGAGACCTTTGTGAAATGTCTTCTAATGCTTTACCTTTCCTTCCTACTGTAGCTCTGCTGTGGCCTCTCTAGAACAGGTATTATTGATGAGTAATGTAGAAGCCATTTTAAGTTTGTTTTATTGTTTTATAGCCTGCGTGCTTAATTAATAATATTTTTATATTATATTCATGTGATTAGATTTAAAGATTAAGTCTATGTTGTCTTAAGGCAAATATTATTCCTGTTTAGTGTATTTAGTGTATCAGGTAGTGCCTGAATTCACATTAAGGCAAAGACAACTTTCAAAGGGAGATGAAGTGAGATAACAGATTAAAATAGAGCTATCTCTCAGTAGCAACATTTAGGCATCCATTATACTTTACATCTTTACTAAAAAAGTGAATGTGTGTTCCCTATTATCACAGAAGAGATTTATTAAATCAGGACAAAAATCAGTCCATTAAAAATGATAATGGTTGAAATGGTTGTCTAAGGAAGAATGCAAGCATGGATATACATATTACCCTTCATATTCCGTTTCCAAACCTTTGCACTTTAGGATCATTCTGAGCCAAATGTGGTTTCTATATACATTGTTACTTAAGTGGAAGTCTGTTTTGTAATCTTGTCTAAACTTCTACTGAAGTTCACAGAACTGCTAAATAAACCATAATATGAATACATGTTTGAGTTTTCTGTCTATGGATATAAAATTGTTCAAAGAGAGATGCAGATTGATGGAAAACACTAGAAATAATTAACAGAGGTCTTGTCTCTTTCCCTTTGTCACAACAAGCAATACTTTCTCAACTCATCATTTAACTCTAAATATTTAGACAGAGAACAGTCATCTCAGCTTGGTGCGAAGAATAAACTCTTAGACTCTGATCTTCAGCTGTTCTACTAATTATCTTTCAACTGCTGTGCCAGTAGCTGGTATAATTTATTGAGTTTTTGTTTGTCTGTTTGCTTCTACTTTCCAAAATAACTCCCTATTAGTTTTTAAAAGATTTCCTATTTTCCCTTCCTTTTTATTTACTCTCCAACTGTATACCTGCAGCAACTTTTGCCATAAGAATCTCATCCTATACAATGAAAATTAGTTCAACAAAATGTTAATCAAGGTAATGTTTGGCTTCTCCAAGGACAAAATAATTGCTTGATAGCTCACTTAATGTTTGGATTACTACGTAAAAGTCCTTCCTTAGGGCACACTTAGGAAGCAGATTGTGACTAAAGAGATTCACATTGTGGTCTGAATCTTCTAAAGATCCAAGAAGTCTTGGTAATGATAGCTGAAGCTGAGAATGACAAGGCATAATTCATACACATAATGACTTCCGTCCTTTGGGAACTCTGTTGTGTCATTAATGGATTCTCAGAAGTGTGATTTTTAATTATACCAAGAGGTAAGATTTGCCAGCATCTTGCGCAACTCCCTCAGGCAAAATTGCTTTGATTTGCAGCCGTGGGTTTCAACTGGCTCTGCTGAGCAGGATTTTGAGAGTCTGGGATCTCCTTGGACTGATGCTAGTCACTCCCACACAAGAATCAAAGCTGTGTTCTTCTGAAATAGTAAAGCTGCCATCCAGTAGTCAGAGTAATCCATGTGAAAGTCTTGTGGAAAATATACCTTGCTGGTGTTGTAGCACTGTACCTCCTTAACTCTGATGGACTTTGAAAAGAGTCTAAACTAGAAATTCTGCTTCTGTGTCTAAATTAAATTCTGTATGTTTCTCAGCTGTATAGAAACATACCTCAAAGAAGTAGAAAACATCTTTTTCTTCCAAGCATCACTACCTGTATTACTGTCCAGTGTAATCTCAGTATTTAGTCTAGTGCTCAGTTAGTAAGAGAAAGCATGATGTCTAGAGGCTCACTGAGAGTGAGACACATAGAAAGAGTCTAGTGATGAGACTTTTTCTCCTGTGGGAGTTGTCAGGACTAACCTTTGATAAGTGAGAGAATGTTCTGAGTTGCCTCTTCCTTAATATTACCTTTGATCAACAAATATTTCCATGTGTTACCTTCTAAGAGAGAAGGTCTTCTAGCTGACAGTATTGGTCACTTTAGATGAATTACCTACCTGTCTAAACAGGCTGTATTGAAGAAATTCTTTTCCTCAAGTAAAGTTTAAAGTTTCAGTTATTTATTGTGTGCCCCCATTTATTTATTAGATGTCCTGATGCCAAAATAGTTTTTAGTGCAACTTGACAGAAGAATTTATAACAGAACAAGCTGTTGGAATAGGCTGTCACAGAGGTATGGGTTCTCCTTTTTCTGCTCCAGTGAAGCCAAAGCAAAATGAGCTCATCTGAGCAGTAAATGGACCCCTCAGCCTTTATATGTATTGAACAAGCAAGTATACCTGCAGGAACTGTTTTGTTTTTTTTTCTCCTAAAGCCGAAATAGAACTTATAGGAGCCACCAGAGTGTAACTCATCAGTCATTGACATGAATAATTGTCCTACAATTCTTAACCTCTCACTGTCCTTGGAATATGAAAGCAGACACCTTTTCTGCTCTTGTTGTATTTCTAAACATTTAAATTATGTTTTCTCTTCTCTTAATCTCTGCAGCTTGATGAATGAGTTATGCTATTGGTGCCAAGTGACAGCCAGCCAAACTTGCTACCAAAATTTCAGCAGCATGAACAACAGCAGCATATAGGAAAGCAGCAGTTCCCAGCTTCATAAATTTGGTTAGAATAATCATTTTACTGTCAGTGGTAACAGCAAGAGGTAAATTTAAAGAGCTCACAAGTTTATTAATTTACTGAAAGGCAGAAGAATTGCATAAATGATAAAAATTACTGAAAGTCAGATTGTTGTGGTGCCTCTAATGACAGCTACCCGTGTCACTCAAACATTGTTCCTTTTTCTGGTTGATGGTTGGACTAGATGATCTTGTAGGTCCTTTCCAACCTTGTGATTCTACAATAATTATATAGGACAGAGAACTACATGGCAAAATATAAAAGACTTAAGGCCTCAGTATAAAGGGAGGTAAGAAAAAATATTACTTTTTTTCTTACAGTAATTCAGGATGTCCATCAACCTGCTTCTTAGGTTAATTACATGAATGACTATTAGTGAAATCTAATCTGTACCTTTCAAACTGCTTTTCTCTCATCTGTAGATCTTCAAGTACATTTCAGAATCCAGGTGCTGTTTGTAACTACAGAAAACAGGTATAAGTTATTCTCATGAATAACTGATAAGCTTCAAGTGGAACATGAAACATAAAACAGTGGTAAGGCTAGGACATAAATACAGGAGTACCTGAGAGAAATGGGGATTTTCTAGTCTTCATAAATGATTTCTAAAGATTTGTAGCTTTTTGTGGATCACAGTCCACTATCAAACTGAGAATGGGGCAAACAAGCAGGCTAGTTTCTGGTATATTCATGAAAATAAAAGATAGGCAGAAAGGCTGATTAGCCTTCCAGTTTATTCTGCTGCATGCAAAGCCCGTGTTTTATCATGTTATACTGGATGGCTGTTTGTGACCTGCTGCAGTGATGGATATTGCCATGGTGAAGAGGCATGTGTTACTCCATAAGGGACTATGGCTGGATTTCTAAAACAGTGATGGAATTTTCACCACCTTTTCATCTTGCTGATAGCCTAGATACCCTCTGTTGGCATCCACTGATGGGCACCAGTGACTTCACTCAGATAGCACATCTCTCTACTAGCTAAGGGCCTGGGTCTTTATATGTGGCTGAAAAACTTTGCCCCCCCCTCCCCACTGCAAGAAAGACATTGAGGGCCTGGAGCATGTTCAAAGAAGGACAACAAAGCTGGTGAGGGGTCTGGAGCACAGGACTTATGAGGAGAGGCTGAGGGAGCTGGGAATGTTCAGCCTGGGGGACACTCAGGCTTATTGCTCTCTATAACTACCTGAAGGGAGGTTGTAGTGAGCTGGGGTCTCGTGTAACTGGTGATAGGACTAGAGGAACTGACTTCAAGCTGTGCCAGGGGAGGTTTAGGCTGGATGTTAGGAAATACAACTTCTCTGAAAGAGTGATCAGGCAGTGGAATGGGCTGCCCAGGGAGGTGGTGGAGTCACCGACCCTGGAGGTGTTCAAGGAATGTTTGGATGTTGTGTTGAGGGACATGGTTACTGAGAACTATTGGTGATGGGTGGATGGTTGGGCTGAATGATCTTGTAGGTCTTTTCCAACTTTGGTGATTCTATGGGAATCTGTGTGAAAGAAAAGAAAAAGATTGTGGATATTTGTTAATATTTCTCAGTTATTTTGAAGGACTTAACAAGAACATAACAAAAGATAGCCTAAGCAAGATAGCATGCTCACCTCAGCTAGGAGTCATATAAAATACTACTATTGAGAAGAAATGCTACAATTAGCTAAAAAGACTTTGCAATTGTATGCTTTGATCACTTAATGACAATTGGTTCTGAAGTTAATGGCTTTCCTAGAGTAGATTTTACTTTTGTGAAACATTAACTGTATTATACAAAGACTCCTAGACTTAATAGTATTTAAATTAACTATTGTTCTACAATCAAAAATGATCTGCTAAATTACAATATAATGTTTCAGAGAGATGGAAATCAATGACCACAATTTGATTTTCTCTGAGATTTACGAGGATGCCTTATGATTCCAATTAAAGAATTATTTGACATCAATTTTCAGCAATATAATTTTATGATAACTAGAATTAATGATTGCTATTTTCAAAGCAAACAGGATAAAAATCTATTTGTCTTATTGATAAATCTAACTTGTACTTGTCTTCAGGAAAGTTCCTTTAGACATTAATAACTTATTGAAACAAGTTATTAACATAAAATGAACAGACGTCCTAAAACAGAAAACAAAAAAAGTTTATGTGGCCAGTGGGAAAAAATGGAGAAACACTGGCTCTAACTGCTCTTACCAAGTCCCTGGAGGGGAAATCAGAGGAATGGGAAGACGGGAAGGCAAGACCCATACTAAGGCTGAGTAGAAAGGCATCAAATATCTGAGAAATGGACTAGAGATATTCTGAGATACAGAGATGTTATTAAGGAAATTTATGAAATAAAATGAAATTTTAATACTGAAATTTTCACAGTACTCATGAGGTATTTTCTAGAGTACAGGGAATGCTTATTTGCTCAAAATAATTTTTCTGACTTTTGTCACTGAATTGGACAAAATGCAATATAAAGGGAGTGATAATGATAAGACAAGGGGGAATGGTTTTAAGCTCAAGGGGAGAAGTTTTACACTGGATGTCAGGGGGAAGTTCTTCCCAGAGAGAGTAGTGAGGTGCTGGAACAGGCTGCCCAAAGAGGTTATGGATGCCCCATATGTTCAAGATAAGGTTGAATGGGGGGCTTTTGGCAGCCTGGGCTAATACCAGACCTGGAGGTTGCTGGCTCTGCTAATGGCAGGGGAGTTGGAACTCAATGATCCTTGGGGTCCCTTCCAACCCAAGTCATTCTATGATTCTATAGGTTAATGCCTAGACAGTAGTGTGGCAGGAAAGTTCCCTTGTGTTTGCAAATCTCGTAATTTGACATCCTATGAATGAAATATTAAACATTCTTTAGGTTTGAAGAATTGCTTACCACTTTAGATTATTTCAAAACTTCACAGGAGGCATATTGCTATAATTGCTTGGATCTTTTGTATAAAAAAATAATGGTCATAGTTCAGAGAATCATGGAATCATTAAGGTTGGGAGAAGACTTGTAATATCATGTCATCATGTAATATCATATCATATCATCCAATCATCTACCTATCACCAATATTGCCCACTAAAACAAGTCCCTCACTACTACATCTGCCCTTTCCTTAAACACTTCCAGAGATGGTGACTCCACTACCTCCCTGGGCAGCCTGTGCCAATACCTGACCATGTCTTCTGAGAATAAATTCTTTCTAATATACAACCTGAACTTCCCCTGTCACAACTTGAGGTCATTCCCTCTTGTCCTATCTCTAGCTACTTGGGAGAAGAAGCCAACCCTCTGTTCCATTCTAGTTACTTATAGATGGTCCTTTGGTATAAATAAATAAAAAATATTGAAAACAACAAAACAAACCCACAAAGCAACAAGCAAACAAAGAACATGGGCTCTTAACAGAACACTCAGTTTATTGCTTCTTTAATTGCAATTCCGCTTCAAATCATTATGTCCACACCCATTATTCTCCTGGGTGTTTGTTCTCTAAGAGCAGCAAAAAACTGTAAAAAGACAGAATGATATCAGCCTGTATCTCTTTCTCACTTTCAATGTTATTTCCAAGGACTGGCATACTGTGTCCAGTTTTGGGCCCCTCACTGCAAGAAAGACATTGAGGCCCTGGAAAGTGTTCAAAGGAGGGCAACGAAGCTGGTGAGGGGTCTGGAGCACAGGCCGTATGAGGAGAGGCTGAGGGAGCTTGGAATGTTCAGCCTGGAGAAGAGGAGGCTCAGGGGAGACCTTATTGCTCTCTATAACTTCCTGAAGGGAGGCTGTAGTGAGCTGGGGGTCAGCGTCTTCTCTCGTGTCATTAGTGATAGGATTAGAGGGAATGGTTTCAAGCAGCGGCAGGGGAGATTCAGGCTGGACATATTAATTCTCAAAAAGGGTGGTCAGGGACTGGAATGGACTGCCCAGGGAGGTGGTGGAGTCACCGACCCTGGGGGTGTTCAATGTACGATGGATGTTGTGTTGAGGGACATGGTTTAGTGGAAGCCATTGGTGATAGGTGAACGGTTGGTCTGGATGATCTTTTAGGTCTTTTCCAACCTTGGTGATTCTATAATTCTATGATGTGATACCTTCTGTGAGAGATGTGTCAAACCAGGGCATCACTGTGAAAAACGTTTCTAGAGGATAGTCTCAACATATACTCTGAAAAGAAAATGTTTTCAAATACTGAATATACTCTTCGGTACACTGAGATGCTTTCAAAGGCAGTTCCGCCCCTTCCTTCCTCTCCCCTTGCCTCCTCACCCACTTCCCCCCCCCCCCTCCCCCCCCCTTTTATTTTTTTATTGTTTTTTTTTTTCTCAAACAGTCTACTAGGCATCATGCAGGCACTGACAGTGCTTGGATGTAATTTCATACAGTGATGTGTTGCTAACTTTTACCTGTGCCTTCTGTACTAACCTAGGCCTAAGCCTGGGTGGAACCTAGTCCTAAAATCTTCAGAATTGTTCATTGAATCATATTCATTATTAAAGTTGTAACCTCATTAAACTGACTTGAGCCTAAAGAGAGTTCTGCCTTTACCTTGTTGTTGTGTGGAGGTCTCCTTTCACCAAACTGATGGAAATATCAAATACTAGGAGGTCCTTCAGGCAGGCAAGGGGTAAAAAGAAAGAGAAACTGGGATAATTTTTGAGAAGGTACAAGAAATCAAGATCATGTTGATTATGTGCATCTTGTGGAGGAGCCCACAGTGCAGCAGTGCCTGAAGCCAAAGCCCTGAGAGAGTCGTAGCCCATAGGAATCTGTGCTGGAGCAGCTGCTGAACAATTATAGTCCCAATTCTGTTCGGAAGCAATTGATACAGAAAGGCCAGACCAGCTTCAATGACTTTTCATTCTATACTGGTAATAATAGACATTAGGAAAATGAGATGGTTTTTCTATTGAGAAATTATAGGAGAAATTGAAAACAGAAAGATGATTTTACAACAGGGGAAAAAAAGTAACAAGTAAAATAAAAGTAAAATAGAATGAGATGCTTAAGTTGAATCAGTCAAAAACTATGCAGTATTAATGGCGGCTATGAATTTTTTGTGGGCTTGTCTGAGAAAGATCAATGATTAATGCATTGAACACATTTTTCTGACGTTTGGTTTGGTTGTTGTTATTTTTTCCTTGAATAGACTGTTGTGGGTTTTTTTCCTTACATTGTGAAGAATTAACTTGATAGTTGAGGAACAAACATTTTCCAAGTCTTTGGAACATTGGGAGGTGGTCACAGATTACTGGTATTGGAGAAGAGTACCGTTGTTCCCAGTAATCTACAATAGCAGTCGGTGCCAGCTGCATAAAAAGAAGAACTAGTCTTTTTGTGTCTCATGGAAAGACTTAATTGGGCATGAATTTGGCTCCAGGTTGTCAGAGAAGACATTTTCAGATATAAATTATATTGGTGCTTCAGCTTTTGGTTTCTGGTGGTATGCATTTGTTCCAGGTGAATTTAGGAAGAAAATGTTTAGGTGAAAAGCAGGACCTGGCTCTGGCTGACATTTATGATCAATATGAATTTTGTCTTTGTCTTGATATCCTGAATGTCACCAAGGTAATTTCATAGTCTGAAGGAGAGAATGTCAAAACATTTTTAACACGAACAAGCTCTAGAGGAAAGATTATATTAACAGACATGATCCCTATTATACTATTAATAAGTATGTTTTCCCAGGCGAGCACCAGAAAGGAACATTCTGGCAGAGTATGAGTCTACTTTATGGTTTCTTGAACATTTCAGCTACTTGTGTCATAATTTTCAATGTATAGTTAAGACTCTTGTTAAAAAAGACAAGCAAGACAAACTATGCAACATAAATCCAGAATGCAGAGAAATCCAGCTGAACTCCACTGTGTGCAACCTCAATTCTTCCTTCAGTCTCAAAGGCACTCCATGAGCCTTGTCCATGTTATTAACAATAGAAGTGAGTCTGGGAGGAATAAAAGCATGGAAGACAACATTAGCTACATACCATGTACAAAACAGTTGCAAATGTTGGTTCCACAGCTCAATTTAATGATAGTTTTGGTTTCATTAATTGGTTTTCTCTAGGAGTGGGGAGTATATAGCGTTATAGTGGACAAATCATGTGTTAGATTTAGTCATTTACAAATCTGAGCTCCTAGTGAAAAAGAATATTGTGGGGGGAAAAGACATTCTGGGAAATACAAGCGTTTTATGATAAAATACTGCAAAAACAGAACAGCTGTAGTATTGAAAAAATGGCTGAAACAGAAAAAAAAAAACACAAAAAAACAACAGTGGGTATTCTAAGGGAAGCTGCTAGACATGACAAATAAGGTAGCATAGAGAAATTCCAGATAATCCTAAGTGACAGCAGTTCTGATACTGATTATAAATAAAGCAAATAATTGAGTACATCTTAGCTAGATTGATGCACAAAGAGATTCTGTGACAGCAACATACTGCGAAAAGTGAGTTGAACAATCCAAGTTACAAAATTCTCAAATTTCGCAGAGCATTTTACTTAACATAATAACCATGAAAGTCTCCAGACTGAGACTAGCTATATTGAAATGAATTGTGTGCCATTATACACAGTGCTGTTCACTTTGCTCATAGCTTTCAAACATTTGAAGCAAAGATTTTTGAAGCATGGTTTTGCATCCAATGATCTGTGGGCAAAATATTAGCAGTTGGGCTATCTGGGTTACTGTTGTCTCGGAATATGACCATAGTTTGAATTGAGGTGAATAAGGAAGAAAGGTCTTCCTCTGCTTCATCCCTCAAGTAGGTGTTGTGATTTAACCCAGCTAGTCAGCTCAGCACTGCACTGTCTGTCTTTCATCAGTACTCCATTCATGCTTTTTAATGCAGTTGCTAGGTGGGATTTTCTTATGAAACCTCCTACACTGGAATGATTTTATTTGATCTCTGCATACAGGAATCACATTAATTTGCATTTATAGAAGTGATGCTTCTTCTGTTTTCTAGAAAGTAATTGGATTTTTATTTTTTTTAGAATGTTCTGTGAATGATTTATAAGACATGTTGAAATTCAGCATCTGTTGTGATCTATCTATAAAATTTGTCCTACAAATTAAGTCATGCTATCTGTCTACTTTATTAGTAATCTAGTCTTTTAAATGTAAATATCTGTTTAGAACAATACTTGAGATTTCTGCTGCTATGCAGTCCAGTGCAGAGAGGGAAAAACTAACAACAGAATGTTTCCCACCTATGAAGAGGAACTATTTCACAAAATATGATTGCTATTTTCCTTCGGAATATTTTGTACAGGTAATAGAATCATAGAATCATAGAATTACCCAGGTTGGAAAAGACCTTGAAGATCATCAAGTCCAACTGCAGCCTAACCAGTACCCTATCTCTAAAAAAACAAAAACAAAAACAACAACAACAACAACAACAAACCTCTGCTAAATCATATCCCTGAGTACAACATCCAAACGTCTCTTAAACACATACAGGGATGGCGATTCAACCACCTCCCTGGGGAGCCTATTCCAGTACCTAACTACCCTTTCTGTAAAGAAGTTCTTCCTAATATCCAACCTAAACTTGCCCTGGCACAACTTGAGGCCATTTCCCCTTGTCCTGTCACATGTCACCAGTGAGAAGAGACCTGCCCCACTCTCACTGTACCTTTCAGGTACTGGAAGACGTCAATAAGGTCTTCCCTCAGCCTCCTCTTCGTCAGACTAAACAGCCCCAGCTTCCTTAGCCTCTCCTCATAGGGCTGATTCTCCAAGCCCTTAACGAGCCTTGTTGCCCTTCTCTGGACCTGCTCCAGTTCCTCCATGTCTGTCTTGTGCAGAAATGGGCATAAAATTATTATTATTTTTTTAAATAGAAGATGAAAATAAAAAGCCTATCAGTGTATTAGAATGACTCCAATAGAGGCATCAGTATGGTCAGAGGGCTAGAGGAAGCATGGGGAGAAGCAGAGAGAAGATGCCCCAAAACCTGTTCTAACATCATCCTTGATTTGAGGAGAGAGGTTGGATGAGATGACTTTGAAAGTTCCTTGGAAACTCAAAGTATTCTGCACATTTAAGTAGTGAAAGAAACCAAAGCACATTTAAAATATTTTCACTTCTGTGGATTTCCTGCCTTTAAGATTTGTGGCTAATACTGCTGTATATTTTTGTTACATGTTTTTCTGGTTACTTATAGTCCAGCTATAAATGATTTTAGTGAAAGTTGAAAGCTACATCTCAGAGTATTGAGAAAAAAGGAGTGATCAGAGTGCCTAGAACAAGGGAAAATCATTTGAAGGGAAAAATGAACATCTCTGCACTAACTTAATAACTTTAAGCAGTAAATTCTTTAAGTCTTGCTAGCATCTAATCTGAAGAAAAGTGAATTTAAAACACTTCTCAGGACAAAAGAACCCCACAACATCTATTCTTCAGATCACAAATCATTTGAATGAACAAACTGGTGGTTCTATAGGAGAAATATGTGTTTTCCTTGATAATAGACACTTCTGTTTTCCTTAATAGCATTGTATCACTTCTAAGGGAAAAAGACATCTGAAACTGTCCATGTCCAAGCTCATGTCAGAGTTGCTCTGTCACAGATTTTTTAGAGAAGGGATAGAAGTAGTAGGCATGATGTCATGGTTTTGTGCTGTCAATATTCTACATCATGACATCATGTGCGGTGTGAATCATTGGCTGAGGGTACAGATAGTGGTAACTGTTTTGGTGGTATAAGAAAGTGTAACAGAGGGTATGTGGAAGTGTAACAGAGGGTATGTGGAAGTGTAACAGAGGGTATGTGGAAGTGTAATAGAGGGTATGTGGAAGTGTAACAGAGGGTATGTGGAAGTGTAACAGAGGGTATGTGGAAGTGTAACAGAGGGTATGTGGAAATGTGGAAGGTTCATGCTCCAGATCTGTGGAATGGCAGCATCCCGAGTACTCAGCTCTTGGAGGAAACTACATATCCCAGGGGACAACACGGCCAGAGATGAATCACCAGAGGAGGAGGACACACATATAATCTCGCTCCCAGGCTGGAACGTCCCTCTTTTCGCCCTGTCTATCGCTTTGGAGCGCTCCATCCCTGCCGTCTCCCTCTATCAGCAACGTTCCAGCCTGTCGCCTAGAGATCACAGTAGGCCCCCGGTTCTCGGGGACTCTTTTTTTTCTCTCTTTCTTTTTCTCTGCCTTGTTTGATATAGTAGTTGTAGTTATATTGTATCATATTGTGTATCGTATTTAGTAAAATAAGTTCTTTCCTTAGATTGCTGCCGTTGTTTTTGTTCATTTCCCCCCTTCTAGGGGCAGCAGCCTCTATCACGGGTAAATCTAGATAACCCGATTACACATGACTACATTTAGACCAGAGGAGTTAAAATAAAAGCATTCAGTAGGCAATGGAAAAAGTTTAGTTTGAGACTTGAATTTGTGTCCTGAAACACATTTTAGACATAACTTGCATTGATTTTTCTATGAAAGACACACTTGAGTTAACATGAAAAGATATAAGTTTGCAGTGGATTTCAACTCCAACCTTTTTAAGGCTGTCACTGTTTACAAATATAGTCTTGGCATTACAGGTAAAGGGTAGTTTCTCAAGAGAGCATTTATCTATGGCAATTGCAGCTTCTCTGGAATGTGTTGTTGCCTCCTGCTGTCACTTGATTTATAAACTAAAGAAAAAACTTCTTAGCTTCTTAGCTTCTTAGTGGAGCAATGGAGGAGCTATTTCTTTGTACTTCCTTTCTTTCTGAAATTGTGAATTTTATGGGCATCCTGCTATAACACAGCGCTTGTCTGATCCTACTGCCTAAAGAGCATCCCATTCCTATGGAATTAAGAATATGAATCCTGTTGTTTGCTCTTTCCCACTACTTTATTAACGCTACAGTTTTACAAAGGACATTTTCTAGAAACATCAAAGAAAATTGACAATGAAGGGAAAGTACTCTCTTATGTGACCACCAGCACCAGAACCATTACATTTAAGAAATTCCGTTTATCTGGGTTAGATTAAATCTCCTAAGCACAGAAACTAAGCACAGGGTATTTGAATTTAAATATCAAAGTGAACAAATCCAAAGAAATCATACCCCAGCAGCAATGCTCAAGTTTTGTCGTCTTATCCATGATTACTTTATGTCTCTAGATAGAAAGTTCTTCAGGGCGGAGCCTGTTGCCCATCTAATAGGGCTGTGTTTCATTTAGCAAAATGTACACTGGAGATGTTAAGATTGTATGTTATTTAATTGCAGTAGCACCTTCAAAGCCAAACTGAGGTCATAGTCTTCCTGACTTAGATATCATAGAGTAGAAGTCCACAATTGAATTTTTCTCATTAGGAAAAAGTACCCGGAGGCAGATAAATTCTCTTATTACAGTGAAGATGGCAGAGCTGGCTGGCTGCTATTTCAGAATAAAGATAACAGCTGGTCTTTACCTTTCACTGATTTTCAGAAGAAAATGAATCAGGATAATGCAAGTGATTCCAAACAAGACTGCTGCTTAATTATTTTTGTTGCAAGAGAGAACTCACAGAACTAAAGAAAAAAATATAATCTAAGAACTTTGTTACTAAAATATACTTGAAGAATAATATGACAACATATCAGAATTGATGGCACATGTTGCTGTTGCTTTCTGTGATATGAAGTGTTCTCAGCTGCTTTATATCAAGTATTATCTATGTTTTCTATCAAGGCAATGACTGAAGGTTATGTTACAAGTTTTGTACAAGGAAATACTTTATATTTTGGAGTTTTAATTTCCTTCGTATTTCTCGGAGTAGAAACAAAACTATAATAATTAACCAAGTAACCTGATGCTCTTATTAACCATCCCTGAAATACACAGCCAGTGTTTCATAAATACAGAATAATTACTTCTAATCTTCTGCCACACTGTGTAGTGCATACATGTTCAGCCTGTTAGTTTGATGTTCTGTTACTCTCTTTTTTATGCTTTAATAAAAAAATATTTTTAAGAAAACGTTTTTTTAATTTTTATACATCAATTACATTATATATTTTGTATGCAGCCCACGACAATTCCTCTTAAGCCCATGCAGTCCAAGAAGCAAAAAGGCTGGATACCCATGGTATAGTGCCTTATTGCCCTGTTTCAAGCAATGCCCAGCTCTCTGCTTACTGAGTGGCCACTTGCTGCATGTGGGTGTGCAAAGTAAATGCTACTTGGACTAGAACCCTGAAGAGTCCAGTGCTGCTGGTTTATTCATGACACCAAGTACAGCCTCTGGTTCCCATCACCGTATATTGAGTGCTTGAAAATAATTCATTTCTGAATAAAAAATCTGTTGTCTGAGCTGTACCATGTAATATCAAGGTGACAGCAAGCAGCTAAAAGATATGAAAACAGATCTGAAGCTTTAAGCTAGTTCTGTATTTTAGACCACCAGAATGGACAGCAAATCAGCTGGTTTAATTTCTGGTTTCTGAAACTACAACTTGATGGTCTGTGGCTCTCATTTATTTCATCTATGCTGATGGAGCTGTGGGAGTGAGTCCAGAGGAGTGCCACAAAGATGTTCAGAGAGCTGGAGCACTTCTCCTGTGAAGAGAGGTTGAGGACGATGGGCTTATTCAGTCTCGGGAACAGACGACTACAGGGAGACCTCATTTTGGCCTTTTAGTACCTAAAAGGAGCTTATAAACAGGGAAGAGACCCAGTTTCCACAGGGTCTGATAGTGATAGGGCAAAGAGGAATGGCTTTAAAGTGTAGGTGAAGTTTTAAAAATCTTTGGCTTAGATGTGGCTGCCTTTGGAACTAGATGTCCTAATGGTGTGACAGATACATAGAAATGACATCAAATTAAATGATGTTTCCCATAAAAATATAATTATGATACACTTTTTAAAGTTAATATTTCTATGGCTGCTTTGCCAGAGGATATAATGAAATTGTTCTCTGAGAATAATAGAATGGATCACTATTTAAATAAAGCCCTTCTCAAAGGAAAGGACTTTGAAACAACCTTTTAAAAATATGCTGACCTTCAAAGTACTTACAGGATCAAGACCTACAGGGACAAAAACAGTTATCAAGAGCTACTCAGTAATTACTAAATCACCTTTAATGGAATATGAGAGTTAAATGGAGACTAAAATTCTCCTTAAGTCTCAGCAGTATTATTTCCAATTAGTGGAAATTTTTATCTTGATCGTCTTTGTATCAGGTCCTAAACTGACAACTGAACTGAGCTTAAAATTATTTTTTGGTGAAAAAAAAAAAAAACAAAACCAAAAAAAAAAACATAGGAGGAAATATATATGTTTGCTTTGTTCTTACTCTTCCCCGGACATCTATATATGGATGATATTCAAGATACACACTTTATGCCTGGATGTCTGGACAGCTGTTAGATATCTATCAGTGGAGTCCTGGATGCATTAAGTAGCACAGTAAATAGCACTATGAATACAATTAGCTATATGAAACAGGCAGGTTATAATCTCCATGCATAGGTCTGCTGAGTTATTGCATTATTGCATTTAGCCTGCTAAGAGACTATATTATGCCTTATCATAACCATCATCAGCTTGAGCAATGATCCTGAATTATACCTTGCTATACGTTCTTACTCCTCCTTTCTAATTTTCTGTTCTAACTGCTTGATGTCTTTTTCAGCATACTTTTTGTCTTTTTACAATAAACATCATAAAATAAAACTCCATTCATAAGCTTAAATACTTCTTAAAGTACAATAAAGTCAAGCAATCTACACAAAGAATACTGACTGAAACTGTAGCTCTGGGCTGCTGCTGCTGAAAAATACTGAAATACGTGTACAAATAATCTTTCTGTGAATAATTTAATGGGGGCAAAAAAAACCCTTAATTTGAGTGGTGTCCCTTGTGACACATGATGACCTCAGTTCAAGTGCCTTCATGGAAATCTTTACTAGGTGACTACACAGCAGAACTTTTCCATTCATTAATTCTTTGTGTGCACAGGAAAAACCGAAGGCAAAAACCAGCAGATCAGCGCTTAGAGAGCACCCTTGGTCTCAAAATGGGGAAATGAACACAATAAAAAGCAAATTGACATGCCTAAGGGCTGCGTATTTTACTGTTACACAAAGAAAGCCTTCCCTCCTGCTGTTGCTTGCTCTGCTCTGGTGGATGAGCAGCCACCCACGGCTCCTGTGTCAGTTGCACAAATGAATGCTTTGACCGCTTACACTGGAGTGAGTCTTGTTTACACTGTGCCAAAGCAAGTCCCACAGTGAGCATAAACTGAATAAAGAATGATTTATTTCTAATACATTTCAGAATGGCATTTCAGAATTTTCTACGCAAACACTGATGATTATTTAATTGGTCATTAATTAGAAGCACAGGAACTTGGCATTTTTTGTTCCACAGTTAGAAAACTTGATGCTTGTCATAAAAATTTTGGCTGTTCTTATCTGCAACATACATCCATTCTACCACAGATCAGTTGTTAGGGAATTTATTTCACGGATCCTGAAAATGCACTACTTTGTGAAACTGCTTACGCAACTTCAGAGCATTTAATGGTCTCAGTGCGGAAAATGTGTTTTTCTTGTATTTAGCCAATTCATGTAAACAAACAAAATGATCAGATTTTCAGATTTTTATAGAATCATCCTGTTGATTTTGCTTTCCTCTGTACTATTTTTTTTTAATTGTTTTATTTTTTGGAAAGGGAAAAGTTTAACAGTACTTGAATGGTTATCACTTTTATATATTATGCATAGGTATCAGTTAACAATAAGACAACTTCAAAATAACCTTTAACCTGCAAGCAGTACCTTCATTACAGACCATATTAGTATTATTTCCCACTCCAGTATGACTAAACTTATTTCTTCTTCTGTAGCTTAATAAAATTGTTTTCCTGTTCACCATAAGCTATTCAAGTGCATAATTAAAGGTATTGTCTAGCAACAATTGTTTTGGGCATGTAAATTTAGTAACTTCTAATACCTAACCCACAGCTACTCTGTGATTAAAGAGCAAGCTTCATATTGGAAATAGTCTGTAGAATTAGTTATCAACTTATCAACAGTTCTTCCCATTTTCTCTCATTTAAGAAGAATCACTTAGAAAGCAGAAGGATGAGGAAAGGAGCAGAGGAAGAAAAGGATAAGAAATATGTACTGACCACAGCCTCCTGCACCTCCGTCTCCTGTGGTGGGCCTGAACATAGCCTGTGGAGAGGACAAGGGAAGTAAAGGCAAGGATGCAGAGAAGCGGAGAGTCCAGAGAGATGTAGAGCCTGGGGTGTTTTCCCCATGCATATAAGTCTATTTTCTTTGTTCCTCAATATCTGAATCAACAATTATGGTAGTATTTTTGTTAATTGGCAATAAATTAAGCTAAATTCCCCAAGTCAAGTCTGTTTTACCCATGACAATGTTTCCTTTCTTGATATGTAAGGAGAGATGCTTTGTACTTGGATATTAAGAGTTTGGCATCTGGAATAAATTATCATTTGAACTGGTAATTAGTTTAATGTGGTATAGGGAGTTTCAAAAGAGCTTAATAACCTGCATTTTTGTTTGTTTGTTTGTTTTTCTCCATATAAATCTAACTCCCCAGTACCGAACAGTAACAGAGTACCAGGATATGAACCAGAACAATATGGAGCATGTACGGATACTGTAACTTCAGCTGACACAATTTCCTTTGTTATCCTTCCAAGACACACCTAAGAAACAAAAGTGATAAATTCAGTGTAAAACACTGCTAAATATTTTGCTGCTGAACTGTTTCTGAATGTGTTATAGTACCTTGAAAAGGCTGGTTATGGAAATGTAGAATCATAAAGTCATAGAGTAGCCTGAACTGGAAGGGACCCACAAGGATCACTTAGTCCAACTCCTGGATTCACAAAGGACCACACAAAAACCAAACCCTATGACTGAGAGCTTTGTCCAAATGTCAAATGGAAACCAAAGACACCAAGACAGTTTGGATGCCAAGAGCTTTGTCCAAATGTCTTGAACTCCAGCAGCTGGGGGCTGTGCCCACTGCCCTGAGGAGCCTGTCACATGCCCACCGCCCTCTGTTGAAGAACCTTTTTCTCATATCCAATCTAAATCTCCCCTGATGTATCTCTATGACATTATAAATACTTATTACAGGAACTACGTAGCTATTTGTTGACTGAACTTTTTGTACGGATATGATTCTGGCTGGCAAACTGTTGAGAAACATTACAGAACACAATTTTAGGCAGTGAGTTGACAGCTTGGTTAATAAAAAGCCAGAAAATGTCTGTTCAAGATTTGTTTAATTTATCTTAGTATGGAAATCTGCTGAATTTACATTATTTCATTATCCAGTTTACAATGGATTTGAAAGATCTGTGCATTCACTCCTTAGTTTAGAAGAATGTGTGTTGCTATTCAAAGCTACACATATATGAATGCAGGTTAACAGAAGTAATACTACAATAAAATTGTATAAAGGCAAAACATCTGCATTTGTATTTTTACAGAAATACAAAGCTTAAACATTTACTATCAAAAACATTAAGAATTAACCCTTTTTAAAAAGCAGATCTTGAAGAAAATGGCTTTCACATCCAATTGAAGCATCATTATTTTTCTTTGCAATGGAATGAAGACTATTTCTCAGGGGCGACCCTGCTTAAGAAGTGTTCACGGCAATTGCTTGGATTGAGAGTGATCCAGATTGAAGTAATGTATCTCATTTATCACTGAAAAGCTCAAGTTAGATCTGGGCCTCTCATGGACTTGTGTGTAGGATGTTTTCCTGGTGTGGCTGGTAGTACAGGTCAGCTGTTACTTCATTCTGAAAAGAAATTTTACCCTTCCAATTCTGATGTGAGATTCCTTCTCTCAAAACTTGGGCTATCTGTAATGATACTGCAGTTTTAATTTCTTCTGATTCACAGTTGGAAACAAGACACCAAACCAACAAATTAAAAAACGACAACAATAACACCACCAACAAAAAAACAGCAACAAAAAGAAAACCACTGTCTTCAGCATTTTAAAATTGTTCTGTTGGGAAGAAAATCCTGGTCTTAGGGATTTAAGACATAGAGCAAAATGTGAGGAGGCTTTAACTAACCTCTAGGATAAAATATGTGATCATGCGGTGTCATCCATAATCATACGAAGGACATATATATGTAGAACATATTTTAGATATACGATTTTAATCTAAACTATATCTTTTCAGACTTAGAAATTCTTTCCATTTCTGTGGATTTCACATTTCTTTTCAAGGTATAGTTGTTGGAAATGGGTTTTGGAAGTGACTGATACTGATATTCTGAGGAAATCTTTGAACTAATGGTGGTCTGCAAATGGAAGCATGCAGGTGTCAAAGTCTCATTTTATATTCATTTTCTTCTTTCAGAGTATGTCAAGAAATATGAATTCTCTCTATAAGCAAATATTTCTCTACTGACATTTCACAGAAAGCCTAAATAAAGACGCAGGCTTGAGGCAATTCATCCCAGGAGAGTACCCAAATAAAAATTAAAGGCCCAACAATGATGCGAAAAGAGTACCTAGAAAAGTCTTCCACACTCTCCACACTGCATTAAGAAAACTCCACATTCTGTGAATTTAAGGGATGGAAAAGACTGTTGAAGCTTAACAAGTTTTTATGAGTGTAATAATAGGCTCGATAAGATTTTAGGAGGATGAATGAAATAATGTCAAGTGGGCAGTGAAGTTAGTTAAGAGCAACTACCTAGCAATAAGGCAAGGAAAACATAATGATCATATATTTTGAGATTCTTTTTTACCACATCACAATTGTGACTTTTGGATTTTTGATTTGGCTTCCACTATCTTTTAAGGCACAATGACAGAAAGGATGTTTTACAATCTGCAGAAGAAATGTTATTTGAATTTTTTCATTCTTGTTGCATGAAAATCAGAGAGTAAAAAAAATTCCTTGAATGAAGCCAAGTCCTAACATTATATTTGAAAGGAATATCCAGTCTCTTGTGGCAGTGGTTACTATGGGGCATTATTCCTCTTGATATACTTTTGGGTTATGATTCTGCTTTTGTTGGACTAACATATGCATTCCTATAAAAAGTTTCATTTTCCCCAAGGTAATACTATTTTTTATGATCTTTCCTTGCATTTATCTTATCTATTGGACAAATAGTGCATAGAAACAGCATTGTTAATCTTGTGCTAAAAACAATTTATAAGTACAATTGTTCAGATATTATTTTTAATATGTGCTAAATCTAACATTTCAACATTTATTTTTGTTCCAGAGGACAGAACAAGTAGATGTCTCAGTCTTTCAACTGGCAGCTCTACATACATTTCTGGAAAAGCTGCAATTTCACACCGAAGTGCAGTGTTTCATTTAAATTCATGGCATTTTACATTTTAATTTTAATTTAATTTTATTTTATTTTTCTGCTAAAAAAAACCCAACACACAACAAAAGCATAGAATTTCAAGCCAATTTCTATTTTAGCTGCTGTTTCCCATATTTTAGTGTCAAGAAGAGAGGAAAAAGATATGAGAATTGCAGCTGAATTATTTTGATCAGGAAGTGCATTTAAGAATTTTAAGAAGATTTTAACATATGGCATATAGAAAAAAAAAAACTGTATTTCCAGTTAGACATTGGGATGCTGTGAAAATAGCTTGCAACCTGTGGGCAATTACCTTAGATAGTTTTAGTTTCCATATTCAGAATTTCATTGCACCTCCTGTACAACTTTTAAATCTACCTCACTAAAAGGTACTGCAGTGTTCTATGGTCAGTATAATTATGGGGCAAGTGATGATCTACAGCATTCATGCAAACATAGAGTTCTAGCATGAATAGCTAATTTACTAGCATGTCTATTTATTTTAGAAATTACTCTTATTGTGCAGAGACCTAAAGGATATTATAGCTTCAAAATAGGCAGCTAAATACCACATAGAATCATAGAATCACCAAGGTTAGAAATGACCTTCAAAATCATCCACTCTAATTGTCCACCTACCAAAATTTCCCACTAATCCACATCCCTCAGTACAACATCTAAACTTTTCTTACAGCTTTAAAGATGGTGACTCCACCACCTCTCTGGGCAGCCCATACCAATGCCTGGCTGCTCATTTTCCTAACACTTAACCTGAATCTCTCCTAGCGCAACTTGAGGCCATTCCTTCTACTCACATCACTATTTATGTGGGAGAAGAGGCTGATCCCCACCTCACCACAGCCTCCCTTCAGGTATCTGTTGAGAGTGATAAGGTCTCCCCTGAGCATCCTCTTCTCCAGCCCAAACAATTCCAGTTCCCTCAGCTGCTCCTCATAAGGCCTCTGCTCCAGACTCCTCACCAGTTTTGTTGCTCTTCTCTGAACACACTTCAGGGCCTCAATGTCTTTCTTGCAGTGAAGGACCTGAAACTGAACACAGTACTCAAGGTATAGCCTCAACAGTTCTGAGTACAGAAGGACAGTCACCTCCCTGCTCCTGCTGGCTACACTATTTCTGATAAAAGACGGGATGACTTTGGCCTTCTTGGCCACCTTGGGAACACTGCTGGCTCACGTTCAGCCAAGCATCAATCAATACCTCTAATCTTTCCTCTTCACAGTCTTCCAGGCACTTTGCCCCAAGCCTGTAGCCCCAAGCCAAAGTGCAAGACTCAGCACTCAGTCTTCCTGAACTTCATCCCATTGGCCTCAACCCAGCGATTCAGTCAGTCCAGATCTTCCCAAAGGTCCTTCCTACTCCCCAAGCAGATCAACACTTCCTGCCAACTTGGTGTCATCTGCAAACTTACTGAGGGTGCACTCAATGCCCTCAATCTGGATCATCAATACAGATAATGAACAGAACAGGCTCCCATTCTTTGAACTTATAGCTTCTATGAGAGTAGGTCCTGTGTGAAAATTACCAAGATCAGGAAAATCATTTACTTTGATCAGGAACTGGTAGTAAGCATGACTTCCATTATGCACTTATTTAGTATTGATTGCATAATTGTATGCTTGAAGAAAAAGGTTTTAGGTATGCTGTTATACAATTCCCTTTCACACGGGAGAAGACAGCATGATCAAAAACCATAAAGATATTCAAAAGGTGTTGATGAGTGACTGCATGCCAAATTCTGGGAAGACAGAAGACCTGCTGATTGCAAGGGACTGGCCCCCCCCCCCCCAAAAAAAAAGACAAGCAAACAGACAAACAAAACAGTATTTCATCAATAAAAGTAAATAGAAGTAATATTGGCATAATACTCAGGTTGTGTCTTGCCAGTTTTGGTAGCTGTATCTTACAAATTTCCTTATATGAGACACTAATTCATAGTTTATGGCACATATGTCATCAGCTGTGCAGTTTCTCTTTTTATTGTTGGTATAATGCAAGCATTATTTGTCACTTACAGTAGAATGGAGAATGCCTTGTTTTAATACAGCACTGGATGAGAGATGTTTGAAATAGTAATACATCCAAATAATGTATAACACTGATGTTAAATCTTGAAAATCTGAAATCAGGAAACAGTAAGTACATAAGTAATATAGTACAGTAAGTACAATAAGTAGCATTTGCAGCTCAAATAGAAGGCAATAAAGTATCCTAACTCTTCAAACAGAATCATGAATGTACAAAGATACATGCATATTCCATATGTGTTCATGGACATGCCACCTCATTTTGTGATAAATTATTACAATATCATTGTGAATCTTGTTTATGAATATGCTAAAAAGATCTAAATACAGAAATTGTTTGTACTGGAGAGACAGAGTTTAAAAACAAGTGGCTTCTAATGGGCTCTATTTTGCAAGATTGCCAAATGTCACCATCATGTCTAAATTTATTTCACTGAGCCACACTGAGCCAGCAAAAGCAGGAACAGAATTTAAGTCTCCCTGCCAAGGCACTCATAACCTTGGCGAGACCATTAGAATCCAATAAATAGACACCAATCGAAACCTCCAAAAATATAACATTAATAAATATGACTAGAATATCTCAAACAAAGAAGTGCACATTGTAAACAGAATTTGTTTTTCATAGGCATCAAAAAAAGTGAGACTGTCCACAGCATTTTCCCACAACAAGCCTGAGCTTTAGTGCACAGTCATATATTACCTGCATTCTGTGGACACAGAGCCATGCTTTCTAGGCTCTCTAGAGGGTACATTCAATAAATGCTGAAGAAGGGAACTCAAGTTTAAGTTTTTACTTAAGAAAGGTCAAGGCAAAGCATCCAGCTATCCAGCTAGTTGCACATATTCTACCCTTGATTTCTACAATACAGCCTAACCATGAGTCTCTTTTTATTTACCCCCAAACCAGAATGGATCTGTAGTCTTATTTAAGTCTACAGAATAATAAGACCTTCAGGAAAAAAAATCAAACTTTAATATTGCTAGCTGGTACTGGAAAGGTGAGCTTGGTGTCATCTGCAATGACATGTTGTTTCCGTATGTTATTCAGGTCTATTAGACATAATAATTATATAAATTATATACATATATATATATAAATATATATATATATATATATATTAAAAAACAAAAACAAACAAACAAACAAAAAAAACAGCAATAAGGAAAACAAACAAACTTCAGGAAGACAGCTTTTTTCAAATGAGGAGGCTGGGGGTCAGCAGAAAAGAATACAAAACCTCATGTAATATGGCACAGCCTGAATCCACAAATAGCAAGTAGCACCAGAGAGACTTTACTTTAAAGTGAGTTGGTATTCATTTTCTGCTGCAGTTTAGTTCTGGATGTTGTATATGAAGCCTGTATTGGTGTACTGCATGAAATGAAGTCCAGCAATGACTGCTTATATAATCATCCTTGTCTTGAGCAGTTGGAGTAGAGAGAGCATAAAAAAAATGTCATGGACAGTTATTTCTCAGTGTTAGGAAAATCTACAGTCCCAATTATCAAATATATTTAAAAACAAAAAACAAAATCAGATTATGTTATGGACTTGTTTAGAATATGGTCTAGGGACCATTCACTGCCCCATGGCCAGCTGATAGATCAGATTTCACATCCACATGGTTTGCGTCTCTTTCCCTCAAACAATAATTAAATTACTCTTTTTTTTTGGATGAACTCTAGATATGCTCTCCTAAACATGCATAGTCATTTCCTGGAAAAGTGTTGGCTGACACAGGAACAATCCATAAACACATTTACATTTTGATGATCAATAGAAGCCAAGAATTGAGAGTCAAATCCGGAGCCCCTGTTGTGTCCCCAGTTTACTTTCTCTTCCAAATATAAGTGGGAATCTTGGACCAAAAGTTTGTTGTTTAGTTTCATGGGCCAAAACTTTCTTTTGGCTTTGTCTTAATCTAAGGGGTAAAAATATTAATCAACATATTAATTGCAAGAACTTTCATATTTCTGCTAATGAAATGGCATTTGTTCAATTTCATATTTGTTGCCTCTCAAATTTCTCATCTCTCTTTTCTCAGTGTTTCTATACTGGAGATTCCTTCTTCCATTTAGATTTTTTCCATAGTTCTCCAAGGTTACTTTGATTTTGCTTATTTTATATTCAAAAAGTAGAACTGAATTGGAAGAAGCTCAGAAGTGCAGATATCAAGAAGGGCACAAAATGGGCAGGCTTGTTGTAGTAGATGTGTTCATTGTGACTCTGCTTCAAGGTCTTGTGATTTTCATATTAAACTCTGAAGTACTTACCGAAAAACAAACAAACAACAAAGCAGTTTATGCTTTTCCTAATTCCTTCAGCTTTTAAATTACACCACCACAGATTTCCCGACGAACTTCAGTCACATATTTCAGTAGCATACCCTTAACACAGGGAGAAAACCTCCTGGGACCATCGTTCGGACAGCAGATGGCACTACAGCCACTTTTCCAAAAGCATGCCTAGAAAGTAGCAATCGTGTTATTTAACAGAAGATAATCAGCGCTCTTTCCAGAGCAGCTGCTGTAGTGATGCCAGTCCTGACCAATGCAGATCAGTAAAATACTGATACTCTCACTTGAAGTTCGAATTTATCCTTCTCCACTTTTCCTGGCTGTTACTTGGAATTTGTGCATCCCAGTTGCCCACCAGGGTGTTCCAGCATTGAAAGATGCAAAATAAATACAAAGAAATAAATACAATCTACTTTTTCAGTAACCAGGGATGACTAATATACTGCAGCTGTAGGGGAGGTAACCACTGAATTTTATTTTGCTTACCACTCAGTAAACCTCCAGAGAATTTGATTCTCCTCAAACTAATTGTATTTTTTGGGGAACAGGAGCTAATTTGAAACTGGAATCATGACAGGATTGTAGCAAGAATTTTTGAGGGCTCTTGTCTGGTTTTGACTGATTAAACCAGTTTTCCATACCTGTCCAAGTCAGAACATGCTGACAACACAAACTAATTCTCCATTTTCATCCCAGACTCTCTGAGAAGCAAATTGAAATGAATCTGGAAACGAGCCACACTTACCAAATACAACAGCTTTCAACACTTTTCTGGCTTTCTCAGCTAGAATGGAAGCTTTGGCCATTTAAACTTGTGACCAGGCTAACCTGCTACTTTGCACTAAACTAAAGATTGAGACCCCATATCATTTTGACTGAAGACAGTAATGAAAGGAATAGACTTTCAGCATACACTGATTCATAACCCAGTCCTGACTTCTGAAATAAAATTCCTCTTTTGGTATTTTTGTACCTTTAACTTAGTCATTTGTTACATTACTAGCAGTCTAAGTAATTCACATAATCTAAACATATCATCTAATTGGCATAGCTGTGTTCTTGTCCTGCAGCAGAGGAGCTGGAGCTCAATGATCCTTGAAGTCCCTTCCAACCCAAGACATTCCATGATTCTAGATTTACTGCTCCAATGAATCAGATCATATTTTGGGATACCTATGGACAGGGAGCTTCAGAGTGCCCAAATGATCAAATAAAAACCCTAGATTTCTTTGAATATGCATAAGTTGTTAAATTTCTATTGGCAAGTCCCCCCTCCCCCATTCTTGTCAGCAAGTTGACAGAAAACTGTGTACATACGTATAATTGCATTTCTATATTCTCATGTATCATGTATTTTACCTCCTGTCCTGTCTTTACCACGTGGAAAGTGATATATCAATAGTGAAAGATATATCAACAGGGAATGAGCAGGAGCTGTGGATCCAGGTGAAGTTTTGCCCTTAAAAGTACATCTGTCAAATCCTATTGACAGTTTCAGAGAATAACTATGGACGCAGCCATTTAAATGAACTAAACTGCACTGGCAAACAGAAGTAAAATGATTCCCCACTTTTATATCTGAAAAAATATAAATGCAGATGAACTCTTGCCTTGAAAATTCATCATGTTTTGAACTCCACCCTAGAGTAAGGTTGTTTGGATTCAAAGAGCAGTAAATGGGTCTCGCATAAACTTTTTAAATGATTTTACTCCTTTTAAAAGTCTCTTACAGTTCATTGGTTTGCTGATGAGTTTGGATGTAGGAGGAGAAGATTATTAAAGTGTTAGTTTTCTGACTTTAATTTTCTAAATGCATGTAGTTGTTGAAATCCCTCGAGTGAAATAAATATGTTGATGGAGGAAATAGATAAGGTCTTCATATTTTTTCACAGTTAATTCTAAATTCTCTTGAACTCAAAGAGCTTTATATTTCTCGAGCAAAACTTACATAGATGATTTATGATTTATCTAAACATGCCGAGTGATAGAAATGATTTATTTGTAATACACAAAGAAGTTACTGTCATTCTGTGATTCTAACGGATTGAGCCATCAGAGCAGTGCTGATGTATGTCTGCCATAAACCAGACAGCTTTATTACATCAGAGATTCAGTTTCGCAGCTGTGTTTAGAGGCAATTGTATTTAAAATGTGCCTATAACTCCCAAAGCCAAGACCAGCATATTTGTTTACTTTCTTGCTCAGTTTGCCAGCCAACAGCTTTTTAGGCCAAATTGCACCTATACTGACTCCTGGAATCTGGCAAATAATGAGCGTGGAGCTTTCTGCTTGAGACATATAATTGCAAATTAAGTTTGAAGATCTGATTTGTTAGATTATGTTTTCAAAATTACTTTTGACTAAAAAACTTCTGACATGACTAATTTATCTGTTGTTCATTCTGGCACAACTTCCTTGCCTAAAGAGATGTCTGAACCAGCCAAAAATCAGGAGTCTGTGCTTAAGTTGTCTGAGGTCTTTGTGGCTTTGTGGTTTTGTATTTTGTTTTGTTTTCTTTTCTACTCTAAACACCAAGAGCTTTCTGATTGATTACTGAGAACTACAGAAAGCAAACACCCATTGAAATGGGAAGGTGAATACAAAAAAGATGAGATAGATTTCCCCCGTCTCAGAAACTTATTATGTAGATCAGTTGTCTCATTTTTTCTTTATGAAATTAATCATACAGATAGTGCCAGGGAGGCAAGAACCACGCTATCTGAAAAATTCGTGCAACTCAGAAGCTGTTTGAACCTCTCTGCATTACTACTGACTTGTCCGAGTTCTGCATCTACTAACAAAATTCTGTTCTGAGGTAGCATATCATGAGCAAAGGAAAATCTTGGGGGTGATGTTCCAAGGCAGTTACAGGTCTCCCCAGACTAACATACTTATATCACCAGGCCAAAGATACGGATTCCCTCCTGAAACACAAAGTTGATTATTGATTTTGGTTTTATCTGTATATCTAGCTCAGACTACAAGTATGACAGAAGGGCTTGGTGACCCCAACACTATCCTCTGGCCATGGCATCTATTCAGAAAACATTGATGTTTAACACAGCTTGTGAGAAAGCTCTTACAGTGATTATGAAGGCAATAAACACACTGAAGTGTGTGTGCAAAAAACCTCTTGTTAAATGCATGCAATGTGTATCTCCACTCAGGCACCATATGGCTGCTTTGTCACTGAAAGTGCTTTTTTAGCCCTAAGTCATCAATTTTAAAGCAGTCTAGACCAGACATCCTCTTTCGAATATCTCTTCTGGGAGCTAATAGTGATAAAAAAGATAAGGACAACAGAAATACCAAATATCATATCTTATTAAACTAATACAAGTTGTTTGGGTGGGTAAGAATTAATAATATATATTTATGTATAATAAATTATACATATTATTAAAAATAATGAATGCAATTGTCATATATATATGACATATATATATATATATAAAGCTAATGAATATTACAAGTAAAATTTAATGAAAGGGAAACAATGGATATAAAAATGCCCACCAAAAGTGAGACATATTAAGTAGAGTTAAGTTAGGAAGAAAAAATGTCAAGGTTTTATAAATTAATAAACTGTACCTAAAATGCAAACATCCTTATAAAGAAAATGAAAGTGAAAATTATTTGAAATAAACAGTATGAAAATTAGAAATAAATTGTAATTTCAGTTACAGTGAAAACTGTTTGGGAAAAGTAGTCAGAATGCATAAAAAACAACAAGCTGAAGGTGTCTGTAGAAAATCCAGGGAATTCCATACTGTGTTGTCTTAAAAGAGAAAGAAAAAAGAGCAGAAGTGCAGGAGGAACTGAAAAGGAAAACAGTATGTATTGTAATAATCAGGGTGCTTTGTTAATTAAATATGGTGAAGTTGCTATAAAGGAAGGGGGTTTTGTGATGATCTTTGTTCTATTTTAGAGGAATAAAAAAAAAAAAAATAGAAAAAAAACATTTAACTCTGTAGTGCTTACCAATACTTTTAAGAACATTATTTGTATATTTGGCATTTTCTGCTACATTAAAAATATTTTCAGATTATAACGTCCAATATGAATTATATTCAGACGTTGTAACACAATACCTGAGATTGTCTGGCCTTTCATATTTAGTTTTCATAATACCTACAACTTTGGGAATATAACAAAATGTTCAAAGCGTGTTGATGCTCTGCAATTTATATCTCAATCACGATGACTTGGCTATAAATAAATTTGACATTAAATATGAGGAAAACAGAAAAGGCTTTTAGATTGTAAGCAATAAAAGGATGCAGTTTTTGTCTATGTAAACTGAAGGGCATGCAGCTCAGAAAACGATGCAGTTGCAGCCACTGGATGCAGTACTCTTCCCCAGAAAGCAGCCTCTGAAGTGAGTTAGGTGTAAAAGCAGGGAGGTAACTGGCTTGAGATTCCACAGCTGGGCACAGATAGTACTAGGAAGAGTGAGGTGATGTCACAGATAAAACAGATACTAAAATGTACTCAATATACCATGTGAATATTCATAGCAACTTATGCACAATATTAGCTTGTTTCTTCATTCTTTTTCTTTATTTTCATGGAAATGGAAGCAAATATGGTCAGCAGCAAGCCATTTTCTATTGTGGGATTATAAACCAGCTATTCTTACCACGTGAAAGATACTACTCAGGAATTTCAGGACTCCCCCAAACATTAGGGAAAATACATTTTAGATAATTTTATTACTATTATTATTTTTAATAGAAGAAAGGTTATTTGGTTCTTATACTGATTTTAAAGAAGGAAAAAAAAAAAAAAGATTGCTGAAGTTTTGAGTATTTAGAAACAACTACTCTGTTCCTTTACAAGGTTAGGGAATATAAGCACAAAAGAGGAAATCAGTTGTCACATAATATTTAGTTTTACACACAGCTCTGATATACCTCAATAATAATATCTCATAATTGCATATACATATTTGCATATGAGTAAAATATTTTAAAGGCGCATTGTACTGATAGCTTTGTGAGCTTGAGTACAGTTTTAGCTGTGGAAAAGATTACAGAACTTGAAAAGCATAGGTAGAAGTTTGCTGAATTATGAATGATGCTTAACATATTCCTTTAAACAGCTTAAATACATATATACTGCTATTAGTTGCAGCAGACACTAAGACAATGGAGTCAGGAATGTGTATTCCACTAAATATGCACAGTTTTTTTGTGTTTTGTTTTTTATTTTATAATCATTCTTCCTCTATCCAAAAACTAGATACTCTTCAAAAGTAACAAACAAACAAATAGAAATACTCAGAATTCGTTTATACTCTACTGCGTAGAGGTCTCATATTTTCCCTGCTAAAAATCTGCAAACACAACAAACACCCACAATTTTCAACAGAGCAATAATAAATTCCACTGTATCTTGTTCTTAAATAGACATCAGTAACCTCAATATTCACAGGATCAGCAAATTGGAAAGCATCTGTCAATGCAAAGTTCAGTTAGCACCTAGTCCAAGTGGTAAAGGCTGCTGCACTGCAAAATTTTGGGACATGAAAAAGGTTTCTCATAAAAACATAAATGTGTGATTTCTCCTTTATTCACATCTGAAATGAACCAAATTTAGCAAGTGATAATATGTGAAACGTACAATATCACTGGGTAAATTTTCCTGAAAAGTTAAAAATGTTTTGTTAATTTGAATGTCATTTGATCTCTGCATCTCTTCACATGTGTAGTTGCTGTTTGCTTCCTAGACTCTCTCAGCAATATTCCAGCATAAATGACTGATGACAAGGGATTTAATCTTTGTTTTGTAAAAATTAATGTTTTCTGGTTTAGATCTTTCAAGAAAGATGCTAAAGACAGTATTTCCTTTTCAATTCTTTCTCTCCATTTGTTGTTGCTGTTTTATTTTTTATTTATTATTATTATTAGAGCTTCAAAACTGGATCTATTGGATGCTTTAATAGAAATCTAACCTTCACTCTGTAGGAGTAGGAAGGTAGGAGTAGGAAATCTCATTACCCTCCTGGATGGCCTGGATGTCCCAGTTGAACCAACATGACAGTCAGCTCCTCTCCTGCGCCCTAAGGAAAATGGCACAGCCAAGACTTCCAAGGAAGGCTGAATACCTCAACTCCAGTCAACCAAGTCAACCAGAAATCTCTGGTTGACATATTGGCCTTGAAATGCTATAATGAACCACATATAATCTACAGCAGATATAAAAAATCTAACATTTGGAAGTATGTGCGCTCTTTGTTCCTGATGCACAGGAACAACATGCTCATTCCACTGGGGAATTCCTTAGCCCACTGCCTGAGCCTCTTTTGAGTACAGAGAAAAAAATGTGTTTATTTCTGTGACAATACATGGGAAATAAAATCAAACCTCTGTAACTTTATATTTCTCTGACACTAAGCAAGAGGAAGAAAGCTACATTTTTCAAAATCCATAACAAAACTTCACAAAACTGTATGCATTCTGTCTGTAATTTAATTCCTCAGAATCCATACAACAATTCTAAAACAATAATTTATACATTGATATTAGACATTAAAATGCCTGTGCTGATTAAATGCTAAAATGCTAACTGAAGAAAAAAAATGGATTCACAAAGTGATGTGAAAGTTTTCACGTCCATTGAAAGCAGACAGAAAAATACAAAACATCTGGATGCAATTCCATGCAATTTCACATGATTCTGGGCTTCATAGGATCTTGTCAATAGGTTAAATGACATGACTGAACTAAGCTGGGTCATGAATCCTGTCCTCCCAGAATATTCAAATAAAGATGGTACTTCCCAGTCATCTGAAATGTACAAGTTTATTAAAAATTAAGATGAGAAAATAACTGGAAGGGGGTGGATTTAGACTAGATATTAGAAAGAAATTCTTAACTGTGAGGGTGGTGAGGCACTGGAATGGTGAGGTTGTGGATGCCCTCTCCCTGGAAACACTGAAGGTCAGTCTGGCTGGGGCTGTGAGCAACCCTGTCTAGATGGGGGTGTCCCCATCTATAGCAGGGGGTTGGAATTAGGTCATCTTAAAGGTTCCTTCCAACCCAAACCATTCTATGGTTCTATGAAATGTTTTCGTACCATGAAACGTGTTTGTACTGCTGGCATTGCCATGGGGAACAACATGCAGTATCTTTGGAGAGCTTTTCATGCTAATAAGGATTAAGCAATTTAAGAAACATTTCCTTGTGACTACAGTTTAACTAATCTTTCAGGTGTAAGTCCTCTTTCTGATCAGTGATATTTATTTAATGAAGTATAAAGAAATTAGACATATCAGACAATTAGATTTGAGAACGCTGAACTCAGCAACAGGAGATTCAGTGGAATTTGAAGGAAGGAGCAGAAATCACCTCACAGCTTTTGCTGAGTTCATGAAAGAGCTTCCTATCCTTCCAGATTTAATGCTGTAACATCAAAAGCAGTTCCTCAGCAGTGGCTTTTCCATCCTATAAATCCCAGGTGTGCTCCACACAGAGTGCAATTAACCAAAGGTCATTTAATTTCATTATGCTACAAATGTTATAGAGCTTTCAGCAGCATCTGGAAAATCCCAATCTCAATTCCCCAGGGAATTTTGGAGTTAAAATATGCACCTGAGAAGCCTGCATTGCAACTCTATGTAAAGCTATCTGGTCAAAAAATATTGGCCCACCAATATTGTTGTGAAATAATCTCTACTTTTCATTCTGTTTTCCAAACAAAATAATAATAGTTACAAAATAAAAATAATAAAAGTGTAATATGTATATGTATATGTATATATATATATATGTATGTATATATATATATGTATATAAACAGATAATTTGTCTTAGTTTTTATTTAACTGCCGGCCAAGCTTATCGTGTTAAAATAAAGATTAATGGAAAGCATGAGCCACATATTAAATCATTTTGCATTATATACATTATTGGAATAGGTGATATTCTTTACTAGCCTACAACCACAAAGCAGTGGCTAATACAGTTTATGACAGGTGTTCTTCTTAAGGCTAGTAATGTGCTTCCTTCCTGCTATTCACCTCTCATTAAGGTATATTTTATGTTTTAAACATGTCTTTTGTAATCTAATCTAATTTATGATGAAATAATTGATATTAAAATCTCACAAAAGGATTTGATATTTGTACTCTCCCAACTTTTCAGTGCGTTTCATGGTTAGACTTGGTACCGCATAAGCACAGAAACTAACACCAAACTAATGGATCTCTGTGATATTAATAGCTGTTTTTGATGGTCCTAGGTAATAAACAAGGCTTCAAACACCCTAAAAGAAGTTAATACAGTGCCTAATATTAAAATGATACATAATAGGAGAATTATAAACTATACAGTGCAACCTCCAATTGTAAAAACATACTGTAAAAAAATAAAGAAAATAATAAAAATCTCCTAAAAGAAAACAGTAAGTTGTAAATAAAATAAAATCAATTCATAAAGAGCAAATAATGTCAGAAAAAACTGCATTTAAAGTTTAAATTGCAGCTGAAGAGTTTTAGCTGCATTGTGAATTGTGATGGTATGCTGTATAAACAGATATCAGGTATCCGGTGAGATAGGGCATTTCTATCTTTTGCAGTTTTTCAGAAACAAGACCTCTGTTACAAAAGGCTCAGAAGTAGTTATTAACTATGCCTTGAGATGACCAAAACAGTAGTTAATTGTCTTTCAGACTGTTCCCTCCATTTTCCAAGATTTGGACAATTATGGAACTACAAGTGATAACCTCATTAATTGTATGCAATTAAATGATGACTATGGTTTTTTTTTAAATATAAACCAAACTGCATTGTGATTGCAATACAAACCATCCCTTAGATGACAGTATTTATAAAGGACATTGTTTAAATTGAAGGAAATCTTTCTTCTCTATGAATTGGATGCATAACATGACCAGATGCTTTGCCCTCAGTTTCACTGCATATGACCAGAAAACTACAATCCACTAAAAGAGATGCTCTACAGCTTATTTTGCAGCAGCACCAGGGAACATCTCCTCAGACATAATAAAGATCATAGAATCATAGAACCATTAAGGCTGGAAAAGACCAGTGATATCCTTTAGCTCAACTGGCAACCCTCCCGTGCCACAACTCCACGTCTCTCAAACATCTCCAGTGACTCCACCACCTCCCTGGGCAGCTGTGCCAGTGCATCATCACTCTTTCTGAGAAGAAATGTTTCCTGATATCTAATCTGAACCTTCCTTGTCACAGTGTAAGGTCATTTCCTCTTGTCTTATCACTGTTACCTGGGAGAAGAGGTCAGCCTCCACCTCACTGCAACATTCTCTCAGGTAGTTGTGGAGAGCAATAATCTCCCCTGTGCCTCAGTTCTGCACTGGTGAGACTTCACCTGAAGTAATCCATCCAGATGCGGAGATCACAGCACATGGGAGTATGCTGTTGAAGTGCAACCAGTGAAATGATCCAAGGGATGGAACACCTCCCGTGTGAGGACAGGCTGAGAGAGCTGGGGCTGTTCAGCCTCTAGAAAAGAAGACTCTGGGGAGACCAGATGGAGGCTTTTCAGTATCTAAAGGGGGGCTATGAGAAAGGGGACAGATACATTAATAGAGTCTGTTGGGACAGGACAAGGGAAAATAGTCTCAAACATAAACAGGAGAGATTCAGATAGGACACAAGAAAAAGGATTTTTTATTATAAAAGTAGTGAATCCCTGAAACAAGTTGCCCAGAGATGTGGGCATCCTTTGAGACATTCAAACTCAGTCTGGATGGGACTCTGAGCACCCTGATGTAGCTGTAGATGTCCCTGTGCATTGCATGGGGGTTGGACTAGATGACTTTTAACGATCCCTTCCAACTGTGAGGTTTCTGTGCTTCTATACAATATGATATTCAACAGACAAAATACATCTCCAGCTTGGGAAGGGGAAACATCAAAACAGAGAAGCAATAATCAGCTTTGGTACTGAAACATGATGATATCATTGTTATAGTAAAAAAAAAAAAAAAAAAAAAAAAAAAAAATGATAAAATCTTTCTGTGCCAAGGAATAGTACAGCATCCCTGATTCTAATTAATATTGTGCTCCATTGCATTATGTCTCAGAAAAACAAACTTTTGTAAAGCACACTCAAAAACGGTGTCTATGTACAGCAAAGAATCTCAGCAAAAAGGAGTAAGTATTAAGATGCTTTATTTTTTAAAAGATCTGTGAAATAATCAAAACATTATAAGGATCCTTTGAAACAAATTATTATTCATTAGATTTTCCTCATGAAAATATGCAAAATTAATATATGTAAGAGTGACTACATCACATGGTATGGAAATTCAGTGTATCAACACCATTTTAAATATACAACAGTTTAAATGTAACTTTTACTAAAAAAAAAACAACAACAGTACTTTGTACTCATAAAAAGATTGGGTGACTTGCACGATAGTCTAAAATGAATCTATCATCTAAATCTCACTATATACTTATATATTTTAATCCCATTCTCAACCCTCCTCCATATACTCCCTCTTAAGAGGGTGTCCTAAGAAAACTTCTGGGAAAACAGAATATTGTAATTCTGGATCAACTTCTGACTCAAGAACAGGCCTTCATTAGCAAAACTTTGATTATTTTTAATTTTTATTACTAACAAAGTTACCATTTAGTTTTATGTTTCACTGAACTGATGAGAATACAAAATTCTAACAGAATTTAGAGCTAATACCCTCAAATTAGCTTTTTAAGTGGAAGCTTTTTGCAAATACTTGTATCCAAAAATTACTCAGAGATCATACTGGGTAGCTAACATGCTAGAAGTCTATTTTGATTTGAAGATCGATATATAAAGTGATACTCAAAAACCTGATTACCAAACCTGAATAACTCCAATAAAATTACACAACTGAAAGAGGAAAGAATTTACAAGCCAGAAAATGGAAGCAAACACAAGAAGGAACTCATCACTCATCAGTCCCTGATTTTTCATTCAATTATTTAGTTTTATGCTCTTTGCTTTCCAAAGTGAATTGAATTAGCTTTAGTTTGGAGTTTTATGTGAGGGAAAAAAAAGGTGCCTTTGTACTAGCCATAGAAATTGTTCAGAATTTACTTGAAGCAATGAAGGAACATAATTACGAGCTGCTAAGAGAAAGATTATAAAGCATTACAGCATTTATTTCTACTCTTCATTGCTTTCGGATTATTAACTTAGAAAGCCTTAAGAGCTGGTGCAGAAAAACTATCAACTTTTTAAAAGCCTTTATCATTAATGCATTCATTTTTTTTCCCTAAATGACATTTGTGTGTGTGTGTGTGTGTGGTGAAATTACTGCAGCAATGTTCTCTCTTGAGAAACAAAACATCTGCCCAATCTTTTGGTTCAGTAATATCTGGGTGCATCCATTACTCTATAGCACATGCTCTTTCTAGACATATACATTTCGTAAATAAAACTAGGAGTAAGTCTCAACCAGAAAGGCAAATTTCCCTCACTCACATAGAGAATGCATTTTTGTGACTTCATCAGGTAGTAGAGAAATCAGAGGACAATTATTGACGGTATCAAATTTATGTCTTATATTCTCTGTACTCTGGAATCAGAGATGTTAACATACTGGTAACTTATCTAGAAAGATTTCATTTAAGTTCTCTATTAGTGGCAAAAAATAGCTTAGTTTCTTCCCTGATAGGTGGATTACTTTCCAAATATACATCTCAAGGGATAGCTAAAGTAAGCTCTGTGGAAAGTTATCTAAGGGTAATATTTATAGAACAAGCTAATACAGCTGCATTCATAATGCTAAGTACTGAATTAATGCTTAACAATAATGCACCTTGACCTTGATTTTATCATATGGTATAGATTAATTCTTACCAATTATCAGATGATAGTCATCAATCTGAGCACAAAGCTAGAAACACTCACCACTTAGCTTTGCACATCTTCAAAATATGGTTCAGTATTTAAGCATATCTGACAAATCTGTCCTATTCTGCACTGTAATTTTCTCATAGTCACCCCGACAACATTTCAAAAACTTTAGCTTTCATTAAAATATTCTGTCCCTCAGCATAAAAGAGTGATAATTTTCTGAATAGTCACACATACATCAATATTTGGTTTTACATTTACTACAAGGGTTGTTTTGAAAGTAGTGCTTCCTAATTGTTTTCTTTTTTTTTTTCTTTTCCTTTTTGGTGGTGCAGGACATTAGATGCTAATGGTTCTGGTATAGCAGTAGAGGCTGAACATTCCCATGAATTTTAGATTACATTTTGTTGTGTGTGACAGATGACAACAGTGATGCAATCTGAAAATATGGCATCTGACTTTGAAGTGCATATGAAGCAAAAGTGTGTTATTGAATTCCTCCATGCAGAAAAAATGGCACCCACTGACATTCATCAGTACTTGCTGAACATGTATGGAGATCAAATAGTGGGTGTGAGCACACTGAGGCAGTGGGTGGTGTGTTTCTGCAGAGGCAATACTGATGTGAAAGACAATCCATATGCTGGATGTCCATGCAGATTTTTACAGCCTCATTTCCAACATGGCAGCGGGAGCAAGCAGCTCCTCACAGGCCTCCTTGTTCTCTAGGAGTAATGAGTACCTCATGATCCATATGGTTCTGGATGAATAGAGGAATAGAGTCCACCCTATGTACATTTGCTAGTTTTATGAATCTAGCAGGAATGGCTGACACACCAGATTCAGCAAGACTTGGATAGGCTGGAGTGTTGGGAGGAGATGAATCTGTTGTACTTCAACATGAGCAAGTATAGGGTCCTGCACCTCCATCCCTGGAGGCTTTCAAGGCCAGGCTGGATGTGACTCTGGGCAGCCTGGTGTGGTGATTGGCGACCCTGAACTAGCAGGTGGGCTGAAACTAAACGGTCATATTGTGGTCCATTGCAACCATTCTTTGACTCTATGATTCTATGATTTTAAGTAAGCATGGAACATACATGTATTATAACTGTGTGTACAAGATCATATAAAATGTTAAATATTTTCAAACGTAATCTAAAATAAAAATTTAAAAATCATAAAAAGGATAACTTGAGATTCACGTTCTTAGTACTTTGTTTCTGAATATCTTTCCAGAGTAAAAAGTAATTATTATGCTTTTCCTAGATGTAATTCAATTCAGTGTCTATGATGAAAATTAGAACAGTTATTTCATGTTTTCAAAATGGATTTTTTAAATATCTTCTGAATTTTGCCTTTGACTTTCCATAAGTGTCAGTTTGACACTCAAGGTGAAAACTGAGTTCATACCACTATTCAGGTTTATGAGCTCTTTCATTTCTTATCTAAGTCTTCACAGCAGTGGGAAACAGTCTCCTGTTTTGTTTTTATACATACATGCTGTTTTGTGATAACTGTAGGTCTATGGCTGATACATGGCATTTGAGAAGGATAAATGAAAATATTGAGGGTTTTTTAAGAAATGGACTTATACTGGCTTTTTCTTTTTAACATACAACTTGAAGTTTTACTAGCAGAATATGTAATAACTCAATAATAAGGTACAAATATAGTATGATGTAAACAAATTAGCAAATAAATACCTCAGGGAGTCCAGAAAATTTAGCATACTCAATCTTGCATTAAGCTTTAAATATGCCAGTTCAGCATGCAGTGCAGATGTGTTTAACCTTAATGTGCTAGTTGTTTATGACAAATAGTGTAGATATGCTACATGGATAAAAAGACATTAACATTCTCTTTAGCTGTTCTCAATTTAGAAGTAGAAAACTAAATCATAGAGACACTAAGCAACTAACCATATAGCATCACTCAATATAAAATACCCAGGAATTGCTGACTGTTCCCCTGAGATCTTATTGAAGACTTAAGTCAAGATAGTACTTTCTGATTTCTAGTCCTGTGTTCAACACCTTCTCCCCCCACACCCCCCCCAACAACCCTCCTCCCGCCCTCCCCCCCCCCCCCCCCCCAGTTAGTTTTTAGCTTTGATGGGTTTTTAAGAGGAGAATATACAATTATTCTTGAAAAGAAACTGTTTTACAGAATTATACCTCTGAGATTACACAATGACAGATGCTCTTGATCACCTGACTCAGTTATACATAAGATCAAGGCCACCACTGGTCTTAGTGGGTCACCACTAAAATTCATAATGATTCATCTTTGGTTCATTACTTCTGAGCTATTCACTGGTTTTTGTAAAACTGTATTAAAAAGCTTACAGGCCATTGAAGATTCTTTCTTTTACTGCATGTAGCAATGACAGATATTCTGATTATTTAACCATGTCTGTTTCTTTTCCCTCTCTTTATCTCCGTGACACTAAATAAAATCCACATATATGTTATCTCAAGTCACCCAACTGCAAACATCTTCACTGCTGAAGGTTTGTTTTGATGAGGAAGTGGGTGGCACAGGCTGTCTACAGTCTACAGTGGAATTTTTTCCATTACTACTCAACTTCCACTGACCTTTAGCTTTTCTCCTGCTCCCAGACTGCCTTTGAAGCAGACAGTTTACATATGGAAGTGTACAATCACAGGCAGCAAGAATTTACTACAGAGAACTCAGAACATTGCTTTTATATTTGCTGTTTTCATGGCTAAGCTTGATCTAACCTTAGCCATGAGCCAAGTGTGTGTTTAAATGGTCCCATTTAATATTTAGTATGGACATCACTGTTTTCATATCAGTATGTGCAGTTTGCTGGAAGATAAATCTTCTATCAAAACAACACAATTCCAGTTCCATTCTTTCCATGCCTTGTTATGTATACACTTGAAATGTGGAAGCAGTATCAGTATAAAAACATTTTATTCTAGTTTATCTTACCCCTTTTTCTAACATAGGAACAAGCTAAACTTCATTAAATTTCCTTAAATTTCATTAACATCAGTGATGAGAGAGTTGTTCTGGTTTAATCCTAACAAAGTGCCAGTGCTCTAAATCTAATGAATGTAATGTTGAAAGTGCTCACTCTGAGTCTGCCCTGGGATAAATGCAGCTCCATGACTTTCAACAGCAAATAAACATTTTTCAAACTCTGCTCTGTTATAGATAAGGTTGATGGGAATTCTTCTGTCGCTTTCAGTGAGGCCAGAAGTTCACCCTGGGTAAACAAGCTTTCAGGAGGGAATCTATTCACATAGCCATGAGTCTCCCCTTGCTGTTATTACTTTACCTCATCACTGAGCTAAGACAAATTGCTGTGCATTTTAGGTAAGCTAATAAAGTAGGAGTATTTGATGCCTTTGTTGGCTAGGTGTTCCACTGAAATTTATGTTGTTGCCCTGGTGGAGCTTGTTTACCTCATGCAGATGAATATTATGCCTCTTACCCCAGGGACTGACTGCTAAGGTCTCACACACAGTATCCTAAACATCGCAGCACTGTTAATGACAGTTTAAAATGCAGTGTGAATAATCCAGATGAAACACTGTCAGAAGAGGTGAAAACACAGACATAAAGTAAGATTTTAGACTAATCAGTAAATATAACTTTATTCAGGATTTAAAAATAAATAAATAAATAAAAATAGAGGAAGGAGGGAGGTAAGAGAAGTGAACAATGTTCCTTCAATAAAAAGACAAAACTATATCTTTAACATGGGCAGAAAGGACAATCCAGGGACCTACTGACCTGTAAGACTCACTTCAGTGCTGGGGAAGATTATGGAGCAGATCCTCCTGGAAGCTAAGCTAAGGCACATAGAAGAGAGGAAGGTGATATGAGACAACCAGCATGGCTTCACCAAGTGCTTATCCTTCCTGACCAAACCTCTTGCTTTTTATGATGGCATAACTGTATCAGTGGACAAGAGAAGAGCAATTGATATCATCTATCTGGACTTCAGTAAAGCATTTGACACCCATAGTATCCTTCTCTGTAAATTGGAAAGATATGAATTTGACAAGTGGAGTCATGGACAAAGTTGTGAGATCATGCATAAGGAGTGGTAGTCAACGCCTCAATGTCTGGACAGAGATCAGTGATGAGTGATGTCCTTCAGGGGTCAGGACTTGGACCAGAGCTCTTTAACATCTTGATCAGTGACATAAATGTGGAGTCGTGCACCCTCAGCAAATTTGCAGATGACACTGAGCTGTGTGGTAGAGCTGACATGCCCAAGGGATGGAAAGCCATCCAGAAAGACCTGAACATGTTCAGTAGTGGGCCCAGTGGGCCATAGTGGGCCCAGATTAACCTCATGAAGTTCAGTATATCCAAGTGCAATGTTTTGCATCTGTGTTTGTGGCAGCCACCACTGTCAGTACAAGCTGGGAGAGTGTAAGAATGGAGTATAGACTTGTCAAAAGGACTTGGGAGTACTGGTGGATGGCAAGCTGGATATGAACCTTCAGTGTGCTCTCATAGCCCAGAAAGCCAACCATCTCCTGTGCTGGATCAAAAGTGTGGCCACCAGGTCAAGAGAGTTAATCCCGCCCCTCTACTCCGGTGCTGCTGAGGCCTCACCAGGAGTAATGGATCCAGATGTGGAGTTCTCAGGAGAGATGTGAACCAGACGGGGTGCATCCAGAGAAGGGCCACAAAAATGACCCAAGGGATGGAACACCTTCCCTCCAAGGAGAGGCTGAGAGAGTGGGGGCTGTTCAGCCTGGAGAACAGAAAACTCTGTGGCGACCTAACAGTGACGTGGGGGACTGTAAGAAAGAAGGGAACCGACTCTTCCATAGGGTCTGCTGTAACAGGACAAGGGGAAATAATTTCAAAGTAAAAAAGGAGAGATTTACATTGGATATAAGAATGAAGTCTTTCACCATCAGGATGCTGAGGCACTGGCATAGGTTGTCCATGGATGTAGTGGATGCCCCATCCCTGCATACACTCAAGATCAGGCTGGACCTCTGAGCACCTGATGGATCTGTAGGTATCTCTGTTCATTGCAGACAAGTAGGACTTGCAGGTCTTTAAGAGTCTCTTCCAACTCAAATGATTCTATGCTTCTATGCAAAGAAAAAAAAAAAAATCTAGATCAAGTCATACTCAAGCAGTGCCTGTAATTAAGTGAAAATCATTAATTTTCTTTCCGTTTATCCACAATCCTCAAAAAAACCCTCAAAAAAAAAGATGCATTTGAAAGGAAAAATATATAATCTATTAAAAATGAAAACAAAAAGCATTTTTTATAAAATATTACTGTACTAAATTTGTTCCCTTTTACAAATAGTTTAGGTTTTAGTTGAAACTAGTCATAATTTATGAACAGTTCAAAAAAACTTCTTTTTTTTTGCACTGAAACTACCAAAATTATGGGATATAAATCATATAAAAGTAGACCTGTGTATCTCTGTATCTTATATAGTGCACAAATAATTCATGCAGGAGAATGAAAACTCTGCTGTCTACTTTTCAGTGAAATGTCTACTGCCATTCAGTGATTAAAGGACTGTGATTACCTGATAAATCTGTATACTTTATAAAAATCACTATGTATTCTTTTTTATTTTGGCAGCGCTAAGCTATGATTACCATCTCTATCAGACAGTAACTCTCTCCCCTTGTGTAAAATTTCCTTATTCGTTGATTCAAATTTCTTCACTAAGAGAGCATTTCAGCTCTAACACATTAGCTTGGTAGAACTGCTATGTCAATAATTGCCACCATTTAAGTTACAATAGAAGAAAATGGATAATTTAAGTCTACTTTCAAGGCAAGTCTGCAAGAAAAGTAAAACTACTCTAGACTCTATACACCAGCTACTGGAAAAAACATCAGTGTTTCTTTTAGCAAAAATCGTCTTCCCTTAGCTTTGATGAATGAATCTTTTAAGGCTTGAAGTTTATTTCTGCTTCACATCTGAGAATTGTTTTGTGCTCAAAAGACTTTTTCAAAATATATAAACTGCTTTAATATAAAATATTTTTTCCACCACATTTCTTGGCAATTTTAGTATGTTTGTATCTTCATTTTGCCAACACTGTGATAGCATCCAGCAAAGCTATAAAAGCTACACAGCAAGTGAAAAATAATTCTCACTATTGATGCAAAACTCAAGCTGCCTGTTATTTTTTGGCCACAGTATATTTTCTAATCAGGATGCATACTGGCTGGGTAATGGACTAAAATTATTTATGATGCATGTGAAATCCTTGCAATATATCTTGATTTTCTAGGGGAAAAAATAAAATAAAATCATTCTTGCTACCATTGCTGCAAAGGGATGAAGGGATTTTAAATTGAAATGAGTTTTTGTCTTGGATAGTTATCAAAATAGATAAATATTTTTAAAAAACAAACTGTAGAAAGTTCATTTATCATCATTACAAACACAGTACCTGATCTAATCCCCTGTGTCTTTACTAAAACTAATTATCTCTGAAAGAACATTAATGAAAAAATTTTCTCCTCATGGTGTTTGTTAGCTGATTTTCAAAAATAAGATCATACAGAAATATTTTTATCTCATATATTTTTGTTCAGTTTTGCTCCTTGTTGTCATGTTAAGTAGGATATGGATTTCAGTAGCATGAATGTTCAGATATCTGCACTTGATCAACCCATAGCAACTAACATGTCAGGTGCAATTAAATTAGTACTAATTGGCTTGCATTAATTTGAGACAGAAGGAAATTTTACTGTCCAGGCTTTGCCCATGGAAGTCTGTTTTTTCTGGTGTCACTGCTAATCCCCTAAACACAAAGTAACACTTCCTTTTTTAAAAACAATGTGTTATTTAGTTCAACAGGATGATATCAGAGGCTTCCATAGGTTTTATTTGCAAAAGTATCCTTCTGGTCCACCTGAAGATCTGTCTTCATGTATTTTATACTTCTGGTTGTTCAAACCCTAAGAACTCCCTTCTACCCCACTCTGGTCACTCTTTTTAAAGGCTGAAAATAAGGCTTAGAAAAACAAGCAGTTCAGTAAAGATCCGTATAAAGTCTCATAAATAATTCTGTTTTATGCTTTTTCTTCCTAGTAGAGTGCAGGAAGGTGACAAAACAAGAGGAGAAGATGTTTTTATTAGATTCCGGCAAAGAAACATATTTATGAAAACACTAATTCTCAGTAGATGTTTCATGGTAAAAACAAAAACAAACAAACAAACAAACAATAATAATAATAATAATAAAATAAACCCTACAGAAATAAAAATGTTACCTGCTTTCACATTATTTTTAACAGTTCCTGTGCCTACAGTCCACATTTCGAAAAGCCCTAAGTGACAATAAAGTAAAAAATGAGGAAGTTTGGATAGTTGCACAGTGTATTTCTGCAACCTTCTCACCATACTTTTGACAGTTCTTTGAACATCAAGGATTATAAGTATTTGCACTTAGAGATAATTATTGCATAGAATGCATCTTGTCCAGCCAACTGCCTTTTTTTTAACATGTTCCATGTTCTGCCAAGTGAGTACTGGTAGGTAACACAATGACAAAATCACGACATAATTGGAGCCCCAGTCAAGAAATTTGCTTCCCCACCATTTTTAATGTTCATCATTCAATATAAATTGCCAGAAAATTTGAACAAGCGCAGATGCATTCTATCACCTTGTCCAAAAACCAGACTAAAGAACTGCTGTACAAGGATTCCAGTGCTTATGGAAAGCGGCAAGGATACAGGGATGGATGGAGAGAGAAACACTGTTTGTTGGTACATCATGAAACTGGGAAAGAGCTGTTACCAGAGGAAAAAATGTATGATTGGAGAAGAAGGAGAGCCCAGTCCTGTTACTTCTTCTTGACTCTTAATCAACTTCTAAGTTCATATGGTGAGAGCTTCATGTGATATTTGTTTTGTCCAATCACCTATTTGGACTTTGCAGATAGTTCTTTCTCAAGAGACAACAAGGGTTCTGTTTTCATGCTAGTATTTCCTTTCATATATGTGAACAGGGAAATTAAGTCCACCTGAAAACAGCATTGCACCCTTCAGCCAAAAATTAATTTCAGTGGGGGAATACATGTCGCATAAAATGTGTTGGGGAAACTTGTGTTGCTTCTTTCATTCGTCATGACTCTCTACGTTTGGCATGTTTCAAAGTAGAAAAAGCTGAATGTAGATTTCAAATACATTTTGGAAGTCTTAACGCATCTAAACAGTAACTTGCAGAATTTCTTGTCCGCTGTTAAAAAAGATTAACAGCTTAGAGAAATACAGCATTATTCAAGTCCGGCATACAGGATATGTTATATAGGCACTCTGAGGCTTGCTTTAATTTTATACCATCTGTTGTATATTAAGATGAAAAATTACTAATTAAAATTGTGCATTAATTTGATTAGAAAAACAGGAACCATAAATCTAAGTGGGCAAAAAAGGGTAAATATATGGCATGCATACACACACACACACACAAAATAAGGTCACTATATGCAGAATACGCTGAAAAAAGATCAGAACATCTTATGTTTTCTACGCTTCAGGAAAACCATAAAGGTAAATGGAGACTGACTCTAAAAGAAACCAAGCGATTCCCAAAAATTCAATGCACTTCCACCTGTTTGACATGAGACAGTGTACTCTGATGACTCCCACAAAAATGTGAAAGAGAAGGACTGAAGAAGTTGGAGCAGTTCTGGAAACAACTGAAGGCAAGGAAGAAAGGTTGCAAACAGAATTGATGTACATAAAAATAGGTATTTTTTTACAAAATGCACCATACAAATAGATGTTGGAAATTAGAAATATAAAAAAAAAAACTCAAAATGAAAATTAAGTTACACTGTAGTGATATGTAAGATATTCAACAGTCTGTCATGCTATACGGTGATGAGTTACACACTTAAGGTAGCTCCCTGTTCTTCTAATAGGAAGTTTTCATGAAAACCTGGAAACTCAGGTCTTGTTCACAGGGACAGTGGAATTACACTGGTGTGAATTTGGGATGGGAGCTAAAGCCATTCCTCATGCATTGGCGCCATCTCTTTTTCCTTCTGCAAAAGGATCTCTTCACAAAACCAGCACACTGACAGCTAGGATACTAAACACTGCCAGCGCAGTGAAACCCAGCTCACAGATCACAGAGGAAAAGGAATAACTGCCAAATGAATACATACATATACAGTTAGTTTTAAAGTTCCCTTTAAAATCAGCAGTCTCAGTGCATGTGTTATACTGTTGATAAATGTGTGTGAATTCAGCAACCTCTTCAAAAGGCAAACAATGTGTTGAAGAAAGGATTCTCCTTTACTGGTAAGAGAGGGTTTCTTTTTTTTTTTTTTTTTTTTAGCAAAAGCAGAAACGTGATAAAATAGCGTGCATGTGAAAGACAGCACTAAATTACAGTTACATAATTCCTTTTTCTTCTTTCAGCAAATTTATTGGAGAGTTCATTTCATGTTCAATAACAGTTTGATTTCTGTCTTTTACTTTCTTTACAGCTCCTTTAAAGTTTGACCTATGCTTATACAAATTCCAGTATCATCTGTCAAAAATGCCTTGTGAGCTTCCCGTCTTCAACATGTGGCATTTATAATTTACAGGAAATCACTGGAGAAGCAAGGGAGATGGGCTCACAAGCCTTGTGGACATTTTCTAACAATAGTAATGCTCTTGAAGTTGTCTGCAAAACGTTTATAGTAAATTATAGTCACAAAGAATAAGAAACAAATCCTCTTGTCTAGAAAATAGTGATTCTAACTCTCAGATAATTCTAAGTAATCAAAGAACTTCTGGAAATCCGTAGGTTGGCAATCATAAATGTCATGCTGCTTGCATTCTTTTACAATGTTGAATCCAGAGCAAAATGTTTCATTTGAAGGAAAATTCCTCTGATCACATTACCTGGTATTTTGGGGGTTTTACCAACCCCCCCTGCTGCAGGCAAGGTCAGCAACCTCCACATCTAATACTAGACCAGTCTGCCCAGGGCCCCATCCAACCTGGCCTTGAACACCTCCAGGGATGGGGCATCCACAGCCTCTCTGGGCAGCTGTTCCAGCACCTCACCACTCTCATAGTTAAGAACTTCCCCCTGATATTCAGCCTAAATCTTCTCTCCTTCAACTAAAATCCATTTTCCCTGGTTCTGCTATTATCTGCCATTGTAAAGAGTTGGCTCTCCTCCTCTATGTAGTCATCCAATTTCCTTTGATTATCAAAGTAATAATAATGCTGAAGCTTGAGCTCTGCTTCTCTTTTCACGTGCGTCTTTGTGATTACTCTCATGTGATAACATGTGATTGCATCAATATAATATTTATTACCAAATCTTAACTGACTGTCTCTTCTCAAATCCTCATAGTTTGCTGCTTTAAACTACAAAGAAAAAGAGTCTGTTTGCAGCTCTGCAGTTTGCTAGTCTGCTAAATGTGTGATGGCAATGTAAAATTAAATATATGTATATATATATTTAAATAGTTGATAGGATTATGTGAAAAAAGTGCATTATTTTTTATTTTTTCCATTTTATACTGCTTAGCAAATGACAGGGAAATGCTAATTTCCAAGGAAATATATGTTATACAATTCTTTTTCTTTGTTGATATTATACAGAGATTATCCATGGCTTCAGTTAATTCACCATATTTCTAGACTGATGGAAACAAGGAGATATGAAAAGTATATTTCATAATACTTTACTGTTTATGAAGACTGTAAGAGAACTAATTTTGATTTTAAATATATTAATTAGGACAGCTGCGTATTCTTTAATAGAAAGCACACTCTGGGTCATGGGACTCTTAAGACATGTCTCTATAGCTATTTGATAATGATTGAAATGAAAAATGCAGTTTCACTACTGAAATTTGTGACTAACTTGAATAAAGCTTGAAAAATGTATAGATTCAGTCACAAAGACTGAAGAAGAAAACACACAGAAATAGCTGACCTAGCTAGCAACTGTATAAAATATCTTCCCTGATAATTTATACTATGAACAGAAGGTTACAGGTGACCTCTTTAAGATATTAGGATGGTAATTTCCATTCAACACATTACCCGGATGTTTTATAGGCAGTTCGTGTAGGATCAAGACCTAAGCATATACTTAAATACTTTAATGAACAATAAACTCTGGTGCAGTCTTTGCTTCATATAAAGGGGAAACAGAAGTGTTTTTCATAGAGAGGAATAAATTAATGATCTGGGAGATGGATGTGCAGACATGGGGACAAACCTGCTTTCAGTGGGTGTACTATCCAAAAAGACATCACCATATCAAGGTCTGCTATTCTTTCCTAGGCCATTTAAGTTCTTTTAGCACTGCAAGTTCTGCTTAGATGTCCTTGGCCTTTTTCTCTTCCCAAGTGTTCATCCCAACTGTCCATTTTGAGTGATGAGTTAATGCTACCTCCTTGGATCCCTCAGAGCTACCTCTGTCTGGTTCAGAGATGTTGCACATTTATGCTAACTGTCAATGTTGGATGAACATACATCCAGGTGGAGGCTGCATCAGCTTCACATTTTGAAAAGCACTGTGTATTTTTTCCCAAGTGGAAAGTCCTGCAAAATAATGCTGGTCAGACAGTCTGGGTTGTCTCACATCTTACACAATAATTATAATGAATTCTAAGATCACTTAAAAGGAAGTATTAGACGTGAATATTCTAGTTTTCTTCTGATGTGGCTTTAAGCATTTGGACTGGGCAAACAATGACACACAATTTTTTATGTTTTATAAATTGAAAAGATTATCTATTTTTATATGCTCTTTCACGTGGCTTGCTTGCAGATGCAAGTGCATTTGGCTGATGACCTTAGTTAAGATATTTATATACGACTCCTCTGAAGAGACCTATAAATGTCAAGCAGTTTATTAAGCCACTTTTAGTGTGCTATTAGGCACTTTAAAAATAGTTCTTTATGACGAATAAGCACTTAGGTATTTAGTTCATGAGTTTGTTAAAGTAAAATCTTGCATCCTCAACATTAACAGCCTGTTCTCATATACTTTTTGATGGACTTTTACACCTGAATTTGTCCTCAAAATCCTTTTATGAATTCCATTACCAGAATGGTGCAAACTTGTCAAATACAAATGAAAAAGATGAATTTGATCTTCCAGGAGTAACTCTTTGCTAGAAAAAAAAATTGTTTATTTCCAAATACAGGTGGGTGATTAATTCACTCTTCATTTTCCTGTCGTCTTCCAGCTCTCCATTGTCAGGAAAAAATATTTAATAATTTGTGCCATGGAAAACATTGATTAATCTAAAGATATATCTAAAGGAGGCTCAGCCCGGATGACTGAGCAGTTGGCACTGCCTGTACAGAAAATAAAAGCCCTGGTTTGTTTTTTTAAGAAGACCAGAAGGACATAGGGTTGAATGATGAATGGTACTGGAAGCTGCTGGATGCAGATCTGTTGCCCTGCCCTGCTAATCCTGCCAGCACCCTACACTGTTCCTTAAGGCTTCCTTGCATCACCTGGAATATGACACCTTCAGAAAATAATGGCAATATCAGTATTTGAAATAATGCTTAGGAAGCTTAAATATAAAATTAGAGCCTAAAACATGTCCTCTAATCCACTGGCCACTGACTGAAATAGGTTAAAGAAACTTTATGCAGTACACCACTGTTCGCTAAGGTTGCAAACATACCACAGGATTTGTCAGAACTAAATGAGACAGAAACTGATATGATAGAGTTGGTAGAGAAAGGTCTTGTCTACAAAAGTCTTTTTTAAAAAAAATAACTGTCTTACATAGTATGAACCTGCCTAGAGGAGAAAAGATGTGTGGCTGGGAATATACATAGATGCCTGCAGCTGATGGGTGGCTAAGTGCAAACACTGCCCAAAATTTCAGAGACAATCAAAGTAAACTAGAGTCTAAAATGAGTTTCTGGCTTTCTCAATTAAGACTGGGGAAATATGATTTCCTATTCCTGTCTAGCAATATAGTACTGAATACAAGCGTGATCAGCTGTATAACTATAACATGGAAAATGAGGTCTGAGTATCAATTAAGCTGTGCTTAAAGGTCATTAAAGCTATTCTCCCTTCTATGAAGGTATTCAGTAGGCAAACAAACAAGCGAACAAAAAGCAGATCCAAAGGATACAGCATAGAAGCAAAGGGATGCACCAGTGACCCCAAATGATGCACAAGTCCTGGAAAACTCCCTTTAATATTTTAACTTAACTTGAGGGACAAGACTTATGGATCTATATAACCACAGCCTCATGTGTCCTTCAGACCCCATATTGAATGTCAGCATAGATTCTTTTCTCTCTGATACACAGTTAAAGAGGATGGGGAGTGTTGTATATTAAGCATGTTATATAAGCAGAGAAGTTGAAGTTAAACATATTACAATATAAAGCTCAACAGATATCATTCAGCTCTACAGCTCAGTAAGTTAGGTACCTGTCAAAGAACATGTATGAAGCGTCTCTGCATGACAGTCTCCATCCCTGCTATGTTTCAGACTCAAGTGACTTACTTATTTTCAGAAAACAGATATGAATTCTTTGCTGTCAGTTCTGCTGCCAATACAACATAAAATAATTAATTGAGAACTTCATGCCAAAATAATCTATGCAACCGAAGTCACAAAATTTCTCCATGTAGGAAATAGCTAACAGACTGTATTTTGCAGTGGTGTTGCTAGGTGTCTGTTGCTGGTGTTGTTCTCTTTGGGCTTAACTCAAACTCCTAGACAGAAGGATGAACAGGACTGCAGCCATGTCCTTGTGCTCATTCTTCGCCTCCACCTAGTAGACAATTCCTGTTGTTTTGCATAGGATTTTCAGACTGCTAGTTTATACTCTATGTGAGGAGCTGAACTGCAATTCAGTTCTCATTCTGCAGGCAGCCAACTCTGTAGTTCAAGTTGTCTACCAGTGAGGGGTCTAAAAGTTAAATGCCTCAGTGCTTAAAATCATTATTTAGCTGGGACCAAAATATTTTGTTATGGTTTGTTTTGTTTTGCTTTATAAGTTAAAACCCTCAAGTTAAAACTGTTTATGTGTAAGAATAACTTACCAATATCGATATGTCAATCAAACCCACTTCAAATACATTCTGAAAAGTAATTGCAGTTCCATTGACCAATCAATATTACAGTTTTTAAATATTTCCATAACCATATCTGGGCTGAGAAAGCATTATAGGATTGGGATGCAAGCAGAGTTAATTTAGAGACAAAGCCAATAGAGTATGGACATACAGGTTTGGGCCATGAGTGGGATTTCATGAACTACAAATAGTCTACTGTGTGCTTCGTGTAAAAATTAATATAATTACCTGGCATTCCCCCAGAAACAGAATTACAGTTTCAGTAATATATATACAATATATAATACAGTATATGCAAGGATCATAAAATACAGGTATGTCCAATTAGAACAAATGGTTATTAAAAATTTTTATGTCCCTGGCACAAGTAAAGCTGAAGTCTATAGTGGCTGACTTACTAAAGGCCACTCACATATAGGTCAGTCTTACATCAGTATAGGCTCTGCTCTCTGGAAGGCTTTCATTTCTTATGTTCCACAGCTAGTCAGGGATTCACTAGGCGGTATGGTCAATAATTAAATATGCTTGCACAGTGTTCTCAGAGGGCAAATTCTATGACCTACGTATTTATTTATGGTGAGTGTTAATGTGTTACATCCTTCTACTTTTGTTCAGATGCAGCAGGGAAGTCAGTAAGAACTATAACATAGACTTCATTGAGAGTTGCTTCCCAAGTCTGTTAATACTGCACATTTATGGTTTGTGTTTTTATCCATATACCTCATTGCTCTTTCAAGAATTCCAACCATTTTCCCTCTGTCAAAAAATATATTCAGGCATTTTAAAGAAAATCAAATACAAGTATGCTATTGGAAAAACAACAGTGAAAAAACAAAACAACCGTTTGTCTCGTTTGTGGAAATACAGAGATAGAGGTCATATAGATCAGCCTGGCTCTGGAGGCAGGACTAGTGCCAGCACTAGGTCAGGTCAGTTATGGCTCTGTCTAGCAAAGTCTTGAAAAATTTCCAAGGTTAAAGGCTTCACAGACTATTTGGGAAATCTGTTTTAGGGCTGCACTGTTCTCCCAGCAGAAAAGCTTTCCCTAATGTCAAACCTTAATTTATAGACTAGTTCAGCTGGGACCAACAAAGATCACCAAGTCCAACTGCCTAACCCACTTCAGGGCTATCCAAAAGTTAAAGTATGTTACTGAGGGCATTAACCACTTGCCTCTTGAACACTGACAGGCATAGGGAGCCAACAAGCTCACTAGGAAGCATCTACCAGTGTTTAACCACCTTTGTAAAGGAGTGTTTTCCAGTGCCCAGTCTGACCACCCCCTGGTGCAGCTCTGCTCTGTTCCCATCCTCAGATCAGTTCACAGGAGCACATCCCTGTACTTCTCCTCACAGAACTGCAGAGAGCAGTGAGGTCACCTCTTGACCTTCTCCAGACTGGACAACACAAGTGCCCTCTGGGAAACAATCCATTTGTTTTTAAGAAAGTTATAGTTCAAGAATGCCATGAAGGGGAGGTCAGTGTTTTCCACGTATGGTCCCAAGATGTCTGACAATTCCTAGGCATCTTCTAATTTTAAATATCAAGTAGTCTTCGATCCCTCTTGTAAGACTGAAACATCAATAAAAATAATAATAATAATAATAAAATGTGTCTATATAAGACTACTGCAGATTGAAAGTCAGTTTAATTAAAAAGATTTTTCAGTCATTTGAACTGCTGAACTCTAGTTCTCCGCTTTACTTAGCCTTGTTAGGTCATGAACAAATCACTTGAATGCTATAAGAATTGTTCTTCATTGCAAAAGTATCACAGTATCACACAGTATCACAGTATCACAGTATCGTGCGAGTTGGAAGGGACCTTAGAGATCATCGAGTCCAACTTCTGGGATTCGAGCCCTCTGTGTAGCAGAGAAGGATTTCTTCCACTTACGCCACAGGGGGAATTCGAACCCCGGGCCTCTGATGTTGCAAGCAGCAACTTATACCACTGTGCCACCAGAGGCACACTAAAGTAAGCTAAAAGAAAAAAAAAAACAAAAACAAAAAACTTTTGAGAAGTCTCATAAATTCAGAAATCAAAAATTTTGATTAAATATTAACCTAAGGAAGAATAGTAGGATTTCTTCACAAGTGCCTGAAAGATTATGAACCAGGTTCTTTAGTTGTTTGTTTGGGATTTAGGGATTTTCACCTTCCCTTCCCTTCTTGCAAGAGAACTTTCACATTTGACTCCACTAGGAACAGCTGAAAAATGGAAGAGAACAATGCAGTGAATTGTGCTACAGTGGGAAAGTACTGGCTAAAGGTTTGCATTTGGAAAGCATAGCGGCAGTTCTTACACTCCGTGATGTGAGAAATAGCCTTGAACAGATCATTTCTCTGTCCTTTCCCTCATCTTGCTGCAAAAGTGGGATAACACAGTTCACCTTTTACATAATGTACTATGTGGAGGACAAGTGTGTTATAAAAGCTAACAGTATGACAAAACCACCAAACACAAATACAGGCAGTGACACTGAAATACTTAGCTTTATCTAGCCTATATTTATTTATTTATTTATTTATTTTCCTTTAAGGGCGCACGAAATAAAGACTACAAGAGGAAATGTTCACTCAGCTGACCTTCTTGTATAAAGGAACTGAAGGGCATGGTCATTAGTTTTTGCTTTTCTGAGTATTTCAGGAAGAATTTGATGGACAGAGTGCTGACACTGACTTGGAATGTTACAAAATACAGAAACCGTGAATACTGTATTTACTGCCAGCAGATTTCTCAAACCACACAATATACTGTCTGAAGGAGTGTTAGAGAACATTCTGGACACAAAGTAAATGTGGAACTTTACCAACTCCTGAAACTTTAATAAAAAAAATTAATCGGGACTGCACTGAACATTCATTTAGTTTTCAAAGTTTAAACTGTCAAACAATTTGTAGCTTTTATTAAATCATTTGAAAATTGAAAATAAAATAAATTCCTCACTGAGTTAGAGGAAAAAAGAGACTACATGCTCTGGATGGCACTGATAATGCTCTAATCTAAAAATTGAAATACTCTGCTCCAGGAAAGTCAGAGTTGAATCTATACCTGTACAGTGATTTAGTACTGATGGGCAGCTCAGCCCCACCATGCTGCTCTCTCACTTCTTAGAAGGGTAGGAGAAAATCTAAAGAAGAAATGCTCATGGGTTGAGACAGAACAGAGAGATCACTCACCAATTACCGTCATGGGTAGGAAGGTTAATATAATTTATTGCCTAATGCTTACAGATGAGAGTGAGAACTAAAAGCAAAATAAACTGGGGGCATAGTGTAATCAAACCCTTCCTAAATTCCCAGATACTTTTGTCAGTCTGCCTTGTTGGCACATGTACAATTTGCCAACAAAAACAAAGCTCTAACTAGAAATCTTTCTCCATTTTAAGTACTGATGTGGAGGAAAGGTTATGTTCAGCTTAAATGTTGCAGGAATCCATGGGATTTTCTGATATTGAACTGCGTTCAGTTTTACAGGCAGATTAGAACTGGTTATGTATCTGAACTACTTGTTCTGAGAATTTCTAAATGGAAACTGTCTTTAATGGCAATTGTTTCAGAAGATACAAAATATTTATAAAGCAATAGCTACATTCTTGAAGTTATGTCACACAGAATAATGTGGAGTTGAGGCAAAATAAAAGTTTTAGGGTTTTATTTTTGTTTTGGAACATGGTACCATACACTCTTATCTGTCCAATTCTTTGTGCTTATGTTAAATACTACTGATTGGTCATCATGTCTAATGTTACCCTACAGCTACAAAACCTATATTGGCCTATAAAGGTAAACATGCATATTAAATTAGTCTTAGGTAATTGTAATAAAGCATTCTCATCAATCACTCTGTCAAAGCATTTCAGGTTGAAATATGCCAGATACGGTTTATATTATCCTCATTTTGAAACAGATCTTTTACATGTTTTTGGTTTGTTGGGGTTTTTTTAGCATCAATAATGTTTTTGGAGAGATAAACAATTAATTGTGATCAACTGCTAAATAATCAAGTTCCTGGCAATTCTACTGTTGAGTAATTTATTTGAAAATTCCTCTCCATTATCAAAGATAAAAATCATTTTCATAGTGTACATGGTGAGTGCAGATACTCACTACTGCTGAACTGTAGTAATTTTGCTGAGATGAATGGCCCAGACTGCTGCTAATTCCCACTCTCACCAAAAGAAAAAGCTGAAGTTCAGCTCGTTGACTTCATCAGATTCAAACTGCTGTTCTGAACATTATCTCAAAGGTAGTCGTATGTTTCTAACACAGTTCATTCAATAAAGAACATAAGAGTTGCCCAGGGAGGTGGCAGAGCCACCAACCCTGGAGATGTTCAAGAATTGTTTAGATGTTCTACTGAAAGATATGGTTTTGTTGGATATATATGGTGAGGAATGGGTGGCTGGACTGGATAATCTTAGAGTTCTTTTCCAGCCTTGGTGATCACATAATCTATGAATTCAAACTGTACCTAGGAAAGCTCCCAAGCCCATATATTTGTCAACACTGAAAATGAGGAAAAAGCATACTTTTCCCTTAACTTGGTGCTCTCCTTCTATTAATAAGAGGCTTAAAAATCACAGTTTCAGACTGCAGGTACCAGAAGTATATGTACGTAAGGTAACGAGAGTTTAAGCACTGGCAGAATGGGAATGTAGAACATCACATTACAAGATTAATTACATCTTTCAGAGTACGTCCACTCATCATGCTGCTTGCCAGCAGATGGGGGTGAGGTACGGGTTACTTTTCATTTTAGTACCTCACTCTGTAGGAGGTACAACAGCCCTCAGAGAGCTCGGAAGCATTACACTCTGCAGTCATACCTTGTGCTACCTCTGCTTGTAGCTTAATCTTACTTAGTGGCATTGCATACAGTTTTTTTATAAGTGCATTTTTCCCCCAAGACAAATAATTGGTAGAGGTACTCATAAGGAACTGCAGGTTGTTTGTTCTTCAGAATATAAGGAAAAAAGTTGTCTCTGTGGTAGCCTAAATAATTCCTCTGGACGTGCAATTGGCATGCACACTCAGGTAGCCAGAAAATATTTGCCTATAAGTATCTTACACATATATATGTACATAGATAGAGGAACAGATGAGGTCAGCTTTGGTTTTCTGTAAGGTTGTTGCTGTTTTGTCAGGGAGCAAAGAAAGGTTCCTCCCTCTTCGATGGTTTTGCCATTTGTACTGACTCCATAGAAATCATTGGTCTCATCCCAAAATCAGGTGGCAAATAGGGAGTGGCAAGCCTAATGGATTTGATGTGGATTGTAGAACAAGTAAATAATGTAGGGAAAACACATTATGCCTCTTTTTCATTCATAGGAAGTTAAAAAGATGCTTCCTCCATTGATTCCCCAAAAATTTAACAAGGCTGTTCCACAAGGTCGGGTCCTGAGAGCTTAGCTGGAGCAACACTGCTGGGAGTAATGCCAGAGAGGAACTTCGAGTTCAGCCAGAGCGCAACTATAGGGCTGTGTCCCTCGTGCCCTAGGAGAACAAACAATTACAATCTGCATGGCCAGCTCATCCAGCAGTACCGTGTGGAGAAACAAATGCTTCATTTTGTGAAGAAATATCTGAGGGGAACGGCAGAGAAATGTTCTCTCTTATGTGAGTTTTATGGCAGCAACAAAGGCTTTTCCCTGCATTAATTTTGTGATGCATTGTTTTCTATTAAAAAATCTGCATAATAATTCTTAACATCCCAAGAGTGAGTACTCCCTTAAAGCTGAATTAGTAGGGGATGCAGGCAGTCCAGAGTTGTAAGTGTACAGAGTGTAGACATCCTGATAAAAACATCCTGGGGGAGATGTCATGCTCAAGTGTTTTACATAACATCTTCAGTTTTGATTTTGATTAATGAGTTCAATGTGTGTGTGTTGTTGGTTGGTTGGTTTCCACCAACTAGCAAAGCCTGTCTGTGTTCTTTTCACTGTACAGGCTAAGAAAAACCTTAAATCCTTTTCCTGAGGTTCTCATCTTTTATTCAGGGATGGAAAGATAAAAAATATGTTCCTATGCCAATTTTAGATAAAAATAATACTCATTCCTAGCAAATTTATCCCATCTGCTACATGAATTTACTAGGTATTATTATCCCTTCAAAACTATCCACAGCAGAGGACTGCTTACATACATAAAAATTGGACAGTGCTGTTTAGATCTTCGGCAGAAGTTTCAGAGATCCCAGAGGAAACTCACCCCTCTACAAATTCACTTTGAGGCCCAGGAGAACATTCTAGTGTATACAGACATCTCCATTGAGGTGCCTGAATCACAGCCAAGATATTCTTACCTTTGTGAGGGGACACAGATACAGGCATACTAGACAAATGAAACAGATGCTGAATTGAATTCATATGGTTATACTGTTATGTAACCTTAACATTTAGGTGAGAAAAGCTGCTGAGTCTGTAGTGTTTATTGCATTTCATATCAAGCTACAAGGGATCATTATGAACCCATAGAATGAATGCAGGTGCTAACCTTGATTTAAAGAGAAGCTGGCGTCAGCCAGGAGATCAGCATTCATGGCATTTCCTTGTATTTAGGTTTTACCTTTCTAAAGAGAGGTCAGAGCTACTCTTGTTTGTCAACTGTCAGGATGTTTGTATTTCATTTATTCAGTGGCTAAAACATTTCCTCCAAACGAATTTTTATACTTGGATTTCACGACTAAAGAGGATGCAAATTTGTACTTTTTACCTACCAGAAGACTGTATCTGCCTATTTTACAGTAAAATATCATCTACTCTAGCAATTCTGCTTTGCAAAATAAGTTCAGTTATCCCAAGACAAGCATCGGGAGGTAACAAATGGCAATACCTAGCTTCTAGGTTTTGCTATGGGAGCTATTATACTTTTCTTCCATCTATACTATGCATAAGACATCTTTCAAATAGCCATAGGAACATTTAATTCACTGACCAGATACTCAATTATCCCTCAGTACATTGGCAGGGCTCTTGCGCTGGGTATCATAGGATAATTTATTGGAGAATTTAATGGACTCGCCTTAAAATGGCTTGAATAATTTTTAGAACTTCCTTCTAAAACTGTCAAGCAGTTTTAATTTAAGCTTTTTGTCACAATAATAAAGGAGATAGTCTAGAAGACTAGGGATAGTCTTCATCTTATGTTTGAATCTGCCAAAGTACATCTTTTAGTAGTTTTCAAGCTTAAAATAACCCAAGTAATAAGTGGAGACAAACAGATGATGAACATCACTCCAATAATTGGTTTAAATGACTCCTGAAAACACTGTAGAACATTTGACTTTTAATGAGTTTTGAGATGTGATTAGTTTTAGTTACCTTTAATTTGCTGCATACTTGCAAAAGAATAAAAAAAGGAATAAAGATACACCAGAGCAACAATGCACCACCCCTACATTCAGGTTTTTTTAGTTAAACAATTATATTTTGCATTTTATATTTTACATAGTGCTTATAATTGCATATGTATATAATCATAGCATGTTAATATATTATCATGCATTTTATGTAAGATTTTGATTCCCACTGGAGGGAAACAATCTTTAGCCCCTACTTCATAATTACCAACTTATCGTGTTTACTCTTTAGGTCAAGGTCATCGAATTTCATCTTCAGAGCAAATGCTTATGGGACAATGTGATGATGTTAACAATAAAATGTATAGCTTAGGGTAATATTTATGCCTTTTTTATATTTTTAATTATATAAGCATTACTGATTTCCACTTAATACTGCCAATTGACTCTGAGTGATTTGTATTTCCACTGTAATTTTTCCCTTCTTAGAGAGGGTTTCATATGTAGTACCACTGTATTTGACAGCTGTGCTGAAGATTTATTGAGTCTTAAGCACATGGACATACTCTCTTTCCCTATTAATTCATGTCACTTAACTCAGTAAGATGAGAATCAACTGCTGTTAGTGTTATCAGAGGATCACAGACTCTTTTGTCTTGAATCCTAAATAAAAATACCAGAATTCTGTAAGTACACTTTCATTTCTTTTTCATCCTTGTACTTTTTGAAAGAGTAAAATCTCTCAAAGAAATTCAGATACCCAGCTTGGATACGTATGAGAAACTGTCTTCAGTGAAAGGCGCATTTTGCAATTAATGCATAATGCTCTCAAATTAAAATACAGGTTTCCATGAAGAACACTGCCCATGGTAGACCAATGCATCACAGACTGTAATCACAATGTAGGACTACATATACACATATTTATCCATACTCATGATATTCTTTCTTAAAACCGTCAAAAGTTGTGTGGAATAAATATATTACAAATCTTGCTGCTTTGCATGCATATCTACCTTGAGATGAAATATTACCACTGTCTAATATATTTGTTTGTTGGTTTTAATTTGATCCTTTCCAAGGAAATGAAGTAGTATTCACAACCAGTCTTGAAACAAGACACCTGAAGAATGCTGGTGAGTACAATTTAAGTGAATAAGGAAAATAAGGTTTACATTTAGTGTTTCTTTGCCTTTAATGAAATGTAAATACAAAGCTGTTGTTCAAAGTGAATTCTGTTTTTTATGCTAACTGTCCTCTTAAGAAATTGGGAACATTGTTAGAATTTAGGCTGCCCATTTGTCTCTAGGAGCATTTTGCAACTTTCTCCTAGCTCTCAACTCTATGTTAAGCTGGTGTCTGGACTCAGTCACACCAGTGTCAAGCAGAAATAACTCCACTGATCTCAGGTGGGAGACATGTCATCTCAACTGTGTGTGCCATTGCTTTGGGTACAAATGGCTCCACCTGACAGCTTCACAGGCACAAACATCTTCCACATGGCTCTTCTTCTCTAGGGACATTCTTCAGGCTATACATTAGGAAGTATTACTTCTCAGAAAGGGTGGTCAGGCACTGGAATGCACTGCCCAGGGAGGTGGTGGAGTCACCGAACCTGGGGGTGTTCAAGGAAAGACTGGATGTTTTGTTGAGGGACATGGTTTAGTGGGAGCTATTAGTAATAAGTAAATGGCTGGACTGGATGATCTTGTAGGTCTTTTACAACCTTGGTGATTCTATGATTCTATGACATGCCTACAGAAAGCCAGGTTGAGTGATCCTGGATTTGCTTTGTCCATGTGCCAGGTTAGCCAGCTCTGGAAGCAGCATGGTTTCACATCACAGTTCAGTGATGTGTCCATGCTGTTACCCTAACATGGCACATTTCTTTCCATGGAGATGCAAAATAGGAACAGAGATTTTGCATTCATCTGCTCCTACAAGGCAGCTCCTCAGGCTCTCTGAGTTAATTTCCTTTAATAAACTAAACAGAGAAGGGCCAGAGGTGTGAGAGCTGCATTTTGATTGTATTTTTACACTGTTAGAGCAGTTCATGCAACAACCTGATATGGGTGGCATCCCACATTACCCTCAGATATACAACTTGGAAAATGGAAGAGATCAAGGAAACAACACTCCTACAGGCAAAGTGCTTGCAGCCACCCTGTCTGGGTACCAGGACAGTCAATAAATATATGCCTATACCACCTCTGGACACAGAACCAGAAAGCATACACTAACACTGCTTTTGTCTACAAGAAGAAATGGAACTCTTGATAGCACTCTGCTCATGAGTTACAAATCTTGAAGCGAGCACATTTGGAAGATTTCTCTATCCTGTCACAGTTGCAGCATGGTCCAAAAGTAACTGCTGCCATCATCTACTGGTTTTAGTTGTGCTGACTTCACTCTGAACTTTAGAAGCAGGTTCTCACACTCAGCACTGATTTAAGGAGCTGATGGGAGTTACACCTCTCTTACATCAACAGAAAGTTTTTCATGGGTTTGTTAAGAGTGGAATCATCTCCCAGATTGCACATCAAAGAGTAAGGCCTGAGGATCAATCCGGAGGAAATACTTTGGTTGCTGACTCCAACATGAAAAGCAACACTTAATCATGTATGTCTAGTAAATCAAGGTCTAAATGCATTGCAGTGAATCAGATGCCACAGTTCACAGGTAGACAAATTGTAAGAAGCTTTTACACCTCTAGTCTAGTTCAGACCATAGCCATAATAAACTTTTTTCCATTTTAAACTTTTCAGTCCTAACCACAAACCACTCCAGCTGAGTAAAATGAACTGATAAATCTTTTTTGTTATTATACTCGATTGATTAGTTCTGCTTCAGATCACAGGGGATGTACATGAAAAAGTACTTTTCCAGTAACAAGGTGAAATATGCCCTAAGTTCCAAATAATATTGAGTGAAAATGTAAATTTTTTATCACATTCATTTCAAAAATAGAATAAATTATGTTTTCTAGGTACAGATATAGGTATCACCATTAGGAAATGCCTTCTCATCATTCAACATCTTTTAAATTTTCATGCATTTTTCCGCAGTGTTAAGGGTTGAAAATGCTCTTATTTACAGTGTACACCAAAGCTCATAACCAAGTCCTATGTAGGCTGATGAGTAAAAGGAAAACAAGTAACAGGGCAAACAATTATCTGCCACACAGAATAAAAATGTGCTTTCTCATGCTAACTTCTGGATATTTGAAAAACTCAGGTGAAAAACTGTTATTGTATGGCAGAAGTTTCCTAGCAGGAATGCCACAGCCTTGGAATTTGCTTCTGTCTATGAAATCAAGCATTACAGATGCAGTATTCACCAGGACATGTTCCAAAACTCAATTTTTTTCTGCGGAGGAAGGTTTGTAAAGTACTGGGAGAACCGTAATAATTGTAGTAAATAATTCCTATTGGGGTGGGAAAAGGGAATTAGATTTTTGATGGATTGCCTGAAATTCCTTCACTTTGAGTATAATTGGATTGTCTTGCAGATGCATGGGTCCTTATGGAGGCCTGTGTAATGTCAAAGCAAACAGAAAACAAAAGCAGGGATGAGCTAGTTGTTTGGGTTTTTTGTTTTTGTTTTTGTTTTTTTTTTTTTCTGCTCAGAGCATCATAGATTGCCAGCAGCAAAACCTGTAAGGATTTTCACTTGAAAAGCCAAAGTCCTGGTTCTTGATGAATTTCCCTCTCAGATTTCTACCTGCACCACTGATGGTACCATTTATTGAAACCTAGCAAACACACAGTTGCAGAAACAAATGCTTTGGCCAAACTTTAAGATTTTAAAACCTCAGCTGTGGTCTCTAAAGAATCAGAGAAAAAACAAAACAAACTACCCGGTAAAATCGTCCAAATGTATACTTGTCTCAGGGCTGCTCTGAATTGGAATAATTTGATGCTGGTCTTTAATGGGACCCTAGAATTCAGAAAGTTTAAAACAGTAGTGCCAAACAGTGGGACATCCCAAGCCTTCTTTTTTCATCCAAGTGCAATGTCCTGCAGCTGGGCTGGGACAATCCCAACCACAAATGCTGGTTCAGTGGAAAATGAACTGTGGAGGAGCCCTGAGAAGGACTTAGGGGTCATGGTAGGTGAAAATTTGGACTTGATGATCTCTAGAGGTCCCTTCCAACCCCTACAATTCTGTGATTCTGTGACCTTTCTTGTTCTTTTTGGCATCCCTGGCCAAGTTTAGTTCAAGATGAGCTTTAGCTTTCTTGACCCCATCCCTACACAGCCTAGCAGCTTCCTTATACTCTTCCCATGGTACCTGTCCCTGTTTTCACTGCCAGTGCAATTTCTTCTTGATGTCTAGTTTGACCAGCCAGCCCCAGTTCAGCCATACCACTCTCTTGCCTTCTGTTTCTGAGTTGCTGCACCTAGGGATGGAGAGCTCTTGCACCCTGTGGAAAGACTCCTCAAATATCTGCCACCAGCTTTCTCAAAATTTAGAGTTCTAATTTTACACTTTGCCTGTCTCATATCCTTCCAGAGTGTGAACTTAATCATAGCATGGTTACTACAGCCCAAACATCTTCCATTCCTGATGTTGCCAATCAGTTCATTTGCCTTGGTGAGCAGTGGGTCCAGTATTGCATCCCCCCTAGTGGTGCCATCAATTACCTGACACAGTAAGTTATCCTCAGTGCATTCCAGGAGGCTCCTGGATTGCCTCCAGCTCGCTGTGTTATTTTTCCAGCAGATGTGTGGGTGGTTGAAGTCCCCCAGCAGGACAAGCCATTGCAATTGGGATGCCTGGAGGTAGAAGCCTCATCAACTGGCTCTGCCTGATCTGATGGCCTGTAGTTAACATCGATCACAAGGCTCCCTTTGCTGCCTCTATCTCAGTCACCTATAGGCTTTCAATTTGCTCAAGACTGTTCTTTAGGGACAGCTGTTCACACTCTATTCCCTTTCTTATGTAGACAGAAACAACCCCTACCCTCCTTCCTTGTCTGTCCCTTCTGAGCAGCTTGTAACCACCAATAGCCACACTACAGTCATAGGAATCATCCTATCAGGTTTGGTGACAGCAACTGTTGTGGTTTTCTAGTAGCACAGATGCTTCCAGCTCCTCCTGTTTGTTTCCTAAGCTGCATGCACTGGTGTAGAGGCAGTTCAGCTGGGCAGCTGATTTCATCATTTAGAAGACAGCTCCCTAATTCCTTATAGTTAGTCCCCTTGATTTTCCCCATTTCCTTCTCCTACTACCCCATCAGTCACTGCCTCACCATCACAATTTCCTGAAGGGAGGTTGTGATGAGGAGAGGCTTGGCCTCTTCTCCCAGACAACAAACAGGACCCGAGAAAATGGCCACAAGTTGTACCAGGGGAGATTTAGATTAGACATAAGGAAAAACTTCTTCTCTCAGAGAGTGGTCAGGCACTGGAATGGCTGCCCAGGGAGGTAGTGGAGTTGCTGTCCCTGGCAGTGTTCAAGAGGCATCTGGATGAGGAGCTATGAGATACGGTTTAGTAGCCTGTGGTAGTCATGGTGATGGGAGGACTCACTATCCCCAACATCCTTCTTCAGACCTAGTTTAAAGCCCTCCATAGCAGCCCTGCTAGCCTTTCCCCAAAGGTTCCTCCGCCCTATATGAGAAAGGCAAACCCCATCCAGTGCCCACAAACTTTATGCCATGTAGGTCATTTGGCTGTCAAAAAAAAACAAACAAAACACATTGCTTTTTTTGTTCTGGCAACAGCACCAGCCACATAACCAGGCATTTAAATATAAAAGATCCATTGGTTTGTTTCCATGTCCTTACCTAATACAGGAGGCAGAGAAGAAAAGATGATCTGTGTATTCACTTCCTTCAGCCATTGTCCCGAGGCACTGAAGTCCTTTTTGATCCTTGACCCACACATAGCTGCAGAACACTGGACTTATCTAAAGCCAGTGTTCATCCTTAGAAATTGTATGTGAATCTACTCATGTAAGCTGCCTCCTTTTTTGCTACTGTTATTATTGGTATTATGATTATGGTTTTTTCTGTTGTTGTTGTTTTTAATATTTTTTCCTAAAATATCTGTACTGGTGCAATAGCAAAGACAGCATGCTACTTATAGACAAGAGACAAAAAGAAAAAAATCTGCTTCTCTGAAAACTTGTCAACGTCATAACATGAGAACAGCTATTTTTGGTTAGACTGTAATTACCTACTCAGGCAGTGGAAACGTAAGGGAAAATTTAAGAACAGGGCAAGTATCTGATGGTTTCTTCAGAGAATAGGTTTGATTCTCCAGTGGTTGGTATCTTGAAGAGTTCTCTAAGCAGAGGTGAAGTCTCTGTACTCATTAGTGTTGGGAGCATTCAGAGCTGTGTGAAATCAACTGACCGAAACTTTACTGCAAAAGAATGGATACTGATGAAGTAATTACGTTCTTTGTCTGTAGATCTTCCTTATTTCTGTTTTTATTGCTTGCCTAAAAACCTAGAAGAAAGTGGGGGATGGGAGGGGTGGGGAAATCTTAAAAAAAAAAAAAAAAAAAAAAAAAAAAAAAAAATCCCTATGAAAATTCAAAAGAATTTTTCAACTTGAAATGACTTACTTTTCTCTTGGGATAGTTTCCTTATGCATTAAGGTCCATTAAATGGCACAGTCAAATGGTATGTTTTTTCTAACTAAAAGTTTATATTTTTGCTGGTTTTCTTAAGTCTAGGATCAAGAATCTAAGACAAATAATGATCAACTACTTACAAAAGATCTTCTCATGCTGAACAGTTATTTGTCAGTCCAATCCCTTTCCATCACTTTTCATCATGTTTGCATGGCTACTTTTAAGATGTATCCCATCCATAATCATCAGGATTTGCTGTGTTATGAGTACTAGTCTTTTTCTCCTCTACTCAGATGAGTTAAGGTTGTGTATTTCAAGAGGAAATCAATATTCTCATCAGTCACTGGAAAAAAAAAATATTTCCTCATAGTGGCAGTTCTGGTTTGAAGAGGTCCTTCCTTTCTCTTAGTGTCCCTATTTATACACAGAACATTGTGGGAAATAGCAGTTCAAATTGTTATTTTTGATTCTGCTGCACCGTTTGTCCTCTGCTACTCCTTGTAATTCATCTTCATCATTTCACTGTTTTGAGCTTCTCAGTCACTTCCACTGTTTTCTCCACAACCTCATTCCCAGTCCTTTTTTTTCCTCTTCCAGTCACTAATTTTGTCTGTGCATTCCTATTATGCTTTTCTATTCCACATGCAGTTCTGTCTTTTTCTTTTCAATGCTTTAGTCAGTGCCATCCAGTTTTAGGGGAGCCAAATACAACTTTCCACAACCCTCAATGGCTTTAGAAATCTGCTGTCTATGATACTCTGCTTAAGCATTTCAGGGAAGTCATGAGGGTGTGACAAAAAGGGGTACAAAGCAAGGCTAAAAATACACCTCATGGTAACCACAAACTTGTCTGTAGCTTTGGCTTTAGAAATGATAAGTTTGCATTTGATTTGTTTGGTTTTAATCCATCAAAGCAGTAGTAGGACAATTTTTATGTACTAGTAATTACAGAATTTTCCTTCTCTTCCCTCCCCAGTAGCAGAATTATAGTTTATAGTCTGTCAGTATTTCCATTACAAACTCCATTTTTCAGAGGTCAATAACTCAGCCATTTAAGTCTGCTTCAGCTCAAACTTGATATACAAGTTGTCATAGACTCTTAATTCACTTTTTTATCGGTATGATGGATGAAAATCCTTTTTTTCCAAGGGGGAATAATGTATAAGTTTTTTTTTGTATTTGAACTAAAACTTGACTTTGCCTCTGGAAAGTTGCAGATAAGTGGTCATTAAGCTTTCAAGATTTTTTTAGAGTAGAATTAAACAGCCAAAATATCCAGATAAAAAACAGCTATGAAGCAGCCAGTGCAGATAATTTTCATCTTGTGTTAGACTGTTTTAGTACATTAGTCTCAGCTTCTGATCTACTGGTAAAAGGTGTGCTAAAAAGAGTGTGTAAAGCACAAAAGAAGGAAAATAAAAGGGCTCAGATTCTTAGCTTAAGTCACTTGGTCCAATTATATCCCAGTGCTGGAGTTGTGCCAGTTTATGTCACTGGAAATTTAATTTCATGCAGTGAACAGAAGTGAAGATGCTTATGTCAGATTTTCATCTTCAGCAACTCTTCCCAATTTCGTTAATGGCTCAAAGTCATGAATTCAAATGGAAATAGTATCATCAGTGCCTGAGCTGTCCTGCTGCACAAAGTACAAAGACGTACCTCGTATTGGGGTGTTTATGTTTACTTCTGCTGTAACTGGGGAGATACCTGGAGCTAGCAGTGTGGTCATTCTTATCAGGCATTCTTCTTATGGGATGCTTACCGACTCTTTGTAAGTCACATTCCCTTGAATAAGTAAACATTTTTATCCAATGGTGTTTTCAAGCACAAGGTAGCAAAAGGGTAGGTAGCACAGCAGCCGAATGATTGATGTTGTGGGTTCTCTGTGCTGACAAGCAAAATCTAAATACAAACATAGAGGCATCTATGTAGCAATAACACAGCATTATTATTATTAAAAAAAAAAAAAAAAGTGACCATCCAGTTTTCCAAGCAAACAGAATCTTCTATCAATGTGAATGGCAGAGGTGGAGTCCTGTTCCCCACCAATCCATACCACTATGTGACAGCTAAAGACAAACAGACACAGACAAGGAGACAACCGACAGTGAGTTATTGCATTCTGTCACACACTTCTTCTCATCTATTTAATGTGTCTGTACACTATTTGTTGCTAAGCAGATGACATTAGACAATGATAAACTAGTTAGCACCAAGAAAATATTGAACAGGAGGTGCTTATTTTGCATTTATTATTGCTTCCAAAAAAATAAAGAAGAAAAAGCGACTCCTTGATAAATGAAAAATAAGAATAACATGAAATGCAAATAGAAACTACGTTTCTACTCACTGACACCTCATGGCAGTGATGCACTGCTGGACAAGAGCTGTAGGACTTGAGGTAGCTCGATACCTTCTTCAGAGTCTATTTGCATATCTGGGCACAGAATATGTTAACATACTCTGGGATAGCCTCACTCTGATATATCCTGAAACCCACAGCAGAAGTGGAGAAATAACTGCAATGTAGGTGAGCTACTCACGGTACTGTGCAGCAGGCAGTGATTAGTTACATTTTTCCAAACCTCTGAAACTCCCACAGCAGACTATCAACACCAAAATTAATTTAGCATTCATGTGATTTCATTTCAAAGGCACTGTAAAATTTTGTATTCGTATTTGCTCACAGTCTTTATAAAGTTTACCAGTAAATAATCTCAATGGCTTCATTTTTTTTAACACTTTGTTGGAAAAAACAAATAAGCAAACAAGCAAACAAACAAAAAACTTTATCTTTTTATAACACAGAGAAGTCAAAATAAATGCCAGTAAAACCAATGAAACTTCACTTTTAATTAAGGCTACTGGGAAATATCTTAATTGGCTAAAATGTTCTGGCTAAAATGCTATCACAACTCACAAAAAATCTATATAATGTACAACAAACTGCAAACAGTTATAGTTCTGTTACAAAATCCCAGTGTCGAATTAAATTTTCAAACCAGCAAATATTGCTTTGCATACACTTACAGAGCTGATTCATGTCAAAGAATAGTGGGCAGCAAGTTCGATTCTGAATAGGATTTTATTAGAATTTATATTTTAGATACACATTTTGTAGAACGTATAACTGTGGAAAGTATTGGCTTCCTCTGAAATCGCTAACTAAAATTATTTTCTGCTTATAATAAAATCATTTCACTCAGCATTGATGTCTGGAAGTCAGTGTATCTGATCTAAGGAGTCATCTAGCTTTTTTCTCTAATTCAGCACACACAAATTTAAATCATGAAATGTTTTTTTCATTTTAGATTCATATCACTCTTCCCCTATGAAAGAATATATTTTTCCCTACTACTATTCAAATTCTCAGCCAACCAGGGAGCTTAGATTTAGTGTTTAATTGAAAGATTACAGATTTGGTGGAGTTAATCCCAATTATCAAATCTTGTGTTCACTACACTCTTCATATCACTACCTGGAATGAATTGGAAGAGCAAACATGTCTCCCACATTAGTTCCATGACACAGACTAGTAGTCAGCTGGTAGAAATGTAAAGTTGATTCATCGATCATACGGGTAAACAACCATATCTTTCTGTTTATGACAATGGTAGACAAAACATGGAAATGTCCAATATGTGTACCAGGAACTTTCCACATCATAGAATTACTTTTCAGTGCAGTTCCCCAGAGACTGGGCCTGTCCTGCTTAGTATCCTTATTGATGATCCAGATGAGGGCACTGAGAAAGTCTGCAGATGACACCAAGTAGCAGGATGTGTCAACCTGCCTGGGGGTAGAAAAGACCTACAGAGGGATCTGGACAATCTGGATCTCTGGACTGAGGGTAATGGGATGAGGTTCAACAAGACCAAGCACTAGGTTCTAGCACTTTGGCCACAACAACTTCAAGCAATTCTACAGGCTTTGTTGGGGCAGAGTGACTGGAAGACTGTGTAGAGAAAATGGACATGGGGATGCTGGTCGATGCTCAGCTAAAGATGAGTCAGCAGTGTGCCCAGATGGCCAAGAAGGCCAAGGGCATCCTGGCTTGTATCAGAAATAGTGCTCTAGTGAGGCTCCATCTCAAGTACTGTGTTCATTTTTGTGCATCTCACTACAGGAGGGAAACTGTGGCCCTGGAGCATGTCCAGGGAAGTGCAACAAAGCTGTTAAGAGTCTGGAGCATACATCTCATGGGGAGTGGTTAAGGAAAATAGGATTATTTAGGCTGGAGAAGAAAAGGCTCATGGGAGACCTTATTGCTCTCTACAGCTACCTGAAGGGAAGCTGTGAGGAGGTGAGGGTTGGCCTCTTCTCAAGCATAACTAGTGATAGGGTGAGAGATAATCATCTGAAGTTGTACCAGGGTTGTTCAGGTTGGACGTTAGGAAAAACGTCTCCAAAAGAGTGGTCAAGTGCTGGCACAGGCTGCCCAGGTGGGAGGTGGAGGCCTTCAAGAAAAGTTTAGTTATTGTACTGAGAGATATGGCTTAGTGGGAAGATAATGGCAACTGTCTAGTTGAATTGGATGATTTTGGCAGTTTTTCCAACCTTGGTGATTCTATGATTCTGTGATTTTGCCTATCCAGATGATTCTGCACATTTTATTCCTGGTAATATTTCATATATGAAAATAAATGTAACATTGTATATAATGAATCTAACATATCCAGGTGATACTGGACTTACCAAATACAGTAGTTTAGAAATGCTTTGCACATGCTCTATACTAACCATATGAGATTACTGTATCTTCAGTACCAAATTAGAAACTGGCATAGGAGAATCAAGTACTAAAATGACATAGAAGTTTTTTTTATTATTATTATTATTTTAAATCTCTAACAATAGTATTAATCAGCAGAAAGGAAAGCATGAGCAGTTCCATATATATACAGATTCATTAGCTGTATTTTATTATTATTTTTTTTGTCCAAAATGTCATAATCCAAGTAACAGTATATTGATTAATGCTGATACTTTAATATGAGCTGATTTTTAATATGACGCTTTGAGTAATTATTATTTTGACATAAACAGTTCTATGTAACACTAAGTATTATGATTTATAAAATTAATCAAGCTGAAGATTGTGTCTCTGAGCATGGACAAGGATGTTTAAGTCAGAAGAAAAACAGGGCAGTTAGGCTGCTAAGTTTCACCAGTATGTTCTTCTACTTTCCATCCAGTTGTGTGGTTAAGTGATCTTACCAGTCTAAGGAATTTCCCCCACATTCTAACACAATTCTTGGACAAAGCATGACATAGAAGTTCCATGGAAGCAATATTAGAAGATTGCTTTCTGCACTCAAAATTTCTCTTGAGTGTTTCCACATTTAGTAAAACATTTAAGTTATAGTGAACAAGAGTTTGATTGCGAACATTTCACCTGAAGCAAAGAATTCAATAGTGTAGCCTGGCTCCAGGGAGCACTTGCTGATGTATGGCACGTAAAACTGCCCCTGGGAGAATGAGAGCATCCATTTCTGTAAATCCACATAAAACTTATTGCTTGTGTCCTAAAATATAATATAGCTTCAGACTCCATCAGGCAGCAGAAGGTTTATATGAACAAGAGTTCTGACCTTTAGGCTACTGGGAAAAAGAAAGAAGAGGATTCTACCAGAATTTTAGGGGAGGAGAGATGGAGGTGTGTTTTAGTCACTGAGTAATACCTAACACTAAGATTAAAGCTTACAAAACAGTAGGAACTTCTCGTATAAATCTGTCAGTCCATTTTCAGCTTGTAATTCATTGCCTCTGCAGTTTCAGCAGTCAAGAGCTGCTTTGTACATCAGTCAAGGAAAAGCTTTGTTGTGTTTTTGTGGTTAGAGTCCAAGCACAAATTCCTGCTTTTATCTTGATGTTCAAAAACCCTGTCAAGATTCTGAACCTATTGTGCTCAAATCTATAAAAACATACATCAGGACATTTCCTGCATCAAGGATGTTACAGAACTCTTGGCTGTTGAGACCAAGGCTGTATTTCAAGGCTTCTATAAGCAATAACATCTTTTCTTTCACATTAACTGTTTTATGTCTGTCTCTAATCTGTGTTGTGCAGTCATCATCTCACTCCGGGGGCTGGCTATTCCTTTGCACACACTGTTTGTGTGCAGATTAAGTAGCACATTTAGGTTTGCTGAAATGGTCAGTAATCACAGCCCATTGCTGCTGCAAAGGATAAGTGCTTGCTCCTAGTAAGGGGATTCAGATCTGCAATTCAAATTAAAGTGAAATGGCAGATCAAAGGTCAAAGAAGAGCGCCATGTTCCTTAGCCTGCTGTCACTTCTTCAGATCCTTCCAGAAAGATGCTCCATTAAAAAGATGGTGAAGCCTCAAGAGGGCAAACTGTATGAGAAACAGCTGAGGGCCCTGGGTGCGCTCAGAGCAGAGCAGAGAAGATGAGGGGAGGCCTCACAGCACCTGAAGCTCATCACAGGGAGTGGAGGGCAATGCTGAGCTCTGCTCTGTGTGACAGCAGCATGGCCCAAGAGAACAACATGGAGCTGTGCCAGTGGAGGGATGAGTAGGGGCTAGGGATAGGTTCTGCATGAGAGTTCAAGGAGTGTTTGGACAACAGTCACAGACATAGGGTTTGGATTTTGGGTGGTCTCTTTCTGAGCCAGGAACTGGATCGTTCTGAATCCCTTCCAACTCAAGATATTCTATGATTTTATGAAAAAATGTTGGTCAGATGTGTGGTACGTTCCATTTCTCATCCTATGGATTATGCTCTTGGTGGCTGCCTTTGTTGTAGCAGTGTTTTCCTGCAGCTCCCCAGGCTCAGACAGCAAACTCTGTGATGGTGGCAATGCTTTTGTTATGAGTGTGTACCTTGCATAGCAAAGTCCTGATTCTTATTCTGGTTCAGCAAAATCACTGACAGGAAGTTAAAACATTTCATGTTGGCCTAGTTGTACCTGAAGCCTGCTCTGACAAAGCAAAGAAAAAAACCCATTCCAAAAGTTCCATTTTTTGTCCTATGCTCCTTTCTCATCAGCTTTACATCCAAATCCTGTGCCAAGGTTTAAAACTGCCTCATTGCTTCTGCAGTTTATAACTGAGTAGTGGGCACACTACTTCATTCCCTCCTTTTGCACATCTGCTTGATGTATTGACAGAGTTATCCCTGCCTGAATTCATATTGCATAAATATTGATGGCTGCAGTCTCTGCTTCAAACTCTATTAACACGTGTGTGAAAAAGGACTATGACTTCAATTTAGTTGTAAGGTTCTTTCAGTTGTGCTTATTATGTAAGTATACAAACGGCAATGCAATATACCAGGGAAGATCTGTTTTTCCAAGCTGCAGAGCACAGGGAGTCTTGCTGCAGAAACAGCAACACTGCACTTCACTGAATAGATGCACAAATATTATAGATATAATACATATGTGTGTATTTCTATATTAAAAGCGATGCCATTTTCATTTTTACATAAATTTCAGTATTAAAAAAAATTCTAGTACTTTGCTGATACTGATGATATTGATCCCAATTTTTAAGTAGATCAGGCTTAAATGTTAAGTACTGATTGTCCTTCTTCCCTCCCCTCCCCCTTATTCCCCAACAAAAGGACAGCAGTACTTTTCCTTGAAGTATCTAAAGGAAAGAAGCCTTAATAATTATGTACTACTTTAAAATTCATAATGTCCTGTAACTGTACAATTCTTAGCACATTCGACAAATGTGCGCAAGATAATAGTAAAAAAGTAGCTGGAAAAAAGTCATTAGGAGTCAAAGCTCAATTAAACAGATAAGTTTTCATTAAAAAGCTAGCTTTAAAAATACATGGAGATGGGATCAAAGATGAAAATGAAGCCACAGAAATTTCATTTCAAGTAGACTTTCTGATTAGGTGCACAGATTTCAAATGATTAGTACATGTTGTGCAAGCTACTGTAAAAATTTGTCTAGTGCAAACATTTGTGTTTTCTGATGCAAACATTTGTGCTTAATACTTGCATCATATTTTCCAGGAATAATCATCTGTCTTTCTGGTCTTTCATATATTATAGTTTGTCTGTTTGTCACTAAGAATTGACCAGATGCAATAATTATTGTTCAGGTATCATTTCTTGTAAAAATCAGTATTTGCTAGTCATAAGAAACCACAACATCTGTATTTTTCAAATAAGCTATAAAAAATAGAATAGAAGCTTTGGAATTCTGTAATTTTTAGTTCTGTGTTTCTTCAATTGAATTAATGAGAAAAAGTAGCAGTTTTTCAATGTTTCCCTTAATATCAATTATGTACTGTCTTTTGTACTAATAACCATCTTCACTATTTATTTTTTTACATCTCACTTCATACTGTGTTTTTTCCCCTCTTTCTCTCTCTCTTTTCTTCTTGTGGCTGACTGTACTTCTCATGACATCCTATTTGGCTTTTCAAGCCTCATGCTTCATTTAAAATTCTATTATTTCATATATTTCATATTCAAACTCAAAATATTACCACTGTTTATTTTTCTGAACTTCTCTTTCCAAGGTACTTTTTCAGTACTCACTATCAAAACACAATATCCACTGAAACCAATGCAATAAAATGCAAGTTTTACTCAGCTTCCAAGAGCTTTTTTAACCTTACGAACCAAGCAGGTTACTGATGCTGAGCATCAGCAAGGGAGAAAAAAAAACACCTCAGAGAGAGCTCTGATTGCTAAGTCCATGATATTTGCCAGTAGAGAATATTAGACTCCTTTTACCAAAAAATAAAAATTAAAATTAAAAAAGAAAAAATTAAAAAAAGAAAGGAAGAAAGAAAGAAAAGTATAAATGTCTATATTTCTCTAACATTTAGGTATAAAATGTCTCTCAATCTTGATTACAGGCTGCAGTTGCTACTGCAGTAGAGATATTCTACTGTCATCACAATCATTGTGTCACTAGCAGCAGATGTATGCCTCTTCAGTTCCTCCTTGATTACCAGACTTTTGGTTCATTGCATTCTTTTCTAGAAAAAAACTGAAATACACAACCAGAATATTATTATTCTGCAGTGAATAGTGAACTTATTATGCAGAGCATGAATGTACCGAGTCTGATTTTTTCTACTGCTCAGCAAACATTCTGTAGGGTTATACAACTGGATAATAGAAAAAAAATGTTAAGTCAGCTCTTAGGAAAAAAACTAAGAAATACTTACAGACTTAGAAAGTTCAGCTTAGCAAGTACTTAGCAGCTGTTAGTTAACAAATATGCTATGATGACCTTTAGAAAATTGCCAGTTGTCTTAATGTGGTATTTTTTATGCACTCAGATCCAAAATTTCAACATAAGGTTACTTGCAACTTGTCATAAAGACAATCATTAAGATTGGAGAAGACCTACAAGATTGTCCACTCCAACTGTCTACCTACCACCAATATAACCCCACTAAACCACATCCCTTGGTACCACACCTAAATGTATCTTGAACACCACATGTGAATTCATAAAGAAATGGAAGACAGCTGTATTTTCCCCACATGCACAGAAATGTTAACCTATGCAAGAGATACTCATGCCTTAGCTAACTTTGTCTGCAGAAAAATACTGATATAACTTAACTAGCTTTAGTGAGAACAACAAAAAAGTGTTCAGAGATGTACCATGTTACAGGAGATTCCAAATATTGATTCAGTGTTTCTGAGCGTTATTAAAATTCATAATCATTTCTGTATTATCACAGTTATTACCAGTACTCACTGTCTAGCTCAGACATGTTTACACCACATACAGCTGAAGCACTGAGTGCAATACTAATATATGCAGAGTAGTACATTATAACATCTACTTCTACTGGTTTGTACCTGGTTCTGCTCATTGCAGTGAAGAATGCTTCCAAACTACAGTGTTAATATCTGCAAACATATTTCACAGAATCGCAGAATCCCCAAGGTTGGAAAAGACCAACAAGATCAGCCAGTCCCAATAGACCCATCACCAATAGTTCTCACTAAACCATGTCCCTCAACACAACGTAATCATGCATAAAGAGTAAGTAGGGAACTCTTACCGACACCAAGATAATCGTACTTCAAAGTAAATAATAAACAGTCACAGCCTGTTAATTGTTCTTTTCCAGACATGCTGTTAAATAATTGTAATCATGGATCACGATCAGATGGATCAATCTGGAGGGGAAGATGCAACTGTTCAAATTAACTAAAAGCCAGCTCACAGCACAATCTTTGTTGACGTTTTGTCCCCCCAAATTCTGCGTTCTTAACAGTCTGTTTCTTTATACTAGTGAATGATGTATTTGGTCTAGAAGTAAACGTAGCTAGCACAGAATTAATTAATTAATTAATTAATATTAATTAATTAATTTTCCCCAGCAATACATTTCATGCCTGCCTTTTAATTTGTTTTAGCAGAATTTACTGTCCATTACTTAGTCATTTTGGAGGTATTTTCTTAAATCTTTTATACTTTTGATAGCAACAAATTTGTTCAGTTATACACGGCATTTGTCTTTCATGTCTTTAATATTCCAAGAATTATGCCAAAACATATTTATTCACGGCTTTATAAAATAACCTTCCTAAGTGACTGTATCTGAAAAATGTGTCTAAGACTGACATGAATGATTTATCCTTGAGTCTAAGCCAGCCACAGCCGTGAGAATGTAGCCGTGAGAATGTTTTAATGTCAGTCATCCTCTGCTCCCCTTGACCTTTAGGAACATCTTTTACTTGAGCTTGGAGTATTCTGTCCTTCCCTTTATGCAGCTGCCTAGCAGCAAATCTGCTGTTGTTCCCCTGCACTTTTGTTGGCCTTCTATTTTGCAGGTAGGAAACAAATCAGAAACTATAAATTGCTCATTAAATTTAAAAAAAAAAAAAAAAAAAAAAAAAAGGAAAAAAAAGAAAAAAAATAGAAAAAGAAGAATAAATCATTAAATGCATAAAAGCACATGTTGTTAAATAAATTATTGCTTGGAATCAATTCCTCTAAGAGCAATGTGGTAAATTAAGAATTACAGAATACTTGGAACTACTCACAGAGCAATTACTGTGCACTAGTAGTATTGAACAAAGGAAATTGTTTGATGTTTCCTGTAAGAATTCTCAGCCACTGCATCGCAGGAAAAACTTTTAGTATTGCTAAAACATAACAGTCCCTAATGCTTCCACAAATGAAATCCTGTAAGAGGTTCCTATCATTAATCATTAGCTGTAAAAAGCTATCAAGCAATTTAACCTACAGAATCAGCCCACTGTAGCAACCACAGTATATAGTTCAATCTCTGTAATAATGCATATTCAATTATCTACCTCATCTTCTTCTGTCTTCATTATAATTGATAGTTAAGAACTGCTTAACTGCAGCTCAAAAAAAGAAGAGGAAAATGAAAAGATTGCCATGTGATCATTTCTGCACAGAGGGCATATAAAAAGGTTAAAAGGTAATCTATTTTTTTCACATCAGCTCCTGTTTCAAATAAGTTCTTATCATACTGTCTTAGAATGAATCCATGGACTTCCATGGATTCATCCTTCCAAGCTTTGCCAAATGTAGCAGACCTGCAAAATTCCATGGTTACATATCTGTAGAATTACATTAAGTGGCAAGATGGTGCAGAAACAAACACTGGAGCTTGCTCCTGGCACTGCCATGTTGTTGGATTGGCCAGGACCACCCATTTCCCCCAAGATATGCATGGGAACAGATCAGGGTTAGTGTGGACATGTGTTGGCACATCATGCCAAAAGATGTAGTCCTGGTTTGCTTTACTGGTTGGTGTAGAGGTTGCTACAATGCAGAGTCACCTTCCAGCATTCATAGAAAGTATGTGCTTTCAGGCAGGTCACAGAATCATAGAATCATTTGAGATGGAAGAGACTCTTAAAGACCAACTAGTCCAAGCCCCCTGCAATGAACAGGAACACCTAAAGTTCCACCAGGTTCTCAGAACCTGGTTAAGTTCCCTTACCACTCACCAAAGTATAAGAAAATAACAGTATTTGCCTTTTTTGTTCCCTTTTACTATGTATATATCAGCATAATATCACTATTATCTACAAATCAGGGAAATACATTATCTATGCTGACAATTTTAATGTTGTGTTGTTTCTTTTGTTAATGCAAACTTTTGATGATTCTCTCTCCTGAAGATTTTCATATTGGGGAATGTGCTGTATGTATTTGATTTATTTCTTTATGGTATGTTTTCCAATATTGAAAGAAATGTGATTTCTTTTTTATAGCTCAGTAAGAACAGAACAGTGTATTCATTGCATGTTTGTTGATTGCTTATGCAAAGATACAATTTTATGTTTGGGTAATATGTTGATTTGTAAGCCTTTTTTCCTTTCTCATATTTCTGATCTAATGGCATCTTGCTGAAAGACAAACAGACTGTAGAAGGAGAAAATTTAAAAAGCATCATTGAAACAGAAAGCAATATTATTTTCCTGTTGATATGCTACTGTGAAAAATGTTACTTGGGGAAAATCAGCTCAGAACACCATAAGTATGTCCTTGGATGCTAAGGGTTGTAATATGTGAAATCTGAAATGTTTTGTGGAGTATTTAGGTTTATTTATTAACCCAGTGTTCTCTAAGTGTTTTAGTTAGACGGAACCTAAGAGTGATCTCACCAGAAGGCATGCTTTTCAGGAAGAGCATAGTTACTTCCTGAGCCACTATTCATAACTGTAATGAAGTGCCAATGCTCAATGAAGGCATGAACACAGATATCAGGTAAAGTGATCTCTCCTGAAGAAGCAGTTTACCCTTTACTCTCTCTTGGCACTCAAATCAAATCCATTTGGTATCACAGGGGGAAAACAAAGAACGCAAGGCAGAAACTGCTCTAAGGTATATGTCTACAGCATGTGGCATAACTTTTGAATGCGTGTATCTTTCTTTACTGAAGTTTTAAAAAAAATTAGCCGAATGAAGAAATATACTTTGCAAATTAAATACTTTGGGGAAAGCCTTCTGGCTTTGAGGCAACCTGGCATAGATTATTTGTATCTGTAGAACTAAATTATTTTACCTTCTCAAGAAGTTGGCTGAATTATCCTACTCTCAGATGATCCTCATCTCCAGAGCGTGCTAGGAGATGAGCCACAGTTAAGGAAATGAGCAATCTACTTTGAGCAGCACTTTGGAAAAGATGACATCTAGAGACTTCTTCCTACCTAAGTAATTCAATAAACGTATGTTTATCTGGAAGACAGCTCATTTATATGGACTGCAGGCCCATCAGTGCCCTTATTAATAGTTTAATACAATGGAACATAGTGTATAGGTCTACTCATGCACTTCATACACAACAGGGAAACAGAATGTTGAATAATGTGTTGTTAAAGCTGATCCTTTCTTGGGTGTAATTTGTATTTCTGTCATTTAATTATTTCTGATCAAATATATTGCTCTGAAATTTCTGAGCATCCCTGGTAATTGTGCAATTTCTTGTTCTTCAGTACTGTAACCATTTCCCTGACAAATGGGGAAGCCATGAGTTATAACTCATTTTGTGAGATTGAAGGCACAGAGACTGAAGGTACAGAGACTTGTCATTGATCTCATTCAAGATAGTTTAAGTTCAAAGTTGAACCAAATATCACTGCAGGAGTGATCACTTTTACAATTCTACTAGACTGCAGATTTGGCCTAAGAATTACAATTTGCTTTGAATTATGATAAACATGCATGCATACAGAAGTTGTGCATGAGAACAAGTTATGATTCCATTCAGCCAAAAAGCATTACTTTCACCAAAACTATAAATGTAACTTTAACATATGGGGCCATAATAGAACACCCGGCATGCCAAGGCTTTGGTAGTAGCACATACTAGAAGCTACAGCTCTAATTTATTTGTATTTTTAAAGTCAGCAAAATTTAATTAAAAGAAAATCAGATAATAGAAATTTTAACTTTTTAAAAGTCTTACAGTAAAGAATATTACTATTCCTGATGTTAAGAAATTGTTTAATATTTTTGTTGGTCTTTGCTCTCGCTTATTTTAGCATCCAAAGTTCAGTAGTTAATTAAGTTGCTTGAAGTCCAACTGTGTTAAACAGAAATAAATGTGTACATTCTGATAATAATTTGTCAAATCCCAAAACATATCATCTCTGATGGGTTGGAAGAATTACCTTCTGGAAATATGTGTCCCTAACTAATGATAGTTGCTAAGAAATTAAGGGATTTATTCAGATTGGTGAAATAAATGTTAGTCAAAGCAAGGGAGATAAAAACCATTCTTCATTCTTATTGGGAGAAGCCATTATGTAATACCGCTGGCATAATAATATATTTGCATTATATAGTCTTAAATATTGTATAAGGTTATCAATCTTCTTGTGCTAAACCTAGTGAACCCACAGCAAGCTATTTTGTCTGGAAGGTGCAATTACTTAAAGAAACAAGTTTTTTTCTCTAATTGAGGATTTGATTGCTGGATCCATATTCCTTTAACATCTCTTGTCATTTATATATATATATATATTATGTGTGGAGTAGACTGACAGAAAGAAAAGCAAATCAGGAGTAAAACAATACCCATCCTGATCTGTGTAATCTCCTGGGGAGCCTCAGGGCAATCAACATAATCTCTGCATCAGGGAGTTCCACACTTACCTGGGTCATCATGGCAGGGATGTTTCTATTTAGTTGCTGATTTGATTTATACATTATATAACTTAATCGGTGGCTCTCATTACTTGTACTGTGAGCTACCAGATCTTCCTATCCCTCAGATAATTCAAGTGAAGGGATTCCCATAGGGACATAGAGAAGAAGAATAGCAAACAGACAGGAAACAAAACAGAATGAATGGAGAGTGGCTTATAGCTTTTTCAGACCAGAATTTAATAATGCATATTGTACGCTAACAAACTGGGGGGAAGAAGAGCATACTTACATGTCATAAAAAGAAATAATAATAATAATAATAATAATAAAAAATTGGGGTTTGGTTATTTGAATATTTGGACACTCAGAGCTACCTCAGGCTCCTCTGTCACCATGCATAAAGCGGAGGTTGAAGGACTGCATGCCAACAGTTTATTACCAAACATCTGGTTCTTACTTCTGTTCCTTTTCTGGTTTAGTTCTCATAAAACAAACTGTCTTTATATATATACATATGTATATATAAGTTGTAGTTCACACTGATAAAGTTATTAATGTGACTAAAATAATCATTTACCAATGCTGATAGGAGAATAAAAGAGTCCCTTTAGGACCTTTTGGCAACTAGACTGATGGCAATGACTTGCTTAGAGTAGCATATTTATTATATAAGGTTACAAAAAATATTTAATTCTTGTTTACCAGCAAACATGGCACAGTTACCACACAATATTTAGTGTTTAAAAATAAGGCCATATTAAATCTATATTATGCACAATGTAACTTAGTTAGCAGATGATTTTCATTGTATAATTGTAAATGAAACTATCCATAGCTAGAGGCATTTCTAAGGCTTTCCCATAAGGACTGAATCTTGACCTAAGCTGATTACATATTTTCATCATTAGCCAGGAAGAAATAAAAAATAATTACTTATAAGGTCTGTGAGACAGAGAAGTAAATAATGTAGAAGTCACACTGACTGCTTAGCTATCACTTTTCAGTGAGGCACAGAAAGGTCATCTGTTAAGGCATTTATAATTTAAACTTTGCCAACAGTATGGATTTGTCTCTTGCTGAAGACTGAGAGAGCCTCAACTATTTTCCAAGGATGAGAGCAGACATAATACAGTCTTGCTGGTAAAAGCAGGAAAATATGAAGAGGAAGTAGCAGGCAGAGCATCCCTATATTTTAGAGACAGTCACAGCTATGACTGAATACTCACTGAAATACTTGCTTTACATATTATATCTTCAGCTTTAAGCAGGAAGTTGAGAAAATCAAAAATGTTTAGGAAAGAGTCATTCAGATACATGATTAACAACAAATGTAGCATCTTTGACATGTAAAGTTCCAAGAGAGGAAAAAGAAATGTGGTTACAAAAGAGTTTCCCATTCACAAAGCACATAGCAAATACTGCTAAATGTGCCTGACTAATATTAAGAAAGTTCAGTCATAACTTAGGAGTGAGGATATTTAACCAAATTACAAAGGGACATGGAATACTTCTTTTAATTGGTCTTGAATTAAACACTGGCACACTTTTCTACATAAATTCCACTTCGATCACAGATACTTGATTTAAAAAAAAAAAAAAAAAAAAAAAAAAAAGATTTTAGTAGCTGTCGTGCTCAAATGAAAGAGGTGAGAATCATCTCTCTGTGTCTAAGATCCTACCACCACCTTCTGGAATGGGAAGAAAAATCTGTTCTAAATGAAACAGTAAGTGCCCTCTTCCATCAAGACATACTTCAGCCTTGACAATTTGCCTAAGTAAAACGTTATCATCTTCCACTTCCCCTAGTGAAATGAGTAACCTGCTTTCATAATCTCATTAGCAGAACACTTTGACGTGTGGAGGGCCACAGAGATGGTGAAGGGACTGGAGCATCTCCCCTGTGAAGAAAGGTTAAGTGAACTGGGTCTGTTTAGCCTTGAGAAAAGACATTTAAGAGGGGATCTAATCCAGCTTTATAAATATCTGAGGTGTGGGGGCTATAGTGGTGAGGCCAGTCTCTTTTCAGTGGTATGTGGAGACAGGACAAGGGAAAATGGACATAAGCTGGAACATAGGAAGTTCCGCATGAATGTGCACATAAAATTCTTTACAGTGAGGGTTACGGAGCACTGGAACAGGCTGCCCAGGGGGGTTGTGGAGTCTCCTTCTCTGGAGATATTCAAGTCCCGCTTGGATGCCTACCTGTGCAACGTGGTGTAGGGAACCTGCTTTGGCAGAGGGGTTGGACTCGATGATCACTAGAGCTCCATTCCAACCCCAACAACTGTGTGATTCTGTGACATCAAACTCAAATACAACTGAGTAGAATAAAGCTTACATTCCTCCTGTTTTCATCAGCACATGCCATACATTCTTTTGAGTAATACAGCCTTTGGGCCCACATAGAGCTCAGTGAAACTAATCAGGCATTTCTAGGTTTCTACATACAGACTGTTCATCATGCAGGTATTCTTCATAATCAGTAACAAACAGAATACTGGAGAGACCAGAGTTAAAAAGAATGTATTTCTACTTGGCATGATTGCATTCACCTAAATTAGTTTACTCTGCTCCTTTTTAGCACTGGAACTTCTTTTGTCTATACCCTTTATTTTCATTTTGATTGCTGTCTGGAAGAGTTGCAACATTCAGGATTGGTTTCTATTATGGCAATTTGATTTTCCCTGTGCTTGGCTAATTGCATCTCTCATTTCTTCTTTCACTATGAGAACAGATGAGAACAGAAGTCAGAAAAAAATATTTTTTGCAGCCCCAGAAATCCAAACTCACAAAAACTACCACCAAATTGCTGTTTTTTCATTGTTTTGTTTTGTTTGTTTGTTTTATTTTCCATGAGGCTGTTTAAATGTATGCTTATTTTACTGAAGATTCTATCAAAAGAGACATTTTCAAGAAGGCCCTACAGACCTAGAAATGCACACACCATTAAAATCAGATGTGATTTTAGGAAGATCTACAAACATTGTAAAATGTAAGAAACCACCACTCTAAAGTGGAAAGCTCTTTTGGATCCAATATCTATAGAGAGAGCTCCTTTCTTTAGTCACCTAAATCTAAGGCTATAATTTTGTGATTCCTTCAAGCCAGCATGAACTAACAACACAAGCAGAGGCTCTCTAGCTTATACCTTCTGTCAGCACAAGTATTCTCATGGTCTCATGTCACTGCTCTCTCTGGAACTTCACTAAGTGGACGCACATTGAATATAGACGCCATCTTCTGTACTGAAATGAAGACAGAATGCAAAAGAGATTATTTCATTTTGTAATCTGCCATTGGCCCAATCATGTATAGGCATCAGCACAAAAGAAAAGATGTGGTATTTTCTGTGTGCTTGTAGCTCATGATAACTGAGGATATTTAGCCCTTCTTCTTGGTGATATTCAGGAGATAATCTTTCAGTCTCTCTTTTCATACTTGAATAGTTTATTTCATACACATTTTTTCATTGAGTTTATCTGCATTTGTCACTTCTGAATATGGATAAAAGTAACATAATTGAAAATGGGGGTAAATATCTTGCTGCCAGTAAGGGAGATAAATGTCTAGCATGTGAAAAGATTGGCAAATGTTGTTAATAGAGTAAACATTGAATATCTGTGCTATCCCAAAACCATGAATCTGTCTTTTAAGACTCCTGTCCAGTCAATAAGCTACTAAAGACCTCTTGGTTATGACAATGCAGAAAGTCTATGTGAAAAAATTCAAGTCCAATAAATTGAAATACACCCAGACAGAACAGTCTGAACAGTAAGAACTGACCAGTCAAGTCCAGAAACAGCAGAACAGTGGGCAGAGCTGTTTCTGAGCCGCTACATTAAAACATGAGCTCAATTTCCAGTTTCATATAGGTTTTGACATAGCCAGGATACCCTTACACCACCCTGCCCAGGTAGAGCACAGAGCACTTCTGACAAATCATTGCTTCTGTACATTATTTTAGCAAATCAGGGGATGTTGGTGAAATGTTTGTATCCATTTGTAACAATTAGTGCATCTAACTGCTTTATTGTTTACAGTTCTTCAAAATTTCATTTTGAGAATGTTAATTTTGAGCAATTGTTGTTCCTTTCTGTTGTGAAGTTCAGTTAGAATTTGAGTGTCCTTTAGTGTCTAAATTGTTTTAGCGGATAAAATTTACAGTATATATGGAAATATGTTTAATGAACTCTGACATAGACAGGTATCCTTGAAAGTTTGCTAGATGCATCCCATTTTAAGGTGAGTTTTGGATCACTCCTTCCATCAAAATCACCTTCAATAATATCATTAAATGCTGTGGAAGAAGCATTAAGCCAGAAATTGAATCTATGGCAAAAATAAATATATAATTATTGCTACTGATGTGCAATTGAAACTTGGAAACTATCAGATGTAGTATAATCTGTATTCTACTGAGTATAATTACTTTGTCATAAGCAAGGCATGAAGGATGCAACAGTCCATGTTTGTCTTTAGTGTGATATTCATTTGAAGGGCTTAGGTCCATCAAAAAAATAAAAGATGCTGCAGTCACATAATAAAATGGCATTATTATCAACACATTAAACCTCAGAAAGGATCTTCCGTATTAAAAAGATTTGTTCTGTGATACAAAGCGTAGAGAAACTTTATGGTCTGCAGTAAAACCTCACATTCATCCATTTTCAGAGAGCGCATCATTTAATACACTTTATTGAATGTATTCTTAGTTTTACATTCTGCATTTGAAGATAGTTACATTTTGCCATGCTGACTAATGCTTTGTGCTGCAGGATACTGGAGCTTAGTGCACCATGCAATTAGAATGCCAGTGCAATGGTGACTTATGCAATTTAGATGTGAAATTTTATATGTAATAACAAAAGACTGCACACTAATTATGTTCCACTTCAAAACTCATCACTATTGGAAGCATTCTTCTGTGAAACAAGAATAAAAAGAAAGAACACAAAAAAGTGCTACACCAGTTGTATCATATTGTTATCTAGCAGCATCTGTGGATGAGAACGTGAAAATGTAATCTCCTTTTGGAATAATTAAGCCACATGCATTTAACATTCACAAGTGACACAGCCACAGAGATTCACTCCATATGCCCTCCTGCATTTGTATTTACTACTGCCCTGAGGAAACTTCAATGAATCCAACAAATGAGGGTGAGGCTGCTCTAGATTGTGCCAGCATCTCATAATCAAGTGTGTAACTGTTGCGGTGATCACCCAGTTCACACACCTAGCCAGATTGTGTGTGCATGGTTTTCAGTGGGTATTAATCTCAAAGGCACAGATTGCACTGACAAAAGAGTCAGAGAATCATAGAAAGGCTTATGTTGGAAGGGAACTTAGAGATCATTTACTCCCAACTCCCTATCATGGGAAAGTCTGCCACCCACTAGATGAGAGTGCCCAGAATCCCATCTAATCTGGCCTGAAATGCTTTCAGGGATGGGGCTTCCCACAGCCTCTCTGGGCAGCCTTTGCTAATGCCTCACCACTCCAAGTAAAAGATTTATTTCTGATATCTAACTTAAACCTCCTCTCTTATAGTTTAAAGCCATTCCCCCTTGTTCTATTGGTATCAGACTATGTAAGAAGTCAGCCCCGCTTCTGTCTGTAAGCTCTGTTCAAGAGCTGAAAGGCCACAGTGAGATCTCCCAGAAAGTTTAAAGATTGAATCAGACTGCTTGATTAAATTTAAGGTAGAAAGATAAGATCTTCTTTCCGGCTTTCAAAGACATGTAATCCCTTTACTCTATTCTTAATTTATGCCCATGTTAATTCCCTAAATTAGACATTCTGACATATTCTTGCTTAGAAATTTTAGTTCCATAATTTACTGAAATTAAGGCTAGCTGATGTGAAGTTGTCTGCATCTTGAAGAGTATTATTTTACATGTCTTCTAGTAATCTGACTTTTTTGATGGCCATCAGGACTGTCCATCCCTCCTTTTCCCTTTCCGCTTCTCTTCCTCTTCCCCTTTTCCTCTCCTTTTCTTTTCCTCTTCCCTTTTCCCTCTACCTCTCCCTTTCATGAAAGAGTATTTATTAATTGAATTGTTACAGTTTTCAAAATAAATTATTATCAAACTGTGAGAAAAAAACATGAAGAGATGTTGTAAAGGTTCTGGTACTATATTGTGCAGCAGGACTGAAGTTTCAGTCTCTATTAGAATTTACTCTTGTCCTCAAAAAAATGGTCCTTTGATTTCAGACTAATTAAAAAAAAAAAAAAAAAAAAAAAAAAAAAAAAAAAAAAAGCCTATTGGCATGTTGAATTACAAGGGTTTTTTCTCTTTAACAGTCAAGTTCTAAGTGGATGGAGGTCAAGAAAACACAGCTGTGTTTTCCACCTGTATGACAAATAACCTTAAGGTTTATCCTTTAGCAAGAGCACCTGTCAGTATCTGCAGAATTTAAATTCAATTTCCCTGGTCATTAGAGATAAATTTGAAAAGCCAGATGTCAAGGCAGGTGCCACATTATATTCAATAGTAAGTTAATGGCCCTTGAAATGCAGAAGCAGTATGTCAATCCTACCAGCTCCCTTCATACCCAGCTCTCACTCTTCTAAGTTTATATCTTCCTATTTGCTTCCACTGCTTTTATTCAGATCAACAACTGATGCTGTTTTTCAATTTAGATGAACTAACATATAATGCTACATCATTTTAATGTTCATCATCTCTGTGACTTCATGATTGTGAAGCTTCAGTTCTACGGATATTTTTTTCAAACAGAACAATGATGTCTCTGCTCTGCAAAAAACTCCATGCACTATTAAGCATAGTTGTGCTTCATTTCTATTCTGGTTATTAAAATATTTCATTTAAGTCAGATTCATATGGCCTTTTACATTTTCTGTCTTATGAGAGGTAGAGGGCTCTTTGGAATGCTAAAAAGAGAGTACAGTTACACCACAGGTGCTGGACCACTTGCTGGTTTGACCTGCAACATGGCATTGCATTGTCTTCTTAGCTTGTAAGACATCAGTTTGCGTAAAACAGTCACCCTCTTCTGACTTGTAGCAAAAAATAAAAAAACATCTTCAGCAAGTAGAAGAATTCAACTACCCATAAGATTTTCTTTGCAACCCAAGCATCAATATTTTCCATTTGAGGTGAAGATAAACAAAATTTTGTTAGTTTTATAGCAGCTAGAAAAAGCTTTGCTTGATATATTCATAAAATTATATATATTAAGTGTAATTATCACGTAAATGTTTAAAACTGAATGTCCACAAATCTGTGGAACAAATGGAAATACTGGTCATAAAAAGCAAAGTTTTCTTCAAACTTCCTAAACATCAGACTTATAGAATCATATAATCATAGAATCACAGAATCATAGAATGGCCTGGGTCACCAACCACCAGACCAGGCTGTCCAGAGCCACATCCAGCCTGGCCTTGAATGCCTCAGGGATGGGGCATCCACAGCCTCCTTGGGCAACCTGTTCCAGTGCCTCACCACCCTCTGTGTGAAAAATTTCCTCTTAATATCTAACTTAATCCTTCAATCTTAGTTTAGAACCATTCCCCCTTGTCCTATCACTATCCACACCATGTGAACAGTCGTACTCACTCCTTCAAATATTGGAAGGTCACAGTGAGATCTCCCTGGAGCCTTCTCTTCTCCACTCTAAACAAGACCCAGCCCTGAAACTGTGCTTCCTGCAGGTTGCTGATGATAAGGTCAGTATCTTCTCCAGTCCCTGCCACCTGCTCTTTTTTCTTTCATTATAACAGATCTAGCCATTGTATGAGCATCAGTCAGCTGGTGTGTTAGGATGCTTTGGCCAACAGAAAGGGACTGCAAGTGCATGACCTGTATGCTGAATCAGGCCAGTACCACATCATCAGAAATTTTCTCTCTAACATCAGGAATGGCTGTCCAGAGGAGGAATCAAAATATAATGCCTTTATACTCTGATTACGCCAGAACATATAAATCTTCCAAAGATATACGTGCTCATAGGCATCCACTATTTCCAGAGGTGTCTTCATTTTACACAGTCTGAATCTTTCATGAAGGCTCAGGAAAATGCAATTGATCTGTTTGTGTCAGCTTACCAGGAAAATCTGTTTGCTTATAGGAGTTGTATATGGTTCCTTTGGCCAACTTATTAACAGCAGTTGAACACAACTAGTTGTTTGTACTATCACCAGGAAAAGAAAAAAAACAAAAACAAAAACAAAACAAAACAAAACAACACAAAACACTATCATTTCCAGTGATTTGAAGAAAAGAAGGCTCCTGCTATTTTATCAATACACTGCTTCTGAAATCTTCTAATCATAACTCTTCAATCATCCCCGTGGAATACTGTTTATGTAAACAATTTTTGTGCAATTCTGTCATGCAGAAAAAATCTGTGGATTTTATTTTAATATGATTGACTTAGAGCGGAGAATACAAAAAGGGCTAAGGCTGGGCAATATTTATTCACTCCATAAGCATTTACCCGCATCAGTAATCCCAGGCTGTGCACTCTTCAAGGGGAAGAGGTGCAGCATGGCCTCAGCTGGTCAGGCACAGTGCTCTGCAGGACCAGTAGGCTGTGCTCTGCAGTGGCTCAGACTTCAGAAAACTTACTCCACGGAAAATGCCAAAGTTACTTTTCACTCTCTGTGTTGGACAAAAAACATGAGAAATTCAGTATATATTACAACTTAATGATAAATTTTAACATGTATATGAAACATTCACCATCAGTGGTTTCAAATCTGAATGTAAGCCATTTAAAAGTTTTAAATAATTTCCTCCATATATTTCAAATGCTTTTTTCCGATCCACATTTGAATGAAATGAACACTTTCTCATGGTAAGTTTAGAGTTCGACAAATTACTTTTACTGGTCAAAATGGTCCATTTTAATGTGTTTTCCCATATTCATTGTTATATTTTTAGCTAAAGGATGAATCAAAATGACAGTCATAGACTTTCCGTGTCACTGAAAGTTTTCATTACTTTTCTTGCAGTCTATTCAGAAGACAAACATGAATAGGTTCATTAAAAAAAAAAAAAAAAGGGGGGGGGGGGGGGGGGGGGAAGAGAAAGAAAGAAAGAAAGAAAGAAAGAAAGAAAGAAGAAAGAAAGAAAGAAAGAAAGAAAGAAAGAAAAGAAAGAAAGAGAAAGAAAGAAAGAAAGAAAGAAAGAAAGAAAGAAAGAAAGAAAGAAAGAAAAGAAAGAAAGAAAGAAAGAAAGAAAGAAAGAAAGAAAGAAAGAAAGAAAGAAAAGAAAGAAAAGAAAGAAGAAAGAAAGAAAGAAAGAAGAAAGAAAGAGAAGGAAGGAAGGAAGGAAGGAAGGAAGGAAGGAAGGAAGGAAGGAAGGAAGGAAGGAAGGAAGGAAGGAAGGAAGGAAGGAAGGAAGGAAGGAAGGAAGGAAGGAAGGAAGGAAGGAAGGAAGGAAGGAAGGAAGGAAGGAAGGAAGGAAGGAAGGAAGGAAGGAAGGAAGGGAAGGAAGGAAGGAAGGAAGGAAGGAAGGAAGGAAGGAAGAGGAGCATTCCATGACTGTGGGATATTTCTGCTTAACAAGACAGAAAGAAGAATGGGCCATAAAAATTATTTATGTATTTCTCCATCTAGCTCACATTTTAAAAGAAATGGGCAATTATCTTCTTTGGTAACTTAGAGACTTCAGATTTTGGCTTTTCTGGCTTCTCTGTGAGATGCAGATAGCAGCCCTTGCTATTTCAGGCAGTTTATTTTGGAATTGTTGGTTTCAGTCATATTTCAAGTACAATAACATTATTTTTCCGTCTAGTATATTTCCAGCAATAATGATAATAACAACCCTTACAGCATCAATCATAATAATGGGATCAGTTCAGGGTCCTAAAGAAAAGCGTGCTGGATCTGGGTGAGATAGAAGTATCCCACCAAATACGTGAGTTGGTAGCTACATTAGGATACAATTTATTGATGGTGTGACAAATAAAATGAGACATTCTGGAGGTTTATTCACACTTATTCACAGTCAGAATTTTTTTAAAAAGGCACTAGAAAAGCAACATAAACCTTCCATGAGTACACCAGAATAGGAAAATAAATGGAATGAAGAGGTTGGTGTTGTGACCCACAGGGTTCATGTCACACTACAGTAACCCATAAGACTTGCTCCTGTTACGAATGGGTCTATAACAGTGTTAGCTCTCATCAAGTACATATATTTATGTTTGTCTTCAGGAAGGACAATCATCAGGGTAACATTACTATTAATTGTGTTACAGTTGCTCTTGAAAATCCTGACTTCTATTTACATTTCCAGACAAGGACACTTAATGTTATTGTCCATATGTATTTGAAGTGGGTGCGTTTCTTTTGGAATATGGATGGAATTGTCTTCCAATGTTGAAGATTTGGACTTAAGTTCCATACTGCATAGGAACTGCCTGTGCTGAGGGAACTGGTGGAGGAGATAGCCGAGACACTTTCCATCATCTATCAGCATTTTTTTGTTGACTGGTGAGGTCCCAGAAGACTGGAGGATTGACCATGTGACTCCTATCTACAAGAAGGGCTTGTAAGGAGGACCTGAGGAACTACTGGCCTGTTAGCCTGACCTTGATGCCAAGGAAGGTTATGGAGCAGATTGTCTTGAGGGAGATCACGTGGCATGTGCAGGACAACTGAGGGATCAGGCCTAGACAGCACAGGTTCATGACCAACCTGATCTCCCTCTATTATCTAGTGACCCATCTGGTGGATGAGGGAAAGGTTATTGATGTAGCTGACCTAGACTTCAGCAAAGCCTTTGGTACCATCTCCCACGCTATTCTCATTCAGAAGCTAGCAGCCTATGGCTTAGACAGGTACACTCTTGGCTAGGTAAAGAACTAGCTAGAGGGCTTAGTCCAGAGAGTGGTGGTGAACCAAATCCAACTGGTCATGAGTGGTGTTCACCAGGGGTCGGTGCTGGGGCCTGTCCTCTTTAATATCTTTATTGATGACCTGGATGAGGGCATTGATTGCTCTCTCAGTAAGTTGGCAGATGACACAGTGTTGGCTGGAAGTGTCAATTTGCCTGAGGGCAGCGAGGCCCTACAGAGGGATCTGGACAGGCTGGATACCTGGGCTGAAGCCAATGGGATGAGGTTCAACGAGACCAAATGCCAGGTCCTGCACTTTGACTACAAGAACCCCAGACAATGCTGCAGGCTTGGGGCAGAGTGGCTGGAAGACTGCATAGGGGAAATGAATCTGGGGGTACTGACTGATGCTCAGCTGAACATGAGCCAGCCATGTGCCCAGGTGGCCGAGAAGGCCACTGACATCCTGGCTTGCAGGGAGTTTGTGGTGAGGTGAGAACTGCCCTCTTCCTCCGTGTAACTAGCAATAGGACTAGAGGGAATGCTCACATTGCACCAAGGGGTGGACATTAGGAAAAACTTCTCCAATTGATTGGTCAGACATTGGAATGTGATGCTCAGGGAGGTGGTTGAGTCAAGGTCCCTGGAAGTGTTCAAAAAACATTTAGATGTTATACTGAGGGACATGGTTTAATGGGAAATACGTGTGATAGATGGACAGTTAGGACTGGATGACTTCGGAGGTCTTTTCCAACCTTGATGATTCTATAATTCTGTGATTATAATTCCAGATGCTGGATTTTGGTCATCCATATTCTGAATTTGGCATAACTGACCCACATTAAGAAACACTACTGCATAGAGTTATGGGAAGCAGTTTGGAAGGTTGCATTTGCTAGGAAATATTCCCAAGAGGTATTTTACTAGATGAACAGATGAAGATTAAGTAGATGCAGAGAAAGAGAAGCACTAATAAAATTAGTCTTAAACTACTTGGTTTAAATTGCTATCACTCAACTATTCATAAAATTTTAATCCCTTTAAAAGAAGGAAAAGTAATGTAGATCTTCCACCCAGGACAGGGGTGTTTACTGCCAAATGTCTTCTTCAGCTGAGCATTATTCACTTCAGAAGAGTTAAGAAAACTGTGACATTTACGCAGCCATAAAAATGAAGAAGGAAGCAGATAGCAAACAGAGTTCTTGGAATGACTGCTGGAAGCATTATTCACCACAGCAATGATCAGTATAAAACTGATTATTCTTCTTCTCATTTTTATTTAAACCTGTACATCTTCCACTGTGATTTTTACCCCTTACATTTTACCCCTGCATTAACACAAAAGCTGAACTTTATTCAGAGTCAAAACAGCCAACTGATTAGAGACAACAGGCAGTGAGCAATATACATGCATTATAGCTCCCTGTCTCAGTGAAGACACAAACTGAATTTCTTACCTTACACCATGGATTCATCCCAGTGAAGTCAAAACTTCCCAAACCTTTAATGTTGTGTTGTTTTTTTTCTCAACAGGAAAGCAATTATCAGCTCTAACAGTTCATTCTTGGAGTGCTATCATTCTTTACTGATCAACAATTGAAAAAACTGGAGGTAAGACAAAGGAATATAAATCAAAATACTCCTATCTGGATAGCAGTGCTGTACTTTCAGTCAAATTACAATTCTTAAAAAAAAAAAAAAAAAGAAGGTTCTGGTACAGAAAACTATTTGTATGTACCAAACCTTTGATTTGGGCTCCCATTTGGTTATGCAAGCCTTGTTAATCTTGAGAATATTCTATTCGTCATCATAACTGCAGCACTTTCCACCACTAATGAAAAGCTTTCAGATTTATGTTTCACATTACAGAAAAGAGAAAACGCAAATCATCTCACTGCCATCTTAATTATCTCACTGCCATTTCAGACACCGAAATCCATTTGGAATCCCATTGTGGGGGCAGTTGCATAGTCAGTACTCTTCTAAATCCTCTGAATCCTCCAGGAATCTGTATTTCTGCTGTTGAGTGTGCAAATCATCAACTCCTCTGCATCATAAAGATTTCCCGAGCCCTCCAAGCAGCTCCTAGATGGGCATGCTTACCATATAAATCACAAAGTATTTGGCAGTAGGTCAGCAAGGGTTCTGCATGCCCAGTGATTCCAGGTCATCAAGTACACTTTCCACTTAGATCCTCCTCCACTTTGTATTTAGATAACTCCTTCAGAAATTTTATTTCACCTGTTTCTAATGAGTATCTTAGTCATGTATCTTTGTATATGACACATGGTACTGGTTTTGACCCATCTTGTTGAAGATTTGCTGCTGTGCTACCAACATAACAGCAGTCACAGAACAGAAAGTCCTTGGAGTGTCTCACATGAGTCTGCAGTCTTTGCATTTTGCAGTAAATAGAAACAAAATGTATTCATTCATTAAATGAACATGTACTCCTTTTTCCTTCCTTTTTCCACTGAGTGATCTAATGACTCAACGTGGGCTCAGCCACCTTCTTGCTCTCTTTCAGTTCCTTATCTTCTTCATCTTTTACTACTGTTTTAAAAACGAGGACTGGAAATGTATTTGGAAATGTACGGAGATAAAAATGTGTGGGGATTTTAAATTCCCATACGTTGGTGTTTTCTCAGAGTTTAAATCTATGTTCCTCAATCTCTGGGGTAAGTGCTGTTACCAATGAGCAGCTGCCTGCTGATTTTGCCAAGAAAAGCAAAGTTTTCTGAGGACTCAGGAGCCAACACATCTCTTGTTTGAATCTAAAAAAATGACTGACAGGCAGAAGGCGTAAAAATATCAGTCTTCATGCTTTTCTATTTGTGTTACGAGAAAAAAAAATGTAGCAAATACTAAAGTTTAAAGTATCTAAAACTTAGTACAGATCTGGGTAATTTTTGTCTTCAGAAACTATTTATTGTGTTTTCGTCAAAAAAAAAAGTTCAAAACATCTATTGTTCTTAACAAATACACTTAGAATCTCAGTCCTTCCTGGCATCCTCAAAATTCCCAGTTTTTCTTTATTTTTCAGTAGCATTTTCAAATATACTTTTGCCAGGAAAACTGATGATTTAGGGAGAGGACAATAATGGTTTAAAACTATATTGCTTATATGCTTATATACTTTTTTTTTTTTTTTTCACTCTGTTTAAGTACACTGAATTTCCATCTGACTAATTGACAATAGCAACCTAAACTTAGCTGTGCTTGATTAAATAAGTTCTATGCTGCTGCTTTGAGAGTCAATAATTCTCTGACAAGCAATTAAAAATGTACATAGGCATTCACTTATTGAAAATGAAAACATTTACCTTCTGCAGGATTCAGCTCTACCTTAAAGAAATACTCAACTTTGCTTAATATTCCATCTGGTTTATGGTTGCATTTTACCCAAGACAAGGCTGGCTGTTGTTGAACACTTCTGAGATTTAGTTAACCTAGACCTGTCCTAAGTGTTGTTTTGCATTGGTATGGTTTTAAAATGTTGTGCAACAGTTTAAAAGGAATTCTGAATTCCAGTAGTTTCAAAGTCCTAAATCAATGTAAGAGATTATAACTCCCCCTGTAATGCATTATAAACTTAAACATTTGAGATAATGAAATACAGAATCTTCACCTGGAATCCATCCTGAATAAAGGGTCTTGATGTATGTTTTGATACTATATCACTACCACTAAAATACTGGGTTTATCTTTTAAGCCAAAACCATCCTGTCCAATCATCCAGAGTTTAATGAAAGCAGGTGCCATGCTCTGAGTCCCCAGACTGCTTGCTGTCAGGAGGGAAGGGATGTGCCTCCGTGGATAACTGACTCCCACTAGCAGATTTTTATAACAACATTGCAGAAGCCAGAAAGATGATTAAACTGCAGATCTAAGTGAAGTATTCTCAGCTGACATTTATCTAAGTATATACATGGGACATAATAAGACAGCATCTAATTTGAAGGCACTTTGATGCCAAGAGGTTCCTTACCCTTCATGTATCCTCAAGTCTTTTCTGTTCTATCCCTGTGCCTCAGATTATCCTAAACATACAACGTACAATGTAGTTTCTGCTCATTTCCTTGTTCACTCTTGCAGCTCAAACTTTTCCCACTTGTATGAGGTTGTAGTTTTATCATGATAATTAATTTCTGGTCATGTCACAGCTGCATTCATTAGCACATACAAAAGGCAAAAGCCAGCCTGTGTCTTATCACACAGACTATGAGGTGGAGTGGTCCGCACAGAGCCTACTGGAGTGTGAGGACATGTAGCATACAGGACTCATAATCTCAACAGTTTCTTTGGTAATTGCACTGGTCAGTAAAATACTAAATGATATAAAGGCTCAATCTTCATATCGTAGGACAAATTAATATTCTTTTAGAGCTTCAGTTCCACTGGTATCTCTGTAGCAGCCCGTGGCAGAGCTCCTTGTTAGCTTCAGTGGGTATATTAGCTTTCTTAATTAAAAAATTCTTAAACTTTTTAGTCATGGGAATTAAAAGGTAACAAAAGGAGAAGAAATACTGTGCTATCAATTTACAAGCTCATGGCTGGAATAGGAAACTGGAAGTTACAGTCTTGGTCTAGCATTAAGTAGATAGTAGTGTACTGTACATCATACAGGAAATTCAGAATTAGCTGTGGATAAGCAAGTAAGAAAAAATCAGAGTACAAGAGAATAGATATTTAATAAGCCAATGGAACTTAGAAAGCTAGTCTGCTGAAACAATTAGGAATCTTTTTGTCCTTGTGCAGAACTTTAATAAGGAAATGAATTCCAAACTGTGAGGTCATAGAAGGAGAAAATTTCCAAATACAGAGGATTCTAGTGAAAGACTGTACCCCTTGTAGTCAACAGGATAACTTATAGGGAGAGCTTAGTCATGACTATGGCATACTACATGTAGCAGAAGAGTTTTGACTCCTGTGGCAAGAAAGAACTTTACCTTCCACAGCACTACCCATCAGTAATTTCATAACAAAAATGACGGATTTGGATCTATGAAAGCTTGTAGAGAATAATGAAAGGCAGAAATATAATTATTTTTAGCAAAGAAACAGAAAAGCTGTAGAGATATCAAACATTTGTAGTTTTGGCTACAGATGTATATCATACCTAAAGATAAATAGAAAAGACTGTTTAGCTACAATGGTTTGTGCTGCTACATTTTCTTGTTGTTGCATGTACTTTTATGTTTGTCCTACAGTTATTTCTTCTTACTTAAACTAAGTTGTATTCCAGCTAGCTGAAGATCAAAGTCCATCTCATCTAACTCCATCTCGATTCCAGGTGTAATGTAGATATCTGATAATATTCCCCTCTGTATTTTTTTGGTGGAACGTCACCCAGTCCAACCACAGCAAAATGTCTTCTACAACACAGCTGTTAGAATAGAAGAGTGGGTGTACGCCACAGGTCTGAGCAGAGCATCCAGAAGTGTTGATCATTATTTGGTTTACTGAGTACCTCATCTCCACATCACTCTTACCAGATGACATTTAGTTGTGGCTAGTTGGAGGTCACCTGTAACTCAGTAAGGATGTTTCCTCTCTTTCCAGCATGCTGAGAAGACACAACTGCTCAAACTCTGCTTCTCAGTGTATTTGTTATCTGATGTTGACAGCTTCTCCCTAAATACAGGAAAGCCATTTATTAACTTTTTTTCTAATGACACTTAAAGCTTAATAATAATTAATCACAAATTATTGTGCATTTGTAGTGGCATTATATCACATGGGAATGATGATTTCATTAAGACAGACAGAAATAATCAGTCTATAGACAAGAAGTTCTATCAATCAAATAAAGAAACTGAGAGAGGAAAAAAAAATGATTCTGTACCAAGTTTGCCTTAGATTTTGGTCCACTTAATGTCTTTCATCAATTTATATTGTCTTAGTTTAACAAATGGAATCATAAATAATGCAATCTACATCAATTGCACTTATTTGCAATTAGAATTTTTTTTTTGGTACTCTGTTTTATGAATATTTAATATACTGTGATACCTTGATGGAAGGAGTGCAATTTAGAGGGCCATAATGAATATTTAGAAATTCTTGCTTTGTGATCTGAACCTCTGGCTTTAAATTAATATTCAGTAAATCTTTCTGTACAATGCTCAGCTCAGCAAGTCTGACATGTTCTTGTTCTAGAAAAATGTGTGTAACTTTCAATATATGTTTTGTACTAAATTGAATAGAATTAATGTTTTGTGTTTTTTTTTCAAGCTTTTACTATATATGGCCTGGGATTTTAGAGAAAGGAAATCTAAAAGTACATATTTTAGTGTTTCTATTTAAAAGAAACGTGCACTGAAAAATAATTTACTACCAAATGTTCATTTAAGATGTGTGATAAAAAGATGAATGTTTCATATAACTTTTAGAACAAAAGTGATGATTCACTGATAGTTCTGGCCTTTCTTCTTGAAGAAAAGAAAAAAACAGGCAAAAGTTCTGTTTTATTTTCTCTGGTACTCTACAATATCTTTATTTTTAAGTATACTATTGCAGGGGGAATACCAACATGCTGCTATGAATTCTGGGCATCTATCAGTTTTCTAGAATAAAGAAAAATGAGAAGGCAATTGTCCAAAAAGAGACATGCATATGAGGTATTCTCTTCCATCAATATGAAATCTCATCATCCAGTGGTCACTTAGTCTGAAATCTCATCATCCAGTCTGAAGACAAAAGCACGTATTTCTGAAATGTGTTCATGGCACAGAAGAATAGATCAGTACTGGTAAATCTCATCCAGGAGGCAATTGTATGCAGTTCTGTGATACTCTGAAGTCTCTCTGTGAAGTGCTATGGATCATTACCTTGAAAATCAAAAATTAAAGACATCCCTCTCTTCACTTTGCCAGAATTTTCTCAGTAAACTGCTGGATACACAGGAAACATTTTTAAAAATATGCTGCATTTCAAAGCTGCAGTTGAGATCTTGGAATAAACTGGAGACAGGATTCTATCTAATGCACAAAATAAAACTGATCTGAATACAGGTCTGGGAGCCCTGACAGACTGCTTAAGATCAGCCAGAGTATCATATAGTAGTAATCACTGTGTCAGGACCAAATGGAAGAAGGAAATATCAATCTGAATGAAAGCGCTGATCAAAAGTAAAACAGCTGATGGGTTGGGTGGCCACTTCTAACATTATCAATGGGAAAAAATAATTCTTGAAGAAGATAAAATATGCATTTCCTGACTAAAAATGTACTATTTTGGAAAGAAACAAATAAGCAAACAAACATAAAACACTCAAGCTTGATATGAAAAACGAATGTGTAACTGTAAAAATTGTTTCTCACAGGGAGCTGGCTCTGGGCTGCACATTGGGTGCATCTGGTTTTCCCCGGACTCTCCATCTTCATGATCAGGCTGTAATTAAGTGGCCACGTGGGCAGCTCCAGTGCTACTTGACAAGTGTAGGCTTAACCACCGCAGTGCTAACATCCTTCTTTCGGCAGAGTTCCCAGAATTGATAATGTCTCCACAAGCCTATAAGTACCAGCATTCAGAGTAGAGAGGCTGAATTCTGGCACTGGCAATAAAAAGAACAAACTTGACTCCCACTAGCACTTCTTTTATGTTATATTCGCAAAATCACAGAATGACCCAGGTTGGAAGGGACCTCAAGGATCATGAAACTCCAGTCCCCCTGCCTGGCAGGGCCACCAAACTTCCACGTTTACTAGATCAGGTTGCCCAGGACCCCATAATATTGTTCAAGAACCACTCTTGCTTCACAGCATAGAATGCTCCTTCAAACATAGGCTCATTTGGTAATTATTAAATTACTTGATTTGAGTATTTGATTTTAAAATAGTTTTGAGCTTGTTGGCATTTTATCTGCTATTCTTTTCAACGATGACAAAAGCAAATATTTATCTTAGATATGAGAATGTGAATTATCTTGTGGAATATGAACATTTCTGCTTATTACATGTGTTTCAATTTCTTCCTAAGCAAGCTATTACTTTGTTTATCTTTCATTTGAGATTCAAGATAAGGAATAAAGAGAAATGAGCTTGTTTCCCTGTAGCTGGAGCTGTTTTTAAGAATGTTCTGACTGCAAAGATGGAAACAAGACTTAAAGTATTTGCACTGTAAGTGTCTTCAACTAGTGTTTGATCAAATTAAGGAGGGGGAAAAGAAAGTTTGATTTGGCTGAATACAGCTATGTACTCTTTCAAAGGGAAAATTTTCCATGGAGAAAAAAAATGATTTTTCAAGGGACAAAGAGAAATGGCTGAACTCACAAAGCAACCACATAAGGAAGGCGCTTTTAAAAAGATGAAGTTTTGAAAGCCCAGGCTGAAAAAGTTGAGAGCTGTGATTCATAGGTCCCAGGTTGGCATTCACACACAGCTGCTGGCTTACATTGCTGTTATTACAGAGTGATGTGAATGATGAAGGCTCTGGTGCTTCATGTTTGGAATAGGAATTTTTGCTTCTTTGTTCTACTTTTAAAAGATAAAACACTGTTAACGAGGTAACCGACTCAGACCACCAGGGAAACCATACACAGAGTCTTCATTAATTTCCAGCCTTTCTTTGGTCAAACAAGATGTTGTCTCAGCATGTACAGAATTTACATTGTCAGTGTAATTTGATAGTGTCTGAAAAAGTCTGAAAGGTATATTATCTACTGAGTTTTATTTTGGGAAGATAGTCAGCTTTCAAAATGAGCAATCTTCTGAGGAAATTTTGTCTAAGCAGGAAGCCCTATTTTTTCCTTTCACCCTCTCTTTATATGCATATCAGGTATGTAACAGCCTACAAAAAAACAAAACAAAACAAAACAAAAAAAAAAAAAACCCTAATGCCTGAGACATTTGTGTTTTTTTTTCATAAAAGTGAACAGCATTTCATCTGATTAAAGTCACTTAGATTTTTTTTTTTTCCCTAAAAATAACTACACAGTTCATGTGCTTGTATCTGTAAAGTCTGCTGAAGAAACTCTCCCAATTGTGTCTAATATTACATTAGTTATTGAAGCATCAAGTAACGATTTTTGATTAGCTGCTTCTTTTATTGGGGAAAAAAAAAAAAAAAGAAAAAGAAAAAAAAAAAGAGAAGAAAACAAATAAATACTTCTGAGTTACTTTATTAGAATCTCTAGCTGTATTCCAATATGACACTGTGAACAATGGGCATAACTTAAACACCAGTTAAGTCAGTACTGAAGAAAAAATACTGCTAAAGATTTAACAATTTAACGTAGCGCTGCAAGCAGGCAGTTTTTCCAAGTTTTTGCATTGACATTAGTATTAATGGGGGTTAAATTTGGAAGATTTCTGGCTATAAAGACACATAGAAGTTAATGGCACTATCATCTCATTGATTTTGATATTTTATATTATTACTATGGGTCTTCCAGCCTAGGAATCTGATGAGGTGTGTGATGCCATGACTGCAGCTTGTAGTCATGTCTGTCTGATCGAGCTTCAAACAGATGGGTATCATTTAAATTGCAGGAGCTCAGATTACACAAGGTGGAATGTAGGCCCTGATGTGACTTCAGTACATCCACAACTGTGCTGATATCTGTATCCGACTGAATCCCTTCAGTTATGGATTTCTCCAAACAACACGAACACCAGAGATGCAACATCTCCAAAGCCCTTATCAGAATAAGAGAGTTATTAGAAAAGTCCATCATCTCCCAGTTCATATATCTGGATTTCTCATGACACTCAGGTCTCATTTTCATAGATAGCCAGAGTGGTGCACATACTGCACATCTAAGGACCAGAGTGACTGGAAATGCAATGAGACTTATTTAGACAAAGTTTACTGACACAGATGAAGGGATCACATAATTGTTTATGGAGGAAATGTAATTCCTGTACAAGGATTTGCAGACAGACTTGAGTTTCACTCATTATTACAGTTTTCATGTATCACAATCAACCATTGGAATTTTGCATCAGTTCAGCATTAAGAGCCCATAGGATGCTGCATGGCCAAGAAGAAGAAAATGCATGAAATTAGAAAATGTGCCTAAAGCCTTATCTTGGCATAAAATTAGTGTTAGATTTACTCTGTAAGTAAGTTATTTTAGGGCACAAACAGACTGCAAACAGAAGCAAAAGCAGTACAGAAAAGACTAGCCAGTAAAGTCAAGCTGACAGGGCTAATGCAATAACACTTTTCAAACTGTACAAACATTTGAAATACAAATAGTCAATTTCATTCTTTTAAGCACAGTATGTTTTACTCTTGAGCTCTAGGTTAGCAGAGCATTCAGCCATGTGCTTGCTGCTAAATACATGGTTAAATTCTATTCCAAATTTGTCACATTGTAGGTCTAGAAATTCATTGCATTTGACCATGAAATAGAAACCATCCCTCTACCCTTGAAAAATCTATCATTCATCCATCAGTCAAAAAAAGTGTCATATTTTCATTTTTTGCATTGATTATGAAAGGTGCAGTTATAAGGGGAAAAAAAATCAACACAAAAAAATGCACTAAACCCTAGGCATTAAGGGGAACCACTTCAATAAATAAACCAATATTTGAAGCTTGTAATAGCAAGATGGGTTTGAAAAACCAATTACAAACTGCTGAACACTACTTTCCTGCTTTGTTTAACATAGAGAAGGTTGCAATTTACTGCTTTTGTTTTATCAGAAACAGCAAAGTTTTCACTATGTAAACCTGCAGACCAAAGAGGAGCAGAATCCATGCAAGTCAAAATGTTTCCCAGTCTGATACAGTGAACAACAAAGAGCAAATTAAAAATAAATAAATAAATAAATAAATAAATAAAAATCAAAATTAAAATCATAATTTGAACAAGACTGAGGAACTGCCTCTTACAAAATAAGAAGGAGGAGTGATATGGAGACAAACATTAACTAAAAAATCCTGTAGAAGTGAGTAAAGATGCTCTCTGTTTTTTCATTCACAATGCATTCAGAAGAGCAATTTATTTTTTTTTTTTCCCAGTCAGCATCAAAGAATTATCCTGAAAAACTAAAACTACTACCCTCAAGTTCCCACATTTCTCTTTAAGTGCTTCAATCAAATGCAACCATTTTTAAAGACCTCTATGTTCTTCTTCCATATCCTTGTCTGCTTCTGGATTGACTGCACAATACCTTAGCATTTAGGTTTATAATCAATAGGTTTATGTTTAAAGTACTTTTGCCCTTCCTATTTTTATTGCATTTTAATATTTTAAAGCCATTAAATTGACAGGGGTGAAATCTCTCATCCTAGAATACTCATTACTCAAAATACATGTTTTTTATTTAGTATTATAGAGCATCCCCTGTCTCCTAATTTTTCATTGCTACCATTTCATAGTCTGCATCCCTTTCCCTGTAGGCTACTGTATAACCTTCTAAAGTACATCTGATGTACAAGAATGTCTGAGGTTTATTTTCATTGTCTTCTTTAAAGATAGCCATTAGATGTACAGTTTCTCTTTCAGTAAGACTGTTTACCAAAGATTATAAAATACTTCACCAATAAATTTAACATTGTCTAAATGTTATATTCTGTGCCATCTTCACAGAATCACAGAATCACCAAGGTTGGAAAAGACCTACAAGATCATCCAGTCCAACCACCCACCCATCACCAACAGTTCTCACTAAACCGTGTCTCTCAACACAACATCCAAACGTTCCTTGAACACCTCCAGGATCAGTGACTCCACTACCTCCCTGGGCATCCCATTCCACTGCCTGACCACTCTTGACCCTTGACTTAAAAATAAATCTTTGTCAAATATCAGTGTGAAGACTGAATATCATCATAGTGTCACAGAATGGCTTGGGTTGGAAGTATCCTTAAAGATCATATTGCTCCACCTAGGCAGAATTTATCATAGTGGGTGACCTGATATTACTCCGCTGGCAACAACTATGTAACAGACTGGTGAACCTGTTTGTTTTCCATTTTTGAAAGAAAACTATTCCTTTATTCCACTGAAAATTCTTCACGATAAAAACTTTCCAATCAGTCTTAAGGGTTTTTCATGTTGAATTCCTTTAGGCTATTCTAAATGCTGCAGCTGGGGAAATGGTAGCAATTATTTTTATGTATCCTGAAGTTATTTTTAAAATGTTTTCGGTAAGATGGGTCAGTCATTTCAGGAACACCATCAGGGACTGCACTGTCTTTCTTGAGAATTCTCACAGGCTCTCCGGCAGTGCTGGAACTGTAACAGAAGTTTAATAGATGGCTGACATATTTCTGACAGATGCTATTCATTTGATACATTTATGAATACTTTGGTTTTGGTGGTCTATTTAAGGCAGTTACTATTAAATTGTCACAATTTATCATTGATTGTTACACAGTGTTGTCTGCAGTCTGGAAATATGCCCTTACTTTGGAATTAAAGCTAAGGGCTACAGGATAATGATTGAACTTTTGACCCTGTCTATAGCTTAGGACTAATTCTAAAGATTTCCATCATTAGAACACTAGTTCATCTCCACTGTTGCAGCAAGTTGTCAAGCATTTGAATAACATTCTTTCCCCTGAACTGAAAGCAGTACTGCAGGTGGAGTCCAATTAAAGTGGGCTGGAGAGAAACAACCTCCTCCCTTGCCCTGCTGGCCATGCTTATTTTGATGCAGCCTGGAATACAGCTGATGTTACTTTCATGCTGTTCCTCAATACCTCCTTTTCTGTTGTTTTTCCCTTAAACAGGATGTATTAGCTTGACAGACACTTCTGTTTTTTTTGTTTGTTTTTTGTTTGTTTGTTTGTTTGTTTTGGTTTTGTTGTTGTTGTTTTGTTTTTTTTTTCAAATAACTCAGAATTGACCCCATCAGCTCTAAGATAAAGATTGCACAAAGAAGAATGCTTAAGACAGGATGGTTAGGATGTTGGCCTGACCATTCAATCTAACAAGTCCAAAAAACTCAAGCCTTTCAGCAGTTGACATTATGAACTTTGCTGTTTCACATGAAGCAGATGAGAGAAGATCTCATTTTGCAAGGCCTGTAGACACTTTACATGAGGAAAAGGGCAAAGTAACAGTACTGTTCAGTAAAGTACTTGACACATTTGAATTCCAGAAAAGATAGATGAATACAATTGAATTCATACAGCCATGGCACAATATAATTTTACAGAGCAGACCCCTTTGTAGGGAAGTTCTGTAGAGAACTTTGAAGGAGACTGTGATGTTATCTATTCCACAGGAACACTAAATATCAAAGAATACTTGCAATTTAAGCTGATGTTTGCTCTGAGAAACACCAACCATGTCGTCTTTCTCCACCATCATCTCAACAGACAATGTGTCTATTGTGTGATAATGTCTGTGCCCTACCTCTGACAGAACTATGTGTCTGAGATTCTACCAAAAAAGAGCAGCTCTCCTAAAAGTAAAACAGTCATGTTTAATTAAGGTTTTAAGAAAGACTCTGCTAAGGATAAAGGTAAAAATTATTTGCATTACACTCTAAAACATGCCCTTCTCTGCCTTAAGTTTTTGCTTAAGATTTCCACCTAAAATTTCCTAAGGTTGAACCTTTCTTTGGAGCTGGGATGTGTGCATGGAGACAAACTACTGTATACCAGACCTGCTCCAGGAAGGCGTGTTTTATCAAGTGATCTGCCATGTGCCAAGCAGCAGATGGAGGAATATCTAAAGCACTCCATACAATGAGCTTCCAGTATGCAAGCTGTGCCTGGCACCAGAATCCTTGCCCTGCATCTCTTGGAGTTCCCAACCTGTTTGGCACAGAATACCTATGCCTGCTTCTTGCATTCACCTGAATCCTTGAACTGTCGAAACATACGCTTTGCATGCATGTTCCCTGCCCCAGGAATGAGTGTTTGTAGCTCACCAACACAAAGATTTGAGACCGTAAGTGACCTTGTGTGATTTATTGCCACTTTTCCCCCCTTATTCCTTACTTTCATTCCCTAGAGAAAGCTGAGATACTAAAACTTCAGTGTAAACAAAATATTCTTGTTTTACAGCAAACAACCAAGTGTCACCAAATATGTCAGTTTGGTATGTCTGTCTTTCATTAGTACTAGAAACAAGTATGTCCGTTAGAGAATTACTTTACATCAGGCCTGGAAAAAAAAGCTAAGAAAAACAACTTCAGAGAAAAAGGAGTAAAGAAAAACCTGTGCTGTCTGAATCAGCAGTAAAGTATCCCAAATTACGCACTCGCTAGGGAATAAATGCAGACCAAAAGAGTCAAACAAGGGGATCTTCCTGAGTATCTTTCTTGGAAGGGCCTCTAATGGTTGTGCATATATCCAAGGCAGGCTGACTGCTGCTTCTGCAGCCCGAGAGGAATGTTTATGGAAAGTAAAAGAGGCCAAACTATGGGGAATAAGGGATGTTTAGAGTGAGAGAGTCTGTTAAGCACCAAAATGTTTCCCTGCATATCTGTGGGAATGGACCAAAGTGGCATGGTTTTCCTTTGATATATGAGCATGAGCAGGCAGTAAGATAGAGTACATTTGATGGGGATACTTCTGTTAAAAAAAAGAGAAAATTAGGAGTGGGCACATTACTACTCACTAAGCCGTGCTGCAAGACAGTTATGCCAGTTAAAGCCTCTGCTTTTCCTGTCCCTGGAAATCAGATTATATCACCAAAGAAAATAATGCAGAGGAAAAATGAATAAACAGTTGCCCTAAATTATTTATTGTGTGTTTCAATATGTAGTATCTGGCATTTTAAGTGCTTCTGTTAGGAGCACAAGCCACAGTAAATGTCACAGGTTTGCAAAATCTTAATAACCAGTAAACGTATTCAGTTTCTCAACTAAACTTCAGCTGTACTCTTGAGGTAGAAGGGGACTGATAACACACAGGGAATGGAGAAGAAGCACCTTGTACTGACCAGAGACTCAGTGTAGAAAAGGATTTTATCTCCTGTCAGTCAGGGAAAGATGCCAAAACAAACAGGAATTAAATGTTCCTGCATGGGATGGGAGCTGTCTTCTGAGAAGAGTATGCTTTTATTAAAGTATGCTCCAAGCTGTGGATCAGTAGTAACTACTGTAACTAAAACAATGATGCTATTATGTAACCAAAATACAATTAGGCAAGAAAGTCCCATTCTTCAATGAGTTACAATATCTTCTACTGGATCACCACTAGACTTCCATGTATAAATCAGACTTGGAAATGATGGTCTGCAGTGTGGATTTTGTCAAGTCAAGAGACACTTAGGCTCCCAGCACAGCCATTGAGGATGAATTAATTTGACCAAAGATAAAGGTGGGGTTCAGTTGATTAGACAGATTTGAATAGTGTCATCTTAGGCACTTCCAGAGTATCTAGGGAATGCTACTTCCATGTGCATTTCTGCCAGCCTTTAACAGATGCTTTGGGAAACCAAAGACAACTCAAATGGAAGTAGGAGCCTATGTTCAGGTAGCTTTCTTATTCAGAATAAGATGGGCAGACATCCAGGCTCCATTGGATCCCTCTAGAGGTAGCAGAGCCTGTCTCCACTGACTACTCAAAACTGGCACACATGCAAGCAGCTACATGAAAACATCTGAAATCAGGTGTGTTATTATGAAGCTAAATCCTATCCCAATTACATAGGAGTGCAAAACCAGACACTGCAGCAAGAACTTCACCTCAGACTCTGTTTTAAATATGTTGGGATGAACTGTAAGCATGGCTATCGAGTCTTTCAGCTGAAATACCCATTTAATTTGACTGACTTAATCCTACTGACGACAGTAGCAGGAGGAAATAATCCTTCACTTAGATAAGAAAGAAAACAAGCATACAGGCAACTGCTTGCATGCTGGGGCTATCTGCGAAGTGATAGTAGGGTCACCTCCCTGACTGTCCCGCAGTTGCCTCCATGGCTTGCTAGCTGAAGTTTGGGTCCCACCCTTGAACATGAACATCTGCACGGGGAGTGCTGGTGTTAGTTCTTCCATAGATTTCATTACACTCTACCTGAGAATCTGAGTCTTCTTTTAACAAAGTTACTCTCAGCACCACACTGCAAGAAAATAATACTATCATTATGACTATTATTTCAATTTTAGAGATGGAAAGTGAGCTGCAGAGAGACTGTATTTTTAAGGTATCACTGTGAGCACTATAGGCACACATAGCCCCAGGTGAGATCTTTAAAGCACCTCAGATTCTAATTTCCTTTGAAAATTTAGACATGGTGCATCTACGTGCTTTTGAAAATTCCACCAGGGCCCTGTTTGCTGGTTCATTGCCTAGCTAGCTTGTAAAATCTGCTGTATCTTGCTCAAGGTGACACAGAACTTCTGGATGATGATTCTCAAATCATTCTCTCTTCAGTTTACTTTGATTTCAGTCAATAAACCTTTTCCTACCTGACTCTAATTCCAAATTCACTCCTGAAGTCCATCCAGCACAAATGCACAATGGTGGTATAGAGTTCAGATAGTGAGTTCTGCTTCTGTGTTTTCTTCTGAACATGGCAAAAGCTAAGGGGCTGCTGTTCATTGCTGAATTCATGCTGTTCAACTGCATTCACCTTGCATTTTTACTATCAAAACATTTCCAAAGTACAGCCTTAGCACAGTGCTATATGTTGCTGATCCCACACATTTTTGTTAGACACTTAAATACGTCAAGGAAAATTGGCACCGGGACTTTTATAGGTAGCTGTCCTACCACAGCTTCATAGAAAATCTTAAGGATAAAAGTAAGTTTAAGACCCAGCATAAATCTTTGCTGCAAACATATCCAATTCCTGTTTTCTTCTAGCAACACAAGACAGAATAATCCATCATTGTTTCCTTTGTAGCCATTTTCTCCAAACATGGAAACTGTGAAAAACATCCATTTTGCTAAAGAAAACAAATTCATATCCTTGTGGCTTATCTTTTAAATTATTTAAAATACTTTTTGTGTCCTCTATATTTGATTTTTCAATGTCTATTTTAAGTGGATTTCTCTTCAATTAGCAATCTTGCTGTTAATTGGCACTCCATGTGAATTTAAAATAATGTTGTGAAATTGATAGGGCAGATCAAACTTGCAAAACAGTTTCTTGACAGAATCTTTTTTTATAAACTTCAAGTTATAAAAATGTTTGAGACATTTATCAAGAAGCTACTTATAATGTAAAATTATAAATTTAAGTGAAAAAACCCTCTTACTGAAGGCTCAGTTTTCTTTATGACACAAACTGACATGGGATTTGAGAAGACATAATTGCAGATGGCACTAATAAATATGAAATGGCTTCATCCACCAACTAGACAACGCTGTCTCTCAGGTTATCTCAGGAGAGATTGGCCTCTTGCCTGTAAGCTGCTGCTCAAACACCTCATACGCCTACGACAATATATACAGTATGACAAAGCTTTCAAAGAGAGATGTATTCTGAATGTCAGAAGTGACAAATTTCCTTGATATCTTATATGATTTTCCAAAGCTATAAAATACCGTACAGGAGAATTAGCTTATAGCTTTGCTGTAATTTCCCTAGCTAGTAAATTCAAGCTCTTTCTCTGCATTCAAATGTGTTTCATAATAGGAAGTTAACTTTATAATTCTCTATATGAGCTTAAAATTCAGGTCCTGATCTTGGGCAATGAAGTTAAGCAACTCTGAAGTCAAATGTAAAAGAGGATTTTGTGTTATTTCTAAGAACTGCTGCATCCTTAGAAAAAACTATCCAGAAAATAGATAGATAGATAGATAGATAGATAGATAGATAGATAGATAGATAGATAGAGAAAAATATCTTGTGTATTACAAATAGTCCACCAAAAAATCACAATGTAATCGTCATATCCAAAAGAAACGTAGGGGAGCACATACATAACAAACATCCCTGAGAAACTAATATGGCCAATGCAAGCACTCAAAGGACTTGGAAGAAGCTGTAAATATTCAGATAGCTTTTTTCACTATATCATTAACACTGTGTTGTTTTCTGCCCATGCTAAGCCATTTTAAGAAATGTTATATCAAATACACAGTATTACATAATGTAATATTAGAAATTACCTCACCTGTTTCTCATAAATTTGTGAACTTCCGGCCTTTATATAGCACTTTCTATCGATATTTTTTTTTTTTTTTTTTTTTTTTTTTTTTTCTGGGGAGGGGGGAGGGCTTAACTAAAGGTTTGCCAGCAATGATATTCAAGGAAACTAAATGGAACAGCTAACAATCCATAACTCACAGGGTCTTCCCACCACGTGTGCTTCTGGGAGAATAAAAGCTTTTAGAGTAAACTCATATTGCTCAAATTCACACAACTGCACTTTTAAGAAAACACTTCTTGTTTGCACATGAATATCAAAATACTGTTTTTTAAATGGAAGAGTTCTAGAGGAAGGGAGAAAAAAGGAGTTTCCAGTTTATTATGGAGAAAAGCTTTATGCAAAGCTGCATGCCTGCCAGCCCTCCACTCCCAGCACTGAGACATCAAGATGATGACTTTTTGTGTAAGCCTCATGAAAACTGGCAGTGAAGCACAAGGATAAAACGCAGCATTGTAGGTTCTGAAAGAGAGAGAATTCTGAGAAAGGCATTCATATCTATGCTCACTGCCCATTCTACTTCCTACTGAACATAGACACCGCCCTTCCTACTGAACATAGACAAAGGCTCTATGCATGTTAAACCTGCTACAAGGCATATCAGTAACTAGCACTAGTAGATGATAGAACAGCAAGGCACATTAAAGTTTGAGACCATGTTGCTCTTGAGTAGTAGGTACAAATTTATAACTAGGTTCACATATTAACAGCATTAGCTGTTAACATACAGCTATATACGATATACTACTCATAAATCCTAATGGACAGTTAGGCTTGGATCTGGAATCTACAGAATATGGCCAAAAAACATGGAAAATACTCTTTTATTTATGTGAATAATTTAGCTCTAGTAACACTGAGGAACTCGTAAACTTCTATGTCACACCTGTCAAAAAGCTGATCCATATGATTTACCCATAAGCTGTATTATCTTCTCAACATTAAGATGGTGGTTGACATGTAGAGAAATGCAATAAGAAGTTAATACGTTTTATTCTTTGACAGATGTTTTCTTCTTGTGCGTAACATCCAAATAAATAGCAGTATAAGAGTATTATTTTTTCCTTAAGAAAAATCTGTTCCATTTGCTGTTCAGAATATATGACAGTTCTTCAGCATGTTGGATAAGCCCAACTCATGTAGCTGACTCAGTGAGAATTAATATTCATTAAAAGCAATAATGAGGTGATACTGCCCTAATTTAGAGTACCTACAGGAAGGTGGTGGCAACAGTCAATGCTGGCTCAGAATGCCATCTCATTCTTAATTCAAACAGTCCACAGCTTATTAGGTCCTGCTGTTAATCCAGCACCAGCCAACCGAGCATAATGAAGGGTGAATTTCCACTTCAGACTTGGTGCCTCTGCACTATGACACAAGGCTGTGGCTCACCATGTGTTAAGTAAATTGCTTCATTAGCACATAGGGTCCAATGATTTAAAATGTCAGTGCTTAAATGTCCATTTGTATTGTAAGTAAATAGCCTAATATCCTGAGGTCATTTTACATCAAGCAATTCCAAATAAACCAAAGAACATTTGAGTATTTGTTAGTGTGTTTTGGTATCCAAAACTAGAAATAGAGTTTTCAGCTATTTCACGGTGCTTAAATTGTTAATTAAGATTATATTAGAAAGGATTTCATGCAGCTGGAACCGGTAGAGGGACCGGAAATGTCCAGGCAAGTCTTTCCCATTCAAAGCTGAAAACAAAAGCAAGTTTCAGTGATCAGTGATGATTTTATGAAAAAATTTATCACTCACAGTGGGCAACCAGGTGCCCCTCAGGAATAACAAGCATTATATATATTTATGAAGCAGCCAGTGCACAGAGAAACAGATTGTAATTTAAGAGAAGACTTGCACCTCAATGCTGTACACAATAAAAGCAATTTGCTTCACAGATGCCTTCATGCAATTTCTTTCTCTTGAAGATCTTCCTGCTTCCTTACTGCAGAAAAGCTCCTGAACGTCCACACACTGAGCTGTGATGGCTTGCCTCACTGCACACTTTTTCATCTTCTACATCCAACAAATGCTCCATGAACAGCAATTATCCCTGTAGAAACCACCAAGGGCTACCGCCTGCAGCCAGAGGGGAAAAAATACAAGCACAAACAGATTAGTGGAATAAAAAACCCAGATTAGCGAAAGGACAAGATGCTTCCTGCTTGATTTTGATAGATCACTTTGGCTATGTTTAAAAGAATGAATTAAACAGCATGAAGGAATGTTCCCAAGCACAGGAGTTTGACTTTACATGGCTAAACTGTTAAAATGACCCAAACTGGCACGGAAAGTCATCCATATGGTCTCTGCTTTGAAAGACAGTGTTAGTCTGTGGGAATTCCCAACAGGCAGTTTTGCTATGGGCACTATATTCTGTTGCTGTAGGCACTATATTCTGAAAAGAAAAAGAACTGAAGTGGAATAAGTCAGGCAGTATTCTGACTGTTGGCCTCCATGACAGAGAGCAGCCCTTTCTGTATTTAATCCCTAGTGTAGGTGTAAATACTGGTACCAGGAGGGCAGGCACCCTTGGCTCTCCATGAGCTAGGTTCAGCCTTGAGCTGGGTACACAAATCCCTTGTAGCATGCCTGGGAAGAGTTATCAATCTGAGATGTTGCCAAATCACACATTTCCCAGCAGAGTTTTGGACAACAAGCTAGAAGTCATTTCTGTCTGTGTCTGCCCTAAATTTCTGGAGAAAATGCCTACAATTACCTAACGCAGCAAGCAATGGCAAAGCTCTCTTAGAGATTAAGTACCAGGTTCCAGTCCCAGCTTTGAACCATGTTTGTTTATTTTATTCACTAACTGTTTAACATTTAATACATAAACACTGCTTGGAACAAGAAAAGGAATCCACAATTCATCCTTTTAGGGCAAGTTTCCTGATAACAGGATTAAAATCTTGTGCTTATTCTTGCATGTTCTGTTTAGTCCAATGACTCTTCAGTTCTTTGCTGAACAGCAAGAAAGCTTCAAGGAAGACTGGAAACATCTGAAAGATCCTAAGTTTGTCTCTAATTTGGATGGTCTTCAATAGATGTTTTTGAATCTTTTCAGCATAAAAGCTCATGGGGATGTGTTCTCTATTCCCAATGTGAATTACTCACAATATCAAATCTAGGTGGACTACAAACTGATTATTACTTCTCTTTCTGGTGAATCAATTAGTTAACCTCATAAAAGTTGTTGTGCTCATTCCCATAGATGCATCATAGGTACATCTGGGACACATTTGGATCAAGTCTTACAGGGTTCTAAGTAGGAAGGTTAATGAAAGAGTCCCAGTTTGGATCCAGGTAAGACAGAGTCACAGAAAGAAGCATTTGCAGAGCAGAGTTAGGCACCCTTGCAATTTCATCAGTGATAATGAGGCATCTGAGGAACTGAGGTTTTCAGATACTCATTTTTCTTCCTCAGCTGACATCTTAAATTCTAACAGTATTCATTTTCAGAATTCACTTGAGGTGACTACATACTTCAGTTATCCCATGGTCCTCTGCATCACATATGTTGCATACTTAAGGATGGTGTTCTGAGAACAGCTACTGAAAATTAGGATGTTTTTCTTCCACTATTAAAGATATCCTTGGATGTAGTTTTCCTCATGATTGCTGAAAGTTGACTGCTGCTGTCCTTAATTTAGTTCAGTGCCAGTGCAGAGATTAAAAGGGAGAATTAAGGTATCCTTCAACTGAGAAGGAAAAAGGCTAGGAAATATAGCCAAAGAAAAGGAAGAATTTAGAAGACTGAAGGAAGAAATGGGAAGGGGCAGCTTTGTTCCTCAGATCTCTAGAAGCATGCAGGCAGGTAATAGCTCATTATTATGATGATGGATTTGAATAAACGTTAAAAAGTAGTTACATGCAAAACTTACATTTGTATGGTACCATTTAAAGTGGGATCCTAAATTGTGATTGGATGTGTCATGACATCTTCGTTAGTTACTGCATTGGAATGACAAACTGAAAGAAATGCAAGATTCAGAATGCAAAGTGTGTATGTTGAGTATGTTTAGGTTAAACTGAGGAAACAAAGAATCATAGAATCATAATAGAAGCATAGAATGGCCTGGGTTGAAAAGGACCACAATGATCATCTAGTTTCAAATCCCTCACTATGTGCAGGGCCGCGAACCACCAGACCAGGCTGCCCAGAGCCACATCCAGCCTGACCTTGAATGCCTACAGGGATGGGGCATCCACAAACTCCCTGGGCAACCTGTTCCAGTGTGTCACCACTCTCTATGTGAAAAACTTTCTCCTAATCTCTAACCTAAATTTCCCCTTTCTTAGTTTAAAACCATTCCTTCTTGTCCTATCACTCTCCACCCTTGTAAACAGGTGTTCCCCCTCCTGTTTAAACGCTCCCTTCAAGTACTGGAAGGCTGCAGTTGAGCTCTCCCTGGAGCCTTCTCCAAACTAAACAAGCCCAGTTCCCTCAACCTTTCTTCACAGGAAGGTTCTGATCATCTTAGTGGCCAACTCTGGACCCACTCTAAGAGCTCCATGTCCTTCCTGTACTGGGGGCCCCAGGCATGGATGCAGTACTCCAGATGGGGCCTCACTCCAGATGGGGCCTCACAAGTGCCAAGCATACGGGGACAACACCCTCCCTCTCCCTACTGGCGACCCCTTTCTTAATGCAGCCCAGAACACAGTTGGCCATCCAGGCTGCACGCACGCACTGTCAGCTCATGTCCAGCTTCTCATCCACCAGGACCCCCAGGTCCCTCTTTGCAAGGCTGCTCTCAAAGATATCTTCCCTCAGTTAGTATAAACACCTGGGATTGTCCTGACTGAAGTGCAGCACTCTGCACATGGCCTTATTGAACCTCATTAAGTTTATACAGAACCACTTAACCAGCCTGTCCAGGTCCCTCTTCCCAAGCTTCCCCTCCTTCCAATGTATTGACAGCACCACTCAGCTTGATGTCTCGAATCACCTCTTTGTCTTGTTTGTGCCTTAGCATAGCTTCTAGGAGGATCTGTTCCACGATCTTCCCAGAAACAGAGGTGAGTCTCACCAGCCTGTTGTTCCCTGGGTTTTCCTTTCTCCCTTTCTTAAAAATGGGAGTAATATTTCCCTTTATCCAGTCTCCGGGGACTTTTCAGGATTTTCAAATATGACGGAGAGCAGCTCAGCAACCACATCAGCCATCTCTTTCAGAACCCTAGGATGGATATCATCCAGTCACAAGGACTTATACACCTTCAGTTTCATAAGGAGGGCTAGGACTTGTTGTACCATTACAGTGGGACAGAAACCACTCCCCACACCCTCACCTAGAGGCTCAGGGTCCTGGCAGACACGAGAAGCCTGACCACCAGTGAAGACTGAGGCAAAGCACTCGTTGAGTACCTCAGCTTTTTCTATGGCTAAGGAAATCAGCTCCCCATTACCTTTCATCAGAGTGGGAACACTCTCCTTGGCCTGTCTCCTTCTGCCTATGTACCTGTAGAACCCCTTCTTGTTATCTTCCAAATCCCTCACCAAGTTCAGCTCCATCTGCACCTTGGCTTTCTAAATCCTATCTATCTCTGCACACATGGACAACAGCCCTGTATTACTCCCAGTCTACACAACCCTACTTCCACTTCCTGTACATTTCCATCTTTTCCCTCAGTTTAAGCTGCAGGTCCTTGCACAGCCACGATGATCACTTGCCTCCCCTGCTTGACTTCTTTTGCTGGGGGATGGAAAGCTGTTGCGCTCTCAAAAGGGTGTCTTTAAAGAGCCACCAGCTCTGTTTTGCACCCATGCCCTCAAGGACATTTTCCCAGGGGATCCCACTCAGTAGTTCCTTGAGCAGATGGAAGTTTGTTCTCCTGAAGTACAGGGTCCTAGCTCTGCTTTTTGCCAGGCAACCATAAAAGACTTCCTTTGCAATATCTTAGGGCTGACAATATTTTGAGATCATGTTGAGAGCATGATGCTTCCTCTTTCAGGCATCAGAGAGGCCGAAGCCAGACTGGAGCATTCTGGGTTGGGCAAAATAAAGATGTGTGCTTCTCCAATTTAAATTACTTCTGGGATTCTTTCCCCTTTTTAAGTAACGAAGGCTGAAAGACAGTGTATCTGATTTAAGTTATTTTACTGTGTATTTCTGACATACTTTGTGATATAAATAGCAGAATAAACAGTCAAGTACGCAAGCAAAGTTGAAAAGTCAAAGACCGATGCTTGTTTCTGCAGTATTTCTAGCTTGCACACATGCCAAGTGCAATATCATGTAACAAACAAATTCTTTACAGACAAGAACTGGTTTTGGGGTTTCTTCATTTCCCACTAACTTCCCAACATTTAAAAAATTAAAAATAAAAACTTGTATTCAAGTCACCAAAAATTAACACAAGGGCAACCGTATGTTTATGACTGAAATTCCAGAGGTAAAATAAAATATTATTTCCCATTATTAAACATCCTTATTCTATGTTCTGAAGTGGGAAAATGTGCTTTATCCAGTATTTGTGTGCAAGTAATACTCATGATAAAATAATGATAGGCATAAGACTGTCTGCAGAAAATATCTGATTATGAATACTACTTATCTGACACTTCTTCCTGACTATAAGCATAAAGAATAGACAAGCCTGCACAGTGAAAACAACTTGAATAATTAGTGTTGTTAGAATGCCAGTCTTTTAATGATATCTACAGATGCAAATAAATTAAAATGGAGGTAATGATTGCTGAATAAATACCTATCCTAACTGTGTTTTGATTTGATGCTATGACATCCAGATTTATCTAGATAGATAGATAGATAGATAGATGTTACAGTGAATAAAGGACTTTTTTACATGACCTTTACTATACGTGACCAAAATATTTAGAATATTAGAAATATCTAGACTATCCAAAATATCTGTGACATGTACTTGAGCTCTAGTGCACAAGATGATTTATGATCCTTCACTGCAAAGACCTAAATCTCTGCTGAAAGTACTGTGAAGAATCACATTCATATTAGTGACTTGAAGTGAAGAAAAAAATAGAGCTGCTTTACTTCATTTATTGCAATTTTAATAGTGTTGTAGCAACATCTGAATATATCATATTCATAGTCTGTCACTAATGTACAAAGAGGGTTAAAGCCTGTTTTATAGACTTACTGCCCAGATGCCTTTGTTAAGATTCTCTGAATTTCTGCTCCCTATTTTGACACTATTTACGTGTTTTGATTTATCTATTTCTATGGGAATTACAATTTGTCCCTTAGATCTTCCAAACCTTTTAAGGTTTTTGCAGTTCATTTTCAAACTTGGACATAGGTCACCATGTAACTGCCTGCCCTGTTCCAGGTTCTCATGTCAACACTGAAATGATTTCTTTTTAAAACTCTAATCTTTCATTGTTGTTTTCTCAAGTGATGGCTGAATTTGTGAATTCTGTAAATGTGATTGCAGTCTGAAAATGGAGACAGTTAATCTAGGAACACTTATTCTGCCGCTATTTAACCACAGTCTCCTGGGATGAGCTGAGTGGAAAGTATGGGATGCCTAAAACATTTACTATACTGGATGAGAAATTGGTGTTAGGTTTCCTTTTGAGCTCTCTCCAAGCACTTGTGACGTTGGACTTATCCATTAGACTATGATCTCTGGAGTAACTTTTATGGGAGGTGAGCTAATAGATGCAAAAGAAGGATAGTTGGCTAGAACACATCAAGAATACAGCTTATCAAAACAAGATGGAGTTCCTCTATATTAATAGTTAAATATGCTAATTACCAGTCTTAGGTCACTGTAGAGGAGAAATCCTGACAGTATTATCATGTCAAATAATGAGATCCAGCTTGCCACAGTATGTGGCAGAGTAAGGAGTAAAGCAGAGGTCTAAGGTAGCACTGCTTGAGATAAGCCTATGACAGCCTCTGTGACAAACTGCTTCCTATCTAGAGAAGTAGATAAGTGAGGAGCAGAGGAGAAGCAGATGTGAAGTGACTTCCCCAAGGAAAGTTGGTGACCAAATCAAACTCAGATATCACACACCCCACATCAGTTTTTTTCACCCCATCTGGGATATTCATATAAGAGTGCAGAGGGCTGCTTTTTTCCTCAGTTATCCAAATAACGTTTATGGCATTGAATATCCATGCCACCAGCTATTTTAGAGACCTTTACTCAGCAGTAGACAAGAGCTGGAAGAAGTTGTTAGTTTTCTCAAAGTCCTCTAGACACCAGTCTCTGTGCTACTGCTACCCCCATTTCATTGTAAAGAACATTCATTTTTCTCCTAATTGACAGTGCTGCCAAGGCTCCATCATCCAATTCAGTCCTCAGATCAGTACCCCTCATATTTCTCAGCTCCACTTTTCTCGATCAGAAATACTTTTACACAACTACCAAACCTCCCTCAGACCTTTTCTTTGACAGAATGCACAACAGTGTCTGAAAAACTGTGATTCTGAAATCTCACGGATCATGAATTATTGTATAATTGTCTACCTTTTGTCCTTATATAGCTGTGGTCTTTAGGTTTGTAAGTACTTAATATACAGCAAGCATGGTTAAGCAAAACGCTGTCTATGCCTTCCTGAAATATGAATATACATTTGGATATGCTTCTTTCTATTTAAATCTGTTTAACCCAGAACACAATCTTCACATGCAGTAAGTCAGATATGAGATTTCTGTCACAAATACTGGCTTTCAAAATCCTTCCTCATCTTTTATGTGGCAAAGTACATCATACAGAAAGGAAAACAAAATAGCTATTTTTCTTCAGCAATAGAAGGAAGCGATGTGAACCCTGATCTGATCTGCTAGGAGAGTACTCTTTTCTCACTGTAGGAGTAGTAAGATTAACAGAAAACAAGAAATACTGCTAGATGTTACTCTTTACTGGTTTTAGCACTCAGTAAAATTAACAAGAAATGAATCTCTCCTGAATATTTTAAAATTATTTTAGGTATTTTTATGCCTTTTATACACTGATGTGCACTTTTACTCTATTTGCAAGGGTCCAGTTAAAAATCTCCAGGATCATGATTTTTATCATAATGGCATCTGTCCCAAAATTCTTGTTTTGTAGCCAGGGATTTCATTAAAAGTTGTAAATGAAAGCATTTAAAGATAATTTAAAAAAAGATTATCACACTGCTTTTCCTCTAATAAAATGATTACTCTTAAGAAGAAGAAAAATATTTCCAGCTGCTCCTGACAGTGATGGCTCAAGTCCATTTATGGAAATGTCCTTTAGTTTATGACAGGTACAGCAGTAAGGAGAATCTGACACCTAGTGTAGACTTTTAATGTTCCATGTAGAACTATATGAGAACAGCTTACCAAAATATTTTATCATATCTGGTAGTTTAAATTTGTTGTTACTGTGACATTATTTTTTTCATAGAATCACAGAACCATAGAATGGTCTGGGTTGAAAAGGACCACAATGATTATCTAATTTCTAGTTTTGATCTATTCCACCTGAATGTCAGAAGGTCCCTTTTCTGTATGGAAGACAAACTTGATGATGTACCTAAATAAAGAAGAAAGAAAAACATTCTGCTCATAACAGAAGTATGCCATGTCTGAGAAAAGGGACTTAGCATTCCTTCTTTTCAACCTTTAATGTCATAATATTCCCAGTAATGAACCAATTTGCTTACACTGGATGAGAAGGGTATGTAATGGATGGATGATGTGAATATCACTCCATTGAGCTCTTCAGCTATTATCTCTTCCCATCAAATGCAAATCACTAATGATATTACAGTTTAAAGTCTCTCTTTTTCTGTATATTGCAATAAATCATCTGAGACAACTTAAGGAATCAGAATTTTAGATTTTATTTCCTTCCTTGAGACATAAATTCAACTCAGCTTAAATCAAGTACTTGAGCTGAGATTATTGTTTTGCATGCTGATCTGCCAGTTGTCAGCAACAAGGTGAATGTAAAACAATACCAGTACCTCAGTATATGATTGCATCTTATTGTAAATAATTTCAGGAGTGCCATAAAGCTTCTTGGAGAGTGAATGTCAATTGAAGGTATGTCTCTAAAATGCTTACACTGCAAATTAAAAACAAAAGAACACGTAAATGTAACATGCAAAATGCAAGGAAATAATAAGACATAAAAATTTTGCAGTCGTGAATTTAAATATTTAACTGTCACCTATCACTAGCATTGTCATTAATCATATAAGTACAACAACAAGCATTTCCAGACTGAAGAATTGGTAACTGTGATAAATTTGGAGAGTAGATGTCACCCTGTACCTTGTCGCTGAGTACTGAAGAAAATCTGAAGTCTCAAAGTGAAATACAATCTAAAGAACTGCATCTTCTCATTTCATATGTAAACCGGGTATTTTATACAGTTCTAATTTGGTCTCAGATGACTTAAAATTTGCTCTAGGCCAGCATGAAGCACTGAAGGTGATAATACAAAATACACATATTTTTCAACATCTGTTTCTCAATTTGATTGTTTTGCACAGTTCATTTCTATTCATTCCCTGACGCTAACATGATGATTTCAGTTCAGAAAACACAATGTACCCTCGCAGGTTTATAGCACCTGCACCACAACAGTTGAGTCAAAGAGCTCACTCAGTTTTTTTAATATATTTCAAACAATGAACAATCTTCAGGGAAATAAGGAAGCCCGGATAAAATGTGCTGTCTTACCCATTTGTCTGAATAAGTGCAGTTTAAAAGTAAAGAAGTGTCATAAAAGATGAGAATGAAAGATAAAATAAAGAGTACTGGAAAGTTGTGGAATACAGAATAATAGCATTGCTTTTCAAGCCCATCAGTGATGGGCTTGAATGTTTAAAGTTTATAATGTGAAATGAGCCAGATGAAATAATTATTTATCATTGACCAGCAGAGAGTGAATTCTAAATGGAAAGCAGTTTTCAATTAACTGGTTGTGCTACATCTAACTGAGGTTATGTTGTAGAGGTCCATCCACAAAATTCATGTCTCCTCATTTAGAGAGAATGATTTCAGGAGAGACAATATCAGATGCTTCACACAAATCCAGGTTGCCTCTACCTTGTCCACCAGTGCTGTAACCCCAACGTAGGAGGCCATCAAGTTTGTCTTACAAACCCTTTGCCCTTACTGGCTCCATATTGCCCATCACCCATCACATGTACCTTAGCATAGTTTCCAGGAGGATCTGCCCATGATATATCTGGGCACAGAGATGAGACTGGTCAGCCTGTAGTTCCCCAAGTCTTCCTTTTTACCTGTTTAGAAATGGAGATTATGTTTTCCCTTTTCCAGCCTGTGGAAACCTTACCAGATTTCCATGACTTCTCAAATATGATGGGTAGTGGCTTAACAATTTCTTCCACCAGTTCCATCAGGAGCATTGAAAGCACCTTATTATTTCCCATTGATTTGTGCACCTTCAGGCTCCTTAGATGATCCCAAACCTGATCTTGTCCTACAGTGAGTGGTTCTTCATCACCCCAGTCCTTGCTTTAGCCTTCTGTGATTTGGGCAGTGTGACTAGAGCACCTGCTGGTAAAAACTGAAGCAAAAAGTCACTGAGTATCTCAGCCTTCTCTTTACCTCAGGTAACCTGGTCTCTCATTTCCTTCCAGAGAGGGCTCATATTTTTCATAGTCTTCCTTTCATTACTGACATACCTACACAAGCTTTTCCTACTGCCCTTGGTATCCCTGTCCAGATTTAATTATACCAAGGCAATGTCTCTGCATTTCTCCCAGGCTACCCATCCTTTCTTCCACCTTTCCATCCAAGAATGAACTGGTTTTGTTCATCTTCTAACTTGCCTATGAAGCACTCAAGAGCAGGGAATGCAATTTGTTCTGGTATTATAGTTGCTTAGATTAAAGAGCTTTTTGTCTGTGAGTCAGACCTTCAGAATTTTTGTAATATAAACAAATATAAATAATATTCATGTCTTGGAATAGTTAGGTTTCTTGTGCTAAAGCTTTCAATGGAAAACTGATATGTGCATGACGAAATGGGAGATGATGTTCAGGATAATTGCAAACATTCTTAAAATTTAGCTTCTTTTAAGTAATAAACAGTTAATTATTTTAATTTGATTTAATAAACACATTATTATATAACTATACAAAAAGTGATATTTACTGAGTATCTGAAGGGAATTCTATTTCCCACAAATGCACATAGTCCAATTAACTTGAAAGAAACTGTTTATATGCTTAACAATAAGTGTGTGCATAAAGATTTGCAGAAACAACAAAATACACAGAAGGAAACATTACTTGGAGAAAGAAGCAAACACATTCTTCTACATATCACCACTGAATCAAAGCACTTTATAAAATCTAATGAATTATCCTTCATGTATACCGAACTCTTAATCAGCGGAACTCATCATCTTTTGTTGTATTTAATTAATTTCATCTCCTGGAACCCTAATAAGACAAAGACAGAAAAATGGTATCTGAGGTTTTGAAGGAAGTCAGAAGTCCCACACTCTAGTTATGCTACAAATTCCCTTCTGGTTCCAGCAACTAGCTTTTATACAAAATCAAATGCAGCAGCCTGGCAGAATGAGTAGCAGTATTGAACACTCTTGAGGTGATTCAGCTGTTGTTCAAACAGTGACCGTTAAGAAACCAGATATAGGATACAATAGTCATAACTCTGAATCTTTGAGCTAACTACTAAAAACAAAATTTCATTAAATGTTGTTACTAGCAACTTAAGACACTTCACCCACTTTTGTAGCATCTTAATTGAAATCAGTTTCAGACACTTTTCAGTTGATGTGTAACCTGACTATGCAATCAATACCAAAGGCCAATAGAAGGGTGGTGCTAGCAGAGGCAAGATGTGTCACAAAGAGAACTGTATCCTGTGCAACTCAAAAGGAATTATCCCAAGAAGTGCTTTTGTCTCCCATAAGGCTATGGCTGTGTCCCAATACAACTTTTGGTTACAGTCCTCCTGTTAACCAATGTCTTGCTAACCAAATATGGTGCACTCACTAAGTTTACTGACATGGCTATGTTTGTAATCACAGGTCAGACATACTGAGGTTAAGGGAGAAAATTCTAATTTATTGCCCACTAATAACAGCTAAGGGAAGTGAGATCTAACAGCGGTGCAGTGGGACAGGAAATAGGGGCTGCAGCCAGTCTCTAATGCTTTGTCTCTGCTGCTCCATCACCATCACTCTGTACCTGTTCCAGTGTGGGGTCCCTCCTCCATGGGATGCCATCTTTACTGAACTGATCCCATGTGGGCTTCCCATAGGTTGCAGCTCTTCAAGCACTGCTCCCACATGAACCTATAAATGTATAGGGTTTTAATACTGATGGGCAGCTCAGATCCACCATGCTGTTCTTCACTCCCCTCTTCAGAAGGAAAGGAAGAGAAAATTTAATTAAGAAAAAGCTGATAGTTTGAGATAAAGACAGGGAGATCACTCACCAATTAACATCATGGGCAAAACAGAGTCAGTGTGGAGAGGTTAATACAATTTATTGCCTATGGTGAACAAATGAGAGTGGTGAGAACTAAAAAGCAAACTAAAAACACCTTCCCCCTTATTCACTCTCTTTTACTTCCTGTCCTGAGTGGTACAGGATACCAGGGAAGGGAGACTGGAAAAACAGCCTCCAAATTCGCTGTATGCCTGAAAATACTGCTTAATCAAGTGCTTATCTTCTGATGTTAGCTCCTCCCAGGCAACTTCTTAGAGAAAAGCCAAAAGATCTCATGTGATTCACCACACTAAATAGCAGGTTCTTGTGTTTCAGAGTTATTTTATGAGTTAACAAATGATCCTCCCAGGGCTAAGGATTCCCTCCCGAGACAAAAAGGGTTTCTGGGGTATCATCTTCTCTGTCTCATTTTCCTGCCTTCCAAGAATAGGATAGAAAAAAATACTTTTGGATACCTACAAAACCCTTTGAATATTGCTGGTAGCCAATAGTCAATATGAACTGAGACTTCTCCAGGAGGATCTGTTCTGTGACGTTCCTAAGCAAAGAGGTGAGGCTCACTGGCCTGTAGTTCCTTAGGTTCCCCTTCCTCCTTTTTCTGTAAATAAGAGTGACATTTCCCATTTTCTACTCCCTGTGGACTTCACCTGACAGCCACAACTTTTCAGATATGATGGAGAGTGGCTTGGCAACCACATCAGCCACCTCTGGAAAGAACTCTGAACTCTAGAACCTAGAACTCTGGGAAGAAGAGACAAAATGTTTCTTAGGATAGTGATGTTAAAAAAAATAAAAAACCCTTATGAAAATAAAATTTTTGGCTCACGGCCAAAATGCCTGGTTCACAAACACTATATCAATGGCCTAGTTATATGTAGAGAGTTGTCTCAGGCTGTCACATATCTTTCTCCGGTCCTTGTTAATCAAGCCAACTCTGGACAATTGGTACATATCTTTTGCATCTATTAAGATCTATTGTAAATGCAAGAATGTCTCTGTCCTCATTTCTTAAAGTATAAAAAGCCACAAGAGAAAAAAACATATATATTTTTAAAAATGGCTTTGGAAAAAAACAAAGATCAAAAACTCATTTGGAACCCAACTCTCACCACATTTGCTACAGGCTCTGCAGCAGACCTCCTCTCAGATTATGAAAAAAAATCCTGTCCCTCTCTAAACTCCTCTTTTCCCAAATAACTCCTTTCAATACTACCAACATCGTATTATAAGCTGATAAAAATTGTCAGCACAGTTCAAGGTGCTCTGGATACGGTGTCTATCATTGTAACCACAGCATACGAGAGACAATGAATACCACATACATGGGTATTGTGAAAGAAGGCTGTCATGGAAAACTAAAAACTGAAAGAGTGCTTGAGAGTAGATTATAGTATGTGCATGTACTGAAGCAGTTAGTTAAACACATTGATACTCATAAACAAATACACAAATTTTATGATTATATAATGTATATGTGCATACATATAAACAAATTCAAAGTAAACTACAGTGAGTAAAAATTATCCTTGTTTTTATGGTGGCTATTCCAGTCAGAATAACCTGATATACTGCCTTTCTTACTCTTTCTGTTTCCAACTTAAAGAGCAGAACTAGAATTACATTCCTTTTCAATTGCAAATCCTACTCAGCACTTTTGGTTCCAGAGATGGCAATAGTACTTTTAGTAATTTAATGCATGCCCTGACACAGAAATTCAGACAAAAAATGCTCTATCAACAATGCAATGTTCCCTTCTCCTGCTGTGTAACTGTACTTCAATTCATTCAAATCTGAAGGTGATTCGCTAGGAAAAGAGAAATCGTCTTGACCTGAGAATTATTTATAACCCTAAGGATTTAGGGCCAAACCCAAAGTGATCTTAAGAACCTAAAACAGCAAAAGAACTGAGCTACACAGATCTAAAAATACTGCAATGTGATTACTTCCACTGGAAGCATTTGCATTCCTTCTGTGGCGCTAGAAAAACTGAAGCATACTGAAAGCCTCCAATAGATCTGAGTATTCTTTAAACTTCATTGACTATAATAGTTACTGACATCTAACCTTTGTGATGCAGTCCCTACATTCAGGAAATCTCAGCACCTAGTGGAAATAGCTTGTCCTGCCTGCCTGGGACAAGGACTTGTCAGGAAAAGGCACAAATTCAGGTCTCTTCTGGAAGTGAGCCGTCTATTGAGTGGAAACTACTCAAAAAAGTGCATATATTCCAAGGTTAGATTACACAATAGATGCACATCTGCACCTTAAATTAAAAAGAGAGATGGAAGATATTATGAAATGGGTAATGAGAGAAGACTTGTGACAAATTCCAAACATAACCAGGTCCTCTGTAAACAGCATCTAGACAATATAACCTCTGATTGTTAATGATAGTGTTGTACTTGCAGTCTGAGACTGTGTTCAGGATACCTGGTATAACTGGTCTACCTTCTTACTTCAGCCATCAGCAAAATCAATATCCGCGTTCATGGACTAGCTGTTTTCAGTGAGTTTTCAGATCCCAAATGAAATACATGCAGCCCCACAACATCCTTCAGGAGCGCCTAGGAGTTGGATTTTTTCATTTTTCTTTTTGTATTATGAATCTGTCATGGCTAAAAAGGGCAGTTCTATGGGGATCTGGTTTCCTCCCCATGACCTTCAGACTACCCAGTCTGATTTTAGAATTTCACCAGTAATAAAAGGATTGTTTTGTTAGACATTCAAAGCAGTGAGATGCTTAAAAATGTTCAGCATTGGGCTAGAAATCATAGAGTCGTTTGAATTGGAAGGGACCCTTAAATCCATTTAGTCCAACTCCCCTGCAATGAACAGGGACACCTACCGCTACATCAGGTGCTCAGTGCCCTGTCCAGCATTACTTACCTTGATGGATGTACTCACCACCTTTCTGGACAGCTTTTGCCAGTGCTTCACTACCATTATCATAAGAAGCTTTTTCCTCATATTCAGTCTAAATCTCCCCTCATTTAGTTTGCAATCATTTCCCCTTGTCCTATCACAACAGACCCTGCTGTTCCTCCAGTCTGTCCCCTCCCTTCTTACAGCCACCCTTTAGATACCGAAAAGCCACAGACTGTGAGACTACAGCACTACCAGGGACTGTAGGAAAACTGCGGACAAGCCAGCGCAAACTAACCAAATGCTAGCCATGTCTGCAGAATGCCTTTCATGATCCACCTCAGCCATCCCTTACTATTTTCTGTCCATGAACATGGTTACACAGAAGGGATGAGTGTCAGTTGAGATCTGGTCTATGAAAGGCACGTTTTAGCCTGCTTTGGCTGAAGGGTAATCCAGACATGTCTTTCCTGTTTCCAAGGGCAGCTCTGTAAGCATTAAGCTATTAGTTGTAGTTAATTATCACACAAAGGCTGCAAATGGCTTCCACTATTTTCCTGTCTTAGCAGAAGAGATGTGACTGAGTTTTCAGAATGAAGCCAATGTAGTTCAAGTATTTTAAGTATGTCCCACAAAATGAATTCTTAAATCTTTTAGCAGAGACAAAATGATCCATATTAAAGTACAAAAGCAGACAAAATTGTGGCTGTGTAAGAAGTTCCTTTCAGCTCCCCCAAAATATATGAAACTCCAATAGAAGAAAGTAGTGGGTAAATTTCAGTACCTTAAGAACCTGAATCACACAATTTTAATCACAATTCCCTACTACAGAGGTTGAATTTAATGCTTTAATTATAGAAAGCACAGCAGCTTTATTTATAACTCACCTGCACACTGGAAAGGAAAATAGAAATACTCTGTCAGCCACTGACCCTACAATAAACCACATATTCTGATCTATCCTTCATTTTTAGCAATACCTTTTTTGCCTATAATATAAATATTTTCTAGCTTAAGGTTCACAAAATTTGGTCCAGAATTGCACGGTGCTGAACCAAATCAAACAGCTGCTTTTACCTTAAGTGATGTGTATACAAATGGAGGATTCACTAAGAAATACTACTGTGAAAAAATACACAAATAAAAAAGTAATGTCAATATTTTATTGGTGCTGAGGTAGCTTGCCTTATTGCGGAACAGTCAGCCAAGATATTAGCACAGTTTGACTAGTGATAATTTTCACTTTTATTGAGATTTTACACAGAAGGAGCAAGGAAATAGCAAGCAGTATCATCTACACACCACAGCATATCCAGGTTACACAACAGCAGCAGCAAATGCCAACAGACACAGTATGGAGCAGTTGCATAGAACCCCAAAGCTTAGTCAGTCACGGAAGTAGTGCAAGTCATGCAGGCATCAGAGGAATTGTGTTAAAAAGGTGACTATTGAAAAGGAGAGAGTGTTAGATTTAGTGTAAGCCCTCTTCTGACAAAGGAGAAGGATGGCTGCCAGTAGATACAGGGGTGGTGAAATGAGAACTGGAAAAATGGGCTTTACTGGTGAGAGAGTGACAGGATCAAATCTTTCACCACTGTCCCATTTATTGAGTTTAAGGATTATGATTTTGTCCATTAAGCATGTGATAGACAGGTCTGTTGGCTACTCGAATAAAAAGGTGCTGCCATGTCTTTTTAGGTGCTAAGGTAGATTTTGTCTGATTGAGTTTATGCTCACTCAGGAGGGATCCAATCACAGATGAGTCCTCCAAGAGGCTAAAGATGGTCATTTCATGATCTAAACAAACACACTTCTAAACAGAGGGCTGACATATAGAAATTCAAAACTTGATGTGTCTCACAGCGCACATGAATTACTGCAGATTAATGTGGATTATTTTTAAAAAGATAATAGCATTTCCTACTGAATATTCTGAAATAAATAAAATGATAAGGAGTAGATAGATTTCTGAAAGATTAAAGAGTTTTGCTTTGAAAATCCACACTTCAGCTACTGCCATGCTAACCAAACTGGAAATATTTCTACACTTACAGCACTTACTGATTGCTCTTAGACTAAAGCTGATACAGAAGTAGTTGATCTTTGCATTTCTGATCTCTATCTGAATAAAGAAACTTTTTGTTGAGAGTCGGGGGCAGAGGAGTAACATGGCCAAAGTTTTAAATGTTATAATTTCCTGCGTTTCTTAGTTACTAATGTCCTACTTTGATCTTTTTTTCTGCAAGCACTGACACTTTAAGATCTGACACACACTTCAAATTTATGAATGTGGGTTTTGGATAGGGATTATTCGAAGGATTCCAGGGGAAAGGGGATCTTCAGCATGCTGCTGGGTGTAGCAAAATGCTAAGCAACTTGTCAACCTGCTCAATAGTGTCCATCCCATCCATGCAGCACATAGTGGCTTTGTGGTACAACATTGTCCACTTCCAATTTCAGGTTCAAAACTGCCATTTGTGTCCACACCCAACTATCACTACTTGGTTTTGTTACTGCAAAAAATATTGAAAAAGTAGCTAGAAATGCTTCAGGAGAACACTACTCATAGGTGCACTGCCATCTTCTGGGAGAATATATTCAGTTTTGAAGCCAGATGAATTAGTTACTACGTTCAGATTCTTCCTAGTATAGTGAAGGAGAAGCTGTATTCCAAATAGCTGATACTACAGTTAAAAGTTTTGAATTTTCACTTTATGATGTCTTGCTCCACTCAGCACCAAGAAACAAATGTTATCAAATGCCATAGTTATAAATACTAATACATGGACTGCTGAGGAAAATCCTTTGGATGGCCACACAAGGCAAGAAATCTTTTGTAAAACAGCACTTGCTTACAAAGTGTTCAAGATTTTTAGCTATCATCTCTGCCAGTCCTACTCCTATTCAAAAATCCAAAGGAAATCATTAAAAAACACCTAGGTCCAATACACAGATCTTCATTTACAAGATTACAAGATTACATTTACAAGATTTGAGATATATTAACTCATCTTCTAATACTTCAAGTTACTTTTTATCTATTTTTTGCCTACAGATGAACGCTGACCCTCTGGATCAGGCTATTAATAACTTGATTTATGACATCCTCCATACTTAAACAGATCAGCAGGAGAAAGCCTGCATGCCTCAGATGAAAAGCAAACACTACAGTTATTTTAAACATCTTTTCACAAAATAATGTTATCTTTCATAGACTAGAAAAACACTGCTCAAAATCTCTTGCAGAAATCAGATTAATTCATTGACTTTAAGGCTAATATATACCAAATCTCCACTTCCAGTGGGGTGTGCTACAGAATTTGTCTACAGTACAGAAGTAAGAAACCAGAGAAGAGCAACTGTTTATTTCAGCCTATTTTGTGAGCAAATGTTATCAGTAAAACAACGTGGTTAAATCAAACCATCTGTTTAATTAAGCCTCAAAGTCCCTAGTAAAAGTATTTTTTACTGCTTATACTTGCAGGCTACAGACAAGCTAATTACTATTATCTATCACCAAGAAAGGACAGAAACCATATTATTGTCTAATTTATTTATAATCACCAAAGTCACCAGATTTCTCAACTTATCCTTTTTCTGTTCTATCTCTTTTGCATAGGCTGGAAGTACGTCAGATCAAGATGAGTTGAAAGGATTACCCATTAGTCCATGATGAGTCTTATATTTCATATTTATGCAAATAAATCATTCCTAAGCCAGTTTATCAGTTAATGATTAATTCAGACTCTTGGTCATTCTACCAGAAATAAGACTTGTAAAAATTAAAGTGAGTTCTTTGTGCTGTAGTGAAACACAATGACTAGAAGGGCTGATAAATGCTGGCAAGCCCAGGACATGATGCACAGACCTGGGAGGCCAGCAATGCCTTAGCTGCCACCATCTTGTCCAGACTCAGGCTGGGACTGGAACAGAACAAGGTTTATTTGTTTCGCAGCTGCCTGCAACTGGCTTCTTCTCTACATCCCATCTCTCACCTCCAGTGGATCTCAGCTAGAGCTCTGCACACTGTTTTGAAGGCAAAAGTGAATCAAAACTAATAAGGCTACAATTATGTTGTCTAACATACAAACACTTCTGGGCTTTGTGTTACCTTCATGTTCAGAGAGATATCCAAAGCAGGTATTTTCTAATCTGTGTTTTCTCTGCAGTTTAGTTTCACGGTTTCTTGGAATATCTGCTAAGCTTGCAAGTACAAAACTAATGAAAATGGCTGCTTGACCCAACTCTTGTCTAAAACCTTCCTTTTACTAATATCTACCCAGACAAAAGGACATCACAAAGAATCACAGAATAGAATCAAAGAATCATTAAGGTTGGAAACGACCACTAAGATAATCTAGTTCAACCATCAATCATCACCACTAAGCCCATTAACCAAGTCCCTCAAAACACAAGCATAAAGAGAGGTTCATTGATATCAGTAATGCAATCGATCTTCAGGACTCCGAAGAAAAGCTCATGTATGCAAACAGGAGTCCACAGAAAGAGGTAGATGCTTACCTGCATGGATCTTCCACACTGTACATAGCCTCTGGAAAACTTAGGCTGATAGCTACATTAGAGAGGTATAAGCATTTGATTTGGGTTTAGGAGGGGATTGAGAGGCAGGGGGTAACAGATCTTTCCTTGGGTTGTGATGCACAGCAACAGAATTATGATTCAAGTGTCCACATGCATTCCTGTCCAATTCCCAGTTCAGTTTGAAACTGGGACCAGAAGCACTTCCAAGATCCAGGTAGTTTACTGGTGTTATAGATATATGGAAATCATTAGCTGAGCATGTAAAACAAATCCCCGATTTTGTCAAAACCAACAACAGTCACACAGTAACAGAGTAAAAGACAACAGCTTTTTTCTAACACTGAACAGAGTCCTGCTATCCCATACTGTCGTAGGAAAAAGAAACAGTGGGGGATGGCTTTGGAGAAAAATTTCAGTAAAAAAAGGAGGCGGAGACTGAGTAGATCTGTTTACCAGACAGAATGAAGGTAAGCCATTGCTCCCATCCCTGGACAGGCCAGAGTGCCCCATGGGCTACCTTTAATGTACTTCTCTGCACAGAGAAGATGCGTAAATAGTAACCTTGAACACGAAACCTCTCCAAAACCAAGTTTATGTAAACATCTCCCACCCATGGGAACCAGAAACAGGAGGAGTGGAGGAAGCTGTGCTTCAGGGATTGCTAAAACTCACACTGAGCAGAGATGGCTGTGACTACACTGCATCTTCTCCTTTGATTTGCCCCTGTTTCTAACACTGCTTTTATGGGAGGGTCCAGAAGACATAAAGATGCTCTGATACAAGTTATTCTCAATTATTCCAAGGCCCACAGTATTCATTAAGGATGAATTTTAAATATGGGACACTGCTGACGTTTTATTTTATACTGAAAGTAATTTTCTTATATTCATTAAAGAGTACAGTTTTTGAGCTAAGTTGGAAATAAGTGCTAGAATCTTGTTTTACAGCCTCAGAATTCAGAAATGTAATTTCAAATATTTACAAGGCTTTTTACGAAGACATAGGCTGAAATGTAGCTTCTAGTGAACTAATTTATGAGCTCAAAATGAACAAAAATGATTGCTTGCTTTCCCACAGGAAGAAATCATCAAGTTTCACTCATACTCCCTTTCCTGTATGATTAACTATTACTTCTGCACCAGCCAAGAGATGACCTGCAGTAACCATTCACAAGAGGCTAAAGTCATAAATAGATACAGACTCAAAAATATTTATCTGAAATAAAAACAACTCTCAGACCAGCGGAGCAACATCACAGGTTTGCTTGGCACACGCAAGTATATGAAGACAGAATCTTCCCACAGTGCAGAGCCTATGCTGTTTTCTCAGATAATTCATGCAAGTAAAGCAATGAGATCTAACAGCTTAAAAAAAAAAAACACCAGTCAGATATAGATATATAAATATAGATGCTAACAATGAATACAAGCTGGCTATATTACATTGACAGCAAAAATAAACTCAGATCAGTTTTACTGGAACTTGCAAACAGGTTTGCAGAGTCATAATTAAACCAGAGCTCGGCATCAATGGAAAGCTCAATTATATCAGCATCGACAAAGCCTATATAATGTCTCTATGTTCATAATGCGAAGTAACTGCACCAAAGACATGGATAAATATAGAATAAACCTATAAATGAAAAAGACTGCAAATAACTGCCTGAAATGAATGTGCTGGATGTTACGCCTTATTAACGCTTTATGGACATTGAAGTTATCTCCTATGGTGAGACCATTCCCTATAAAATTAGGAAGCAGCTGGAACCACTTGTGGAGTGTACCAGCCACCCTCTGATGATACCATTCACAGAAGCTGCAGTCCTCAGGGCGTAATCTTTTTCTATTCCTCTGTAAATTTCTCAAACAACTGTGGTGGTAAAACAGAACTCCAAGGTTTGACCTCCTGCACTAACTCATTCAGGGCTTTATTGTGCTGCCAATAACTCAAATATCAGGAGTGCTGGCTCCTCTCTCCTTTAATCAATGAGAAGAACGGCACATCCGCATGGCCAGTTGCTGTGAGTGCTGCCTTGTTTTGGTTTATAACAAAGGGCCAAACAATAGGGGGTGCTTTGGGGAAAATATTCTCCCATCCAGTGAAGAGAATGCATGCATCCAAGCCAGAGAGGAACCAAGCAAGGAATCTGGCTGGGCTCAGATTGGCACAACAAATACAAAGAGATTTCATCATTCATTCCATGAACAACAAAGCTTCAGAAACATAGAGTTCTGACGTCTTTTCAGAAATCAATTGAAATATTTTGTTCAAAACTGCAGGAGACTTGGTACAAAGTTCAATGATTGTGAAGCAATTACACTATGCATAAGGCATTCTTCCATCAAGCACAAATATCATACATTAAAGGAAACAAAACACAATAAAAAAAACTAGGTCCTGACTTTTCAGTGATACAGTCCGAAGATTTTATTCCACAACCCTGAAGCCAGATCTGGAGTAAATTTAGTTCCTAGAACTCATTCAAAATATAGCAATGCTATAGGAAATAATTCAGTTTCTATTCCAAATGTGGTTATATTTCTGATATCGATAGACTGAATCAAATTATATCTGAAAACATTAAGAAAATATGGAAAAACAAACAGACAAACAAAAAAACTGTTTGCTTAAGGAGTTAGGTTTTCAGTGAACTGCAAAGGGCTAAGGACAGAGATTTGAAGTACAAGCAGGGATAAAAATGCAAGCTGATGTATTCCAAAGAGACTGGGGAAATCAGATTGCTGTGTGCAAAGACTCAGAAAACAAAATTTCCTGTTGCCATGGAAATTGAAACAAAACCAAAAACCATTCCCAATCACAATGGAAGGCTGAGATTTTGAAATTTCCTTTGGAAGAAAGTTTTTAGAGAAAACTATTAATTTAGAGTCACTAAAACATGTTACTTCCTACAGATGACATGTTTTTATGTAAGTAAGGATAAGGATTTCTTTTCTATAGGTCACTTTTACTTATATCATCAAAATATGAATAACTATACCATAATATTTATACTTAACACACAAGAAAAACTATTTCACTGCTACGTGCAAAGGTGTTTCTAACAAACCAAACTGATCACACAGAAGGTTAAATATTTCTGCTTCATGCTTTAACTTTTAAAATCAGACATGAAATGGAAACATTAGCACTTCTTATAAATGTTCTGGGAAGATAAATCAGATCTGTATAGTGCTCTTGTTGTCAAATGAGTCCTACCAAGAAAAAAATAGGCAAATATGTAAAAAATCAAGAGTAGCCCTGGAATGTTGCTCCAGCCAGACTGTCAGAGTACCCCACTCATGCTTTCAAGAATCAATTTACTGCCTAGGAAGACATTTCAGTATCTTTTGACATGTATTCCCAGTTTAACCCCTGAATGTCCTTCCTGGGAAGTATTAGTTGACACCATAGAGGATATCTCCACTTAAGCCCAAGACACTGTTACAACTGCAATTCAAATGTACAAAGTTGGGTCACATCTCTTATTCTCTTCTCTTTGCACCTCAGTACCCAGGCTTTTGTGATGCAGGAATCTAGCCCAGTAAATTCATACTGAAGCCATTGATTAAGGCCATCAGTAGAGTAAATTTGCCTATTCCCAGCAACCTGACAAATTATACTAAGTGTTGGCTTATTGCCACAACAGTGGAGTCACTGAAAAGAGCTGGGTCTCTGCCAAGAAGACAACGATCCAGGGGCTTTCCAACTTCTCAGGCTCACATCACCCTTCCAACTACTCAGATTTTCGTGACTCAGCAGAGAATTATTTTATTTTATTTTTTTAAATTTGGCTCATTTTTGGAATCTGCTTTATCTTGACACAGATTTATGTCAGTGAGACTGAGATAATGACCAGCTGGATCTGGGGCTGGGCAAGGTGCCACAAGGGAGCAGGAGGAATCCTTAAGCCCCTTTTATCACCAACCCTTCATCTTTGCTATGGCTGGCTTGAGCTCAGCTCCCTAGCTCCCTAAATAGTGCAGGGAAAAAAAAAAAAAAAAGGCTTTCACAATGTCACATATATTAAGAATGTTATATCTGTCCAAGTATTCTCTTCTATAGACTAAAAAGCATGAACATTAAATAATAATATTAGAACAATTTCTCTCTGGAGCCCATCTATCCACTTCAGTGCTCTACTTCTGCTTACCAGCCACTAAGCAGTTTCTGGTTGATGCTGGTTTATTTACTGGAAAAAGCCCTTTTTGAAATGCATTCACCAATTATTCCAGAGGAACACACGTACCTATTTGTAACTACTACTTAAATAATTTTCTCTCCAATCATATTTCAGTTAGTTTTCCATTAAAGGATCAGGTGAACAGATGGGATCTACCAGCTTTTCATGTTTTGGTTTGTTTTTTTTTGTTTTTTAGGTATGCTTAATAATGAAGCTCTCACTTATAAATTTGTTTTAAAAAAGTGGCTCATTTCCTTTCTTAAAATACGGTTTTATTGTATCAGCTTTTTACCTTTCATCTCAACCAAACCAGACCATTCATTTCTCCTTACTAACCCCCAGCTGAGCATCATGAACAACAGTGGAAGGCAATGGATGAGCTACAGCAACCACAAAAGCAACATGGATTTTTTGCTCTATCTGAATTCTCTAAGGAACATAAGCATTTTCCAAAGAATACAACTAAAACTGGATGAAGACTTTTTTTCTTTTTGTGAATAGAGAATTCATTGAAAAAGGCTGTGACAGGGAGACCAACTTTATTTCTGAATCCAGCCTTTGGCTGGTGGGAATTTTCCACAAAGCAAACAACCCAAACAAAAACAAAACAAGAAAGGCAGGAGGGATTTTGGAACAGTGCACATTTCATTGTGAAATTTTCTAAGAGCATCTTGTTTCCAGAGATGCTGAAATCTTGCATTTCAACATATTCTAAAAAAATAATAATAAAGCAAAATTAAAAAAAAAAAAAAACAAAAAAAAACCTCCTTTCATTGTGAAACTTTTTGTAAAATTTTAAACCAGCCTAAATTTAATTAGATGGAAAAAGAATTAACTCCTCATGATCAAATGGAGTCAACTTAAAAGAAGAAAGAATTCAAGGAGTCTTAAATTATGGATCTTTTATACAATTTGCTTCAGCAACCAAACAAAAATCTATTGTTCTCTTTACTAAAATATACTACTTTTTATATAACTATGACAGGACAGCACAAGGGATGATTTTTTTCATTAAAGACATTTCATTAAAGACAGATCATTTTGAAGAGCTTGGCCCAAACAAAAATCCATTTTTCCAACAAGGCCTCGACTTTTTTCCACCTCTCCACAGCTGAAGTCATCGTTTTCACAGTAACTCAAGGTCGTCTGCAACACCACCACATTTTTTATCATCACACTCCTCATAGGAAAGGATCTCATAGGATGAGGAAACTACTGCCCTACACAGTTTAAATATCAGAAAAGAGAGGTAAAAGAAAGGATGGAAACCAGAAGTGCTGGATGACAGAATGGCTGGCATAGGATCACATGAAACATCAAGGGAAGATCCCAATCCTTTGCAGTCCAAAGCCGCTGCTCACCACCATGAAAGCAATGTGCCTGAGCCAGCCCCAGTCTGTGCTTCCCAATCTATGCCTGCTTCTATGGAAATATCTGCAATCTGGGCTTCCCAAAGGAAGCAGGATTGGCTTCTGATCCCTCCAGCACTGTAGTAATTATGGTAACAAAAAGCTTCTCTGCATGGAACACTCTGCCAGCTCTTGAGTTTCCATATACTGACAAAGATCTCTCTTAATTAAGGTGTCAAAACTTTACAGGATTGGCTTCCTCCATGCCAGGCTCTCTCAGATCCCAATTTCCTTTTTCAGCTACTTTTCTGATCACTTAATTAATAAGTGATTCATCATCTAACTAGCCAAGAGAGGTATCTCAATCCCAGTGAAAAGAGTCAGAGAGAGGAAAAATTAGCAATTTTTCTTTCTTCTTCTTTTTTTTTTTTTTTAATGCTCATTATATATAGTTTATTTTTGATTACTTAGTCCAACAAAGATCACACTCCAATAACTGGAAATATTTTGCCACGAGAGTCATTATTCACATATTTCTGTGTTTTTTTTTCTCACCACACTATGCACTTCTTTTTTTCTCCTCCATCCAAAAGTAAAAAAAAAAATCATCAGCCCATGCAAGGTTTATTGCAGTGACCTTGTTTGCTGAACTACATTTGTGGTAATGAAGTCACCTGCATTTTAAAGGAACCAAACACTGAAAATACATATGGGATAACAGAACATAAAGCATTTATTCCTGACCTCATTGCCTTTTAGTTTGCTGAATAGCTGTGAACATTGCAAAGACTGTATATCTCAACACCATGGGGGGCGGGGGTACTATATTACCAAAACTCTCTTGGGCTACTGGGTACTAAGGGGTATGGTTTTAAACTGAGTCACAGGAGGTTTAGGTTAGATATTAGGAGGAAGCTTTTCACACAGACGGAGTGGTGACACACTGGAACAGGTTGCCCAAGGAAGTTGTGGATGCCCTGGAGGCATTCAAGGCCAGGCTGGATGTGTCTCTGGGCAGCCTGGTCTGGGTGCTGGTGACCCTGCACATAGCAGGGGAGTTGAAACTGGATGATCACTGTGGTCTTTTTCAACCCATTCAACCCTTTTTCAAACATTCTATGATTCTATGATACTAAGTGCAGAGTGAAAAAGACCAAGGAGTGAGATAGACTATCCATTCTTCCAGGTTATGTTCACAGTGCTTTTAAATGAATAGCATACGGGAGACTGCAGTTAGCAAAAGTCATGCTGTGGCACAGTCCTCCTTCATGGAACATGTTTTTCTGTATGAGGAGTGGAGAAAATAAGTTTCAAGACATGGGGACAATATTTCCCAGCAAAGCATCATTGCAGCACGGCTGTTGCCATCAATCCCTTTTTTTCTCTTTCTCCTTTACTTCACACTGGCTGCTCTCATTGCCTCTCTCTTGTTTTCAAGACTGTGAAAACAAAGACATTGTAAAAATTGGCATCAGATTAAGAAGGATGTTTTGGATATGGCAGAAAATGCTACAGCTGATGTGGTGCAGCTATACAACAGAAAACCACTGATACAGAGATATCGTCTTCATTCCACCCATCACCCCAAGTACAGTGCATATAAAAGCTGCATGGCCCATTTGTACTGCAAACAGATTACCTATCCTAACTTCTAGATTCCTCCATCACTTATTTTCATACAGTCACAGTGGCCCTAAACAGACTCTCCTAATACTGACATTTCACCAACATTATGTTATCCTACTTCTGTTCCAGGGCAAAAAAGCCAGGAAAAAAAGTCTTTGAGGAAACTCCTCTCTCTCGTATCAGTGTTTGTTTTCAAAGAGACTTCAGAACCCTTTCTGGATATTTCAAGACATATTGAGATGACTTAAAACTTATTAAGTGGGGCATGTAGAGGTTTTCAGCAGGTGACAATACCATGAAAACAAGCTCACAAAAACTGACTTCCAGCTCAAAGCACCCTTGGCAAGGGCCCACATTCTGCCTTTACACTGTGTTGTGTAATGGGATTGTTTTGCATGCGCCACACACCACTGTAATGCAGCAGCTCCTCAGCAAATGCCGGCATGGTAGATGAACAGAGGTTACCTTCAGCACCAGATTTCTAAAGGCCCACATAATAATGCTCTGACAGCTGTCCAGTCAGAATGTATACATCTAGGTATACAGAAGACTCAAATCACTAGCCTCCCATTTACAAAGGCAGTCTAAAAGTAAAAAGTACGACTTCACCAAAAGCTGTTAGAACTGGATTCATCCCTTCTATTAACCTCTTGTTCATCGAATACTGCCAGAACTTAAGTTTGGTGACTTCAAATATATTAAGTATATCGTAACTACATATGTATCTATATGTTGGCTAGAAATGCTTCTCATGACACTGCAACTCATCCTCAAAACACGTAATAGTATACCATAGAATCATATAATTGTCAAGGTTGGAAAAGACCACCAAGATCATCTAGTCCAGCGGTCAGCTCATCACAACCATGCTCCTTATTGCCATGTCTACAGTAAGACCTCCAGCAATGGTGACCACACCACATCCCTGGGCAGCCTGTTCCAGTGCATCACCACTCTTTCTGAGAAGAAGCTTTTCCTAATATCCAACCTAAACCTCTTCTGGCACAACTTGAGGCCATTCACTCTACTCCTATCACTGTTACACGTGAGAAGAGGGAGACTCCCACCTCTCCACAACCTCCTTTCAGGTAGTTGTAGGGAGCAATGAGGTCTCCCCTAAGCCTCCTCTTCTTGAGACTGAACAATCCCAATTCTCTCAGTTCCTCCTCATCAGGCCTATGCTCCAGGCCCCTCACAGCTTTTCTGCCCTTCTCTGAACACACTCCAGGGCCTCCATGTCTTTCTTGCAGTGAGAAGCCCAAACTGAACACATTACATGTGGCACAGCCTCAGCAGAGCAGAGTACAGGTGAAGGATCACCTGTCTGCTCCTACTGGCAGCACTGTTTCCTGCTGACTACAATATATAACATGCACTGTATTTTCTTCTTCAGGCTCAATTGTCTAAAAAGAATCTCCCAAAAGAATATATATTAATTTTCTATTTTTTATTTTGATTCTTCAGTCACTATGGAAAAGAAATAAGAATGAAAAAGTCTGTGATGCCAAAGGCAAAAGAACAGAATTTCTAAATAACTTCTAAAAAGTCAACCTCCCCCCACACCCTGCCCACCACCCATTTCCCTTTCCACAACTATCACTACACATAATTTAACCTTTAAAATATCCAGCAGGGAAAAAGATTGCTGCACTTCTGGTATGTTGTTTGTGTGTCTGAAATAAAATTTGGAACAGTGATCAAAAAAGTAGGAATGGTGAATAAAAACTAAATTGTCCCAGGGGATGGGGGTGCTTATTTAAGAAAGCGATGTTAGCTTTTAACAGCCTTAAGTTCAGTGCGGCCATCATCTCATTCAACACTCTTTTACCACAGCACAGCGAGACTGTTTCTCTGTATCCTCCTAATCTATTTAGAGGAAGAAAACCAAACCAAACACACACACAAAAAAATGTTTTCCTTTCACCCAGGAGGCTCATGAAGCCGTGCTCCCAAACACCAGCACCCTCCTGCTTCACACAGAATTCTTGCACACACTTCCAAGCACTAAGCTGGCTCTTTGCACAGTGAGCTATTTACTCACCACACTTTTTCCCACAATCTACATATGCAATATCACAATCTCATTTTCAAAGCAACAACAAACAAACAAACAACAAAGAGATGGATAGTTATTTTTATATTTGGAGTTATGCCACCTGGAATTAAATGCCAGACATATCTATATACCTGCTAAATGACCTTAGTTGGTCTTCAAATAATTGATAAAAAGCAGCCTGAAGTCACAGAATCACAGAATCATTTGTGTTGGAAAGGACCCTTAAAGGCCATCTAGTCCAATGCCCATGTGCTGAACAGGGACACCAACAGCTCCATCAGTGCTCAGAGACCCATCCAGCCTGACCTTGAATGTCTCCAGAGATGAAGCATCCACCACATCTCTGGGAAACCTGTGCCAGTGTCTCACTATCCTTATTGTAAAAACTTCTTCCTTATAGTCAGTCTAAATCTCTGCTCTTTTAGCTTGAAACCATTCCTTCTTGTTCTATCACCATTCACACCATAAATAATCCCTTTCTCCAAAATGCACAGTATCTGTGCTGTGGAATGTAATGCTGGACTAGAGAAACTGCCAGAACCCCCTCATGCTCACAGTTTCTAGGTTTCTATGAAATGAGGTAGAATGTGCAAGGATGATTTATAGCACGCAGAATCACAGAATCATATAATCATTAAGTTTGGAAAGACCAGTAAGATAGACTGATCCAACCATCAAGCCACATGTTAACACTTCAGAACAATGCAAACTCCGGTCAGCATCACACTCAGAAGCTGTCCTAGAGAATTACTGTGCCTGCAACACAAAATATATTCTTGCAGCTAATAGAATGGCCTCAAGTCTGTGTAAAAAACTCTACCTGTGACTCCCTAACAGCACTTGGATTACACAACAAATAGCAGCCTCCAAATGACTGCAACTGAATACTAGTGCACTGAGCTTCCCCTTCATTTCAGCTTTCTCTCCCAGGTTGCTTCTTAGGGGTACAGAGGGTGGGGACACCGAATTCAGTGATAATATTCTACCTTCCACAATGCTATTTATTTCATTCAGACTTCCTAATTCTCTTACTGACACCCACTCTTTTCTAGGGACAGCTGACCACAAACTTAACAACCCCAGGACTGGTCCTCAATGCCATACAGCTCCCTCAAGCATCACCAAGAGCTCAGAACCGAATACACAAAGGAGTGCACAGCCCCTTGTTTTCCCCAGCACTGAGGCAGCTACAACCTTGAAACTGCAGTTGTAGTCAAGCAATATTTCAGCAGTTTCTCCAAGCTCAGAATTTTTTTCTGGCTTCACAGCTGTAATACTGGGACTTGGCTCCATTATTATATTTATATTAGTGCTCAGGGATAGACTTTATAACACATGGCGCAGTCAGAATATTTTATGTAGCTTATAGGAAGCCAAGAAATAATGCAAATTTGGGTTGCAAAAGTACTGTCAGCATATTGTGCCTGCCTCTGCCAACACAAGTTTGTTCCCTCTGGTATTTTATTATGTGTATTTTTTAATTACTACAGGAGGCTGAAATTCAACTTGCAGGTTATTCCGGACTAACAGATAGTTAGAAAGGAGTTGGGGGAAAAATTTCTTGTAAAGGAAGCTGGTTTCAGAAATGCTGCTCTGGATTAATGATAATCCAGCAGCTAACACTGAGCAACCTTCAGACTTTATGATAAATTCCCATGTCCGTCTCTATGTCACCCAGGTTCAGAGATCTATATCAGAAACACAGTCCTTCCTACACACACAACAATGCTCAGAGGAGGACAGAATCACCAGTGGTGATCTAGCACTAGTAGACAGTGGTCTAGAATGCATCATATCTACCCTTAGGTATCTAAAGGCCAGGCATCCAAATTAACAAAACCATATATCCTTATAAAATCAAAGAGTCATAGAATTATCAAGGTTGGAAAAGACCAGTAAGGTTATCTAGTCCAACCCCAACCCATCCCCACCATACCCAACAACCGCATCCCTCAGCGCCACATCTCCAAGGTCCTTCAGTGCCTCCAGGGATGCTGACTTTACCACCCTCCTGGGCAGTCTGTGCCAGTGCTGCATTTCTCCTTCTGAGAAGAACTTTTTCCTAATTTTTCCTACCCCCAAGCCTCCCCAGGCACAACTTGAGGCCATTGCTTTGCTTTCTTGCTGCGTATCCAACAGAGACATTTCTCCCATCTTCAGACAGGAACTTTGAACACACCAGATGTGCTGTCTTCAGAGGAGGTCTGCTTTTGTCCGTTGGCAGAGGGAGCCCAAAGGACCAGCCACACAATAGATGAAGTTGGAGGAAACAAAATGCAGCCCAGGGTGCCCTTTTCTGTGCTGACTCAAAAGAGCTCCTAGAACAATGACACTAAATCAGGCCATAACAATCTCCAGCACAGTTGTGTGCTAGTTTTAACAAGCTGTGCAGTGGAACCAAGAATACGTGTCATAAAATAACTAGGAAACTAGAAAACAGACAGTATATATGCTATTAAATAGTAGAGAATAACTAGAGAAGAGACCGTTGTAATGCAACACCTTCTTTGGCCCTTCTGTGAAAAGTCTTGAAGAAACAGTGAAAGCAGATTAGTAAGTCACCACGTGGTATTGCTTTTAATCAGCAGAACACATAATCGGTTAAGACTGCTCATTCCTGGCACAACACTGAAGCCAGAGCCGGAGATGAGCACTCCTGCACAACTAGCCCTCAGCTCTGAGACGCAGGTCTTTAGCCTGCAGGTTTGGACTTTTCAGGGATGCTGCAAAGTCCCTCTGTCCCACTGGTATATAAGGTTTGGGAAAATTTACGTGAACCTAGATGAAGGAGTCCTTGATCTGCATTTCTGCCAATATCCCAAACAAAAACTGCCCTCTCCAATATATTCATAAAAAAGAAATGACATGTACATTGTTCCTCAAGGAAGCAGTTGCATTTGATATTTAATCTAATTATACTGAACAGCCAAAGGAGCTTTGCTTCTTACTCCTTAACTAAGAATTACTGCTGTTTGTCCTTTCTCAGCTGAGTGGGAGGGTAACATCCAGACTGGAAGTAAACAGCAAAATATTGTAACTTATATCAAGCACTTCCAGTCTCTCAAAGAGCCAGGCGTTCCTGCATGTGCTTCTAGCGTGCAAAGGAGGATTCTGAAAAGCACATTTGTACGTGTTTTGTAAGTATCTCTGTGTGAAACATTCAGAAGCCTGAAATAAACTAGCACCCCAAAACCAAAAAAATTAAGGACGAAATGTGCAGGTCCAATATCCACTGATTGCCAGACATGTCATGGGCAGTGGAACAGGCTGCCCAGGGCCGAGCTGACAGAGTTTAAGGAGCAATTGGATAATACTCTTAGGCATAGGGTCTGATTTTTGGATGGGAGTGTGTGGAGCCAGGAGTTGGACTCAACGATCCTTACGGGTCCTTTCCAACTTGGGATGTTCTATCTAGAGGTAGACAGTGACTTCTCCTTCTGCTAGATCATATTTGGACCATAGGCCCATCATGAAAAATTAACTACAGCTTTACAGAAGTTAAAAAAGAAGTCTCAGCAAGTCGTGAATTTTTGCTATGCTTAGAAGAGATACTGCAATTATGCTGCAGTGGGAAAGTGCTGAGATGGTTTAATGGCATCTGCTGTCTGCCGATTGACAGAGCATAAACATCACAGCAATACAAGCAGCAACACTGCAGCTATAGAGCACCAGACAGCAGTATTTACCGACTGCAGCTGAGCTACTGCTATCAAACACAAACTGCACTTCTAGCACAGGGTTTTTTTTATTCTGTTTGAGAGCTGTCCTTTTGTGGATGAAGAGGTATTAGCAGCTTCATAAACACTGTCTGCTAATCAAAACAACCTTAGAAAAGCTCTCTGCAGCTTAGTATCTTTCTGTCACTTGCTCCGCTCATTAAGGATGTGTGGAAATTAATAAGTGCATTAATACACAAAATCCCAGCCCAGGTGAGATCGCATGTTGCATTTACCACACAGACCTGCCTGACACTTTCAGCATTCTTTGACTTTTAAATAGTTAATATTTTGCGTTACAGTGCCTGACACTAATTTATACCTAACAAGTAGAAGATATTTTGTTTCTTTGCTTAGCATGGATGTGCTATCATTTATTTAGCTGGTGTACAGACTCTGCCACTGATTTATGCCACAACCCAAAAGGGTGCTGATATATACAGCAAGACTGTTTGCTCAGCTAAGCTTTACCTGCTGCCAGCCAGATGAATGAGAGATGTCCTTTTGAACTCAGAAAGCTTACCCTTCTTACACCTCCACATCTGCCTTTCAGCTCTTGTAAAACACACCAGAAAGCAGTGGCAGTGAAGAGCTGCTCCCAGCACGAGCTTGGGCATGCTGAGCTATAGCCCTTCCTACACTGCACTGGGAGAGAACTACACAAGGATGGATGCTGCTGTGGAAAAACTGAATAGCAAAAGGGTGGTGTTTGCCATCAAGACAAAGAAACTAATGATGTGCCAGGAAGCTGTTTTGAATAAAGACCAGCAATTCCCTCCCATGCAAAATGGGACACATATCCGAAAACAACCTCTTCTGTGCTTTTTTATCTGAAACAGCAGCTGGGTGGAGAAAATTTAAGCAGCGTTTTTCAAGAGAAAAGCATATGGTACAGGAATAAGAAAAGCATTAAAGATAGTCTGCCTTCCATTGGTACTATTTCTTGATAATACGCAACTCTAGACCAGGGAAAAGGACATTAATAGGAAACGAGTCCCCTCTTACATTCAATTTTTGACAGAAGTAAAACTTGCGCGCAGAAAGAGCATGCAGTACTTCTGTATTTACTCTCATCTGGTTTTTATGGCACTCAAGATTTGTGTCACTTTCTTGTACCAGTGCACATTACAGGACTTGACATTCTGCTTTGAGAGCAGCACCTCTCGGCTCACACCCTGCTCTCATTTATATGAAAGCAAAGTGCAGGAAATATTCCAGCAAAGGAAAAAGATTACAACAAAGCCTTCTTTGAAGGACACAGCTGATTTGAACAGAGCACTGGTGCCATCCCAGATATCAAAATAGCACTTTGCATGGCACAAGGGTTCCCTCTTATCACACAGTCTAAAAGACATGCCTCACTGTGTTGCAAGATCAATCCATGCGGAAGAAGTCAAAGAAACTTCGTGTCACATCCATATGTGACCAATCAAGGGTAGTTCAGTTTATGACAAATTACTACTCAGTACCATTTCTGTGTAATGCTTAATATACAAAAAGAGATTTTTCAGTACTAGGTTTTTTCAACTGTTTAATATAAATTTCTTGCAGTTTTTTGTTGCATTACAATATATTTCATTGCTTTTAAATTTCAACAACAATATCATCTATATATGGAGCATACCAAGAGAGTTTCTTTGGACAGAGCAATTTTTATGCTGTTATTCTGCTGGTTCCTATTACATTCATATGCACATACATATTTATTATTTTATATCATTGCATCTTTGTAATGCTAACTGTTCACTAAGAACAAAACATGTGTAGGCTAACTTTCCCTTTTGGTTTTCCTGCATTTACAATGGGAAGAATTAGATTGTATTACCTGTGAAGCATCACATACCCTTATGACATTCAGCAAGTAGTTAGACAAATTCTGAAGTTTCTCCAGAACTCAAAGCGTTCCCAAGTCTCACATTACCACACTGTTGCAAAACCATCCTCTGGTATAGGTTGGTCCATCCTGTTCTCTTTTGTTTCGCTGACCCGCAAAGAGGTGGGAGCTCTGTGCCTCAGCAAGTATCAGTGCAACTCAGCTGCTTACTCAGTGTACTTTACAACAGAAATCCTTATACACACCTGAAAAAAAACAGCCCTCTGAGCTATTCTGCAGAGGCTAGAAATGGGCTCCCGTCTGGGTTTTCTCAGTCTTCAAGTCAGCCCCTACTGAGTTTGATCTGCCTGCATAGAAACTGACTAAGGGCTACCAAGATTCAGCCCACTAGAGATTAAATGATATTAAAAGAAATAATAAATAAATAACAAAAAACCAGTGAAGTTTGTCTTTAAGCAAAACATCAGCATCACAGTAGCTTGGATTCTTCACTGCCCAGCGTCTACTTGGTTACTAGAAACTGAGAAAAAAAAAAAAAAAAAAAAAAAAAAAAGCATAAATGAGCATTCAGAAGTATTATTGACTTCGGAGGTCCTCAAGTTTCTTATGCATTCCTTGGTAGGGGGGTTTCCAGTGCCAGCTTTCCCTTCAGATAGCCCTGGAAAGTGCAGTCTGAACCACAGCAGGATTGGCTGGCTGCATAAGAAATCCCTGGAGAGGAGAGGAACGCACAGTGCTGCGGAACTCTGCCAGGCACTGAGCACTGCTCCAGCCCATAGAACAAGACAGGACAGCTGCCATCCCCAACAGATGAGCTTCAGAAAAATGAGCTGCAATAGGTTAACATATGGGTGCCTACATGCAGTGCATACCCTACCTCTCTGAGGGGCAATATATGGTAGAGGAGAGCATTTCCACATCTCCAGTGCTTGGCATTACAGCCTTGGACCAGGAACCAGTGCAGCAAAGATGCTGCTCATGTATGATTTTACCCACCGAGCCAGCAAAGGAGCAGAGCTGACAGCATGCAGCAGTAACTTCTAAAGACAACCGTGGCAGTTCATTTCAGTACCCACAAAACAAAGCCTATGAGGAAGCCACTGGGATGGTCTTAAATCACAGCAGGATCCTCTCCAGGCACTAGAACTGCTCAGGTTCTCAATAGCAGAGATGGTGATTAAAAGGTACAATAAGCTCCTGGCCAGACTTAGGCCTCAACTTTCATCCCTGTGCATGTGGTTTAGAACCTTCGGGACCTGCCAGAGCTTGTCCACACTAGAGGAGGGACGCTAGGAAAATATATAGGCACAATGGGATTTATTTTAACAAACTAAAAATGCATTGTGCTTTTGGAAAGAAATTCACAATATTATGCTGCCATGGAGTAAAAGCTCTATGTACCAATACGTTTTCTGTTCCAAGTTAGTTCCCAACTCCAGGATTACATAAGTGTTTTAGTGAGCACAGCTTTACATGTAGACAGTTTCTTCTTCTGATATATTTTCAGTACAAACTCTGCTGATGTGCCATAGTTTTTATATGTTTGCAATATACATCTACCTGAACAGCAGCAAGATTCTGTGTAAGCTATCATATTGCTGCAGGAAACAAACAGCTATCTCACATTTAAAACTGTTTTCCTGACTTTTTTCCTCAAAGAAAATGCATATCATTAGTTGTGTAAAAACCAAGCTACCACATGAGGCGTATTTTAAAGCCTCTTATAACCAACAAAGCTTGTATGGCATCCTCAGAGCAAAGAATGTCCAAATATGGCTAAGAGTTAAGTACCCTGAGAATTAACTGCACTTAATAAATTCACTGAAGTCCTTAAGTCCACGTTTACCAGGAATCAGAAAAGAAAAATAAGGGAAACAGAAAGTGATTCCACTCATTTTCCTGCACCATTATCTAAAGTAGTTGTGTGATAAACATCCTCCATATCTTGGATGCTGGAGGCATCTGTTGAATCTTGGTCACTGACTACAATTCCTACCGAGGAAAGGCTTGAAATGAATGAGTGCATCTTTTTTGCATAAATATCTCTAATGTTAAAATAAGGTAGATCATTACATTTCTCTTTGCGATCATTGTTGCACTGGTCTGGGTCAATATCTTTTTGCTTTTGATAGTACTTAGAGAACTTATTGAAAATAATGGTGATTGGAAGGGCTACCACTAGTATCCCACAGATAATGCATAAGGTGCCAAGCAGCTTTCCAGCAAGTGTGACTGGGTAAGTGTCCCCATAACCAACAGTGGTCATGCTGATAGTTGCCCACCACCAGCAAACGGGGATGCTGTGCAGTTCTGATGAGTCATCGTCCTTCTCCACCGAGTAGACAAGAACTGAAAAAATAGAAATCCCAACAGACAAAAACAAAAGGAGAAGTCCAACTTCCTGGTAGCTGTGTCTCAAAGTAGCGCCTAAAGACCGCAGTCCTACAGAGTGCCTGGCCAGTTTCAGGATGCGAAATATCCTCATTAACCGCAGGATCTGCACCACTTTCCCCATGTTTTCAATATCTTCACTTTCTTCTTCCTTTGTGTCCACAGCCAAGGTAGCGTAAAATGGGATAATAGAGACAAAATCAATGATATTCAATGGTTTCTTCCAGAACTTCTTTTGACTTGGAGCAGTGATGAGCCTGATCACTAGCTCAGCAGTGAACCAGATGATGCACGCAATCTCCACAGCTTCCAGCACAGGGTCCTCAATCTCTCTGTCGTTGGCATCCAGCCTTTGAAATTCGGGCATGCTGTGAATGCACATGGCCACAATTGATGCCAGCACAACACTCAGGGAGGACACGGCGATTAACTTGGCAGACAAGCAGTATGCAGGATTTTCCATTCTGACCCAGATCTTCTTTCTTATTTCACCGAAGCACAGATTATCAAACTTTTCCAGCTCTTTATCAAATAAGGATGATTCTTCATTAGAGGAGTCAATGCTTCTGTCGTTGCTTTTCTGATCCCAGTCTTTCTCAGGACCTTCTTCTTTCCTCTCCTGGTACCGGTTGCTGCAACAGGAATCAATAAACAGCTCATTTATCCCCCAGTACTCTATTTCCTGGCAGAAGGAAAAGACACAAAGCTCCTCCATGACGTGAAGTTTGCCAGTGTAGTAAAAGTTCAGAACATATCGGAACAAGGATGGATTTCTGTCAAAGTAGTATTCCTTGTCTGCGACGCTGTAATCATCACATAGTTCTAGAATAGCCTCTTCTGAATGGCATTTGAGAAGTTTCCCAAGCCTGGTATGAGGAAATCGGAGCAAAGTGCTTTGATCCACTGATTGCTTAAAGCCGCCCACATTCAAATTGATAAGTTCTGCATCTTTGCCAGGTCTGCGGAAAAATTCACCATAAACCATTTTGAACAGCTCCACTGCTGATGCCCAATAAGATTACATTGAACCTAAAGAGAACATAAAATATTATTAGGTCATTTTGTTCCGTTTTGTTCTTGTGACACAACCTTTTTTTCCATCTCCAACTACTATGAAACAAAACAAAAATGATGAGTATGATTATTAAGCATTTCACAGAAGTGGGTTTGGTTTGATGATTTAACTCAGCTTTACAAAATTTGAAAGCAATGGATTCAAGTTTAGCACTCCTCAAATATTTCAAGTGTGGCAGAAGAATGCCTAATTTATCAATAAATCAGTCTCTATTACTATCACATTGACGTTAATACTTCATAGATTCATTGCAATGCAGCTGGAAATCTTTGGTTGAAAGAAAGAAAACTTGACAATCCATCAAAACACTTAGGGCAAAGATTAAGAGCAGGCATCTCAATTATGGTGTCAGTAGAGTTGTATTGATTTAAATGAACTGGCAATTTATAATCCGCTACTTTCAGCATTATTCACGTGAGCGTGAACTGCAATTGCTTCTGTTATAATACCAATTCATTTCTTTCAGGAGTCACACACATAAAATCATTCTGTATTCATGAAAACATATCAAGTTTGCATTTGAAGCTTCCCAAACCCTGACTTTAGAGTTCTGTCTTGCCCATATCTGGGTGTCTGCAATTCCTCACCATATATTTTCTCTGTATTCTTACTCACCTGGAGTGTCTCAACTCTCTTACAACCTTGGTCAGCTCCGGAAGTACTTTCTATTCTGCCACAATACAGACACAGACACTATGGTAATGCTGGAAAGCTGGTGCTGAAATGTCATTTCTGGAGACAAACTTGCAGAGATAGAACTTCTACAAAAAATCTACCTCAGCACATACATGGATATCTGCAAATAGCATTTAAAAAGGCAGTTATAGTTACCAGAAAAGAAGTTAAATTCTCCAGAGGAGTTTAGTTCTTGCTTTCCTTTTAAGAAAGAAAGTCTTCAGGCAAAAACTGGCAGTTCGTACACTTGTCATGTGATTGTATGTAAAAGAAGATGATAAAAAATTATCAGGAGATGATAAAAAAATTTTGACATCTGACACACATTAATTAATGTGTACTAAGCTAATTTATTTCAATTTGATAGGGAAGACAATTAATTTTAATGATGACAAGAGAGCATGTAATCTTCCAGTGTTAACTGATTTTGCAAAAATATTGCTCTGGTGCTCTATAATGACTTGGAAAAGCTACTGAATGAACTAACAATTCCTATACTTGTCCATCTTCCAGTGCCTCCAGCACTGGTCTCAAATATTATTCAGATTTGAGATCTGTTTTGATTTGAGTCTGAATATTTTCTGCTGTTCAGACAGGAACATCAGCATTTCTTTACGTCGAAGAAACCTGGGCACTTTCTTCAAACAGAAATCACACCTGGTCTTTAGTAAGTGCCAAAGTGGATGGTTCAGACTCCAGATCTCAAGGATAAGTCCTACTTTGCACCACCAGAATAAGTAGGAATCAAGAAGTGTGGCGGGTAGGGATAGGGGGGTGGGGAAGAAAAATAAAAAAAGAAAAAAAAATAGAAGAAAAAAGAAGAAAAAAGAAAAATCTGCAACCTTTATTAATTGTCAGCTAATAGAATTTAACATTCATTCTGCACTGGGTACTTGTCTTAATAGGTGAGCTCCTCTGACATCTAGACCCACTCCATCAATCTGTGAATATATCATGTTTTATTGCTGTAGCTCTACATGAAAGATTAAATCCATGGAGTCTTGTGGCTACAACTTGACTGAGATGAACTGTCCTCTTGGTATGAATCAACTGTTACTACCCTGAACAGAGATAAGGCTGCATCTACAACATTGCCAGACACAGCCCCATCAGTCACCAAAGTAACTTGCTTGGCAATTTCACAGGCATTTCCATCTAATGCAGAACTGACTTCTCACTTACATTAAAAAAAAGTATGGAGATGTAGCCACTTTCCAGTGACTGACACTAAGATTATCATCCCATATAGGAGGATCCAAAAAGGCTGCTTGCATTGGAGGAAGGGATCCACAGAACTACAGAACCCCCATCATCCTACTGTAGAAGAACCTATATCAAGATAATCCCATCCTAACTTGTTGCAGAGTCAAGTTTCATGTGCAGTGTTGTTGGCCTTATCATATATTGATTATAGCAAAAGAGGGAAATGGGAAAACTCTTCAAACTTTTCACTAAATATCTTTTTACTAAATATCAGTAGAAGGAAAATGAGATTTAGATCATTCTAAGAGAGAAAGAACCAATCTGCCCAGAAGACTCTATCAACCAGAAGTAAAATCTCTCCAACTGAGAATACAGAACCTGTAAAATGCAGTGATTTCTTCCTCTCTGTGGTGGATGAAGAAGAGCAGCAAATCCACTTCTCCAAGAGAGTGATCAAGAGCTGGAATGGGCTGCCCAGGGAGGTGGTGAAGTCACCATCCCTGGAGGTGTTGAAGAAATATTTTGATGTTGTATTGATGGACATGGTTTAGTGGGAAATACTAGTGATAGGTGGAGGGTTGGACTGGATGATCTTGGAGGTCTTTTCCAACCTTAGTGATTCTATGATCCCTGCAATTTCCATGATGGAAAGGACTTTTCTTGTCTCTTGCCAATCCAGTGTCTTCCAGCAGAGGAGTAACAGAGAAAATAGATCATCAGGATCTTAATATGGCAGTGGTTCAAAGAATGATTTAAGACAGATTCAAGTCTGGGTTTAAAGGAAGATTCCGATGGATATTCTGTGCCACGACCTTCTCATTTCCTTCACCTTTAGCCTCACCACATGCAAGGATTTGTTTTTAGGATTGTCACAAACATCGCTAGAGATCTGTTCAGTACTCTTTCCAGTACTTTCCATTGTTCTTCCACAGTTCCTTATGAAAGTAGGAGCATGGGATCTAATGCTACAAGCATGTATTTCCTAATCTTTGTTCACAGGTGTCAGTCAAACCAAAGCTACTGCAAACCTCAAAATATTTCTCTTGTGTGTAACAACTACTGACTTCAAAAAAAAGGCACATAAGATCTTGCAGCTAAATAGCTACTCTGGCAATTAATTCTGAAAAATCATGTTTGTATCCAGGGTAATCTAAGAGTGAAAGAAAAAGTTATTTTGAAAAATGGAAAACAGCACTTTTTAATACTTTTTTTATTTTTTTTATCACACTGCAGATCCCTTCAAACTTCTCTTCAATCCAGATCAGTTGGAAACATCATTAATTTTACTGCATGCACAGATTATCATGCAGTCAAGATAAAGTTCTTGAAAAAAACAATGTATGAGACACGCTGCTTCCTAACTAAGCAAGACAGAGAGCAGTCAGTTTTTATGGGATGATAAACTAGGTATATAAAAGTGATTTTACAACTTAAAATGTAGTTTGAAGACAGGTATTTACTAGCTAACAGAATGACTGTAAAACACAGTTGCTCCAAGTGTTTCCCAAGGCTCAGCTTTTACAAATGACTAAGACATAAAATAAAAGCACGGATTTCCACTCAGAGATGAAGGGCGGAAGGACTCAGCTGATAATTAGCTTCAATTAGGATCAAGAGCCAAGCTATAATTTTACATCAGTATAAATTCCTCCCAAAATTTCTCAGGGTCTGGAGGAACTGGAGGTCAAAGTAGATTCAACAGCAAGCCAAGTCTATTCATTGATTAATTTCAGTGAGTAAAACTCCACTTTCAGCAATTCATTAAGAGGAGAGCACTAGAATGTAAACTAAGGCTATAAAAAACAGGCAAGATTTAAGATTATCGGGTGTGAGTGGTAACTGTAACAAAAAGAAAGTAAGTTTTTGCCCCAAGCAATGCTGGGGCAAAGACCACAAACAGCAACTTCTCTCCCAGCACAACATGCTCTCTACTCAAGGGACTTTTCACTCACTCAGCGGACTTTTACCCAAGGATAAAAATGTGCTCCGCTTGAAACAGTGCCTTCCTGGAGTGCAAAAGCCTGCATCGTGATCCTCCTAAGAACACAGAGCTACCACAAACTTTTCAGCTCTCAACTTCAAGAACGTCATCAACCTCTTTGATCTGGCCTTCTGTAAACACCAAGTATTCATATATAACGTAATAAACTGCTAACCATTCCAAAGCACACACTTCTTGCCCTAGAGAGTCTTAGAGAGGAGGCAAACACATAGCAGATGTTAGTTACTTGGTTGCTTTAATTGATTCAGTTGTTTTGATGAGCTACTGGGTATGAACTCATATAGAATAGAAAATGAAATGAAACGAGAAAGAAAGATGCTTATTGCAACAATCAACATTATTCTCTGGGAAGCTAAAAAAGAAAAAAACAACAAAACAATGCGATAGAAGTTCCAAATGTTAAGCTTGAGGGCCAAATAAAAACCAATCATAAGGAAAGCTGTGTGAAAAGGATATAAACATTAGAATAAAAAACAAAACAACAGGATTCAGCTCTTCCCAATCCAATATGGGGATGGGTTTTAGCCAGCGCTTCTGCAGTAGTATAGTATTGGTGAGGCCACAGATCCATTGTCTGGCATGGAAGGCGACAGCACATTTCTGGGGTTTTAGCATGCTGTGCAATCCCTAAAGCTCACGAAAGAAGAGCCACAGGGACAAAGTTTATGTACATGGTCCCTTTGAGATTGCGACACCGTGGATGCATAACACAGAGTGAAGGGCTGTGGTTTCCAACCTCTTTGAGATCAAATCCCTTAAAGATTTTTAGTGAGGATGTGAACCCCATACCACAAATGTATTCATTAGGAAAGTTTCTCTTTCTAAGTTTTCTTTCACATACTCTCTACAAAAAGTCCCTGTACTCAATGAGGTCCTACATGAAAGCTTTTTTGACATACTGCACATTTACCTATGCTAGTGTCTCAGCTATTGGTAATTCTGAATTGTGACAACTTCTGCTTTTGTTAGCACTAATCTGTCTGTGATTATCCACGCACAAAGGAAAGGAAGTTGAACTGACTCATGGTGGGATAGACTATGCTGTACTTCACTACATAAAACATAAATACAAAAGGTTCAAGACCTGCTGACACTGAAATCAGGAGGTTACAGTACTGACCTGAAATTAGAGGACAGGGAAATCCTTATAACTCTAAAAACTCTTCACAGAGCTCAGGGGATGTTTTTCCCCTCAAGGAATCTAATAATCTTACAGGATTTCCATTTTAGGGTTCTAAATTCAGACAACTGAGCTTTGAGAAATGAATTCTGAAGTGCCTTATTTGAGCACCTGGCTATCACCAGGAAACAGATTTTGCCTCCTCACAAAGCAGACAATTACATAGGTTCTAATTTCTGTTGATTACCTGACAAAACACTCTAGCCACACATATGCACCTATAGACATCAAACTACTTTTAAAAACTAGGTATATGACCCCAGAAAACTTCAGTTCAGAATCAAAACCTTAACCAGATTTGGCAGTGCTTGGATTTAGAACCATGCAAGTAGCGCAAATACTTGCATAATAAACCACCTAAAAGTGACATGTATGCTTTCCAACGCACTGAACACAGTAAAACAGCTAGGTGCATTTACTTAATCAATCACAGTTAAAGTTTGAATTGAAATCCATTTAGTATGACTTAATGCCTGTCAGCTGGATAGTCATAACTTCTTGAACACACATGATTAAGTCTGAAAAGATACCGTATTACTTGGTGCTCTCATTATGATATTATCTGTACCCAACTCTATTTTGCAGTATTTGATTCTGTAAAGTTCACTTCAAAATCATTTGGAGTCCGTGAAGGCAGAAATGAATCTACAAGAAAATAAGTCATCTAAGTACACATGGCAGGAACATTAAAAAAAAATAAAATTCTGTGGTAATGGATGCACCGTTGAGGCAACGAGGATAAATTCATCAGCTAAATTATTTGCTTAGTTGTAATTTATTTTATATATCCTATTAGTGGCGACATCCTTTATTCAGAATACTACAATAAAATGCTATGAAAATAATGGAGTAATACAGCTACAGTTCTCTTGAAGTGCATTCAGTTCAGCCTCCCAGAAGACCTTAGGTAAATGAAGTTTGCGCTGAAGTCTCCAGGACCAAATGCTGTTCTGAAGTTACTTCCACGTAAACCTACTTGGCCAAATTCATCCCTGGTTTGATTTTATTATCTCAACAGATTTTCAGAAATTGAACTTGTACCGTTATGCCTGCGCACAGTTGCAGTGAAATGGAAAACAGAAAGAAACAACAGCAGCTGCTAAGAGCACCGCTGGCAACAAAATGTAAAATCATTTCAACATCTGTACCTGTGGAAAAACAGTCTTCAAAGCAAAGTGTATTTTCATAAAAGTCACCTCCCTCACAAGACTGCATTGGTCAAGGAAGAAATGGAACTATTGCAACTCAAAGTGAAAAGAACAGAAGCAACAATAGAGGAATATGTCACTGCAGCCTATGGTTCATCCCACTGATCCTGTGCATATACTTTCAGGAGGAATTAATCACCTGTTGGAAAAGTACTTTTCTGTATATTAAGCAGCACAGATGACTTGTAAGATGTCTAACTTGGGTATGGCTAGCGTTAGGAAAGAACAGTCCTCCCCAGAAGTGAAATTTGGCTGATTATCACTGTGAGAATGCTGGCAAGGATGGAGTATAGACCAAGGGTAAGCATAAGAAAGGAGAGCGTGAAAGCTGCCAGCTGTAGCATCAACAAGATAAAAACTTGCTTGGGAATGTGGTTTGTGGTCTGAACTGCTTTACATAAAAAGAATTCCACATATCAGAACATCATCTTGGAAAATGATATTAAATAAATAAATAGAAAAAGGTATCCTCTTCCTAACCTGAAAAGTTCCCAGGGATAACATGAATTCTGACATTTACAAGCCTGGCACCTCTCTATGTTCCCAATGGTTCAGCAATTTATAGTCTGCTCAGATAAAATTAAAAGACCATTATCCACCTTAACTAAATGGAATTGACAGATTAAAATGTGTTTGCTTGAAAATCTACCTGTGCATCCCCACCAATTAAACAGTCACAATGTTGTATTATGACACCTGTCAGTTTACACAGTGAGCAAAAGATATTAATAATTTCCTTGAGTTATATTGTCCTAATTGCTGAAGTTCACAGCAAAAATTTAAGAAGAGAAGACGCACAAGGCATTATTAGAACCAAGTCAACATTGCTATAGTTTGGTGATAAAAGAAATTATCTCTCTCCAGATTAACTTTTGGACAATAATTTTATATGATAGGTCATATTCTTGGCATCCTCCTTCCATTAGAAGTACAGGTTCAAAACAAGAAGTACTATTTGAACTGAACATTGTAACTTCTAGGTCAAAGCACCTCTGCAAGAAGCACAATTTCTACAGATTCCCTTCCTTAAAATCAATATTCCATATCTCATTTTCTACAGACTCCTACATTCTTCCCATTCAAGTAATTTTCCAACAAGTATAATAAAAATATATTGGTAGTTTATGTTATCATTAGTGGTCAGAAACTCCTGATATGGAATCCCAGCATCAGATTCTTTTCCACAAAGGAAAAACAGCATGGAATAAAGGTACATTGGTGCATTTCTTAGTTCTTCATTCTCATCGTATTTCACTCATAAGGTTAGCTGAGCTTTGAAAGGTTAGTTACCAGAATAAATAAGATGATGCAGACAGCCACGCAGGGAAAGAAATAAATAAACTTAACATCTAAAGAAAATAAACAACAACAACAACAACAAAACACATTTAGCTGCAGTAGAAAATATAAATATTACTCGTACATTCATAGTGCAGTGCAGTGTGTTGTCAGAGGTGAGAAACTGCACATCTATCCAACCACTACAACCTCTCAGGCCTGACATAAAGGCATAAGTAACCAGACATATTTTCTCTTTCTCTAATACAGAAGTCCGTGCACCATTTAAAAGACTCTTTCCAGTCTGAGTATCAGTTGCTCACAAGCCTCTGCACAGAGGCAAGTTACACCTGCAATCAGCTATTATAATTCTCCCATGTTAAGGAAAGGAAATAGGAGTTTGGTGAAATTCAGATCATTTTTACGTCATGTAGAAGGAGAACAGAAAGTTAAGATTTAACTTACTGCAAGGAAGAGTGACCTTGATATTCAAAATATCTACTCTTTAGTTCATCATAGATTTTGTAATTGTAAGGAAAAACTTATATTTTTCCTCATTTTGAAGTCTGAGGAACTGTCCTCTGCTCCCCAGTGTGGATGACTCCTGACACCACAGGGCTGTAGTTATGCTCTGTGAGATTAACTCTTCCTGATCTTCTGTTTTTTAGAACCAAGACAATGTTCCTAAAGTGCACAAAGTCAAACTGCAACAGTCAGTTGTTCTAAACAATGACAAATCTATGCACAGAATCACAGAATTGTAGGGGCTGATAGAGACCTCTAGAGATTGAGTCCAACCCCATGGTAAAGCAGGTTCCCTAAGGCAGATCGCACAGGGAAGCATCCAGATGGACCTTGAATATCTCCAGAGAAGGAGACTCCACAGCCTCTCTGAGAAGCCTGTTCCAGTGCTCTGTCACACTGTCAGGGCCCTTACCAGAGCAGAGTAGATGGTGAGGATCAGCTCCCTCGACCTGCTGGCGATTCTTTTTAATGCACCCCAGGGTACCACTGGCCTTCTTGGCCATCAGAGCTCGCTACTGGCTCATGACCAACCTGCTGTCCATCAGGACCCTCAGGTCTTCTGCGAGCTCCACTCCAGGAGATCATCCCCCCCTAACCTGTACTGATACATATATCATAAAGCATGCACCCAATAAAACAAGGTTCCCACCTTGTGCTGGGAAGAGGCACTTATGCGCATAAAACCCAAGACTTTGTGGTAGGATATCATGACAGAACGAAAACCTCTTATGAGACATCTGCAGTAAGTCCTGCCTGAGCTAGCAATCACACCTTCGCTAGTACTTAGGCACAGCATCAAAATACCAAAAAGAACAGTTCAGCTGTGGATGGCATAGCACTAAACTACTGAAATTGGCTACCTGTAACCTTTGAAGCTATGTTAGTTTTATTCTATTCTAAGTTCTAGCTTTGGGATAAAGTATTTTAAATAGTCTCTCCTTACAATATTTCTATGAGTATAACTCAGTCGTTTACCTTTTTCATTTATGAAGAAATGGTTGTATTAGTAATATACCAGAAGTTACAGAACTTAGGTCAGGAATGAACCTTGAAGAGTCACCTGATTCAAAGCCTCCCATCCCTCAAGATAGGATCAGTTATTCCTAAACAGTTTTTAACAGATGTTTATTTATTCTTCTATGATAAAGACTATCCAGAGGGATTGCATATTCTAGCCCACCACTCTGCTACTAGACATCACTTTGTTTCTCTCCCCTAGACTTCCCAAGTAGCATCACGTAGCATCACAAAATAATCTGCTTTGAAGTGATCTTTGGAGTCTATCTTGTCCAACCCAATGTTCAGAGCAGGTCCAGTCATAGCAGGCTGCATTTTAGTCAAAGCCAGCTGCATTTTTAGTATCTCCAGGGACAGATAATTCTCACATTTGCTGGGTATGTATTGTGCCAGCGTATAATTCCTCCTATAATGTTTTTTGGGGTTTTTTTTCTATTGTCTAACTAGAAGATCTTTCTTTCCAACTTGGGTACATTGGTTGTGCCCTAGACTGTACTGCTGCATGGGATTATTGAAGCCTGGATGGAATTTCTCCAGGCAGCTGAAATCCCTTTTAACAGCATCCTTTCAGCATATTGGTGTAGTATTATCCATCTCAGTCCAGATTACTTCAACTTGGCTGTCCTCACATAGCATTTAACAAGAAAGAATATTGCCAGAAAAGGTGTGAATCAGGTATTTGACAGGCTAAGATATAAAACTGCATCACTGCACAAGTGTTCAATTGACTATTCAGAGAAATAGCTGAGACATTGTTCCTGCATGCAAAAAAACAGGATAGCCAGCAAATAAGTTTTTCTCTGAATAAGCATTAGCCTATGAGTGCAATCCATCTCAGCACCTGTCAGTATTACTATCCATCTTTTTCTTTTTTTTTTTTTTTAAGGAAGTATTAAGTGGCTACTAAAACTTGGATTTACATATGAATAATTATATATCTCACATTGGCACCACTTATGAGATACTAGAGGCACTGTGTGAATGGGTTGCATTCTAGCAACACTAACAAATGTATTTACACAGCTCATAGCAGCATCACCATCTACTCAACCCAGGACTCAATGCTGAGCCCCTTGAAGTGACTCAGGAAATTTTTATCATTGCCATTCAGTGGCAAAAAGTTTGGAACAAATTATGACAACAAAGCAAATTAGAAGGAATTTCAGAAGGCAGAAGCATCCCTTCCCTGACTACCTTCTTCTGCCCTATTTCTACAAACATGGTTTTCTAATGCCTAGGATGACCCACACAAATGGCTGGGCAAAATCCTTCATCAGCGGAGGTTTTGCTGAAGGTTGTAAAAAGACAAGGGATTTCCCAGGTTTCTGCCTGGGTTACACTTTAGCTAGACAGATACGTAATCTCCCAGAAAGAGCCCCAAGGATTTCAAAGGAGCAACATCAGGGTGGCAGCTCCTTACCAACAGATCCAGAAAGAAATCTGAGATCCGGACTACATATCCCCAGAAAAGGAGATAAATCTTCCATCAGTGTTTTGCTTACCACAATTTTTGTGTTAAATTGAGCAGTGTTGTGTTCCTGCTTCACTACCCACATCCATGAGTACAAGCAGACACAAACTTCTGTGGGATCAGTGCCTTCCATCTTCAGTCTGAGCTGAAAGAACCCATATTTCAGAGATTTTCCTTAGTCTTGAAGTAGAGAATAGCTTCAGAGCAAGAACTAGATTTAATTAAGCACATTCAGTGCATCAGAAGAAACTAATTTAAAAACAATACACATTTGTTTTCAGTTGATAGTTTTCCTTTATAGGCTGCTGCTTAAAGCAAAGCACCACCAAGCACCACTTTAAGAAAAACCCATTTGGCCTTAGCAGCATAACAAATCTACAATTCATGGAGGAAGAAGAAAGCAAATGAAATTACCTTTCTTGTGGCTTACATTTGAATGAAGTACTTCACCATGTACTCAATAAAACCTGGGAGAGAAAACATGCTGCACAAGAAGGGCAACACTACAGCTTTAACTCTATTAACACTACCTCAGATGAAAACAAGTCCTGTAATGTTCAGACTTTGCATCTGAATACACAAACACTTGCAACCAGCAGTAATCACTAGGATTTATTGCTGGGAAAAAAATGCCTGAATGCCTCTGAGATCCAAGTTGTGAGTTCAGGGCCAGCAACCCTCAAAGATGCCAGAGGAATCTCATGTGCTTGCACATTCACAGAATTATAGAATCATTGAATGGCTTAGATTGGAAGGGATCTCCAAGATCATCTAGTTCCAAATACCCTGCCATGGCAGTGTTGCCAACCACTAAATCAAGAGCAGATCATGAAATCATAGAATCGTTTGAGTAGGAAGGGACCCTTAAAGGCCATCCAGACCAACTCCCCTGCAGTGAACAGGAACATCTACAGCTCTATCAGGTGCTTAGAGCCCTGTCCATCCTGATCTTGATTGTCTCCAGGAATGGGGCATCCGAAACATATCTGGGCAAGCAGTGTCAGTGCCTCAACCATCCTTACTGTAAATAACTTTTTTCTTATATCCAGACTTTAAATCCCCCTTTTTTTAGTTTGAAACCACTTCCTTTTGTCCTGTCCTTCTGTCAGTTTGCTCAGGGCCCCATCCAGCCTGGCCTCAAGCACATCCAGGGACAGAGCACCTATCACCTCTCTGGGCAGCCTGTGCCAGAATGTTAGGCTTTTTTAAGTTTCACAGGTTTCAATGTATGTCACAGACTGCTTGCGTCAAATACACTAGGAGACCCAAGGAACTGACTTGCCCTTCACTTTGCAGAGTGAAAATAGTTCTTTGCCTGGTATAACGGAAAACAGTAAGAGAAAAAGCACAACTCATTGAAAATAGCATCTTACAAGAAAATGTGACCATAAACATCATTACTATTTCCAGACTGAAGGCAATGAGCTAAATATCAGTGAGGACCCAAACTATCCCTATTCTCAGCTCAAGCCTTTACCAGTTTCACAGATGAATTAAAAGAGAAGTATTGATCCATACTGGCTGTCCTTTTCAGTGTCAACATTGTGCTGGACAGGGAGGTACATGGAGTTTCTTAGCTTAAGAAGAGTGAACAAGGCAGCATCCATTCTGCAGCTTAGTGAGGGTAAAGGTGGCACTAAAATGTCATGCTGAAGCCATCATTCAGTGCTTGTCATTAGCTAGCGCTAAACACCAAGGACTGATTTAAATTTGGGCCGCAGTGGTGGCTTGGCTATTTTCAAAATCAAAGCCTAACATATGGCTTTATTCGTTTTTTTTAACTGCCAATAAAAAGAGTTCATAAAATTACAAAGCAGTTTCGGAACGATGATGCAGTCAAAACAGCAGTTGCAGTGATTCAGATAACTACAGAAAGAAAATATATAATAAAACCTCCTATGAAAAGAAGTCTTCCTTGGGACGTATCTGATCCTCCCCACAATTTAAATTGCAGAATCATAGAAAGGCCTAATTTCCCAAATTGGAGGAGACCTGCAACCGGCAGGGTTTCCATCCTCTAGACCAGGCTGCCCAGGATCCCATCTGACCTGGCCCTGAAGACCTCAAGCGATGGGACATCCACAACTTCTCTGGGCAGAACCTTGACCAGCACCTCACCACTCTAAGTAAAACATTTCTTCCTAACATCTAACCTAAATCTCTCTTCTTTCCATTTAAAGCCATTTTCTCTTGTCCTATCTCTATCAGACCACGCAAGAAGTTGGTCCCTTTCCTGCCTGTAAGCTCCCTTCACAGGTACTGAAAGGTTGAAAGGAGGTCTCCTCAGAGCCTTCTCTTCTGCAAGCTAAACAAGCCCAACTCCCTCAACCTTTCTTCACAGGAGAGGTGTTCCAGCCCTTTGATTGTCCTCGTGGCCCTTCTCTGCACCAATCCTTCCCACACTGGAGGCCCCAGATCTGGACAAAGTTCTGCAGATGGGGTCTCACAAAGGCAGAGGAGAAGGGAACAATCACTTCCCTCTCCCTGCTGGCCACAAACACATCAACTGACAGTAACTGTACACTGAAGTAATACTGTACAGTAATCATTGCATCTCACAGACTATGAGATCAATCCTTTTCCCACTGAAGCCAGCACTGAGAATCACCTCTGCAGTATCTCCTCCCCCAGCATCAGGGAGATTCCAAGCTGCAGCGTGCACAGCAGTTAGCATCACTGGAAACAGCAAGAGATCAAGGGATGGAGGTAGAAGAGAAACACAGAGTTATCAGAAGTGTCTCCAATTGTCATCAAACTACCCAGACTGTGTCTTAACTCCTCCATGCAAATCAAAACTGTTCAAAGATTTTTTTCTTGGTTCTCTGCCTCCCACAGGTAACCAACCTACCTGTGGTTATATCAACATTAGTGATCAATCTGTTAGGCTCAGGTAAAAATAAAGCACAGAGAAATATGAAATGCCCTCCATATGGGACACCAAATTGCTAATACAAAGTTTTATAAGATTACTACATACAAAACACTGTTTGTCCATAAATCTTGTAGAACTTTATTAACTTAGAAGTGCTGGGAGGCAGATGCCTTAAGCTTTGGAAGCAGAACATGAGGCTTGAGGGGTGACCTGTTCAGTGTCACACAGCAGGTCAGTGTGTTCTACTTCAGCCTTCCCAAAGCTACAGAACCTCTGTCTTTGCTTTGCTTTTAGTGAGAACTGTAGGAGGAGAGGGGCCAGCCATGCTCTGCATGGGTTGAGCTCCAAGCCTGGTGTGAGAACAGCACTGCACTGGAATGATTAAACACAGAGCATAGTTAACCAGCTCCTAAGATATCAGTTGGCATCTAAATTGCTTGTTCACACTGATGAAAAAAGACAAAAATGCACAACATCTTCCTTAAACCAGCCACACTCTGTTTTGCCCATGTGCCCTTTTTGTTGTTTTTATTAACATACTGGTAAGATTAAAACATTTCCAAAAAACAGGGGTGAAAAAAGAAACATTGATTGATTAACCTTTATTCCAAGAGAGCTCCCAGTGCTGGCTGCTTGGAACAACAGGGAATCCTAAGGGCTGGTGGAAGCACCCACAAGAACTGAGCCATCAGGGCCTCCCCATGAGCCATCTCCCAACTCCTCACAGCTGTGTAACTGCAGAGCTCCAGCTCAGACCACGCAGAAATGTGAAGGCAAAATTGGTGAGGCACTTCAATGTGAAGGGTGAGAAAATGAGCTGGAGAAGAGAATCATAAAACCATTAAGGTTGGAAAGAACACCAATATCATCAAGTCCAACCATCAACTCATCACCACACCACCAAACCACTTCTCTCGGTACCACATCTCCACATTTCTTGAACAATGACTCCATCACCTTCCTGGGCAGTCTGTTTCAATGCTTCACCACTCAATGTGCAAACCTGCACATCCAGCCTCTATCCAACCTGCACCTCTTCTAGCACAAATTAAAGCCACAGTCAACACCCTCTCCCTTGACAAGGAAGATAAATATTTTAACAGTCATCTCATGTAGAGCAGAATGAAAAACAAAGCAAAACCATTACACACAACTGTCATATACAGAATCTTCTTTTTAAGAAATAACACATTAGTTATCCACAAATAACAGATGACAGCAGTTTGACACACTACTGTTAAGACTTCGGATATGCTATGAATGACAACAAGACACAGTAAAATAGAACCAAGTCAGATATAATGGAAAGTAGAGTATAAAGAGGAGTATTAGTAAAATATAGAACAAGAAACAGGCAGAGAAGGAAATGAGGTATAGCAAAGAATGAACAATGGAGAAGCAAATGAGGGTTGTGTCTTGGTGCAGCTGATAATCTGGTGCAGAGTCACTGACTGCAACAGGTCAGTGATGGTGACTCTCAGCTAAGGATTTGTCCCTCTGCACAGAACCAGAGAAGGACAATCAGACCAGCCTGCCCGGGTACACCCCACTAAGAAAATAAAGTGGCAACGTAGCAAGGGAATAATATGATCTCATTGATAACAAAAGGGAATGCAAATTCCAGAAAAGAAGAAACTAAACAGAAAAGAATGGAAGGAGAACAAGAAAGGAGAATATATAGAGAGGGCAATGGCAAGATTAGAAGAAAATATCCACAGGTTAGTGGAATACATTTCATTTATTCATGAGCTCTGTTTTATTATGTGTCCTTGGCAGGGATCCCGTAACTGAAAATTTGCAAAGCAGAGAATGATGTAAGTTTGGAGACTTGAGTCTCGTTTCTAGTCATTAGCCTTGGGCAGGGCTTTTTAATATAGGTGCCCCAGTAGCAAGTAAACAAGTTCTTTAAACCAAGATCCTTTAGGACTCATGCTGCAAACAAATGCGCTTAGGCAGAACCAGAAAGGGATTCCGGGAGAATAAGCAACCTGGCCACAACCCACTTGTAAGTAACCAGGAGGATAGACAGGCTGCTAGGAGAGATGCTGTTCAACCCCAGCTCAGGTCAGCCTACACAAAGCATCTGTCTTTCACATGCACTCCTTGCTAGCTGGCATTTGCTACACCTGGGAGCATGTGGGGCTCAGCACACTCAGATGGCACAGGAAGGGCTGCACCCGGCTCCCAGCACACAGTCACAGTGGCAGCAGCACTGGCAGCTGTCCCAGCACAGGGCCAGCACAGGGCCCAGCACAGGCTGTGCTGGGAGCTCGCCAGGACAAGGAGCACACCCCTGGCAGATGCTCAGGACAGGGAAAGCCCAGCCATCTCCCTGTGAGTTTCCCTGCAGCTCAACTCAGACACTGCTGAACTTCGTTTTACTCTGAGGCTGAACCTGTCCCATGGTCCTAGAGAGAGTGAGCAAAGAAATGCTTAGGAATACTCTGTTTGTACAAAGAACACTTTAAGAATACACCCAGACTGCATTTACCCTTGGGATCACAGTGAAGTTTGCATCAGTTCAACCTTTATTGATATCTGCTTCTTTGCTCTCAAACACAAATGGGTTGAAGGCTTCCTACTATTTTGTTGGTTGTCTCAGCACCGAGATTGGTAAGACTTTCAGATACAGTGTTCACGGAGGACAGTCTCTTCAAAAAGAGCTGTAACATCCTGTGTTGTCAATACATATAGATTTCACTTATTTTAAGATCAATTTTAGCACATCATTTCAGCCGGTATAGGGAAGGCTCAATAGACAAAGCAAACAACCAGGCAATTTGGATATTGGAAGTGGATGGTCTTTGAGGTCTCTTCCAACCCAAGCCATTCTTTGAGCCTATGATATTACTTCTGGACCCTTCCCAATTTTCAAATACTGCAATTGAAAAACAACAACAACAACAAAACACAGAACTAATGATACTGTGCCTCCATAAAAATAAATGCTTTGAAAAGCAAGAACCACCCAAAAGCAAGGTATGGATACTGCCAGTAAACGCTCTTGTATCATCATTTAGCTGTCAACGCATATATAAATCATTTACCCAGTTTCAGAACATAAAAGTCTCTTTGCCTATCCACAGTGCTGTCTCAGCAGAAGTTCAGATACACAATCCATGTTGTTTTTTCCCAGTTTGCCAATTGTCTTCCATTGCCGCAAGTGCAACCCTTCTAAACATTGAAATCTGGACAAGTAGAAGTTAACAAGAAGATCGTAGGATCATAAAGGATGGAAAGACCACTGAGATCATCTAGTAGAACCACCATACCACTAAACAACATCACTAAACAACATCCCTAAACAACATCTACCCTTTCCTTGAAAACCTCCAGGGACAGTGAAGGTTTTGAAAGATGCAGTTCTGTATTAAAAAAATAAAAGTCAGTTCTCATCACAAATGATTACTGCTCTCTACATCACTGCAATGGGCAGCTTCTTCTTAGCCAGAGATAGCAAATACAACCTGCAAAGTTAAAAAGCCACCACTGCACCAAACACTCGCTCTTGTACAAAGTGCGTTCCTACCTCCTCAGTAGGATCCTCTTTGGATGTTAGTCTGAAGAACTTATGCCATCTATTGGCCTCGACCAGAGACAGATGCTCCGTAGAGAACTTTAATTCTGGGAAAGCAACTACATTACAAGGGATCTGAGGGTAGATCTGCAAGTTCTGCTAATGGAATCAATACACTGCCTCTGCTCTGATCCTGAGGTCCACCTGGCCTGGCTGATGCTGCTTCAGAACGCAGCTCCCAGAATAACCAGTTAGGTAAAAAAGAGTATTGACACAAGGCTAGCACACACTGCTTGGGAATCCAGAGACGGAGCAGCGAGGATTTGCACTCTTACAGAAGCACGTAGGAAAGGTCTTTATTATGATAAGATCTAAAATCAGGGAAACTAACTCAGTAACTTTGCCTCACGTTGTCCATGCAGAGAGAAGAGACTTCTCTCCCATTCATAGTGGCTATTTAGTGATCCACGACTCCTCAAACCGACTTTGCTTTTCTGTCTAAATGCATTTTTAAAAGGCAAGGCAGAGCTCTGCAATGCGAAAGAGACTCGGAGACGTTCCCTATCGATCCGCTCCCGCACAGCCCATTAGAAGCGGCCGCCCAGCATCACCTCGTCCCCTCCGCGGAGCCGGAAAGATGCCCACCGCCGGGGCTGCCTCCTTCGTAAGGGAGACGGGGAGCTGCGGGCGTCAGTCGGCTGGAAGTGGGGCTCCCCGGCACGGAGCTGCAGCCTCCCTCCTCCTCCTCCTCCTCCTCCTCCTCCACGCCGGCCGTTCGTCCCGCAAAGCGCACAGAGAAGCCATCCGAGCCGTGCGGGGCTCTGCCTACCTGGGACCGCGGGGCTCCGCCGCGCTCCGCCCGCCTCCGCCGCGCTCAGCAGGAGCTGCCGGGGGGCGGGAAGGCGGCGGGCGGGCTCCGACGAGTCCCCACCCCGGCTTCGGGCATCCCCGGCACCTTCCCGGCGGGGCGGGCGGAGCGGCGCTACCGCCGTCTATGAGGATCTCGCACCGCGTCCCGGTGGGTCCCATCCCCAAAACGAGCGTTCCGCCGCTCCCAAAGCGCATCCCACCTACCGGCAGTCCCCGAGCTCCCACGCTCCGCGGATCGGGGATGCTACCGGGTGGGAGGCTCAGGTTGTGCGCTCCGCCGCGGGTCGCTGCGAAGTGGAGCGCTCGGCTCCCACCTTCCTGCTTTTGTGCAGCGGCACCGCTCGCTGAGTGACACCGCGAACGGGATTGATCCGCTATCGATTCGCCGCCGCTCATTTGCTGAAGTGGCGAATAGACGGCTTTGCTGTGAGGCGTGTTGGTCCCCACGTGCTGCGGAGGGAAGCGGTTCCTCTCGGTTCTGTGCCCCCAAGATTGCTTATTTCTGCCTCACCCAGCGGCAGCAAGAAGTGAGGGCAGCTCCCTGGGTAACCGCGGAGCACAGCCCCGGACCTTGAAGAGTGCTGCATGAAGGGATTGGACCCAGCGATCCTCATGGGCCGCTTCCAACTCAGGGTGTTTTGTGTATCTCTGGTTCCATCTCTTATCTATTCCAATGTTGCCTTGAAAAATGCTGTGGAGGATTTTTCCTTTTCCTTAAGGAAGCCCCCTAAATCCATCAACATTATCATAATTCATTTCAGCATTTAGGAAACAAATGTATATGTATTTCCCCAATTTATTTATTTATTTTTTCTAATGATTGGGTGAAAAAAAATCACATAAAAATGTTTCAGTAAATCCTTCTCCCCTCCCTCCCTCCTTTCCTTTCTTTCCTTCCTTCCTTCCTTCCTTCCTTCCTTCCTTCCTTCCTTCCTTCCTTCCTTCCTTCCTTCCTTCCTTCCTTCCTTCCTTCCTTCCTTCCTTCCTTCCTTCCTTCCTTCCTTCCTTCCTTCCTTCCTTCCTTCCTTCCTTCCTTCCTTCATTCCTTCCTCCTCTCTCCCTCCCTTTGTCCCTTCCATCCTTCCTAGAATTCACTTCATGCTTTAAGCCAAAGAATTCCATTTAACGAGGTTATTTAACAAGCGTGGCCTCTTGCTGTCGAGTCAAACTGAATGTTCACCATGCTGTAGTGCTGTTGTGCTCCCAGTGATATTCTGAAGCCTTACAAGTGTCCTCAGTTGTGAATCACAGAATCACAGAATGGTTGAGGTTGAAAGGGATGTCTGGGGCTCCAACTCCTAAGACTGAGGAGGGTGGGGATCTTAGGACAACGTGTGTATTCTTCTCTGCTTGTGTTTTCCAGTGTTCCCTTAAGTTGCTATGCAGAAAGGGTTCTTTTTCTTGCATGTCATGGCATAAAATTGCATTAATAAAAGACTGTTTATCGTCTTCTTGATCAGAATCAGAAAAGTTTAATCACTGCAGAATATGGCTTGTCCAAAAACTACGTGAACCCTTCAGTGCTGTGCACAGCAATTTGCATTTCCCCTACCTTTTTTTCTGAAAAAACAGATTCTCCAGCAGCATATTAAGTCAAAAACAATGAGCTGCACAGAATGACATTTAGTTACACCAAGTTTATAAGAAATTAAGGCACTGAATGCAGAGTGACTTTCTTGGAACTATCCAAACAGATAGAATAGAATTCTTGAAGATGAATGAAGCCATTTCGGTGGGTCACTCAAGGATCTCAGCATAAAAACTGAAAGATTCTGAATAGGTATTGTCACTGATAGATATCTGAAGGATAGCTGAAAGATATTGTCACTGGCTTTGGAAGTGATGCCATGGCATAGCAGTCTGTCATAGGGTTACATAATCCAAATCATCACAGGTGAGGATGTGAGAGGCTGGAAACTGCTCAGAGAGGGGAGCAGCTCCCCAGGCAGCAAGAGCACTGCCATTTATAGAATCACAGAATCATGGAATCATTGTGGTTGGAAAAGACCTCTAGGATCATCTAGTCCACCTGTCAACCCCCGGCTACCATGCCCTCTGACCACATCCCTTAATGCCACATCTCCATAGTTCTTGAACATCTCCAGGGATGGTGACTTCACCACCTCCCTGTGCAGCCTGTGCCAATGCCTCACCCCGACTCACCACCCTGTCCTAAGCCACCATTGTGGCTGCTGGTAAATCTCATGGCTGGACTCTGCCTGCCACATGCTCTCTTGGCATCTCACCCATTCTGCCAAGATACAACCTGCATTATCATAACTCACAGCTTCTTGCATCAGCATCATCTTGTACTGCTCTTTTCTGGTCAACAAGCCTTGTCCCTGGGGGGCAGCACATTTAGAAATGTCAGTCCTCTCCCCCCGTATTCTGCAGATCCAGACATCATCTCTTTCTCATTCACATCAGGAAACAACACAAGACTTAGGAACTGCTTTTATTTGTGTATTTGATGCATCATGGCTCGTTTCCACATAAGCAGTACTCAAGCACTGAGCTGTCTGAAGAAGCATCTTCCCTTACAAAGCAGTTTTTCCGCGTGCTTCCACTACAACACCACAACTCCCCTGAGCTGTGCTCATGTTGTTACACAGAGGGCTGGCTTGAGGGTTTTGGCAGGTTTTTGCATCCTCATTTGAAAACATGCTCTGGAATTTGCTTGACTCGCTCCTCTGGAAAAGGAGAGAGGTCATTTCTAGTTTCCCAATGCAGGAAAATTTATTGGCAGCTGTTGGTGGTGGGCATATGCTTAGCTGGCAGCAATGAGAAAAGAGATAGAGGGAAATCCAGGATGCAGCACTATCACCATCGTAGCACTGCAGAGGTCTGTAATAGTGCAAATAGTACTTACTGTTGTTTATTGGATTAAAAGGACTATGAGATGAAGACTGCTGGGGATGAGTGACAAATATAAGGCTGGCCCACAGTATCCTGTAGTCTAGCCAAAGGCCAGCCAGAAAGGTTTGTATTCTGAAGGAAATCATTATCGAGTGCCTGGATTCATTTTTACAAATATTAACTCCTTCAAAGCTGCTGGTAATAAGTTAAGACAAAAACATTGCTTTGAATCCCTCTTAAGATGAGAAGTTTTTCACAAATGGAGGGAACGGAGTGAAAATTTGCACTAGAGAACATATGGCCACACTGTGAGAGATTGCGACCCCCATAAAATGACTTATTTCCTTTTTATGGCTCTCTGAACCACGTAGTGAGCTCATCCTATCAGGCTGCCACTTACTAAACTGAACTGGAAGCAGCAATGCCCAGAGCATTGTTGTGCAGGGGTTTGTTGTTTGTGTAATTCTGCCATCCCAGGGGGGCTGGCCATTTATTCCCCTATTTGTTTCCTTCCCTGAATTGCTTTAATTCAACCAAATTCTGTCAGCACTTAAACCAAGAGGACCCTATTAAAGGCAAATGGACTGCATGTTCTTCCTCCACAAATGCTCATCATTCAAACTGCCCAGCTGTGGGATGAAGTGGGAGTCACACTGCCTTAGGTAGTCTCTTGAAGAAAAAAAAAGAGAGGAAGCAATTACAATGGCAATTCCTCTGTCACTGAGAGCCAAATTTGATCTGCCCTGCTCCACACAATCCCACCCACTCTGCTCCAGCCTTCAAAGAGACACGTGGGACAGGCACTGCAGCATGGCTACTGATCCATGGCCACCACCAGCAAGCACAGGGGATTCCCACTTGCTGCACAAGAACCTTCACAGATCACAGCTTATCACTCTCCTACTGGCTGTCATGTTTTTAAGTGCGGATTTCATTAGCCACCCCCGCTGGATGCAGATTGTTTCCTTCCACTGAGTTCTGTTTGTGGTTTGCACTACATCCACAGAGGTTTGGTCCTTCTGCTCCTACCAGTCAGAGGAACTACTGTTGTAAGATGTTTCTACATCATGTTCATGGAGAGGCAGACTGGGAACACAGCATTTCTGTGCTTGTGTCCCCAGTCTGGGGGCTGCCAACAATCCACTGGTTTATGAAAAGCAGTGTGTATTTATAACTTCTGCTATTTAGTTCAAGCAGACAAACTCTTTGTAAGTTTATGGGGTTCCTCTGTATTTCACTTGAGAAAACAGCTTCATATGGTACAATGCAGCTCCTTCAATTCATTAATTGCATATTCCCAATGTTAACAAAGTGCTACCAAAAAAGAAAATTTCAAGGATTTGTGAAGCTGTGGAAATATTACATCTGCTACAGAACCAGAACTTGGAGGTCCAGAAGTTTTGCTGAGTTTTGAATGCTGATTAAAGTAGTGAACTCAGAGGAGAACACTGCTAACATTTTAATTGCATTAATTAATATCTATGACTGTTTCTAGCAGTGTGTGAACCATCCCAGGCCTTCAGTCTACCAGAATATATTTAGCTGTGCAAGCTTCTCACAAGTTACTGTGCTATTGTAAGACACATGTCTTCAGAAGAGAAGCCAGATGTATGTGTACTTGAAGGATCTTCCATTTCTGGAAAGTGCATTTTTCTGTATGTTTTGAGAACATATTAATGCAGAAACTTGTTTGACATAAGGTGATGGACTGCAAGTTCACCGAATCACTGTTCACTGAGATAGACGGGGCATTCCTGCTATTCTTCCCAAGTCAATCTGAAATTACAGTGTGACCTCTGGTAGAATAGGTCAAAAGTAGGGCCATATATATGTAAATGACAACTCACATGGAAATGTTGATTGTGGCAGCTATCATTACACAGCCTACTAATATTACACACTGGATACATAACCTGGCTTGTCTGTCACAGACAAATTCTTGCTTACAAGTAATTCACTGAGCTTTACAATGTTATTCCTTTTTAAAAAAGTAATGGGAAAAACTGTAGGTATTTCAAATGAAAGAAAATAGGTTCTACTGGTGAGAGAAGCACATCTGTAAAGAATGGCGAAGACCTTATATGATCTTTTCATTTCTTCTGTGGGCCTATGAAGAGCTTTGGGTTGCTTTTGTTGGAGCTTTTCTGTTTGTCTTTGGGGAGGGGGTTTGGTTGGTTGGTGGTGGTGGTTCATGATTGGTTGTTACTTTTTTTTCTTAAGAAGATGAAGGAGAAGTTATAAAAACATTGTTTGGAGTTGTTGTTTTTTCTGTTATTTTGTTTTTCTCTTCCGTCTCATTTCTCTTCCCTTTGCTTCTTATTTCTCCTTCGCTGTCTTCTTGGTTTTCAGCTCTATTCAGTGTTACTGAGACAGTCTCAGAGCAGGCACATAATTTTGCTTTGGTTGTTGTGACACAATCAAGCACAAAGGAAGAAATCCTGAAGATTGGGTAATACAGACAGGGCTTTAGAGAGAATAAACTGAAAATTAGGGTTTTAGGAAGGTGAAGTAATATTAAAATGAATGGAACAATATGAAAATTATAGCAGTGTCTCAATATCTTTTTCAAATCTACAATATTTCAACTTAGTTTTCTTACCTTTTTAGGATTTGTCCTTACTTTGCATTTTTGTTCAGCTCTGAAGTCCTTGACATGTCCATTGCTCTGACTTGCCATCAGTCACCAGCTGTGTGGGCGAAAGATACAATTGCAAGGATTTCCTTCAAGACTTCAGAGAAAAACGAGCCAGGAATCAATACAGCTATATAGGCATATAGCTGTGATTATTGAGATGTAAGGGTATTTACATCTAAAAGCATTCCGCCATGCTCTTCTAATGAATAATGAAAGCAGCAATATAATTCTTGTGGGTCTGGGTTGGCCAAATAAAATCTTAGGAGTGTATGAAGCAGCTTCTTCATTACTGTCCTGTGTTTATTTAATGTGTTTAGGAAAAATAGAGCACTTAAATCTCAGAACTTTCTTCACATTTTGGAATAGTTATAATCTGAAGAACCTATGGATGCAAACCACAACTGTTATATAAACTCCAAAGGATGTCCATACAGACATATTTCAGCTCTAGAGGTAGTGCACTTTGTGCAATAGTATGAAGCTCAACCATTTGTATCCCTCCCAAGATTAGGTTTTCAGTCTAAAATAACAAGCTAGGGTCCTTCTTTTTGTCAGTGATGGGTGTTTTTTCCCATGTATTTTAAACATGAAATGGGATATTTTTCCCTTTGTTGCTATAAGCTTTAAAGCACAGCTTTGCCATTTGGGCTATTACCTAATTTTCTGTCAAACAGCAGTGTGTTACATTATGCTAGGTAAGCACTATGGTTTCCACCCAAAAATCTGTCTGAACCCAAAACATAAATATCTCTGAAACCCAAGCTTAGAACTAATCTCAATTCCAATGCCCAACAAAAATGATTAAGCAGCACGGTCTGTGCTGGTTGTTAAAAACACATGTAACAGGCTTACATTTCATAATGTCCTTTTCTGGTGATGATTCTCTGTTCTTTCTCGAAGTTAGTTGAGTGTAAGCAAGTTCCAAGCTGTATTAACAAGGCATAATGTGATAAGCAGTTTTGTACTGCGTAGAGTTGAGAGCCATTTCACTCCCAGAAGTTCAGACTCACCAAGGAGTTATGCTTTTTATTGAAACCATCTGCTCATCATTATCAATAGTGAGAACAGAGAAAGATGTCATCACATAATAATGGTCACAGCATGATGTTGAGCCATCAATATAGCCATAAAAACTAACCAAGATATCTTCAGTACAGATAGAGAAGCATTTGCACCAGCATGTGTATGCCAGTGAAACCTCATCTGCATTCAGTTCTGATCACCCGTAATACAGAAAGATACGTCAAACTAGAATAGATGCTATTTAAATGTTCAGAGGAGTGGAGAGCCAAGCTTCAGAGATGGCATGAGAAAGAATCAGGTGCTTCAGTCTATAAAATGAAGAATAACAGTGAGCATGATTTCTCCCTTTAAAAATGGGAAATAAAAATGATAAGAGTAATTTAAGCTCCAGTTGTACTGGTACAGAACAAATCAATATAAACTGCTCAAGAACAAACTCTGGATGAAATTTAGAGTATTTCCAAACATCAAAGAAGTAAAGACCTGGAACATTCTTTCACTAGGGAATCTGAGGAGGTAAGCAAATGATTGTTTTCGTGCGGGTTTTAATCAGCCCATGAAAATGACTGTATAAGAGGATTGCCTGTAATAGTGTGAGACAACTATATGGATTTATGGACTTCTAAACTTTTCTTCAGTCCTGAGATTTTCAGGATACATCTGCAAGTAAATCAAATAAAAACAGATGGGCTGATTATACAGCAGCTATGGAGTAACCCAACTGCTCAGTGGAAAGGTATATGAATCCTATAGTGAGCTTAGACCTAATGGCACTGCAGCACCTCCTTGTAAAAATGTCATAAATGGTACAGGGCTTGGTAACATATTTGTCTGGATTATTTATGAAGGTTTTAACACAGTGCAAATATCTGAGATCTTTGACCCCTGCAGATATATGAAAACTTGCTGGATGATCCCTGTATTATTTGTGTTTTCCTAGATATCTGTGTTGAAGTAGATGCAAAAAAAATCTGTTATTTTATTAATAATTCTTGAATACCAATCCCTGCTCCTTGCACTGCAAGAGGGAAAGACAGCACTCATTGCCTTGAGGAGCAGAAGACATCCAAAGCACATAGTGTTTCCTCCATAGAAAACATTGGTGTTGATTCCTAATCCTGCGCTATAAAGATGCTGAAAAGATTTTGAAACAAACTGCTTAGCAGACACTTCCTACACACAGGATCACTAAATGCAGTCCTGGGACACCCCATGGATGTAGTATTATTAGGCTGACAAACAGTTTTAAAAGCTTCAGCAGTACCTCTCTAATGACAGCAGAGTGCTGCTCTTTAAAAAACAAAACAAGGAAAAAAAAAAGAACCTAACCACTGAAAGAGGTTCCCTTCAACTTATGTTTTTAATGGTTTCAAAAGAACAATTCCTAATTTTCTGTGATGAGAGTAAGATGATAATCTTGCAGTCAACAATTTGATTGCTGTGTCTTCAAAAAGAATCTGCTTCTGCACCTCCTTTAAAAACAGAGGCAAAAAGGACTCAGCGTTTTCTGTAGAAAATATCAAGCTTTCACATGAAATCAGTAAGGATCAATTTCTGAATTTTTTACTAGACTCAAGCTCTGAAATCCTAACAAATAAGTCTTTTGTGTCAGCAAAGTTAAATTAAGAAGCAAAACAGCATATAAATTGAACAAATCAAATCAAAACAGGCGCCAGAGAGGATAAGTTGTTATGCCTGAATGGCTTATAGCTGTCCCAATTAGTGTTATGAGAAGGTGACTTAGAATCACAGAATCACCAAGGTTGGAAAAGTCCTCCAAGATCATCCAGTCCAACCATCCACCCACCATCAATATTTTCCCACTAAACCACACCCATAATCCTTCCTGGGATCACAATATCACCCTGACACTTTCACCTGCTGTTGTTCATTACTGTAGAGTAAATCCTTTCAGCAAGATGACAACAACACCTGTATTAAAACTTGCCAGTACTAACTTCCAAACTACCAAGTGTCCATGGTCTTTGCTGCAGAATCAGTGGGAGTATGAGAAGCACCAAAAAGATTTGAGCAGTGTCTTCTGACGCCACAAACTTCTCTCTCCTCTGCAAAATACTTTGTCTAGGGACAGCTTTCCCTGCAGTCACTCAGCTATGTAAATCCAGGTTTATTGTCTCTGAACTACTGTATCAATAGTAAACTCAATCTTCCGTGCTTACGTGGCACTTTGGCACACATATTTTGTAGTATATGAGTAATTTACAAACTTTATTTTTGTATGTCGCTTAACACTTCAGTGAAGGAGGGTTTGGGAGAGCTGGCACAGCTTTTTATTGACATCTCCTTTTCCACAAACTGCTGCAGAGATGAAATGGAAGTTATGCCCATTCTGTTTTGCTTCTCTGCCCTTATCTACAAAGCATTCTCAATAGAGTAACAGACTGACTGGTATTTCCTTATACAGTTCATCATGCAAAATGGTGATATTCCGAGCTACCTTCTCCATATCTTTCACGATCCTTACAATTACAATATGTTTCCACAGAAAATATATATATATATGTATATGTCTCAGAAAGCTAAAGTTGCCCTCCAGCTGTTATAGGAAGTGTTGTGAGACCTTTAACTTAGCACTGCCAGTTCTGGGGAGATGAGATGTGCCACCTGAATTTGACCTTCTTTCCCAAAAGGCATAATGGAGTTCTACGAGCAGAGCAATGTAGTCAAACACTGATGTAACTGAGCGTGCTCCCAAATTTGTAAGTACACCAATCTTAAATAAATTTGTTTGCTTTATGCTGAGCAACTAGAGAACCTCATCCCCCAGGTTCTGGGAGTCTAATCGAAAGGCCACCGAAGTTAGATAGGATCAGGTTATTATCCATTCAAGACTGCTGTACAAAACCTTAGATGCTTCAATAAACAAGCATAAAATTGCATCTAAATAAATTACAATTAGATTTACAAATTAGATTTTATAAAGATACTCTGAAATGATTTCTCTTGGTTCTGTAGTGCCTCAGTTTGACTGCTAATAAGTCATCATATGGGATTATTTAAACAGACAGAACAAGTCTGTTTATTTGCTGGAGTTAACACTATTTTCACTTGATACTTCTGTTGCTACAGATTCTAATTCAGGCTAATGCATAGTCTTGCATTAAAGAAGACTGATGTCATTCTTATAACACTAAGACTTTCTTTCAGATAAATAAATGATGTTGTAAGATCTCAAAAACTTTACTTAAATATGAAGAAAGATTGGACTACAAAGGAGTAAAATACTGACTATTAATCCAGAGAACATTTGAAGTGACCACAGAAAAGAAATCTGTATGTCTGTCTGAAGAGAAGAAACCTGGCTTCTGACCACAGATCTGAGCATTTCAGGTTCTTCAGCACCTCAAAAATGAGCTAAAAATACAAGAGGATTTTATCTGTGTGACCCATCTGCATGACAGGAGCTTGTTTATGTGTCCATTACTTTGAGGAATATAAAAGTGCAATTACATCTTCAAATGCGGATAAAGGGAAAGAATGGGAGGGAAGAGTAAAATCTGTTGTCTATATTTGAAATAGAACAAGGTCACAGATCACATTTTTAATTTAAGAACAAGTAGTTCTTTCCTTGCTTATTAGTGATGTCAAGTAACCATATATTACTATGTATAGACAAAGACAGGGTTATATAGGGGCAGCAATTATTAATGGACATCACGAAATGATAAATAAAGAGCTTGCTTGAAAGCAGTATTCATTGCACACAGATGTCTGGATCACAGGCAGATGTCTTAAATTGTCTACTCAAAGCCCTTTTGTACTATCACAGTAATCTAAATTGCTTTGCATTTGGTTCCAGATACTTCCACAGACTGTTCTCCACTGCACATAAATTCCTATCCCCAAATTTTAACTGGACTTTAAGGACCAGATTACTTCCTGGTGTATCTCTTTGTCTTAATTAATCTCATTTCCATTGAGCCAATTTGATGAAGCCAAACAGTCAAAATGATATTCTCAAATATAGGAAATCTCACCCCTAACTGCACAGGTTACGATCCTGGTTCAGAGGAAGACATGAACTGCCCTTGGACCACCATGTTGAAGGACACGACACTCAGAAAGCACAGCAGGAAGAAGATGATGGGGTGGAAGCATGGCTTTAAAATGGAAAAGTGTAGGTTTAGACTAGATATTAGGAAGAAAATATTTACTGTGAGGGTGGTGAGACACTGGAACAGGTTGCCCTGACAGGTTGTGAACATCCCCTCTCTGGGATCATTCAAGGCTGGGCTGGACAGGGCTGTGAGGAACGAGGTCAAGAGGGAGGTGTCCCTATCTATAGCAGGGGGTTGGAACTGGGTGATCTTAAAGGTCCCTTTCAACCCAAACCATTCTATGATTCTATGGTCCTATGATTCCATGATAAATTATAGTTGAAGTGGTATTCTAATCTATTTTTCTAAGAACCTTTGCTCACTGAAGACCTCCTTCCACTGGTTTCTCCAGGGCATAGATCCCAGATATGAGCTCTTTCATGCCTAGCTCCTAACACTATGAGTGCTGTGTGTGCAAAACACTACATTCTTCACAATGTCACGGTTGACACTCCTGGTGGGAGGCTTGTTTCAAATCTCCTTCCTGTACCCTATTCAGAGAATAAAGGACTACCATAGCATGACTTATAAAACTCTAATTAGGAACATTTCTTCTTTTAAGCCTTCCAGTCCCTTGTTTAATCTGTGAGTTGTCAGCTGTAAATACTGCCCCATACAGGGGTGAGCCCCAAGAAAGGCTTCCCACAGCTCTGAGACAGATGGCTTCTAACTCTCTGGGGATCTGAACTCTACTGTACTCCCAGAGCAGGACTGTGCCTAGCAGAAAATAAAGTCAGTAATGATTTAGGAAATCATTCATATCCCCAGAGGAGGAATATCTTGCAGCAGAGACAGCCCAGGCTAAGTTGCTAAGTTCTGGTTAATGGCCTCACTCTATCTAATGTGTCTGTTCTTGCAGTTAGTGCTAACAGATGAAGTGTGTATTTTCTGTCTCCCCATATATATATTTATTTAGCTATTTTTACATGGAAAATATTTGAATTAGCCTAGCACATAAACACACTGTCTAGGAACAGATTCATGGTGGGAGGATGATATAGGGTGAGACAGATAGGGTACTACATTGAATAAATATTATTTTGCATTGTAACCCTGCAAAGAAAGCGAGCAATAAATTTTCTGGTGGACATTTTATGTGGGTGAGACTGCAAAATCTCTCTTGATTTTATTATTCCTATCAACAATGAACTATCTATTATCTAATATGAGAAGTGCTGTTAGTTGGATTTTATTTATCATGCATTTTTGCCTTCAAAATGCAAAAGTCAAAACAGCTTTCAAAGCACAGTTAGTACACAGCCCTACCAGACTGTACAGACATCCATTTCTTCTTAACCCAAGTGTCATGACACTACATGACCTCACCCTACTGCTCAGTTACTGCTTGCTGTGGGAGAGCTATCATTTACCAGGCAGGAGGCTGGTAACACTAAGCCATGATGATAATGGGAAATTAAACACATGTTTGCAACAGTAGTTATCCCACGAAGTAACTTCCTCCTGTTCTTACCCTGATACTAATGAAAATGCCAGAAGGAAAACTTTGTCATTCTTGACAGTTTTGGCCATAGAGTTTGAGTAAAGACTTCTTGATTTCAAAACCTGTTAGAAATAAAAACTGTGACAGACAAAATGTCTTCTTTGTTAATTAAGTCAGCTGACAATTTAGGTTTGACTGGGTATAAATAGTCTTGGATTTATACGTGTTACTTTATTGCCGACAATTACAAATCAAGACAAGAGCGCTAGATAACAAAATAAATTAAAAATAAATAAACAAACAGAAAATTAAATGTCACTGGGAATTAATCTACAATTGAATGGTAAAACCAGAGGAAAAAAAAAGAATGGAACAAGCAGACAGAAACTGTGCCCATTACTTCTGTGATAAACCTGAGTTATAGCAGGACTACTGTAATTCTCCTTCCACTCCGGTATGTGGTTGAGTCTCCACAACCTTAAATTCCCTAAACTTCTTTCAAGAAAAAAATTATCCTCAGAAAGAGTGGTGAGGCATTGGCACAGGCTGCCCAGGTTGGTGGTGGAGTGACTGTCCCTGGTGGTGTTCAAGAATCGGGTGGATGTGGCACTGAAGGACATGGTTAGTGGGCAACGTGGGAATGGGGTGGGTTGGACTAGATGATCTCAGAGGTCTTTTCCATCCATAATGATTCTGTTATTCTATGACTCTGCTATAACTGCAAAATCTGAATGAGGTGCCACCAGGATCCTGCCTTGTGTGTGTGTGTGTGTTGGCAAATGGAAAGATTTGTGGAGTTCAAGGTAGAAAAGCATAAGCAGCTTGGACATCTCACATAGAACTGATGTGATGGTTATGTCAACAGTACACATCTGCTTAAATGTCAGCTGGGCTTTAGGCAAGCTAGAGAGAACCTCAGGCACATCCCCAGTGGTACTTACATCAAGTTCTGGAAAAGCATATTAACATTTTTGTAACATTTTAAATATTGACTTCACTGAGACAATAGGCTTAATTATAATATTAACTAATCAAGAAATAATAAACACAATTCGCAATGAAATGCTTAAGCCCTGACTGCACCATCCTGGTTTTCTCTTTTAGAACAATAATTAGTGGATACTATAGGAATAGCGATGGCTCTCAGAAAAACTCCTTTTAAAGTTAAAAATTCATCAGATTAGGTAATTTTGAAAGGAAATAACAGGAAAACAAGCCACGTGGGGTTAAACATTTTCTTTTTTCTGAGATAAGATTGAGTATCTCAGGAGCAAGCTAAACTTTGTTTTTAGGTTTGATTTTATTATCTTTTTAATACTTTTGAAGAGGTGCGGTAAGGATAACTGCAACATTTAGCTTCAGAATAAATGCCTCCATTTGCCTTGATCAATAGTTACTCGACTTAAGAACAAACGCTGAATAAACGCTGAAATAGGTGCAGCTGCTCGGCGGAGCGGAGCGAACCAGAGCATCCCCATAGGAGGGTCTCAGGCTCCCTCTCCAGGACGCTGTTGTTAATTACAAAACCTGCAGCTTTGCCCCCGCTCTGCCTTCACGTGTGCGGAGGAAGGAGCAAAACCAGACTGTCACAGCATAAAACTAAGACAAAAGGATCCCCAATATAAAATACATAATAGAGAGAGGGTTCTTTCCACATCTCGCTTCTCAAAGAGTGGCATGCGCTGTTACAAAATCAATATTCTTTATTCCCAGTAAAGCTATTAGAAAGTACAGAAAGAAAATAGGGAAATAGCACCCAAAGCAGTAGGGAAATCAAAGCAACATTTTGGCCACAAAAGGGGACAAAGTAGAAACACCACAGGGGAACTCTGACTCTAACAGTTAAGAGTGACTGACCACTGGATCAAATTATGGCTGTCCTTGAAGACAGGGAATGCTGAATTACTGCACTCAATTACATGCAACAATCAAGCAGTGATGGATTTATTATTGTTATGCTATTTATATTGCTGTAGTATCACACAAGCTGGCTACATTCTGGCCATCAGCATCTCAGCTCATCAATCCCAGAGGTGTCGCAAATCCGTGCACCCACAGTGACTAGAATGCACCTGCACTGGTGATGGTGGGAAGCCATCCGGACCCAAGGCCAGATTTCTCTGCCTTCAGCAAGCAGCAAATGCAGGGTCCTGTTTCTGATCTGCTTGCAGTCAGACCCCCAAACTGGCTGACCATGACTAATAGGGATTATTTCTGATTTAAGTGTGCTACAGGTCACCCAGTCTGATAGTTCAGATGAAATTCTTCACTCAGAGGGCAACGAGGCCCTGGCACAAGCTGCCCAGAGAAGCTGTGGATCCCCTATCCCTGGAGATGTTCAAGGCCCGGCTGGGTAGAGCTTTGACTAACAAAATCTAGCTGGAAGTATCCCTGCCCACTGCAAAACAGTTGTAATTAGGTGATCTTTACGTCCATACCAATCTATGATATGGTTTGAGATGTCCATCAAATTCTACTATGTGCTACCTTTATTACTAGTTGCAACCAGTTACTTCAACAGTCAAGAGTCCCTTCTTTCTTTATTATACCTGCTGCCTTAAAGCTACACTTTACACATCTGTACACAAGTAATTAACAGGAAAGACCATCAAAGTTTCTCCAAAGAGGAGACAATGTGAAAATGAAACAACTCAAAAACAACAAATTGCCACTTGCTACCAGAACAACACTTCTTATCTTACTGCCTCCCTACCACCACACAGAAACCTGTAGCTATAGAGCCAAAAGAACCTGGATAAGAATAAATTTAATCAATGAAAACAAAAGAGCAGGTGATGTGAGTTATAGGTTTGTAATTAGGAAGACAAGCAGCTGATAATGGTTTTCACCACTGTAAGAGGGCTGCCTTTCCTTTTAAGATGGGGAAGACAAAGATCTTTTAGCTTTATGGAAAGCTGATGGTGGAAATTTGTATTTCCTTGTGACTGTTAGAAGAATAAGCACTGAGCTAAAGCAAGTGTGCAATGAACTTAGATCTGGTACTGAGGTGAGGATTTCACAGTAGTTAAATGTTAACTGTTTTCAAGGAATCAGCATTTTGAGTTTTTCTTTACCAACTTTTCAGTGGTAATCAAGGAAATCTCATTTTACAGTATCTAGACTTGTAATTCTTAACAGTTAATCTCAAGTTTCTGAGCACAGAAACTTGTAGGTTCTGCTAATCTTTGCTTTTTCGTGCAGGTTATTATTAATAGGAATACTCATCTCTGCAACATGGACCCAAGTGGCATCAGGTAACCCTGCTGTAGGCAGCATTTACCTAAAAATTTCTATTATCTTTTTTCATTTTCCTTTCAATAGATTGGAGGGAAAATTCCTTGTCTTTCTTGTTTTATTCTCTTCCAATTTAGAAGTTCATTTTAGGGCAACAAACTTTGTTCTCTTGATCCTATTGCAGAATCCTGTTTCCATCACTGGCTGCTCAAAGTAGCAGTGCTAGCTGACCAGTTGCAATTACTGCTGGAATACACATTCGTGGCTGTGTTGGAAATATTGCTTGGTGATTTCTTCATTGACTTTGTTTTCTTGTTCTTCTTTTTGTGTTGTTTTCTGTTTGTTTATTAAATCTAACATTCCTTGTTAGAAGAGAGATATAATTTCTGATACAAAGCTGTGTAGGAAGTAGAGAATTTTTATTTCTTATCCTTAATTCTGTATTTCTGTCTTTCAATGCCTTCAACAAAGGACTTGTGAGTGCAGAGTGCTTGAAGAACTTCTTGCATTTAACCCTGAGCATGGAACACTTGAAGGATAAATATTTATCTTTTTCTGCTGTTGGTAAGTTGGTACAGAAGAAGATGGTGAAGTTCTTGAAATCATTTGAGTTTTTCCTACACTAGAATTTGCAGGAGCACATTAAGCTAATAGAGTAGTGGAAACACATTATTTCTTGTTGTTGTAGTTTTTAAAGTTGCTTTTATTTTTGTGGAACTTATAGCCTTGTTATGACTTAGTTGTATGAAGTCTAATCATAACTGCTGTTGGACTGAAAGTGAAATGCACTCTATAGGAAAATATGGTAGCTGTTGGCATGTTGATGCCAATGGATATTGTTCCTGGTACAGATATTTCCTCTAGACACCACACATCCTATTCTCAAAATGCAGCAGCCTTAGCTGGTGCTATATTACTGGTTTTGCACTGATGGTTACCCACCTTCTTGCTTACAACTAAGGGAATTGGTAGATGCTGGTAGATGGGTATAAGTTCTTGATGAAGCAGGAAAATTAGCTGTGCCTTCTCTGACTGCAGACTTAGTAATTAACAAGTGGTATATCCACATGAGAAATGCTACAGAGCATCCTAGAATGTGAGAGTGAGATAACTTGAAAACAATAGACATCAAGGCTAAGTTTGTGTAATCTTTCACCTGATGAATTAGCTCTCAGTGATAGTTTTCTGACTGTGTGTAGTCAATTACACTGCATCCATTTTTCAAGACCATTGCACTTACATCAAATCCTTTTTACTGTATGTTTCTGTGCTTAAGCATCTTCACCCATACATAAACCGACTCTGTGTTTGAGGTATGTACAGCTTGAAAATATCATGCTTTTAGACAAAAATAATTACTCGATAGTTGTGTAGACTGAGAGATTTGATCTGAGCATTAGTGTGTTTGCTGTCCTGGTTAAGACTCCTGAAGAGTCTCCATTGGTCAAGAAGACACTAGAGAGAAACATGGAGCTGTGCCAGCTCTGAAACAGCACCCCAATACTGCAAACTGTCATCATCAATAAACCATGACAACTCTGACACTGATCTGTCTGTTCTGTGTTTACCCAGGCTTTCTCTCCCTTCAGGATTTCACATCCTGCCATATTGGCCATTTATTGTCTTCAGCCCTTCATCTACTAGTATTTCCTGTCCCAGTCTGTCTGTAAGCTTACCCTAATTCTCTTTCTGTATACTTCCTTGCAGAATTTAATCTGCAGTTCTCTCTTAACCCTGACCACACAGTATGTAGTCAGGCCATAGATGACCTGAGACAGCTGAACCCTAGGGGTAAGGGTAGGCTTCTGATAGCCTACAGAGAAAGGGTTGTACTAATTAATGCTGATCTCAACTCATTTCTCATAGATCAGTCTGGCATAGCTTGGGAGCTAGATGGGGCCCTGGCATCGCAGTGTGGCTACACAATAACATACAGCAGCAGGAATAGCATTATGTTTCGTGCTTCTGCTCTAAGTTGTCATTCTCACTTGGAGGTAAGTCAAATCAAGACGCAGTGCTGTTGTGTATAACCTTTAGGTGGAAGATGAACAAATTATTAGTAGGCATTAACTGAGGGGTTGTAATGTCTTGAACATCGATTAGCAGAAAGTTGTTTAATTCCCCTCAAATGTGTCCAGAGGTCTGAAAATAATCCATGCTATTGATGTTCAAACATACTACATAATAGTACAGATGAGTATAGGAAGAAGCATATCACATGCCCTTGAAGTACTACTGCCTTTTCCTGGGTAAAAGCAAGGAATTCAATCTGACTGTTGTTCTGTTCTGCTCCAGTGCTTTGTGTCTGAGATGTAGTAACACTTAATCTCAAATTTTCTCTGCTTGTATTCCATGCTCGCTGCTGCCATGCTGTAAACCACAAGATCAGGTACATCTTGGGATCTTGTCAAGCTCTGGAGCTATATGGAAGGCTGAAGCTCCTCCCCATAGTATTTGTGTGGATAGGTAGTTATACACCTCCATGTGTACAGCTATATAGTTAACCAAGTAGAAAACAATATTTCATCAGTGGAGTTGCTCTTCTGTGGAAAGGCTGATGGGTGGATTTCCTGAGATAGGTCACAAGAAGTGCTAATGTCCTGCTTGGAAAAATCAGTCTAACGTGTGTTTATTGTGTCCATGCAGAAAGATGTGTTCACAGTAACTATAAAAATACAAGTGTCCCATACTTCTGATATGAAAAGTGCTACAACTCATCTGAAAAGTGCAAGTTGCCCCTATGGCCCATGGAGTCCAAGAGAGTTAGTATGTGAAACCAACTACATGGAGGTAAGGATTGGAAGTGTCTTATGGTTAAATACCTTGAGCTGAGGAAGTGAATATTAGAAGATGTCACATTTGGAAGCAGATCAGATGATAGGAATGAGTACTAGAAACAGGGTTTGTCTCACTGTGAAAGGCTTACTGGTGAAACCACAGTGTACACTTTGAGCTTAGTGATGCATTTATGCTTATATAGACTACTGAATGGTATTAATGGACAATAAAGTTGTGAAATAGTATTCAGGAGGTTAAGCTAGTGGGTTGAACTTGTTGAATATTGTCTCAGTGCATTCTGAAATAACTGAAATGGAAATATCCTTCAGAAAGTATACCTACTAAACTTGCTGGGGAGAACAATGAAGAGAAGAATTCTCTTAACTCCTTTTGTCCTCTCCAAAATAATTTTCTGGCTTCAAATGGAAGTGAAAACACTAAAGCTATGTAATAGATATGCTGAAATCAAGAGACAAGGGAAAAAGTGGCACCAACGCTTAAAGCACCTTTTTCTATTCAGGTTTCTGTCAGGAGAGATGTTCCCCAAACTGAGAAGGATATCATGTTGAATGAACCTGAGGACTGGATTCTTTCTTATCCAGAGGTAAAAATCAGCTTTTTTTTTTTTTTTTTTTTTTACTAATAAGAGCTAGTGCTACTCCTGACACTATCATCCTTCAATGTCCACACAGTATAAATTGTCCTTTCCAAAAGAACACTTCAGTAGGAAGAGCAGAACTCCTTATCAAGTATTTAGGGTAGAGGTATTTCACATTAGAAATATAGAAAGCTGCAGGCTTAATCTCCAAGGAAGAAACAGAGATCAGTTTTTCAGCATAAAACTCAAGTTTTCCCTAGCAAGAGGGTGTGTAACAAAATCTCTAAGACTTCATGGCCAAGGAATGAGCTGCATATAGGCTTTCTTCTTCTTAGACCCTATAATTTCAGCACAGCAATGCTACCAATATCCTATCTCCAAACCAGAAGGGATATCTGGTTTTTGTTTTGTTCTTTTTTCAGTTCTACATCTGTTTCTTACTTCTGATACAGAAAGCTTTCTTTGTGTAAGAGGCTGAGCAAGGCAAAACTTGAGGGTTATCACATGACCAGCACTTAGAATAAGGCAACAGAACTGCTGGGCAGTTGAATACAATAAGTCATCCAATGTAGTAAATAACTCACTTAAAAGAGCTTGCTCGAACTATTAATGAATTTCTCTGGGTAGGCAAAAGCAGGGGAAGCGTCAATATGGCAGATAGTGTTTCATCAACCAGAAGAAAAAAGAGCTCTGCTTGTAAGTGATGCTTGGAAGGCTGGCTATGGACTTAACACCACAGAAACCAGAATTCTGCTGCGAGTGCCATATAACACTGCACAAACTCAGCTGGTCAAGGTTGGTACACTCACTCCAACCCAGGAAGTTGTCAGACTGTGCGGGTCTAATGAGATCTCTTTCTGCAGGCTCAGGGAGTTACCTTTTCTGTAGTGAGATCAAGTACGTTTTACAAACAGCAGTGGATGATTCTGATGGTGGATACTGTTGTGGCATGTCCTGTAGGTGAGAAACACGGTACCTTACCCTACTGTTTAAATATACAAAGTCTGGCTTGCAACTACAGTAATGAGCTGACAGTTTTCTTATCTTGTCACTAAGATGGTGTGAATTACACTAACAAAACAATCATCTGGACTGTTCCAAAATATTTTCAAGCACTCTGTGCTGGAGCAACTGGCTTTAAGGATGTGCTTGTTGAAGCTGGCGTGAATCTACACAAACTCTCTGCTGAAGAAATGGCCTCCGGGAAATATGTCTTATCTAATGACTTAAATACAATTACAGTGAAGATACCTATAGGTGCAGAAGGTGGTGCTTACAAGGTTAGTCATGTTGGGTGGTAGGCAAAGTAGATTTTCTGTTGGGTGGATTTTGTTTGTTTGTTTTCATGGTCTGGTCTTTTTTTCTTAAGGTTTTTATTTTTTGTGTGATCATAGGATGGTGATATATAGCATCAAACAGTGAAAGAATAGTGATGCATCTTGTTATCCTGGGCAGGAGTAATTCCTAATTCTGTTCCTTCCAAGTGATAAGGGACGGGGAGAAGTAAAGTAGGAGGAAAAAAGGAGAAATTGAATGTACAAATAGCTCTTGTACACATTGCACTGTGAAGACTCTTGCTAACAAGTGAAGATGGACCATTTCTGTAAAGGACTATTGATTTGTCTCCTTCCTCATATTAATGTAGAGCTTTAGCTTTGCAATCCTGATGTCACACTCCAAAGCTATAAAACATTTAGATCTTGTCATATTTTCAAAAAACAAAACAAAACAAAAACAAAACAAAACAAAAAAAACATTGAAGAGAATGAAAGCACATGATTTGTTTACAAGATCACCTAATATTGGGATGTCTTCAGACTCTAAATCTAGTAGTTCCTTGAAGTGAACTGAGCCCTGGGCAAATATCATAACAACTGAGCTTTAGAGAAGTTGAAGGAGGAGCCATTTTTCTAATTAAACAGTTAACAGGTGGGGGATGACTTTAAAAGATAGTCTCTTGAGTAGCCCAAGAATCCAGAATTTAGGGAATTACTGTCCATAACAGTGATACAGGAAGCACCACATAAGAGTTCAGCTCCTTGCAGGTGTTGATTTGCTGTTGTTTCTTCCAAACTTCTGACCATAAGAGTGGCCTCACAGAGCAGAGGAGGACAATTATTTGGAGCTATAGCTCTAGCAGATTCTGTAATGCTATGGTACAACTTTGACTTTAATGTAGTCGTATTCTACTGAAGGGTGTTGATTATGAAATTGCAGACTTCTGTGAGCAGTGGAAAGCATGGGACAAAATACTCCATCAGCCTGTTCTTGGAACACCAGTGGGAGGATAACAAATGGGGACTAACGAAGTATACCATCATCAAAGAAATAGAAACACCATTTGAACAAGCAGAACTTGCTATAACTAACAGTAAGTAGCTTAACACTGTTTACTGAAGCTTTTGGTACTGATAAGAAAATAATGTTGGCTTACACATTTTCAGGCCCCAATTTGAGTGCAAGGCTAATGAATGTTACAGTGGGAATGTTTCTCTTGGATGTGGAGCTCATGAACTTGACTATTGAAGGGGCAACTGTAACTGTACCTGAAGCTATTCAGCATGGATATTTAACATATGAGATTCAGTATGCTAATGGAAGCAAAATCTATGTAATACAAGTGTCATTTGATGCACCAGGCATTAAGAAAGAGGTATGTACAAAGAGTATGCCCTGCAGTATACCATGGTGTAGAAATTGTATCACTCAGTGTTTTTTTCTAAATATGATTTTCCTAGTACATAACTGATGACACAAGAGAATACACGCTCAATGTCACACTGAAGTTCATCGTCCTTCCAACAAGTGACACATTTGCTGTTCCCATTGTAGCAGTATCCGCTGTTAAAGAGCCTGGTAAGCTAGTGGGGCCTGAACAAAACTATCTTTATCTGGCTGCAACTAGCCTGACTGAACTCAGTTGTTAGCTGTGCTGCATTCAGTCAGTGATGCTGTCAGTGCTAAATAGCACTCTTAAAGTCTGATAGTAGCAAGCATGTTGGTTAACTCTTAACTGCATTACAGTACTACCCAGTGCAAGGGGATTTTGTGATGAGAAGGATTTCCATCTCATTATCACACGTGGAAATGTGCATCAAAACTGGCTGCCCTTCATCTCAGATCAGCACCTGATGCCAGAGGTTGCCCAGAAATACTACTATAGCCTGAATGACAATGGCACTCACTTGACTGTCTCTGTCCCTTTCCTTTCCTCCCTTGTGGACTATAAGGTAAGGATACTAGTCTGCATCAATTAAAATGTACGTTCTATCTTCTGTGCGATATTCATATGATACACTATGTCCTTGTAGGTAAAATATAAAGCATCCATTTGGGATAGGCTTCAAATAATTAATGGAGGGCATTTTCTGCCCTGAAAGATTATTTTACAGTCAAGGAAAGCACTTTACAAGCACTTAAAGGCTGAACAACATTTTAATGGAAATTGCACAGGCAATGATATTTAAGCTGTATTGTAAAACTACTGAAAAAGCTCTTTGTGTCTGTCTCTGGATTAAAATAAAAATATCTCTTGAGGATGTGGTTTTGGTCAAGGACAGTTACCTTTGGCTTGCAATAATCTTCTGAGTATTTCTAGAAAAGTGGCGGATCTTCATTCTCCTGTTTAATCTGTGAGTGTCATCCCTAGGATATTCATATTTCTGGAGTACTGGCTTCACTCCACTTAACCTTGAAGGATGGCATCACCTTGGCTAATAAGAAGGACTTCTCCATTTCCTGCAGATTTCCACCTTCAGAGCTAATACGTGAGAACATTACCTCTAACACACTGGGTCTTAACTCTACATACTATTTGTTGAGTTGCATGAATAATCACAAGCCCAAGCAATTTTAATGGTTTATAGTTTTTATGCTTCTATGATACCCTATGTGCCTGTCAAATTTTATGCCAAGTAATATGCTACAAGACAAGGGAAACAACAGTCTGGAGAGACTGTCCTGTCAGGCCCAGGTTTGGTGAAGGAGACAATCTTCTTGCCCTCTCATTTCAAAAAGCAAAACCATTTGTCAGAAGGGTTTGGGCTTGTTTGGGGCCTTTTTGTTGTTGTTGTTTGTGTTTTGTTATGGTTATGAAGATAGGCTTTGAGGGGAGGAAGCTTCTACACTCTTCACTGAGAAACATACTCATCTGGATTGACTGTGTTGAAATATACTGGCTAGAAAAATCTTTTGATGAGAGGAGGCTTTCTAAGAATAACAGAGTGAAGTCGCCATTATTCCATGTAGCGCACACACTAAAGATGCTAAAGAAAATTAAAATTTAATATGAAAGCCTTGCTCAAATGTTTGTGCTCATGACCTGCCAAATGCCTTGCTAGCAAATCCATACAGAACTTCAATGTAGTTCTCCAGATCCTTTATTCTGTAGCCTGATTTGTACTGAAAAATGTATTTTTATTTTTATTTTTTTTCCTTTCAGAGTGCCTTCCCAATGGCACCGTGGTAATTACTGCAATAAAATTAGTAAGACTTGCAGATTTGGACACCAGCCTGCTTGTCTTAAGAGACAAACAGTGCAAACCCAGTCTAGTGACAAAGAAGACTGCAACCTTTAAATTCAATGTGAATACGTGTGGAACAAGTAGAAAGGTAAGGGCCTAGTGATATTACTTCCTGTTGGGATAGGTTTAGCGCTAGAAGCAGCAGAGGTTCAGAAGGTTGCAGCTGACAAGTGGTCACTTCCAAAAAGCAGTATACCTACACTCCTTTTCTGAGAATACAAAACTTGGTTAGGTTGAATTTCTTGGTGAAAACAATTTTTAGAGCCAGAAGTGCTTTCTGAAATAGGACTTAGTTTGGCATTGTTGACTGTAACAGACTTGAATGAAAACTTATGTTGTCAGTATATACTCAGCTTCCTTGTAGAAGCTGATCATTAGTCACTAGTGAATACCTAGACTATGACTTAGAGTGGGTTTCCTCCTCTTGCAGCCTGTGTAGTACATAAGCAGAAAACAGAGACAAAATAACAAAAGATCTAATAATGTTAAAATTCCTTTTGCAACTAATGCAACTTAATTCTGTGAATGCTAGGTACAAATTCTGCTAACAGAATCAGCTGAGCTCTGATCTCAGGCCCAGTGCACTTGTTTTGGGGCTGATAGGTCCTTCAAGGTGTGGGTTGATTAGGTCTTTATTTTGACTTTGCTGTTAGTTATCACTAGCTTTAGTTTAATGAGTACAAGACTGCTGGCCATTAGTTTCTGGTCATTTCCAAGTGCAGCCTACTCAAAGCACTCTACTAGATTGCCAGGCAAGTGAAGGGATGAGGATATTGTGATTGGGGAGTAAGAAAAGTCAGTTCTAAAGTAACTGTCCTGTTTGTAACAACATGTATGTTTCAGTTCAACAGCACATCTATAACATATGAAAATGATGTACTCTATTTCAAACCTGGAAATGATATACCAGTATACCAGTAAGTACTGTTCCCTAGAAGACTGTTCAAGGATGGTTTTAATTTCTAAAAATCTAATCCAAAATGTTTTCCCTCAGATTGAAGTTTGTATGTGTTTACACAATCAAGCACTCAGCTGACATCCAGTATGAAAATAAGAAGAACCTTCCATTGAGTATGAAGCCAGGTTTTGGCTCTCTAAGTCTCTCACTGAAGCTTTTTAAAGGTAATTTTTCTGATCAGGTTTTTTGTAAAGGATAGTGTTGGAATAGCTGCTGATTGTGTTCCTGTCCAGCTCTCTGCTCCAATGGGGTTACTCAAAGCCAGTTGCTGAAGTCTATGTCCAGGATGATTTTGAATCTCCCCAAGGGCAAAGTGAAAGACTTCTTGAAGGCTTCATAGGTTTTGCCTCCAGAATGTAACAAATGGCTGGGGATCTACGGTGGATCATATCATATGCAACCAAGATGTGGGTTTTTTTCTGCAGTAGTCATGTTATTTTGTGTAGTGGTTGTGATGTTTCTCTCCTGTATTAGCCCTTAAAGTGTGGCTAAGCAAAGGAATTAGTTTATGGTTATTGTGTCCAGTGCTTTGTCAAAGACGGAAGCTGCATCAGTGCAGCTTAGGAGGAAGTTTGTCACCCAGAGGGTGGTGATGCACTGGATCAGGTTGGCCAAGGAGGCTGTGGATGCCCCATCCCTGGAGGCATTCAAGGCCAGGCTGGATGTGGCTCTGGGCAGCCTGGTCTGGTGGTTGGCAACCCTGCACGTAGCAGGGGGATGAAACTAGATGGTCACTGTTGTTTTTTTCAGCCCAGGGCATTCTATGACTCTGATAATGCTGCTGCAAAATGGTAACCTTCTGGCAGAAGAGGCAACTGAAGCCTGAACAAAACTATCACCCTGCCTGGAATGGCTCTATTGTTATCTTCCAGTGCTTTTCTAGAAGTATTCTTGAACAAACATCTCATTGCAGTGGGTTTTATGGAAGGAAGTGTCTCTTTCTCCTCTGGATCCTCAGATCTTTCTTCACTAGTTCTTATTTCCTCTGCCATCATAGCTCTATTTGCTGACATTTATATACTCTCCCAGTTCTGATACTATACCAGAGTGAATGATGGTGGGAAAAATAGGGTGACTCAAAACTGGTGAATGTTTACACTGTAAAAAGGAAACTCTAACATCTCTTTTAGAGAAATCCTATTCTGAGCCCTATCAGGAACTGGAATATCCTGTGGTGAAATATCTGCGTGAGGCACTGTACTTTGAAGCTGAACTGCTCCAGCCTGCAGACCCAAGACTGGAACTAAACTTGAAAGACTGTTGGGCTACCAACTCCCAAAACCAAGACAGTCTTCCACAATGGCCAATCCTTGTAAACGGGTAAGAAGAGCATTCCTCTTATGGCTGATGACTGTTCAGCACAAGGCCCCTAACCTTAACTAGAAGGATTGGGGAAGAGGTTAGAAGTTGCCTAGGAAGCTTTGCTCTGTCCTGACTCTGTATCTGCTGAAGAACATGAAGGTGCCTGTACACTAGCTATGGCTTCTGGTGTGAAAAGTACCAAGTGCTTCTAGCTATTGATAAAGAAGCAACTATAACCATGGCGAAAGGCAGGAGCCCTGAATGGGAGGGGCTCTGTCCATACTTCTATGATCTGAGGAAAACAAGTTCTCTGGCATATGACATCCATAGGTTGTGGAAGGACCTTGCTGAAATGAAGGCTTGGATTATATTTGTTTTCTTTTGTTTTTATTTCCCCAAAAGGTGTGAAAATAGCGAGGACTCTTACAGAACAGTCCTTCATGAAGTTAATTACAGCCACAGAGTAAAGTTTCCTCAGCACTTGAAGAGATTTGAAGTGACAGTGTTCACCTTTGTACAAGGCACGACTCTATTGCAAATGCAGGTGAGAAATCTCTTACTTATCATGTGCTGTTGGCAGTTCCAGCGTGTAGAGCAGTACATGTAACAAATGCTCAGTTAGCTTGGTACTGATAGCGGCTGTTGTCTGCCTTCAAGGCATAACACTAGGAGTAGTACATAAAGACTAGCTTAGTCACACAATAACATTCACTTATCTCATTTGGAGTCTGTCTGTGTATCTAGTTTTTACTAGACTCCTCTGTACATGCTGCAATTTCTTATTTCCTCTAGTTATATTTCCACTGCAGTGTTGTGATCTGCAGCACTACACCACTGCCTTCAGATGTGATTTGTCAGAGGAGGTGCAATCCTGGGACATATCGCCTTGGTAAGAAAACTGATATTTCTCAAGTTGTTCCTGGGGCTTGCTTAGCAGCACACTATATGCTGCTGGGAGTTCTGTCAATTTAGAAGACTCCTCCTGGCGTGTGCTGTACATGATATTAAAAACTTAAATGCCTCACTAGATCGCAGTGCAGAACCGCATCCATGGGGCCGAGTGTCATCTGGAGCAGTGCTTATTAGAAAGGAAAATATGGCCAGCAAAGGTTGGTGTTGCTCTCAGATCACATTACTGATGTACTAAGTGTACTAAGGTTGTAACATAAGAAGCATCTCTCTCTTCTTTGTAGGTGAACGCGCAGATTGAGGGAATAACCAACACTGTTTAGTTCCATAAGGTCACAGATTGCACCAGTAACTTTGCTAAGCAGAGTAAGCAGCCACGCTAGAGGAAAATAAGCTTTTAGTGAAGACTTGGTGTATTATCATGGCAATTACTACTAAACTACCATTACTAAACTCTGTCTACAAAGTGTTCAGGATTCTTCCTTACTAGAAGGAGTTCCTATTAGATTACTTGTGTTTTTGTTTGTTTGTTTTTAGTGGAAAGAAAAATGTCTTTTTTCCTCCACATCTGAACAGAGCTATGAAAACCGCTCAGATTCACTACTGTATTTTCCTGTTGTAAGGAAAGCTATTACTTGGCATGAATCATTATTGCTTAGGGCAAAATCTACAACAATTGGGTATAAAATACTGTTTGCTTTTTAACTTTATTAAACAGATTTCTACTACAGGGGATTTATGTGAAAGCCACCTTGAGCAAGAAACTATTTCAGGAATACGTTTGTACCTTGTGAAGAAAAGCAATGAATAAATGATTTGTAGCTCTGTTATAATACCTGTACATTGGCCTCATTAAACCAGTTTGTGCTATGACTTAAAGCTCGTGTTTGTAAATCTTGTCAATCTTACAGTTTCCTGTTGATATGTAGTTGATAGATTTTTGCTGGAAAGGGCAGTAAAAGATGTGTAGGCTTCCTGATGAACATGTGAAGTGCCTCAAGACTGTTTTCCAATGGAGACAGCTACAAAGCAGCTACAATGCTGAACGAGTCTTACTTTACTACTGCTTACTTACAGCTTACTGCTGTGCTAAATAAATGATGCTGAAATGTGCATCTTGCTCTACAACTAGAGAATAAAAGGAAAGGCAAAACACAAGCTTGACAGGCCATTTACTTTGAGTTTAGTGATTATTTCCCCGATGTTAACTCAGTGGTTGTGTCATCTGTTCCTGAGTCTGTGAATACAATCCAGTGAATTCACAAGGCATATCTATTATCTGCTTGCTAGGGTTTGTGTCTAATAGGTTCCAGTTTGGTTTCTGTACAGGTGGTAAAATGACTTCCCTGTATATCATGCTGAGTTTCTCCCAAGAAATAAGACTAGTATGCAGTATATTCTCCAGACGGAGCTGCAATTTTTGTCTGCTGTGATGGAGTTTTAACAGCATGCTGTAGTCTGCCATGGGCATCCTGAAACACGTTCACCTCTGGGAGTGCAGGGGTTGGGGGGGAAACATGTAGGAACTAACGTGAGTACTAAGCATAAAGTAGGGCAGTATATTTGGATGTTGTTAACTCTGTCTCTGTGTGGCTTCCTGGGTTTTATGATCTTTTTCTTCAAACCAAGACACAAAGAGAAAATCACTTAGTAGAAAACAGTATTTATGATCTTTCATCCGTGGATTGTTTGTTCCCCAGGACTAGTCAATATCTTGTTCTTTCCTGTTGCCAGGGATTTAAGAGAGGTCGAAAAGCTAGATAAGGCCTGGTTTAAACTTTGTTTCTACTCTTCAGTCTTTCTTAAACTCTGTTTAGCACTGTTTTGCACAATGAGAGGTGTTAATAGATTAGTAGTCTTTACTGAAAATTCATGAGATTTCCATTTCAGTGATGGAAAGGTTTTGAGTGAACTTTGTCAGGTTTTTCAGTAGTGTATGAGACACAATCCATTTCAATACCAACAACATACTGAATTTGAAGAAGACGTGACAGTGCTCTCTCTACCTCAGAGGTGCCTGTTTATACTAAAACTGAGTGACTGCCTTCCTGGCTTTATATATCTAAAAAAATATATATATCCTCTTCAAGTGTTGAACAACACCTCTTTGCCTTTTAAGTGGATTTTTTATGACCACATGCTTTTCCCCCGGTATTTGGGATGTTATTTTTATATCCTTGTTAACACAAGTTGAAAGGAGAATCAATCTTCTTTGTTTATGCTTTATGTCTCCTGCAATTTCAACAGGTGAATGATAAAAGTCTAGGGGAAAAGCGAAGTTTGGTGTGATTTGTTTTTATAAGAAAATAAAACAATACTGGAAGCCTACTGCAGACAGATATTTCCACTTGAAATAAGTGGCAGTCAGTCAGTGCTACAGCTAGCTCTATCTGGCTGCTGATAGAAACAGGTTTTTTGTTTTCACTGTACTTGATCAGTTGCATGACTACCGTCCTTGAAATTGCTGCTTTTGTTTCTTAAAGCAACAGCACCTTACTCTTAACCAACTTTTGGAAGATAATGAAGCTGATCTTTGTTTACAGCTCAATTAATTTTGGTACACTTCTTTTGTTCTGTGTTATAATCCTTAATGTCTTCAGTGGAAGCATAAAGACCGTGCACTTCTGACTGGAGGAGAATGCTCTGACAATGAGTTCATGGTTTGGGAAGCGCTGGTTTAGTCTGCAGCTAGCAATTTCTATAGAAACTCTCCTTCTATTTGAGCACACCAGTTCAGAAACATCTGAATGCCACAGCAACAAGGCAGGTACTTAATTTACTTACGCTTTAAAGCACTTAATTTGAAGTGAGTTAGATTCCTTACAGTACTTGGTATAGTGATAAGAGCAAGTCTAGGTTCATGCTGTGTAAAGACCAAGGAGACTTTCCAGATAGGAGAAGGAAAGTAAAATGGGTCACTCTCACTACTGAGCTTTCTCCATCACTGTTTTCTATCTGTTAAATGAGGGGGAAACAAATAACATTTGTGGCTGTATAACCATTAAGTTAGGAGCAAGATGAAGTCAGATACTTGATCCTCAGAAATTGAGGTGTGTGTTTATTTATATATAAATATGTATATATGTATATGAATGAATCTTTTGTATAAAAAATTTCTGTTATGCTGGAAGTTCCCTCTTAGGAACAGACCGAAGTCCCTTAACAAGAGGCTTTCCTCCCATCAAACACACCTATGTGCAGCCCAAATGTGTAACTATAAAAGTTGTTGGCACCTATGTGGAGCTCATCAGTTTAGAATTTCAAAGTGCTGGGGGGGAGGAGGGAGGGGAGGCAGCCAGCCACAGGCTCCCCTCTGTTCTGCTGCTCACAGAGCCAGAGCTTTCCTGGAGACCTTCTTCCAAGTACAGTCTCAATCACTGAGGAATACTCTCACTGAGGTAACCTGGCCTTCTACCAAGAGGGAACTTGTCTTCCCTGTCATCTTCAGCATATACATGTAGCTCTGAGCAAAAACTGCAGCTCAGGAAAGCAGAGGGTAGGGTCTGGCCTTGTTCATGACTCTTGCCTTTCTCTAAAGGTCTGAGATCACTTATTTAAAAGACAGAATAACCACTTGTGATGTGCAGCATCTGACAGCAGGATGGTATAATTGTTTCATCAGTAAACCGACACTTCAAGAACAAGTATTCCTAACAAACAGTCAGATTTCTTTATCTCGAGGTTTCTTCCAAAATTGCAGCATCCTCTACAGAAATGAATTAAACAAAAATGAACTAACTGAACCATTTTAGAATATTCTTTATTTGTCATCCTTGGCATTTAAGCCCAAAGTCATTAATGCAGTAGAAAACTGTCTTTGTAGTGAAGATTTTTGGTGTGTTTTTTTTTTTTTTTTCTTTTTAACTCTTCTCTCTAGCCTTCCTTAGTACCTTTGTTAATGAAGGAATTTTAATGATGCTATCCTGGAAAAGGCAAAAATGTGACTTGGGAGAGATTTTAGGACTGGAATTTAAGACTGGAAGAGTTCAGTTCATTGACTGATCCTCTTTTTACTCTCCTGTGTCTCTTTTTCTTTAGCATGGTGAGCAACTCCGTCCCTTAGGCAAAATGTAATATAATTCCTCAGCTACAGACTTCCAGTGATTGCTGTGCTACAACTACTGTAGCTGTACTTCCACCTGAAGTCTTAATGTATGTTACAATGTTTTGTATGTGAAAGGTTTTCTTTAGTTCTGACTTTAACTGTCTCTTCAGACTGTAAAGCACTTTTCCCTCTTATTAATTTATTTTTTCTTGCCTCTGTGCTATAGGCTATCAGTTTTGCTATTAGACTTCGATACTGCTTCATGAATTTTACATACAGTCCTGGTGGTTGTTATATCCTATATTCTCGCATAGGGGAGGCTTAATTCTTGGTCTCTTTTACGTCAAATAAATATCCTACATCCTTGGGGGTAAAGAAATGGAAAACAAATAAGCTCAGCTGTGTTTCACTTTACTTAAAAATTAATAGGAATGAGTATTTATTAACAGCAGGACTTGTATTGTCATGAATGCAACAGTCCCTTCTCTTTCAGTGAAATTTCTACACCAAGTAGAACAAAAGGAGAGAGAAAAATGTGCAATATCCTTGAGAGCAAACTTGGCAGATCCTAGGAAGTTCAAGCCACAGAATCATGGAATGGCTTAGGCTGGAAGTGACCTTAAAGATCATCTGCTTCCAACCCCATTGTCCAGCGCTCCATCTAGCCTGGTTTTGAGCACTCCCAAGGATGAGCCATCTGTGCTTTATCTGGGCAACATCACCACCCTCAGAATGTAGAATTTCTTCCAAATATTTAATCTAACTCTTAACTTTGTTTAGTTTAAATCAGTTATTCCTGTCATGTAGGCAAGGATTCCCTCCCCAGTTTTCCTGTGGAACCACTTCTTAGGTATTGGAGGGCCACAATAATGTTTCCCTGAAGCCTTCCTCCTCCAGAAGCCCAACTCCCTCAGCCTTTCTCTGTAGGAGAGGTACTCCAGACCTCTGTTCATCCTCATGGCCCTCCTCTGGACCTGCTCCAACAGCTCCACATCTTTCCTGTATTGGGTGCTTCAGAGCTGAATGCAGCAATGTGGATCAGATCTCACAAGGTCAGAATGGAAGGGAAGTATAATCACCCTAGGCTTGCTAACTACACTCCAACAAATGAGAACTGAATCTACCTATACTTCTTATTTCTGTGTCATGGTCACTTTTTCCACATCCCCTGTAGGTGCAAGGAGGTGTTCCTTGGAAGGGGAATAAATGTTAGTGCCAAAAAATCAAATACTGTGAGAGTATGCTAGTAAACTAATCTTATCTTGGATGAGGACCTTGGTCCCATTGTGATACAAGGCGCAATTTAGGGCAGACCAAGGCCTGTTCCTTAAGGGAATCTTAGATACAGCCACTTTATGCTAAAGCTCAAAGTATTTAAAAACATTTTAGCAGCCACTGGATTTTTATGGCTATAGATTGAGTAAAGGCAAGGTGTGGTTAACTAGTACAGGAACAGTAAAGTGGTTTGAAACTCAAAGCCTTGCTTTTGAGGTTACTTTGAGTTGTACTACCTTGGACTTCCCAGGAGAGGACTGTGGAGAAACCGTGCAAGTTAAGGCCCAACATTTTCAGGGCTTTTGGCTGCTGTTTTCTTGGAGCAGTTGGGAAAACCAGCCCTGATGCACCTCTACAGGCTACCTCCTACTAGGGCAATCTTTTTGCATGCAGTGTTATTTAAATGATTTGCCAGTATAGATGATCTATCATAACAGTATAGTAGCACAAGATAATGGTCTACAACCAAAATAACAATGATGGAGCTACCTTCTGTGTATCCACTGGTTCTTTGCCAGCACTAGTGAGCACATACTCCTTTACAGATGTTGGCTACAGTGAGAGTCTTTGTTAAAAGACTCAGGATCAAGTTCTCAGTTCTGGTTCTGTTTGAGATCTTGTGGCCAATGCACAATTTCAACTCCTTAATCATTAGGATATCATCAAATCATAGAATGGTTTGGTTTGGAAGGGACCTTTAAGATCATCCCCCTGCTATAGGCAGGGACAACTCCCTCTAGAACAGGTTGCTCAAAGCCCCATCCAGCCTGGCCTTAAATGCTTGCAGAGCAGGGGCATCCATAATCTCACTAGGCAGCCTGTTCCAGATCTGATCTGACTGATCTTGCCTGTGAGGTTCTTCACCTGCTCAAATCTGGATCCAGTACACAGGCTCATAGTGAGGAATGCTATGGTGACATTAGTGCTGCCATTTCATGTGCACAGGCAGTTATCTCTATTTGGACAATTTTATAGCTCTTTAAAAAATGATGCTACTTATGCTCTTACTAATGCCCAAAAGTTTGTGAGAAATGTAATGTGGGTTAAAACAGAACAGGATCACAGAGGACATGCTTAATGGTGCATACATTTGAGTGACACTTCTACCTGCATAAATTTGAACTTAGCTGCTTCTGAAGACAGTGATGGATTTCACACTGATTGCTCCAGTATGCGTACACCATCTGAGAAGAGTATTGAGTGAGCTTAGGCAGGGAGAAAAGAAGTACAAAACCTATTTTACTATTATATATTACATACACCTATTTTACCTATTTTGTCACAAACATCCAGAAAGAGTGGAAAAAAAAAGAAGAGGGAGATGCAACAAAGTTTTAGCTTTACAGAGCTCTGCTGCAGAATGCATTCACAAACCAAAACCATCTGCCCCACGCAGACATGTTGATCTATTCATCCCGGTGAGACAAGCCTGTTTTCTCTGCATGCTGCTCTCCTGGTACTTTACATCTCCCCACAGAGAAAAGGTTAATCTGTTTTATTGAAATCTGTGCTGCTCAGCCTTGCAATACAGCAACTCTGTGCCAGATTTTGCTCCTCTCTGTGCATGTATTTGAAATCAATCTGCAATGACATTTATGGAGCTTTTGTTTTCTTTTTTTTTTTTTTTCCTCCAGTTTGGTGAGATCGATGTGATCTCTGTCACACAAAAGGGAAAAGAAATTAAAGATCTGAACTATGTCCTCATTTATTTGGCTTTTGGAAGGATTCGTGTGTGTGTTACAAGGCTGTTACTGGTTGAAAGAAACAGATGATGTGAAGGCTTTTAATAAGGGGATGTCACAGTTACTGGCATCCTCTTAGGTTTCAATACATCTTGAGGATAACATTTTGTATCTTTCTGATGCTTGAATCAATTTATTTTACCCCATAGAAAAGGAAGAGAAGGGACAGAGCTCAGCCTAACTTTATTCGATGTAGAAATGTATTCCTCACTTTATCAGACTCTGAAGCAAAGTTTTTTTTCTTTTAGATTGAAAACAAAAATATTACTTGTTTCTGCATATATTAAAACAGAAGATAGACTTTAGCAGCAACTTATCTGTACAAGATCCGTTGGTTTATATTTCATTTCCAGTATTTAATGGTCAGTTTTAGACTTTACTTATCTACCAGGTATGCAATACAAAGCACAGACTATGACACTTACTATTACTTCTTGTCTTGATTTTCAAGTACAGAGGAAATGTAGACAAATAAGTAATACTTGAACTAGCTAAACATGTTCCTCCTCATTCTAATATTAAAGTGCCTACAAATCAATACACTTATAAATCCTATGTGGTTGTTGTTTCTTTTTACAAATTCTCTTTCAAAGTTATGGATTTACTGTTGTCTGCATTAAACAGAAGATCAGTCAGAACACAGATATGTAAATCCAGGGAGGTGCAGATGGCTTTCTGGTTCATATCAGATCAGCTTTAAAATTTGTCAGAAGCTTATCATTAAAATAAACAAACAAAGAGAAACAAAACAGGAGCGTAAGAAAAACAAAAAGCAAGACTTCCATCTCAGCAACTTGCAGCTCAGGCTTTAGGCAGCCTTACATCACCTTCCAGCATCGCATCCTATGTACACAGCAACCCTCGCTCTCCCTCCCTCATGTTCCTCTGTCACCCCATGCAACCATGCTCCAACAAAGAAGAAATTGGGGTGGTTGGAGTGGTTTTGTCGTCTTTTTTTAAGAAGCTTTTCCACAGCAGAGCCTGGTGTGCCAGGGTAGGTGCTCCATCCGGGCCCTATGCCCGCTTGACGCTGTTGAGAAGCTCCGTCAGTTCGCTGATGTACTTGATGGTGCACTTGAGGGTCTGTATTTTGGTGAGGGGCTGTCCCCGCTGGCTGTAGGTGGGCGGCAGGTAGTTGCGCAGTGTGTGCAGTGCATCAGCCAGGGTCCTCATCCGCAGTTTCTCCCTCTCGCTGGCTTTTCTCCGGCGCTGGGCTGACATCCGCACCTTGGTGCCCTTTGGCAGCCGGGCCTGCCCAGGGCTGGGCAGGTAGGCTGGGGGGAAGTCCACCAGGCCGTAGCCCACCAGGCCACCACCGCTATATGGGGTCTCAGCTGCAGCCGGGCACGGGGATGAGGAGTAAGACTCGAAGGATGGCGTTGGGGACAAGCTGTGAGGAGAGGAGACAGAGTGCAGCTCGAAAGTCCCAGCCGTGTTCTTCCAGTCCCAGGAGGATAAGCAGACAGAGTGCTCCGAACCCAAAGTGTCTTCCATATTTATCAACGTCTCGTGCAATTTGTCCATTCTGGAGGAGCGCGCGGGAGAAGCAATTCCCGCTGCCCGCCAGCAAAGGCTGGAGCTGCCGGCTGCTGAGACCTTTTTATGATGGAGGGAGGAAAGTGACAAAGTGGGAACGCGGGTTTGGCCAGGGGAGTTCAAAGGAGCACCACAAGTGCTAAGATGGAAAATGAACTCCTGATGTGCTAGATTCTTCTCAGTGATAATTATCAACCTTCAGCTAAAAAGCCTTTAAGCTAACAGGCAACAGCGAGGAAGGAGGAAAAAAAGATTATCTTCTTGTGACTAAACCAATTAAGGCTGCGCATCAACATTTAACGTTGCACTGAGGGGATAAGTGATGAGAGAGGAAAAAGAGAATTAACCATTTTACAAAACAGTTAACAGAGAGTTTAGAGATAGTGAGCACTAGCACAGACCCAGAATTTAAACCGTGGAGCCCTGTTTTCTGTGTAACTGTTTGGAAGAAACTGCACCGCAGCAGTGATTAGTTGATCCACGCCGACTGTGGCTGAGATTCTCTGACAGAATATCACTTTCACATTTGCCATACTAATTGTGAAACTCAAAAATGGTTGGCTTGGACTTTGATGTGTGTGGCTCTGTGGATTTCTCATCTTGTTAGGTTGTAATTTCTCTTGGAATAACTTGCTTTTCAACAAGAGAAAGGGAAAAAGCAAGATATTCCCTGCAGTCTGTAATTTAGTTTACCATTATTTCAAATCTTGAGTTGAAAGGCAAAAAGGAAACTTATAGTTATAAAGCTGAAGTCCTGTTTAATAAAAGATTTGGAAAGATGTAATTAAAAATAAATAAATGTGTAGGAAATAATTAAATAAACACAAATTTTGGGTCTGAACAGTTGTCTTAGACAGAAATTTAATTCAAAGCTGTGTATAGGTTGGAAATGTGTAAGAGAAGACTAGAATGTATTTATATAAAAAGTTCTACCTCTGTGAATCTATTTTTCTGCTAAAAAAAAACCCAAACTTTTCCAGCCCTTCCTGATTACAACAGCAAAGTTATATTTTAGGCATTTAAAATGAAAATATATATCCTAAAAATGAATAGCATTAATAATGAGCACTTTTCATCTGAGGGCTTGGTAGAGTTTATAATGATGATTAATGATCTTTATTCCCCAAGGAAATGGATAAGCAGAGTTGAGGAGGAACTTGCCCAAGATCACACAGCAAATCATTAGGAGAGCTGGGAAAATTACTGAGCTCTGTAGCCAGTGAGCTTCTCAGCTGCCAGCCATGACTTCATATTGATCCATAATAGAAGCAAAGTATAATATATAATGAAAAGAAAAAGAATGCGAGCGCTAACCTGAAGGACTCAGAAAAGCAGGGTAGGATTTGGTTTAGAGCTTCTAATGATCTCTATGTGCTCAGTAATCCACTCTGAAAAAAAAGGGAGAAATGCTTTTAACTGGCAGATAGTCAAAGCAAGCTGGAAGATACCATTTCCTTGTGCCTACAAAATCCTCACTGCAACCACTAAGAGGACAAACCTATGTACACTGAAAATAGGGGCTGACCCAATATTCACTGAGGTCTCTTATGAATTTTTGTTGTGTTTGGGATCAAAACATTTAGAAGCATCTTTTCTCTTTCTTTAAGGAAAATGAATTGCAGAAGTCCTAAGAATCACAAATTCCTGCTATAAATTAAAATTAAGGGAAGATTTACAGCAGGTATTTTTTGTGACTTTAGTGAGCTGAGTGAGCTTCACTGAGCACCATTTCAGAGGTCACCAAGTCACAGGTCAGACTCAATAACTGATTTAGCATAAAAATGGAAGTCACTTTTGTCCCAGTTAGATCTCTCTCTCTCATTCTCTTTTTGTGTTTTCCTCACAGTATTTGTATTTCACAGTAACTTTGTAGTCCATAAACACACACATATATATATATATGAACCTTTTTTCTCATTGATCTTGATTTTGGAATCAAAAATTAAGCCTTTAAAGGAAGTCAAATTTGGAAGCAAATATTTCAACAAATTACGTGTCTGCTATCTCAAACCAATGCACGGTAATGGTAAATGTCATCAATTATGGTTAAATTATTGAAAATATCATTCAGACACCAAAAAAAAAAAAAAGAGAAGTTTTGGCCAAATCAAGAAGCAAGGCCTATGCTCCCTCTATGTTCCACAGGCTAATTAATTCAACAGACTATTATGGTTTTTAGCTTTTCTTGGATTCATTCTGTGATTCTGTAATTAATTTTTGTCTGCAACTACATCTCTACCTGCAGTGTGAGAATCATCAGTGGGGAAATGATCTCACAAAGTAGGGATGGTTACAGTAGGAAAGAAAAAATACTGGAAATTGTTGAAGTGCTCACAGTGTTCTATTATAGAATTGTTGAAAACATGATACAGAGGAGGGTATGGCTATGTGCTGGATGCCACGTGTATTCTTATATATCCTAGTATTGTTTAATGCTCACCTATTAAAGCACTAAGAAAGTCTAGTGTTTCAAATGTCACCTTTCTAAAGTGTAAATACATGGGGAAAAAAAGAAGAAGAAGGGAAAAAAGAAGGGATTGCACTGCAATCTTTATTTTATTCGACCTTGTGCAGAACTGGGGAGGTCCCTTTTGTTCTCCCAGTAATGCCAAAAGATTGCAAGGCAGTGAGATATGAGGCTAACACCAATGACATACTCACTGACACTTACAAAATGATGAGGGATTTTCTGCTTGACTGACAGTTTTGATTTCCATTCCGGTAATTTATTCAGCAATATAAAGGCTAACATCTCCATCTTCATCTCCTTTAAAATGAAAGGTTCACGACTCAGATTTCTGCATTTATAACAGGAGAAAGGGGAAGCATGGATGGAACAAAAGTTTTTATATCTAAAAGAAAAAGCATAAAATAGAATTATTATTTTTTTGGAGCTTCTGTGTGTGCCTGATACAGGGTTTAAATTTAAAATAAGATGTCCAGGTAATCTGTCACCCAGAGATATGGTAGGTAGTTATATAGATATTTAAGGATTGATCTACGTTTTCAGTCTGTAAAAATTCCAGAGCATATTTCCACCAAGCTGTGAGGTTTGAAGGGAAAACAGACTTGACACATCAAGAAAAAAGTCATATCAAATGTGAAGAACGCAAGCTAAAGCAGAGTAAGCATGGCTAAATATATTTTAGTAACAGCAGTCTGCCTTCTTGAGAGTTAGAAGTTCAGTCTTACTGCACCGACAAGCAGCACATTATACAAACAGAGCTCTAAGATGATATGTTTTCAACTTTATTCTACATCTCCAAAGCTCTAAAAGTCGCTTCCTCTCTCATTAAACATGGTTTCCCAAGCACTCTCTGATTCGCCTCCCACTTGCTGTGCAGCTGTCTGTTGATGGTCCTGCTTTGCACAGACCCAGCCGCACAGATGCAAAACATAGTGTGGGCAGCTGCAGGTCTCCCTGGCTTCAGCAGACGCAGCAGGTGTTCAACACTTCCGAAAAGTAACACTGGACACCTCTGTTTACACCTAAGCCGGCAATAAAGGAAGAAAAGGATCCAGCACATTTGTTATCCAGAGTCTCATTAGCCACCGGGTGATGCTTCTGTCTTTTTTAATGCTTTCCCTTGATTTGGAGTTGAAGTGTTTGTTGTTGTTGTTGTTTGTTTGTTTGTTTGTTTTTTAATGAATTTATTTGGGGATTTTTTAATACTTCTGGAAGAGGGTCTAACTTGAGTTCAATCTCAAATGAAATCAGTAGGATTTGTAGATAAGTAAGCTGCAGTGTGCCAGCAAATATCCACGTCTTTTTCTGAGGTCAATAGTGGAAAGAATATGGATGAACAACTATCTGCAACTCACAGAAGTAAGGCAGTAAGAACTGGGGCTGATCCTGAGTCCAGACCCATAAAAAGGAGCCCACAGCCCTTACTACAATCAGTGAAAACCATGTGCAAACTGGATCCCTAATTGTTATCACCGCCTTTGCTGGCTAGGATGAGAGAAAACACTGCTACTCATTTGTAGTAAGACCAGAAACTGGTGAGTTGTAGAGCTCTTAAAAATCCTGCCTCAGACATTTAAACTCTTTAGTGCTCTCAACTCCAAAATACCACACCAAGAGTCTGCTGATGAAGGGCAAGTATTGTGGATGTCATGCTAAGTATCATAGATTTCACCAGGGCTTTGGATGGTGGCAGGCACCTCTCTGCAGTTGCCCTGGCAGGAGCAAGACCTATCTACTTGCTTTACATCCTCACATCTATTTGATCCTCCAAATAGTGGCAGTCTCTGTTGACCGAAAAGTGACATCAGCTCCGCAATTCATTTAAAACATCTGATCTCCAAGCAACTGGCTTCCTAGATGAAAAGGCCTACGTGTGGAATTTACACCTATCCACCTTTTAAGTGGGGAGTTTATTACCTAGTGGCTTTCAGCTGATTTTTCAGGAATGTCTTTTTAATACCCCTGTTAACAGAAGTTGAAAGGAGATTAGGCTATGTGGTTGGTCTTTAATGTCTACTGGCTACTTCAGCCAGAAGGAAAGGGAACAGCTGAGGGGGGAGGGAGCCCTAATGAGGCTCATTTTGCTCAGAAAATAAATAGTTTCAGATATTATCAGAAAGTCATATATAAGTCATTTAGGTGGGAGAACTCCGTTATCTCTTAGTGCAGATTCACTGTATCAGCTTTCACATGTTTTTAGAACAAAACGACTACTGAAATTGAGTTGATATATTTCAAAGCTTTTTATGGACAGAGGAATACCTGCTGTAAACATTTTAATATCCCAAGCAATGCCTTGTTTTCTACCCAAAAGCATAGGATCAAGTTTCATAAAGTACAAACTTTTCTTGTAATATCTTTGTAAACACCCTGATGCTTCATTTTGTCATGTCTGACAGTGGTTTCACTGGGGCAGCACAGAAGGGTCCCAAAGTTCAAGGTTGGTACTCTGGATTCCTTGCCTTTGCACTGATACTTTGTGCTCTGTGCTCCAGATGGTTCATTTTGCAGCGTGACAGATTTTCTAAACCTCACTAATTCATATGAGAAATTCCATTGGCCAGGAAATTTTCCCTGAATGTGTTTTTATAAACCATTTGGATGTGGTGCTCAGGGACATGATTTAGCAGAGGGTTATTAGAGTTAGGGTAGTTTGGTTAGGTTGCGGTTGGACTCATTCATGATCTTTAAGGTCTTTTCCAACCTGAGCAATTCCGTGATTCTATGATTCTAAATCTGAATTACAGTCTCAGTTGTGCTTATTTCAAGTTGAGTTGCAGAGCTGAAGCTGAGTGTTTGTAAAGGAGACTATTTTTCAGTTGCTATGATTACATTTCATCTCAGGCTGTTCCTTTCCATCCGGTGAACCTCATCAGGACCTGCTCATTTCTCCCTCCCTCGTGTCTGAGCACTGATGTGCAGAATTGCTGTTTGCTGCTAATAGAAACCATATTTCATCTTGGTGCTAAATGAAGTTATGCTTTGAGCAGAGCCTGCAGCTCAGTTTGATAATTATAAAATGGATCAATAGTCTAGGGTAAGAGACAACCAACAAGTGTTAGATTATAAATATCATTTAGCACTTACATATTTCCCCTGTTCTGAAGTAGAGTGCTGTGTGCATGTTGCAGGCTTCCTTCCCCAAGAACTTGCTTAATCCATTGGTGGGGACCATTGATTTTTAACTGCAGGTTGCTGAATATCAACTTTAATCACATTCAGTTCCACAAAAAGCAAGAAGTCACTGATGACTGGGAATTGTACTAAGTACTTCTCTTTCTCTCTCTCTCTCTCTCTCTTTCTTTTTGCTCCAAGTGCTTTTGTGAATTTGCCTCACATACTGAACTCAGTGCTATAATGGTGCCACAAAAATATTTGAGCACAGTTGCTGCTGTTTTCAATGGTAAAACTTTGCACACGTGGCAGGTTTCCAGATGATATCAAACTGAGAGAGAGTGATTAATATATTGGAGGGCAGAAGTGCCGCTTAGAGGGATCTGGACAGAGAAAACTGTCTGAGAAGATCCTCAGGAGGTACAGGGACAGCAAAAGCAAAGAGTCATGGAATCATTATGGTTGGGAAAACTTCTAAGATTACCTAGTTCAACCGCCAACCCATCCCCACCATGCTCTCCACTAACCACGGCCCTCAGTGCCACATCTCTATGGCTTGAGTACCTCAAGGGATAGTGACCACTCCACCTCCATGGGCAGCCTGTGCCAATGCCTCACCACTCTTACTGAGTCTTGTAGGAGCTGGAAGAACTCCATGCAGCACGGGATCAAGATGACAAGCCAGGAAGCAGCTTCACTGCTTCTCCTGCACAGAAGACCAGGGGAAGAAGATGTGCTGACAGGCTAGAGATGGTCCAACAAAGGGACCATGATGGATCACATGCTGTGTGGGAAGAGGCCTGGAGAGGTGAGTCTGTCCACCCTGGGACTGAGAAGGCTGTAGGTAAACCTGGTGGCTGCAGCCACCTGATGGGAGAGGGAAGAGCAAAACATCCAGGCTTCCTGCAGAGGCTCTCAGCGGGAAAAATGACAATGAGCATGTCAAGTGCTGAGTTTTACAGGCTTTCAGTCTCTCAGTCATTTCTTACAGGCTTCTCACTATTCTTCTGGTCATACAGGACACCACTACGTTTCCTTTCTGATTGGATTTTTAGACAGCTGGACTGATTTGAGACAGCTGGGTGACAAGTGTATGAGCACACAGGACTGTATTCTCAAACACTGTAGACCTTGTTCCCTTTCTTTGCCTTATAATCAGATTTTAATTTCTATCTCATTTAAATGTTTTTAATTCTAGGTTCCTCTCTATGACTAGATATTCAATCTTTTTTATTTATTCCCTCCCTTCCTCCTTTCCTTCCTCCTTTTCTCTCTTCCTATCTTCCTTCTTCCTCCCTTCCTCTTTTCTCCCTCCCTTCCTCCTTGCCATTCTTCCTTCCTTATTCCTTAGGATTTGATCTAGTTGTATATTGAACTTTCACGCTCATTTTCATTCTCCTTCTGTCTTTCTCAGTAGAACAAGATGCCTTTTTAAAATCCCCTGCCCATACAAATCATACACCTTTCTTTACCTGCTCAGCTATATGGATAAACTTAGTGTTAGAAACAGAAAACACTTCATTATCCTCTTGGAACTGTCCAAAGCATAGGTTATAGAATAAATAAATATCTATAGTAGTTATTAAGGTTGTAAAGATGCAAGAAGCCATTGCTTGAGGCCAACTTTTACTTTAGCAAACTCTCATTATTTTATTTTCTATTTTTTAAAAGAGAGAGCAAGGAACCCTAAATTCTGACTAGGAAAACTTATCTATGGGCCAGTAGGTTAAGCTCATACTTATCTATTAGGTGAAAAAGTGAGGAGATAACTGATCACACTCAGCTTCCTTCACTCTGACACCCCATTTCACTGCACACTGCTGGCTGCCCCATCACTCTGATGAGATGTAGATTTCTGGTGTGTGCCCTAAGTTCCTGCATAGGCAATGGCAATTTAAGTGTGCATGTATGGATGAGGAGGTAGCTCTTACACCAGTGGAGATGCACATAGTGAGGGCAGATGATTGTCTTGACTAAGAGTCTTCTATTTTGGGGGCAAATCAAGGAGAATGGTAAATCACTGCTGACTACAGAACCCCAGAGCCCCCCATCCCCTGCTTGTGACTGTGCCAGGGGAGAGATCCCTCTCTGATGAAATCTCCTCCATGGTGCCTACCACAGGGGTTAACTTCAAGCTGCTGTCACTTTCCTATTGAAAAACACTGCATAAAATGGGGACATGATCAGAAAACAACTAAGTCTAAATAGCTCAGGCAATATCACTTTAAAGCATTTGAGCCCCCCACTCCCCCACCCCCCCACTCCAGGGAAGTAGACTTCTAAAGTAAATAGCAGCAAATGGGTTGTATTCAAAAGGAAAAAAAAAGGGGGGGCGGGGGGGGGGAGAGAATAAAGGGAATTGTAATTTCCCCTGACATTGACCTGACCTGTCAGGCTTGGATGCACGCTCATCAGTCTCCTGCTCTGATCTGATAGCTGACATTCTGTGATGTGCTGAAAGCAAAGTAACACAGATGGATAGCGCTCCCTTTTGAAGAGCAAAATGCATTGGTAACTGAATTTTCAAGTACATTCAACATGAAGTTAACTCTTAGATTGTAGGAGCGTCTTCTAGAGGTAGGGGAACAAAAAGACTTTGCAGATGTACTGGGGACTCACTATTATTATGCATATAATTTAAGCTAACATTTAGACAGTCTCTGCTTCTTTTGATGTACTTCATACACTAGTTCATCAACACCTCTTACTATACAGTTTTAAAAAGACTGAGCATTCCTTGGGGCAGCCAGAACCTCCCAAACACAGAATGCAGTGTGAAGCCAGCTCCAAGCATCCCCAAGCTCCATCATTCTTTCTTCCTCGAAGAATCCCCATGTGCCCTATGAGGACAGGCTGAGAGACCTGGGGCTCTTCAGCCTAGGGATGAGAAGGCTGTGAAGGGACCTGAAAGCAGCCTTTCAGTATCTAAAGGGGAACTACAAGGAAGAAGGGCACAGACTTTAGCAGGGTTTGTGCCTATAGAACAAAGGGAAATGGCTTCAAGCCTAAAGAGGGGAGATTAAGGCTAGTTATCAAGGAAATGTCCTTTACAGTGAGGGTGGTGAGGTACTCAAACATGTTGCCCAGAGATGTGGTTGATGCCTCATCCCTGAAGATTTTCAAGGCCAGGCTGGATCAGGCCCTAAGCAACCTGATCTAGCTGTGGTGTCCCCATTCACTGCAGGGGAGTTGGAATTAGATGTCATTTAAAGGTCCTTTTCAATTCTAAGGATTCTCCACTTCTCTGATTCTGATCCTATGCCTTCTCTTATTTCTGAAGGAAAACTCAGCTTGGAGAAATATGTATTATTTGGACAGGAAGAAATTTCATGCCAGAACTTTTTAGTTAGTGCCTCCCTTAGGAATCAGTTCTGAGATGAGAAGAAAATGAATTCTTAGCATGTGGATCTGGAATTCACCATTACAGTGCAGCAGAGGAAACAACTGATTATATTCAATTTTACAGTCATGGAGAATACAATGATCTTGTTTCAGATGTTCAGATGAGTTCCTGCTGAATCCTATGAGACTCCTCTTACTTCAGGTTAAGACAGTAGACACTACTATGAACATCCATTGTATTTCCTAGGCTTTACACTTGATTTAGCTCACGTACATTCATGATGTCAGTAAATGTCTGATTTTATTTCTAGGCTTCCTCTTCCAGTTGAAGATTGCTTTCATGCCCAGATGATTACCTTCCCTTTATGGTCCAACAACCAAGCAAAAAACAAAATGATATTTAAGAGACAACTCCATAGCTGTCTTTTCTCAAGTGTGCTAGGTGACAAAATTCTCAGTGTCCTACACTGATATGTGCCCTTTTAAGAGTAATTTCATGCACACAGAAGCAGCCAATCTTCCTGTCTTGGTGGACATTATATCAGAATCTGTATTTATTCAACTTATTTTCCATGAGGACTCACTCTAGCTTGAAAGAAAATCTAATAATATAAATTCAAACATACTATTCTTTTTGCATGGTACTAAAGCCACTCAAGTTCAGCAAAAGAACTGCAAATTTGGGTGACTTTTGGCTAATTTTTGGCTGTTTTTTTTTTTTTCTAGTGTATTTCTTCCCAGTGACTGTCAGAGCTGTGGGAGCCCCTGGATGCTCCACCTGGCAAACGTGGGTGTAGGTGTCTGCCAGGGGCACAGCACTGGAGTGAGAAGATCAAAGCCCTATAAATGTGTCAAACTTTCAAATGCAAATCACCTGCCATAACTCTGCTGAGAACAAATCCTTCATTATCACCATTCTGTGAAAGGCTTAAATTAGCCTGAATTGGCTGGCAAGAACAAGAAAAAGAAAGCCATTTATCTTCCTGTGAGCTTTATTACCTTCGGATTTATTTGGCTAATGGTCCAATGGCCCGCTGATCAGAATATCTGCATAACAAATTCTTCAAATGATCCAAAAATACAATATTTGATCACATGACATCGCTATTAAAGTTGTACTGAGATCTGTGGCAATGGGTTATTACAGTGTCAAAAAGAGTCTTCACAATGTGTTGTTCTTATTAACTATGAGCTGCTGAGATTTACACACCAAGAATTATCACCTGGCTTCTTTGCTATGAGGTTGGACTAAATTTAGGGGATTTTGTTAATGTGCATTTCCTAAGCTGTATGTTCTCTGGACATATACCATATCCATCCTTATTTTCCATTGCTATCATTTTGGAAACATAACTAATTTCTCATTGAAGAAAATGCATTCATTTCCTTCCTACTTTTTAAAACAGAATCATAGAATCACTAAGGTTGGAAAGACTACCTTAAGATCATACAGTCCAACCACCAACCCACGCCTGTGACCGCTCTAAACCATGACTCAGTGCCACCTCTCTATGATTCTTGAACAGCTCCAGGGATGGTGACTCCACCACCTCCCTGGGCAGCCTGATCCAATGCATCTTTCTGAGAAGATATTTTTCCCAGTATCTGACTTGGATCTCCCCTGGTGCAACTTGAGGCCATTACTTGTCATCCCAATGCTGTTTCTTGGAAGAGGCGGCCCACCCACACCTGGTAACAATCGTATTTCAGGGAGCTGTAGTTTAAAAAACAGACTGAGGCACGGTAAGTATTTGATTAACTGACTTGAAGAGATTAAAAAGTACCGCACAACACTTAATGCTGATTTATAAGGGGAAATACTAGCACTTTGTTTTATTAAATTAACAACTGTAGCGAGATTTTCTCAAGAGAGAGTTGGGATCTTTGGAAGAGGATGCACCCTGATCAGGAAGCTCTTTGTCAGGGTAGAGAAGGGTCTGTCTGAGGGGTGCTGACTGGAGACCCCTCAGCAAGCACCTCCGTGAGGGTCAGGTGAGGCTTCCCAGAACGTCTTGGATGGTAATTTCTGCACAGAGATATCTTGCACTTCACTGGTTCTGCTGTTGGTCATAGTTTGGATTTATTCCCCCACTGATACATCCTCATCCCCACAGTGACCAACTTGAATCACGCTCTAAATGATCAGTTGTGAAACATAATACACAAAAAATGTCTTTTCTCCAAAAGCAAGTAACAAGGCTATATATGTTCGTACAAGAAAGCTGTGCAAGCTGATACAGATACCAACATGCATTTCATGCCAGGAGAACTTGGCTGCTCTGAAGCTTTTCCTTGTTCACTATCACTTACTCTACCACAAAGTCTTGTGTTTGCAGTAAATAGGGCCAGGCAGGTGGAGGATATTTATGACTGTTGAGAGTCATTTATTTTGGATCTCTGTTTAATGACCTCCCAGCACAAAACGTGGGATTTTTTTTTGACCTTAGTGCAGAACAAGCAAAGGGTAAGCGATTTTCATCTGTTAAGCTGCTGTATGGGAATCAATCAGCTATGATAGGGTGCTTTAAAGCCTACCTTTCACATCACTAACATCACAAAAGTCAACATGGAAGGTGCTGAGTGATGCTGCATAAGGCATTTTTGGGAGGAAGAAATAGCTAAACCCGCCTTTCACATCTTCAAAACTCAGCGTGTGATTGTCATAGTGATTTCTTACAGTACTGCCAAAAAGAACAACACAAATCAGGAGAACTGAGTAATACATTCTCTGTGCTTTTAAGATTAATATGCTAACAACTGACAATAGTATTCCTTTACAAACCACAGACAATAAAATGATGAGGCAATTTATATTATTATTATTTTTTTATTTTATTTTATTTTTTTATTTTTATTTTTTTTATTTTTTTATTTTTTTTTTTCTCTGGGCTGGCCAGGCCCAGAGAATGGTGGTGAATGGAGTTCAATTCTGCTGGCTACAGATCATTAACTGTATTCATCAGGGGTCAGTTCTGGGGCCTGTCCTGTTTATTGGTGATCTGGATGAGGGGACTGAGTACACCCTCAGCAAGTATGCAGATGACACCAAGCTGGGAGGAAGTGCTGATCTGCCTGTGGGTAGGAAAGGCTCACAGAGGGATCTGGATCAGCTGAATTGATGGACTGAGGCCAGCTCCACAAGGTTCAACCAGACCGAGCTCCTGCACTTTGGTCACAACCTCATGCATCACTACAGGTGTGGGGCAGAGTGGTTGGAAAACTGCAGAGGGAAAGGCTCTAAGGGGTACTGACAGCTGGCTAAACATGAGCCAACAGTATACCCAGTAAGGCCAACACCATCCTGGCTTGTATCAGAAACAGTCAGCAGTCCAAGATGATTGTACCCCTTGGTACAGGTGAAGCTGCACCTCAGGCACTACATTCAGTTTTTCACCCCTCACTACAAGAATGACGTGGAGGCCCTGGAGCATGTCCAGAGAAGGGCAAGGACACCATGAGGGGCCTGGAGCACATCTTATGGGGAGCACCTGAGGGAACTGGGGTTGTTCAGACAGAAGAGGCTCAGGGGAAGATGTCAGTGCTCTGTATGATTAGTTGAAAAGAGGCTGTGGTGAGGTGTGTGTTGGCCTCTTATCCCAAGTAACTGCAATGGGACAAGAGGTAATGGTCTTGAGTTTTGCCAGAGGAGGATGAGGTTGGATATTAAGAAAAACTTCTCAGAAAGGGTGGCAATTCATAGGAACAAGCTGCCCAGGGAAGTGGTGGAGTCGCTGTCCCCAGAGGCATTCGAGAAACTAGGAAATGGGGCACTGAGGGATATTGGCTTAGTGGGCATGATGGGGATGGGTTAATGGCTGGATGATTCTAGAGGTATTTTCTAATCTTAATTATTTCTATAAATTTTCTATAAATTTGCAAACAAATTTATTCAGAACAGATTGTGCCTGAAGTTCCTCCCCCTATATCTGAAATACCAATAGCCTGACAAACAGGCCTTTCATCAGGAATGTTTGAGATAGGACAACCAATTTGGCTGAGCAAATAGCATTTTAAAATAAAACAAACACTCACGTACAGCTACTTCAACACAAATTTACTTTGCATTATAATTATCCGCAAAGCTAGCTTGTTGTATTTCTATCAGGCATCCAATTTGCTTCACATATCCACCAGTATATGAGTGCAATCAGCAGTTTTCTTTGAGCACAACTTCCTAAGGATATCTGTTTTGCCAGCTATGCTCGGTGATCCAAGGTCACCCCAAGCCCTACAAGGAAAATTCTTTCAGGAGATAAAGCTTTGCTTTATAGAACTTGTAAAAGTTTTGTGGTTTAAGACTAATAAATACAATTCAGTTCAGTACAGGCAGCAGCCACAGTGATGGATAGGAGGAAGAGAGCTGGGCAAGAGTGGTTCTGTCACCCATCAGCGTTTTGTTTTCCTTCAAACAGTTGTTTTCTTTCCTGAAGGGAAAAGCGCTAAATCTAGCGCTGAGTTCAGGTTTCGCCTGCAGCGCTTGGGTTTGCAACAACTCCCAATAATATTCTAACCGCAGTTTCCCTTTTATCTACTGATACAACAGGGCAGAGCTTGACACCTTTTTAGACATGAAAAGACTTTATCTTGTCTCAAGTAGCAGCTGCCATTAGTCTCTTGCACCACAGCATCTTCCCAGTTACTTTGTTAACATAATAGCATACAGCCAAGCCCACGCTAATCCCTAAAATTCATCTTAGATACATCATTCTCAAATTAGAAAATATTCCTGTCAACTATTTATATTTACACACACATAAACTCCATTTATCAGTTCTGGACAAAATCCCTGTTAGCGGCATCTGTGAACACACTTGAGTATGTCACTAATATCTCCCAATGGAAAAAAAAATAATAAAAAAAAGTAAAAGCAATTGCAGCTCAATAGTGGGATACACAGGAAATAAGGATTTTTTGGGAGATCATTTCCCACTATATATATATATTAATCTACATACATATTCCCTATATGACTTTCTGGTTGATTTCCCCATGGAACTGCAATAGAATCACAATCACGTGAAGAACGCTAAACATTTCCCCTTGTTAATGTATGCTACATAAATTTTCTGTATTCAAATAGATGAACAACACCTCTTGTTAAGTGGAAATAATGGTATTTATACTGCTAAGATGGAACCTAAGCTCCTAGTCTATATTACTCCAGGTATCGCCTGAGCTAGAATGACAGCCTCATGAGGAGTGATACAGCAGTGAGCCGGGGGAATGCTTACATGGAAAAAACTTCCAGAGGAGTATTTGAAGAATGATGTATGTCAGCTGCTCCACCTTCACAGCAGATACCATTTTATTGCTTTGTATGAAGCATCCTGATACAGGCTGTTTTGGCTGAGCAGGATGGGTAAATGAAAATGCATTCGGTGGCAGCAGGCTGATGCATTACGTTCACTTACACTTGCATCCAGTTCAGCATAATCTTTCAGCAATATTTTCTGCAGGTGTTATCGGTCTATCAATATACTTAACACTTTCTTCACAAATGTGAGTCTGCAAAGCTTAAGCTTTGACACCAAGAACAGCTCCAAAGTAGAGAAACTGGCTTTAATCCTTGCCTGGAATAAATTACAGTAAGGTGAGAGCTCCAAATGCATTTAAACTGTGATCTCCACTCTGCAGAGAATCACAAATCTGATGATACCCCCAAGGATAAACGCTCCTATGTTGATTTGCTGCAATGAGCAGACAGTGTGAGAGGCAGAATCCTATGCAGTTATTTTCAAATCTATTGCTGCTCCTAACTCTTTTTGCACTGCAGTTCTTACCATCTCATGAACGTATCTCATTTCTGACTTTCACAGTCCATAAAACACGACTTTGTTGTTAATTACAGCACAGTAGTTTTGGAAAGTCCTTCAGTCAGTCAGTCTTTTCAGGAATCTGAAGAGCAACCAAAAAAAGAAGAAAACCTCCCCCAAAAAACACAGCTTACCATCCAGCATTAAGCACAAATCTAAAGCACAGAAACCCACAAAGTATGGGTGAAAGTGTATGATCCTTCCAATAGAAGAGTACATTCTGATGTACAGAGGGAATGGTTGTACAGTGCTGATATTTTTATTCATGAAAATTCAAGCTACTGATTACAACCTTTGGGATTCAAAAATCAGCAGCAAGAAAGAAAAAGAGTCAAACACAAACAAGTGTCCCTCTGCACACACATACACAAAATGCATCCACCATTGACTGCAGCATCTGGAATCTCTCCCTTTCTAATTGGTGGGTGACTGCTTCTCTCATTCTCCACATTGTTTTGTTCTTTCAGCTATACGCTCACGCCATCTGGGTGGTGAGCCCCCAGAAAGAAACCATCTTCAAAACTGAAAATATCTCCAATAGTTTTGGAATTCTTGCTCATCTATGTAACTCATTTCTCATTTAGAATGTTTACTACAAATCAGCTTTCTCTACCTGCCAGTGGGCAAGCTAAGAAGTTACCATTTTCACTCATTACAGATTGTATTTACTATTTCTTCTTTAAACACAATCAGAGTTTAGCTTCCTAACTTCTGATGTTTCTGCCTCTGTAAGAAACAATTGACCTTTTTATGAATGCCCTAACTTATAAACCTGTGTTTAAAACAGCCATCAAATTTTCTTTAATAGCGCAAGGGACAGCTACAAAAGCAGAATATCCTTATATGGCTTATTCCATGTGGAAGGTACAAACATTCAAAGAGGTTTATTACAGGGCACAGCATGTTATAAATTAAGCTATGCTCAAATGTACATCTGCTGCATGTCTCTGTAAGATCCGTTAGGGATAATCAACACATCCAGCACCCCATACTTACTGCTTTTAAGTAAGTCTATTTGTATAAGCTGAAGGACTAATAACTTTAACAACATGGCAGGGAAATAAAGACTTCATAATTCAAAAGTACCAACCATGCTCCCTTGTACACCATAGTCTGCTGTTTACACATTCAGAACATAATTAAGCCCAGAATAATTGGTATTTGCCTATAATGTCTGACTTAGTATTTGTCAACATATTAGTTGCAAACTTCAGCAGCAGCACAAAGCATTTCACCACCCTTCTTATTCATCATGTTCACACTTCAATCAACATCGCACAGAAGAAACTCTGAAAAGGAGTTCTATAAGAAGTTTCAGACTTTATTGTTACCATTATTATTTTATGAGCAACCTAATTGCTTTTGAGTCTTCTTTTTATTCTTTCAGACAGGGGAAGAGGACTGTCTGCCCACCCAGAAATCAGAACATCACTGTCAACTTGTTGTGCAGGACTAGAACCTGTGCCCTGAAACAGCTGTCCTGAATGTTGGGAACAGTCAACTTCAACTACAGAGGAATCTTTTGGAGATAATTCCAATGACGAATTCCCACCAACTTGCTTAAAATTGGTGCTTTTCTCCCCCTCTTTAATTACAAGTGCTGAGTCACTGCTTGTACTTCTGCTACTAGCAGCGTTAAACCTGTTCTTTGTAAAAGTTTTTTTAAACTGGCCAGGGTTCAGTTGTCTTTTCTTCTGCTTACAAAGTGGATTTTTATTCACGTTCCCATCATCACTGTCTTCGCTAGAAGAGCATTTGCTCTGACACACACTCTTAAAAGAAGTTTTCCAAGCAGTTTGAGTACAAGTTTTTGTAATGTTACGAACAGGAGCAACATTTGTTGGCTTTTGAGGCTGCGAAAGCACTTCACACGCAGTATGCAACCACTCTGGTGTTTGCCCACTGGGGACTAGAGATGTTGAACAGCTTATATTATGGACTTTCTGCATCATTTCATACAGGGTGTCACCTTCTTGAGAAACACGTACACTGGATTCACTCGCACAGGTTTCTAGTAGCACATTTTTAGCGTCTCGCACTGGTTTATTTAACTGACATGAGGAAGTGAGACAATCTTTATCACGTTTCAATGCTGCTTCTGTGTGTTTAAAATGTCTGGAAGGCTCCTGTTGCATTACATCTTTTGGCAGCATAGGCTTTGATGGAACAGAAGTCTTCTTAAGTATACGCTCACTTAAAGACAACTCTTGAAGTTGTTCCATACAACCATCTGAAAGCAAATCATCTGCACTATCAGAATGATCTTGACCTGACTGCTCAGCACCAGAACATTCTGAGCTATTTTTCACTGTTTCACAATGCAGTGGATACGAGTGTTTTATGCACGCAATCAAGTCAGGTGCTGGATCACAGGTATTACACCCACGGGTTGGTGAAGTGCTAAAGAAGGTTCCTTTCTTTTCAATACTGCTCAGTTGTAGATCAGCTGTTACAGAGGATGACACTCCTGAGTTTTTAGTACTTTGTGCTGGCACTACAGATGAGTCACTCAATGTACTCTGTAAGTGCAAGCAAGGTAATGCTGCCACAGAAAGTCCAACTGATTCTGACATTGGTATAGATGTAACACAAGAAGCTGCAGCTACCACTGGATCTTTTGATTCCATGCTGCTCTGGCATATCTGATATTCAGGTGGAGTTTTTCCATCAGATGTGTGGTCTGGCACAGGAATAATTTCATATGCAGACCTGAAATTCATTTGAGACAGAAGACTGGTAACATCACCATAAGCATCTGACAACTCCTTTTCTTCTGGTCTGTTTTTCTTGTCTAAAAAAGAAAAAAAAGCACACAAACATTGTACTTCCACTGCTGAGCAATACTTATCAATACTTACTTTTGTTTCTTATATTTTGGCAAGGCCTGTAAGTTAATAAGATAAAAACTTTTGGACTTACTTTTCTGTTTCTTTGCCAGAGCTTCTGACTTTTCCATTTGGTAAAGAGCCACAACATCTGGATAAGCAGCCTGAAACAAAGACTGCTCTTCTATTGTAACTACATACAATTCCATGGGCTCATCTTCTGCATCAACATAGTGCTCTATCAAAATTAATGAACTGATATTAGAAATATGTATTTGCAAATATTTCAGAGGATGGAACAAGAGAAAAAGATTTGAGTATAATGAATATATGTAAAGAGACAAATAGTACAATGTTTGAGGCTTAGCTATGGCACAGCTATTTGCTTTCTGATGAGCTCCCTACAGTATATAGACACACTGAAGCCTGTCATCATGAAACAAGACAAAACAACATGAAACACTGTCAGATCATATTGACTACAAAAAGTAGTTGGAAACCAAGCTTCTTGCTTTCTAGGTAAGTGGTTAAAATGGGTGGCATTGAGGGGTGTTATTTGCTTTTTGTTTTGTCTTACTTTGCTCTTGGTTTCAGGGTATCTGAAATATGACATTTTCTTTCTCAGTACTGTTTTTCCAATCTTATTCGCACACACTTTTTACTCATAATGCCATCAAACTATTTTCCTCCTTAAAGAACGCTTTTGTCTTTTTCTATGAATTAGACTGTTCAATAATAAGCAATGAAACCAATCCAACCTGGTTTTTGCCACTCAATTTCAAAACAGGGAATTCCATTTTTAACACGTGTCTTGACTATACTGCAAGAAAAGAAAGTAGCACATTAAACATGAAATGAAGAATCTAAGAAAGAACCTAAACATATTTCAGTATTTTAATTTATGATGATTCGGAGCAAAAGAAAAATAAACTCTGTAGCAGTGAATTTAGCACAGAGTAGCGCAACTAAAAATCAAAAAGCTGTTTTGTAACATACGATCCTAATGCAAACTTCCACAATCAGTCTGGTATCTTCAACCATAAGCAATACTTTTCTGAATGAACAGACAGTATCGTTCACATCTTTTGCATGAGAGCATGAAGTAAGATAGTAAACCGGGCTGTCATGAAGACTGACTGTTCCTGTTCATTTCACATTCTAAGTTCCTACACGTAAAGAGGTTGGTGCTGATTCATTACTGTTTTTAAAGCAACTGTGAAAAGAAAACTAGATCGAGATTTGTCTTTTAAACTATTAAAACACTAAACAGAAACATAAACAGAACATATAAATTCTTCCAAAGTAAAACACCAGTAACTTGTATAATCAGATCATTAAAAAGCAGCCTCCAAACAACATACTCAATTCAGTCACTCTTTTGTAAGATAATCATAGAATCATAGAATGGCCTGGGTTGAAAAGGACCACAATGACCATCTAGTTTCAACCTCCTGCCACATGCAGGGTTGCCAACCACCAGACCAGACTGCCCAAAGCCACATCCAGTCTGGCCTTGAATGCCTCCAGGGATGGAGTTTAAAACCATCCCCCCTTGTACTGTCACAATCCACCCTCGTAAACAGGCATTCCCCCTCCTGTTTAAATGCTCCCTTCAAGTACTGGAAGACCGCAAAGAGGCCTCTTATTATAACAAGTCCAGTTATAGTAATAATGATTAATACAATATATAATATAATAATGCTGAACAGAACAGCTTGTCTATGATGCCACACTAACATTGGCTGCTTTTGGTTCCCTAAAATTAATTATATAAAAACAAGAATGGCACCAAAAAGTGGATGAAAACCTTCAAATGAAGAATGTGGAATGGATCCCATTTAAAAACAAACAAACAAACAAACAAACAAACCTCTTAGGAAATTAAATAACAATTCCTTTCATTCTGTGAAGTTAAGCCTAGCAATCTTTTCTCAACAGACACTGTAGATTCTTAAAGTTTACACAGGCTTAACAACCTATCAAATCACTAAACATCTGAGCAGAGAAGTAACCCCGTAAAGGTAAATCACATAGGCTGGATCTCTGGGCTGAGGTGAATGGGATGAAGTTCAACAAGGCTGAGTGCTGTGTCCTGTGCTTTGACCACAACAAACCCCATGCAGTACTACAGGTTTGGGGTTGAGTGACTGGATGACTGTGAAGAGGAAATGGACCTGGGGGCACTGGTTGATGCTGGGCTAAACATGAACCAACAGAGTGCCCAGGTGGCCAAGAAGGCCAACGGTATCCTGGCCTGTATAAGAAATAGTGTGGTCAGCAGGAGCAGAGAGGTGATCATCCCCCTGTTCTCAGCTCTGGTGGGGCCGCATCTCGAGTACTGTGCTCAGTTTTGGGATCCTCACTACAAGAAAGACATCGAGGCCTGGATGTGTCCAGAAAAGGGCAACAAAACTGGTGAGGGGTCTGGAGCACAATTCTTATGAGGAACGGCTCAGGGAGCTGGGATTGTTTAGTCTGGAAAAGAGGAGGCTCAGGGGAGACCTCACTGCACTTTACAACTTCCTGAAGGGAGGTTGTGATGAGGAGGGGCTTGGCCTCTTCTCCCAAGCAACAAACAGAACCCGAGGAAATGGCCACAAATTGTACCAGAAGAGTTTGGTTTAGATGGGACATAAGAAGGAACTTTTTTTCCTCAGAGAGTAGTCAGGCACTGGAATGGCTGCCCAAGGAGGTGGCAGAGTCGCCGTCACTGGCAGTGTTATAGATGCGTCTGGATGAGGAGCTCCGAGATACAGTTTAGTGGTTTGCTGTAGCTACCGCAATGGGAGGACGGTTGGACTAGAAGATCTTGTAGGTCCCTTCCAACCTTGTGATTCTATGATTCTCATGTGCACAAACCCAAGGAAGTATAACGGAAGTAAGCACAGGAAAAAGCAGGCTCTGTTGGAACATAAGAGTGTGCCTCCGGTGGTGCAGCGGTAGAGTTCCCGTTTGCAACACCAGGGGGCCCGGGTTCGAATCCCCCCCTGTGGAGCAGGGGGTAGAAGTGCCACTCTGCTACACAGAGGGCTCGAATCCTGGGAGTTGGACTTGATGATCTCTAAGGTCCCTTCCAACTCGCACAATACTATGATACTATGATACTATGATAAGAGAACTGCTGTATGTATAACTGTGCAACAGCAACATATATATTAACATGTACATCTAAATTCTTAGCTCTCCTCAAAAGGAGCAAATAGCTTGAATCAAAGATGAAAGAAAATAATTAGTTTTGTTAAAAAAAAAATAAAAAATTTCTCCAGCAGAAGTAAAATATTAGGTTGAAGAACTCCAATTATGTTACCGTATTGCCTGCAGTTGCTTTGAATCAATATATCCAGATTTTCTCTGGATCATATCATAGTGCGTCAAGAGCACTAACAGTTTCTTACAAGCATAATGCTTTGCCCATTCCATCTTCTCAGAAGCAAATATCTGTTGATATAAAAAAAACAACAAAAAAATATGCTTTAAAACTTTCTTACTCAGCTCGGTATCAAACTTCAACAGCTGTACAGTAGGAACACAAAACTAAAAGATTCAAATATCTAGAACATTCTGTAAGTTAGAGTAATGCCAAACTATATCTCACTACCAAGTAGAGGAAGTTACCTCTTTAAATGAATACATCTACCTGCTGTCAATAACAAGTCAAAGAACAGTGATGTAAAAGAAAAGCCACATTCCAGGTGGCAATGCAGAGCTGTCACTCTGAGATGTGTGACAAACTAGGCTACAAGTCAGAGTCAAAATGGAAGTCTATGGGGTAGCGACACATGAATTCCCCACTGAAGAAAAAGTTCAAGATGGAGCCCTCAGTGGGTGAAATGATGTGATCTTTTGGGATGGGAAAGGGATGACACTTCTAGATTTCCTGCAACCCAGACAAAGCGTCAACTCTGACTCCTCCATCATGATGTTGACTAAGTTGAAGGCTCCAACTTCCAGAGCCAGGCCCAGAAAAGAAGACAACCATTTTCTTGCAACACAACAAAGCCAGTCCCCACACCTGTTTAAAGACCATGGGGCTCTTTGCCAGTCTTGGTTGGACTGTCCAGATTTAGCACCCTCTGACCTCCATCTGTTCAGGCCAATGAAAGACAGACTGCATGGGTAAAGTCTTCCTAGCAATGATGCTCTTATAGCAGCTGTGAAACTGTGGGCCACCTCTGCTGGTACAGATTTTTACAAACAGAGCATGCTCTCGCTCATTGGTAGTGAAAATACATAGCTAATAGTAGTGATTATGTAGAAAAAAAAAAGTGCTTTGTAGCAGAGAATCTGCTCTATCAAATTGTGGTATTGTGCTGTTTGTAGCTGTTGTAGCCTGCGTGGAAACAAGCACTGGTAATACTTTTGGAGCAAACTCTGTATGCCACTTTTGAGTTTTGAACATTTGGAATTAAAGTGCCTCTTTACCTGAAGGGTGATAGTATTGAGCTAAATATGGGCCTCAATACACACAATTCAGAATAAATGTCTCTGCTTGTTATGTATAGAAGCTGGCTGCCTCAGTGATACCAAGAAATTATTTTCTAGGAAAAAAAAAAAACAACAAAAAAACCCTCAAAGTCTGCAATCGTAACTTGAGTTACTGTATACAAAGTGTTGGTATGAGGACAAGACAAACATGAGTAAAAGCAAGAGTCACACCTGTCAAAACCTTTATGAAAGATGGGAGAAAGATAACATTCCTGAAGCATTATGCCTCATAAACACACCATATTTTATACACTAGAGATGATCCAACGCTCAGCAGTCCACTCTAGTAATGCTAGACAGTGAAAAATGGAACAACACTAAGTGACCTTTTTTCCAAATGATTTTACTTGAGTTTTCCTAAGTGTCTATTTACATCAACTAATTTTTCAGAGTTGCCAATTTTTTTGACTTTCAAAAAAATGAGGTGAATGAAAGTTGTAGCAAGGTACTTTAATTATATTTCCCATAGAATTACCAATGAAAATCAAAATCACAGATGACTTCCTTAAGGCAAAAACAAGAAAATCCTCAGAGCTGAATATTCAGTATTTTCACACGTACCTGAAACGACAATAAATTTGGCCTTCTGTATTCTACTATCTTGTTCAGTTTATTCTTGTTTACAAGAAATTCTTGGATAACCTTGGAAAAAAAAGGAGAGTTGAAGAAAGGGCAAAAAACCTGAAATTTCAATTAATTGATTTGGAAAATATATCTTTAACTAGGCTTCTTACCTCAGAGAATGGAAAGCCTTCACAGCTGTTAGCTTTTCTGAAGGTAAAACAAAGTGTTAGGAACTGAATAACAAATTGGAAAAATGCACAGCTTAAATGCTCATTCTGCACATGAAAGGGAAAGCAGTTCTTTTTCAAAACATTCCTACTTTCTGATATTGTCCTCCACTGCACTTGCTTGTTTCACTTGCTCTAACTGATGCCATTCACAAGGGCAGCAGTATTTGGAGTCATTGGGTTTGCAGTATCTGGTGCTTCCACAGGATTTACATCCACTGCGCTCATGTTCCTTGCGTGATCCTGTAGAAGGTGTACAAATCACGATGAGAAAGGTTTTAGAGACTTCCAAAAACAACAGTAGCAATAAAAATATAAAGGTCAGAATGCACACAAATCTGGCCATGGCACAAATAGCAGCTGTAAGCAGACCTGAGTATATCCGCTATATACTTACCATAAAAGCTGACAAAAAGAATATTTTGAATTATTTTCTTAAGACTTTCCCTAACCATTTCAGACCTTGTGAAAAAGAATTTACGATACACGAAGCTACAGAAGTAGCATGGGCCATCTGCACAAAATAAGAAGAGGATATATAAAACAAGCTGTTTTCCCCTTCTCATTACCATCCAGAGCAATGGCTTTGAATGAGTTCACCAACCAAAGGCACTACAAAAATGGGGTTAGGACTAATTTACTTTCAAGAAAAAGTTACAGCAAAATCCAGCAACAGTCCTCATGCAAGGCCAGTTTAGGGAGAAGAAAAGAAAGTTGCTTGCCTTTACAGTGGGCTGTCTTTACTGACACTGTTAAAAAGGTAAATTACTGGGTTTACACAAATGCATTGTATTAACATTCTGCTATCAGCTGTTTTCACATTTGAATGATGTCACTTGCACCCTCAAATAGCCTTCGTATGACACACAGTGCAGAAAATGTGAAGTCAGAAGCTGAACGACAAGAAAAGCAATTTGTAATGCTAGTCACAAAAATTCAACCAGCCAATGACCCCAACATCCAGAATCAAGAACAAACAAATGATTAAGCTAAAAATAAAATTCCATGCTGTCAACACTGACCTGGATGATGGCACTCAGAACAGTGCACTACTCTTTTAACAACCAAAGATGGATTATTATCATGCCCAGACTGTTCTTTCCATTGCTCAAACCTATAGGGGTGATATTTAAAGGATTAAGAAATACTTTATACGTTCATACTTAAAATAAAATGCACAAGTATTGTCTAAGTTAGGAAACTAGATTATTTGGTTTTTAAGAATAGCCTTGTTGGATTACCACTACTGACATGCACATTAAGATAACAAACATAGAAAGCATTTAGTACTTCATGTCCTAATCCACAAGCCAGTTAAAAATAAAAATCATCAGTTCTTGTGACTTCAATCCAATGCAACAACATACTCTAGAGCTGGGTGTCAGCTGATATTTAAAGCAATTAAGAAGTTCATACACACCATGTAATTTATTTAGGCAAAAAACAATGCAGCCATCTGACTCTCAAAACGATTAAAAAAGTATTACTAGCATTGTCTCAGAGCTGAAGCCCATACCAGAAAGCGTGTGAACTAAAAACCAAAGTACTTCAGCACACAAGGTAAATTTTCACTTTACCTTTGCAGTAAATTTTGACCTCTCAAAGACTCAATTAATTTCATAGCCTGTTCTTTTCCAACTCCTGGAATGCCCTATAGAGACAGAAATATGAAACATTAAGAAATGCCATATGCAGTACAGACATCTTTACTGTATTTCTAACATTATGGACAAGACAATAAAAAAAAAAAAAACAAAAAAACAACAATCCAAGGCATTGAGCTATACTGAGAAAAATATTTTTTTACAAAGTTACGAAGCTAGAAATAGTAAAAGATTGGAGCTACACGATCAGTGTGCCACGCAAGATGCATAAAATGGCCTTACCCTCAAAAGCAGCTCAGATAAAGACATGTTTTCCTGTTTTCTGCTGTCTTTTTTTCCTGCATTTTTTACCCCTGTTCTTACTCCTTTTCTCTCCTATCTGAAACGGGACACTACATTCTTGCCAGCTAAGCGCCAGACAGACAGATGAAACTCTTCATCATAGTTTTGGAAAGACTCTATCTGAAATCAAAATGTTAGAAACTCAAGAAGATGGGAAATAAACAAACCCACAGAGCAAAAAGCTTTCAGTTACAGGAGGAAGAATAGCTTCATGGCAAGGAAACCTTTAATACTTGAAGATTTCAAGCTGAGAGGTGGTTTACAGTGAACAGCGCAGAAGCTTTTCCTGAAAGATAATTAAAAATTCAAACCTCGAATAAGTTCTCCTCTTTCTTTGTATGATTTTGATATTTACTACATTGTTACACCTGTAATACACATGCCCTCTATAAGAAAACTGACTACCACTATGGGTAATGGATGGAAACAGCAAATGTTTTTCAGGAGTTGCTCAAGGATAGAAATCCAGGACTTCACTGTAACTCTTAAATACACTCAGGAGCGACAGTTGATCAAAAACAACCAGAACAATTTAAATGTACATGCTGCTTTTCAGTTCTCTGTTCAATTCTTATGCCCACTATTTTACCAAGAATCAGTGCAGTTGAATATGTACGCCATATCGAGTGCCCCTTCCTGCAGCACTACTACAAATAAATCAATAGCTCAGTTTCACTCAGAGGTAATGACTGAATAGAATATATGCAACTTCATGAAATAAATCTCTTTTCAAAACCAATTAGAAATTGCCATTGGACTACTGCCAGACACTTGAGCAGACTATCAGGCATTCAGCTTCTTCAAGGAAAGCAGCATCTTTGTATGTAATGAACAAAGCAAGTGCAGTCATAGAGTGGTATTCCCACTTATCTGTTCTGCAAATCTCCACACCTGATGCACTCCTGTAGTTCAGCTTTCCTTACAAATTCATATTATTATTTGCTTTGCTGGGCTGCAGCAACTCAAGACTGGCCTGGTACTACATAATTGTGCCATTGTATGACAATGCAATAACTCAGCATACCAGAAGCTGCTAAGGACATTGCAGAAACTACTGATAAGTCACTATCTTCTGCCTCTCCCCCCCCTTCATTAGCATTTATTTTGTGATAATGAAGTGTTTACAGATTCGTGTAACAGAAGCCAAGTCTCTCAATAAAGAAAGAATTAGAGTGATGCACTCTGCCTGTTGCTGAAAAGGACAGACTTATTAAAATAGAAACACCATGATATAAGAGTTAACTTAGTTGCTCCCATTCAGTGGTTGTGTAGTGCCTGTGGTTACAGTATGATGGACTGTACAGAAACAGCTTCATCCTATTTCCTTTCCGTTCCAAAACTGTTCAAAGTCTCAACAACAACTCATGAGTTTTCAAAACAAAACAAAAAAAAAAAAAAGGAAAAAGTGCCCACTGGGAACCCTCTTACTTCATTCATTACTGAATAAAAATCACTAAGTTCCACCCAGAAGTAGCGTTACTACCAACTGCAGTTCAAAACCATCACTACTAGCTATCCCAAAGGACACAGTGTTTTTTTCTCTTTCCCCAGCTACTATGCCAGGCATGTACTATATGTGCTAATGGGCAGTTCTCATGTTTGCTCAATATCAAACTGCAACTTTCACACAATGGAGATGAAGATTGAAGTCGGAACTAACACATCACATTTAGAAAGACTAGTGCTCCATTTTGATCATCTTCGAGCTATCACAAAAAATTATATTGGCTTGCTAAGCATACATAGATCTCAGCAATCATGTATTGTATACAGTTTTGTTAACATGTGCAAGTCTTTCTTGATATGCTGTAAGTAGCTACTTACCTTTGGAAGATAATCACAACCCAGAAGAACAGCTAGTCCAATCAAAGACTCTCTATCGCAACCAAGCTTCTCCTTAATAGAGGACATTGTGTAGCAGTCAAGATGTGGCTCCTGAAGAAGAAATTTATCATTCCTTTCATTTCCATGACACCAGGAAGAAACTGCCATGTCTGCAGTTCTGTTCTACAACAGGTCTGCTCTATAAGATACAGAGGGGTCTGATAGAAAAATCCTATACAGCAGCAATTAAAATGTATAATGTAGTACATGGACACCACGAGAATAACAGAAGTTCTAGAATTTTAAGTTGTAAGCATGGATACCAACTACTTAAAAACTACCCTTCAGATAAAGATATAAAATACCAACCCAATCTTGTTTTTCCTTCACTTCCTTAGTAGGTTTACCGGGCAAAACACACAAAACCTTTTATCCATTTTATAGAGAAAGTGTCAACTAAGAATATTTGGATCTGCCAGTTTTAGAAAAAAATGTATTCTTAATAAACATTTTCAGCTCAAGGTCATAAATTGATTGTTTTTTACTGAATGATCACAATAACTGATTAGTTACAATACAGACACATATTCCCTGTCCTATTCATCATTAAAGACTAAGAGCATTTACTGTAAATATATTAACACATAAGATGCAGGCACACAAATCAGCCAGGAGGCTGACAACTCCTACATGCTCCAAATGGGAATGCATAGGAAGCAATGATTTCACTAAAATTCTCCACCACAGAAGAAAAAAAATATCATTAAGCATAATTACACACCACAGAACACCACAAATACAGGTGATAGTACTGTAAATCAGTCATTTTCAGTTGTTTTGCTATCAAACCCAGTACATGGATAGAAACATTCCTCTCAAAGGATAGTTAAAATCAATACAAACTAGTAGATAAGCATGATATCCAAGCAATTGTTTCAAGGGCCTCCTTTTAGTTTCCATTTACATTTGTGGGAAGACTCTAAAGAGGCAGCAAGATCCCCTTCTGACCCTACCGAAGTACATTACCTTAGAATTCATGGCAAAGTTCCTATAAACTGTCTGAGCTCCGTATAAGAAAACATCTCCATCATTGGTAATGCACCCATCGACATGGCCTTTTGCATTCAGGTAAGCACACATTGCTTCTGCTTCCCCAGCTGCTTGAACCCATGGAACACCTAAACATTCCAGCAGCTGGAGGCACTAAATGAAAGAATCCAAAAGGAAATATACATTGAATGTTAAATTATATCCAGTTATCTGCATTATTTTCTCAGTTTATACGTCTGCTCTGAAATAGTATATATAAAACATAATATCAATACAACAATTGTTTTACAAAAGTATCTTACTGTAATAGTCAAAAGAAACATTCCACTAAGACCATTTATTACAGATTAATATATAGTATGTTAATCACAGAGCATGACTGAGCTACTCCTTCTCAAAATCTGACTACTCAGCAGTCTGTGCTAGTCCAGTGTATCTTTTAACAAACTGCCAGACTCCCCCAAAACATCAAGCAGAAAAGTCCTGTGCTGTTGGCCTAAGTGATACTGGACCACAATTAAAGACATATTGAGATATATACAAACACATGCTTTTAGAATAAAGCATGAATACATTCAGTTACCGAAACCATGAAAGCCAACCTATTATATTTCACAAAACTCTCAGTATACAAGAATGGCAAAATACCTGCAATAATGAATTAAAAAGAAAATTACTGAGCGTAAATTCTTTGCAGCCAAAGCTTCTCAACTGAGAAGGGTATACAAACTTTCAGTCTAACGCAGCAGATTTCCAACAATACATCCAATGACAAGGAAGCTGCATATCTATAATAAGCACTCAGTTATGCATGTGGCTCACTACAGTATAAAACACAGAGAACACATCAAACAAGAAAACTGATCTGATACTGCCACGCTACTGCAACACTCAACTGATGTTGTGAAACACAATTGCAAGAGATGTGTTCCCTCTAACTCCAAATACTGTTGGAATTTGTTCTGCAGAAAACTACTAATTCTTTTTCAGTTCTCATTTTCAAGCTGTTAAAGGTTTCTATTGCATTAAAAAAAATAATAACATCGTGACACACACCCCAGTTACTCACCTCTTTTAAAATGGATTTAAAAAAAGATCTCCCTGTTCGTGCAGCCCCGTGTTTGGTGGAAGCTCCATATCGCACCTCATTTCTCTTACTCATGGTGTCTGCCTTCAGCTTGGGTGCCTCACCTTCCATGACAAACACCAGTTTAATCCCCATTGATGTGAAAAAAGAGTACCGAAAAAATAGATTTCTGCAACAAAGTAAGGAGTTCCAGAATTAAGGAAGACATCTAAAGAAATCAGGTTTCATTATATCTGTCAGCCTACTCCAGGAACAGTCACAGAATGATACAACAGCTTAGACTAGAAGAGACCTTAAAGATCATCTAGTTCTAACCCCTTGCTGTGGGCAGGGTTTCCAACCTCTAGATCAGACTGCCCAGGATCCCAACAAGCCGGGCCTTAAATGCTGTCAGAGACAGAGCATCCAGAATATCTCCAGGCAACCTATTCCAGGTCATTTCTCCCCTCCCCTCCCCTCCCCCCCCCCCCCCCCCCCCCCCCCCGTTACTGTAAGCATCCTTTGTGCACTGGAAAACCACAATGAAATCATCCCAGAGCCTTTTCTTCTCCAAGTGGAACAAGCCCTTAATAGTTCCTCACAGAAGAGGTGCTCCAGCCCTTTAATCATCTTCATGACCCTCCTCTGTACCCTCTCCAACAGTTCCTGTACTGGAGGCTCAAGGCCTGGACACATTACTCCAGATGGGGCCTCATAAGGGTAGAACAGAAGGAGACAATCACCTCCCTGTCCCTGCTGGCCACCCCTCTGTTAATGGAGCCCAAGACACTGCTGGTCTTCTGTGCTGCATGAGCAGACAAGTGGCTCATGTTCAGCTTTTCATCCATCACGACCTCCAAGTCCTTCCCTGCATGGCTGCTCTCATGACTGAGTTCTACCCAGTCTGTACTCTTATCTGGGACTGCCTCGACCCAAGTGCAACACCTTGCACTTGGCCTTGTTGCACCTCATTAGATTCTTGTGTCTGATCCCCAAGCTAACAAACTTTTATCTATTTTCTTGTCCTTACTTGAAGTTGTTTCACTACCAATTTGTAACAGCATTACAAGATTTCCAAGCAAATACTTCTAAAAATACTCCTTATCTTTATGTTTTAAGAACATAAGAAAATTAAAAGGCCACATAAAATGCATTATCTAAATTCTGCTTCCAAAAACATCTGCAATGAATGTTTCATACCATTAAACTTAAGTCTATCAATGCTGGACTATCTGATGTAAATGAATACTGTTGTTACACAGACTCAGAGACACCATTATTGAGCCAATTTATTTCATATGGAAATACAAAATACATCCCACCATTGATGTATAAGACAGCAATAACTACCTGGTCTATAATAGCAATATTCAGAGTAATCACACGGTATATGTCTTTCCCTATCATTCCTGGATTAATGGATTAAAGACCATTACTCTAGATTTAACTCTGTATATTTGTTATTGGAAAAAGACGATAAGCTGATCTTTTGAGGCAAGTTCTATTTTATAACATATATAAATCCAATTAAATACTAGTTTCTCTAGAATACTTAGTGAAGTAAGTTAATCTCCATCTACCTAAAATATTATCTTTTGGGTTTTTTTTTTTTGTAGAAATCCATCCGTTCCTCCATCTCACTTTTAAGGACTGATGTTTCCATTCCACTGCATAGAAGACTTCATATCATAAAAGAATTCACATTAAGCTTTATTTGCTACTTAACTATCCATTTGTAGTCTTAGTAATGAAATTTTAAGAAGTGATTCTAAGACGCTAATTTTTCATATCAAATCAACTCAGCAGATGCCACAGAAATATCTAACAGCAGCTACTAAGTCAATATTCTTGAGCTAACCAGTAGATGTTCATTTTAAAATATCTGCATATAGTTTCATAACACCTACTGTCAGCATCATGTGCAGAAAACAGCGCTTTCAGGTAATGGCTGCTTACTGAAATTGCACACTGAAATTGAAGACCTACTTCAACGTTGCTCTTTAAACTGAAGAATGATTTAAAAACCATTTACTTCAAGGTGGGATCTAATCAGAATTCTAATCCATAAGCAAAATCAGGCTCAAGCATGCATGACTCCTGGTACATTCTGGGACCAGCCCCCAAACAGCAGTCATAGACAGCTTAAATTTCTCTAGCACCTTCCTACACAGCTTCAGGAATTCATGAATACATGGCAATGAGAATCTTGACTTTTGTTCTTGCAGCTTGATCACTTGTACATCATGCGGCACTATATCACAGTAAGACTAGCACGGTTCTGCTGGCACACATCTCACACCCATCGTTGAGGCCTCGATAACAGCACAGCTGGTTCAACAAATTATCCTATTTGCAGCCAAGCATTAAGTTGAATTCAACCAGTATGACCAAGCCATCATTTCAAACCCTTTATGTACACAGCACAGGTTATAGTAACAGAATCAAAGCAATGCAGTAATTTGAATAATGGAAATAAGGAGTTATAAATTCAGAAGAAAAGCTATAACTTAAATCATGCGGTTCCAGAACTTTTGGTTACAATTATCTATATGGATACCATACCTCAGATGCGGCTTGGTAACTACTCCGATCATCTTTTTAACTGTCTGTGCTTCACAAACCCACAGACTTAAATCAACAGCAAGTGTCTTTCCTTTGAGACTACTCAAGCTTACAGGCTGTCTCACAGGCTCCAGGATTTGCCACAGATTAGTCACTCCCATTGTTCTACCTTCTCTGTTGTCAGCAAGAAGTTTTTAGCTGTAAAGATGAAGGAAAATAAAATATTCTCAAAAAATGAAACACGACATATTATGAATGTTAAGACCAAAAACAAATACCCAAACATTATCAGTTTTGAATCATAGAATCATAGAATTACCCAGGTTGGAAAAGACCTAGACGATCATCCAGTCCAACCGCAGCCTAACCATAGTACCTTAACTCTAACAACCCTCTGCTAAATCATATCCCTTTGCTTTCAGGAGCAAAGCGCACTCAAGACTTCTAAGCACTCTACAGATGGTTTATTACTAGTTCCCCTCTTTGCATTATATATTTTCATTCCTAACAGTCTGAACATAAAAGCAACACATAATACAATATAACACAATATAAATTCCACTGAAACAAACAAACCAAGCCATATATTACTTGTAAAATATCCCTCACACAACTCAATTCCGAATCTTCTTTAAAAACCAAGAAAACGATATCTACACTCTTTGAAGGAATTACATCCTGAAGCAAAGCTGTAGGATCCATGGACAAGGAGTCAACACAGACAGGCTCAAGAAGTCCCTTCAAAAAACCATTTCTGAAGTTATAATGGCATAACTCCAAGAACATGCTAACACCTCTCTTCTTTTGTTACTTTTGCATTGTATGACAGGCACTAAACTACTTATAAGGAACACCAGCTGACAACACACCCACTAGGCAGTATATTTCTTTGTCTCTTACTTATGCAGCTGTCATCTGCACTACTCCATTGCTAGGTTTCCTTTTCTTCACTTTCCTTGGACAGTTCTGGTTTTCATATCTTGCTGCCTCTATATGAAGCCTCAGACTTGTAAAAGGGAGGGAAAATCCTCACAGTACCCATCTTTTCCTGCATTGCCTTATCACACCAAGTTTGCCTCATGCTTATTTAATTCTCAGTTCTCTCAATATCAGAAGATAGAAATAAAATCTCAAATATTTTTTATTTCTTGTGTCTTGAATTTGAAACTGTATACACCCAAAGAACACACATCCCTCTTTTGAAATGGACTCTGAGACCTGCTTAAGACACATGAGGATATGCCACCTTGTGGCTTCTTGTGAACAGGGCCACGTTAAAATCAAGAAGCTTCCTCATCTAACACCCGGCACAACAGCACAGTCTCTCTTTGCAAGGTGTTATTGTACTGTTTTAAAGAAAGGCAGCCATTCAGTAACGCATCACTCCTACCACTGTAGGCATTCTAGACTGTTCTTAAACCATATGCTCAAAGAAAGCTTTACCATCAACACAAGTCGTGTTATTGTAATCCTCTTTTTCAGACACAAAACCCGGTTTTAGTCATAGGTGCTCAAGGCATAACGCAGTAATAAGTCCTGTTATTATGACTCAAGGATATAAAATGAGTTAAAACAAGGTATAAAGCATACAAACGCGTGGCATTACTTCCTGAAGCACAGAGCGATCAGTTCCTTGGATGCACAAGGGGAAACTGACAAAGGCACACAAACTTCCAGAGGCATGCACGGATTCAATGGAACAACAAAAAGGAGCATCCTTCAGTCTTACAGAGATGGAGCCTTCTGAGGAGGGAGGTCGAGGCTGGTTTCCATTCTACATACTGACGAATCAGCGTGGATTAGCACAGCATCACCAGATCGCTGGCAGGAAACTAAAACACAAACAAACAAAAAACACCACAAAAACAAAACGAAGCCCTTTTTCAATAGAGCACAGCGGTAGCGTTCAGCGCTCCGTCCTCCCTCCCTCCAGCTGTGCCCACGAAGAACTGCATGAAGCGGGAACGCAGCCCGCCATTCAATTTCAACACTTGAAACTCCCGCCCCGATCCAACCTCAGCCCCACACACCTCACGCCGCAGCCCCAAATAGGGGGGCAGGGGCCGCTCCCCACGTCCTGCCCGAGCCTTGAGGACTGTCCTAACTGGAGCACAGCCGCCATCCCCACAGCGCAGATACTCACCCCGCAGCTACCCGCTCCACAACCCCAGCGCTCAGCCCAGCCGCCGCTCCGCCCTCCCGAAAATGGCGGCACACGGAAACGGCTCCTCGGGAGGCGGCGGGCAGCGCGCATGCGCCGCGCTCTTGGCGGCTCTTCCGTTACGCGCTCCCTGACGAAGCGGGAGCTTTCGGCCCGTCGCGGCGGCCCGTTGCGGTGCCGGGGACAGGTAGGGCGGGGGGCGGTTGGCCTCGCGGGGCTGCGGTGGTTGGGGGCGGCCGCGGTGCAGCGAAGGCTGCGATCCTTTCTCTCTGCTCAGCGCTGGTGAGGCCGAACCTGGAGTGCTGCGTCCTGTTGTGCCCCCTCTCCCCCGTGCCTACGAGATGTGGGTGTATGGGAGGGAGTCTGACAGAGGGCTGCCGGGGTAGTGAGGGATTGGAGCCTTTCTGTGAGGAAGGGCTGAGTGCTGGTGCTGTTCTTCCTGGAGGAGGAGGGGAGATTGTCGACATCTGTCAACACTTGAGGAAAGAATGTAGAGAAGGGCTCCTCGATGGTGCCCGGAGCCGTGACAGGAGCCTGAGGGCACGAACCAGAGCGAAGAAAGTTTCCTCTGAACGCCTTCAGTAAATACTTTTCTACTATGAAGCGTGAGAGTGCTTATCCAGTATTAAGTGACACTGTGTTTTCCTTTCATGCTCTTGTTACGTGCATAGCAATTAATTGTAATAATTTGTATTAATTAATGATGTTTGTATAACTGGATCTGTCTTGTTCCTATTTCTTTGTGGTTTATAGCTGTGGGTTTTGTTTGTAACTGTGCTTGTATGTCCCACGCTAGTACATTTAATGCTCTTTACTGAATTGATGCTTTTGTGTTGTCTTCTGGAATGACAGTTTCATTATCACATGTATTACTGATGTTCCTGATTTTGTCATCACAAATTTCCGTTCACACTCCTACTTCATATTGCAGTACAGCCATAAATTTAGACTCCGGATTTAAAATACGATGTACAATGTGTCTGTTCCCTATAGCAAACTTCTGTTAATATTTCTCAGTACTATTCATGGTTGACTTCCCTTTGGCCTACTGTATATCTTAAAACGTACTTGTACTAATCTTTATTTTTGCCAGTTGAAAATGGAATTCATACCACTGATCCTTAAAATTAATTACAGCATTTAAGACAAGTATGTTTTTTCTTCTTTGTAGAGTGAAATTTAAATGGAATGACAGAGTGAACAAAGGTCTATCTTCATATTAGAGTAATGGATAAATTCCAAGAATTTACAAGTAACCCTTCGCTGATCTGAGTAACACAAAGAGAAGGTTCCACAGGAGACTGAAAATAACATAATAAAAGGTACGTAACTGTATGATGAAATGTATTTGCTGCTTGCTTTATAGGTATAGTATTAGACTGCATAATATAAATTGGAAATGGCAGATGCTTTGTAAATATTTAAGAGCTATAATAAGAACCTAAGACTTAATCTGGAATCTCTGTTGTTGTCCGCTGGGAAGCTTATTTCATTTCTGTCTTTTACTTTGCAATTTCTCCATTGCATTTAACAGAAAGAGTTGTATACTGTTTTTTATCAATTGTTTACACTAAGACAATGTGGAAATTAATAAGCACTGTTTATAAAAGTCAAGGAATACTCACAGAAGAAATTCAGTAGTCTCTGTAGAGGTGTCTCAAATTTTAATGTCTGTGGTGTTTGATGTAATAAATGCTATTGCCTGTGATTCTTGTTAGTATGAGCCTGTTGACCTTTTGTCTGTTGAAACCAGGCTAATGTTTGACCAGAACATTGAGCTTGCTCAGGTAGAACAACAGAATTCTAGGGTTTGGAAGGGACCTCTAGAGATCATCAAGGCCAGCCCCCCCAGCTAAAGCAGATTCAGTACAGTAGTCGCACAAGAAAGTGCGCAGATGGGTCTGTCCTGAGCAGGAAAACATTCCAAAATGTTTCCAGTCATTCCACACATTATGGCATGAAAAAATCACGTGGATATCAGTTGGACCATGGTCAGAACATTTATCAATAGAATGGACTACTGATAAATAGATAGTGATTTGTCTTTTTAGACATTTAATCTTTTTTTTTGTTCTTCTGTGGGTGAAAGCATGTGATCTTGCTTGCTTTCTGTAGTGTTTTGGGACTCTAGATATTCAGAATGTAATAAACGTTTTTTGGGGAATAAGAATCACATCCTAACCTGTTACAGAAAAGATTACGTTTTGCCTTGTCTTAATATTTGATGTTTTGGTTATATGTGACTTGAGTTGACCTTGTTAGTTTTGCAGGATTCATGTCTTAGTAGCCATGTTAGTGCAATGAGTTATTTATCCATTTATACAGAATGTATTCATATACACACGCATGTGTAGGTATGTTCTCAGAGAACTGTAATCCTTCATTAGTAAAATAACAGCATTTTGCTTTCCACAATCATGGCCTTACAAAGGCAGGTATGCTTTCTGCAGAAATAGCAATGGAGCAGCACCATTAATCTAAATTATCCTTTCTTTAACTTTCTGATATCTCAGATATTCATTTCCTAGGCATTTCTTGTTTTCATATAGTTAACATTTTACTTTTTACTGCACACCAAGCTTTCTTCAAACCTGCACTGATTATCTTATGATAGTGGTGTACATCTATAACTTACCTTTGAGCTCTGTTATTAACCAAAAGCAATTGTAGTAGATATCCCAAAGCGTGATGTACCAAAGAAAATAGAATCCAGGTTGATCTCTGGTGATAGTCAAGAAACTCAGCTTGATTAGAATAATGATGTTATTTCTCTTGTTATTGCAGAGCCTTTGCAATGTAAGCTTAAGCTTGAATTCACTTAGATTTCAGTTCTGAGAATTCACTGAGATTTTAGTTTAATGCAACATTTGTTATGATCTTTGTATTTCTTGTGTCAGTTTGGATAAATACAGTCTGTGTTATTATCTGTTGGTGTGTTGTCATTTAACAGACTATAAGTTTCAATCTTCTGTTACTTTCATGTTTTCTCAGTACTCATGAGTAAGAGAAAGGAAGAAAGTGTTTCAAAGCCTCCATCCCACAAAAGGCAGAGACAAGAACACACAGATGAACGTAGTGATGAGTCCAGTGATGACGAACACTCACTGTTTTCAGCTGATAATAGTTTCTCTTCATCGTCGGTAAGTTGTTCTAAAAAATCCCCCCCAAATAGGACTTTGTGGAACCAATACTAAAAAAATGGAACAATTGTAATGAGTACTTTTGAGTAAGTTCACTCTTTTTTTAGATCAAGTATTTTTGACAGTTGATTGTAAAGCAATGTATAGGTCACTCAAAAAGTAGTTACTCCTATTTCACAGAATCATGACTATCACCAGAATCTTGACTATCACCAGAATCATGTTTGAGTTGGAAGGACCCCTTAAAGACTATCTAATCAAAATCCAGTGCAATAAAGAGGCACCTACCTCTCCATCAGGGTACTTAGAGCCCCATCCAGTCTGACTTGGAACATCTCCCAGGACAGAGCTTCCACCACCTCTCTGGGCAACCTGTTCCAGTGCCTCAGTACCCTTTTGGGAAAAACTTCTTCCTTATATCCATACTAAATCTCCCATCTTAGTTTAAAACCATTTCCCCTTGTCCTAACACAAAAGACCTTGCTAAAGAGTCTGTCCCCTTCTTTGTTATAGCCATCTTTTGGGTATTAAAAGGCTGCTATCAGATCTACCCAGAGCCTTCTCCAGGCTGAATGTGTGCCATTTTTTCCATATGAAGGGGTTCAGTGATACACCTTTGCTTCATCTGCACTTCTGTATCTGATGCCATTTTATCAGACTGCCCCTCTGCTGCACAGCAATAAAATGTAATAGAACATTGGCAGGAAGGTTCAACCTCTACTGCCATACCACCACCATCTGCCTCTGACATTATGGAGCAACATAATAAAATAGGAGGCATTGCTTTTGGAGCAGCCCTCTAGTATTCTGGTTTTATGCAATGACTACTGCTGAAATTGACCAATATGTAAAACAAAAAGATTTTGCGTTATAGAATCATTGCATATTTGGTTTAGGTAGTAGGAAAAGTAGGAAGTGTATTTAGAAAAACATGATTTGCTTAAAGAAGCACTTCATGCTTTGATTTCGTAGCTGACCCTTGCAAATGTCTAACACAAATGTTTGAAATGAAATGAAACTAGATGATGTGAGTATTCTTTTCTCTCTTTCTGTAGTAGTTGAATTTCAAGCTTGATGGTGGTGTTTTTAAAAAATATTTATTGAGCATAAATATACAGCCTTGCATATTATGAGATACCGATGTTGATATCACTTTTCATTTTCTTGAACACTACCCTCTGTTCTGTGTCACTCCTGAAATCTTTTCTTGCTTAGTTTTCTGAAGCACTGGTAATAAAACAAAAAATGTATTGTCAGAAAAATACTTTATGAGTTATACATTGGAATGTCCCTTTTGCTTCTAGTTTCATTTCCTCCTACCTAATTTAAATCTTAATGCCCTCTTTCAAAGTCACGCCAAGGCTTTTTGCAGTGTTAATTCAATAACAAGAAGTGCTTCAATGACACTCCTTATTAACTGCTCTAATAATTGTGTGGAATGTATGCTCTTAATCTTTGGCATCGTGTAAAGTATAAGCTAGGGAGAGAACAGCCCAATTTTGCTAACTGTTTTGGTCTTGATTTACATACTAACTGTTTTGTAATGAGCAATTTTCATAGTATCATGAATGAATGCTGATTTCCTTGTGGTTTGTTACCATTCATGCTTTTTATTATAATCATTTGAATTCTTGTTGTATTTAAAGTATGTTAAATGTGTTTCATTAAAATACACAAGTAACATAATATGTGATTATTTAGACTGTAGGGGAAGCTGGGATAATTGAAAGTATCCAGCTGAAGAACTTCATGTGCCATTCGATGTTGGGGCCTTTTCAGTTTGGATCAAATCTCAATTTTATTATTGGAAACAATGGAAGTAAGTATTAATTGCATCATTGCTATAGGAAAGAACACTTCTGTTGAGACTTCAAAATGTATAATTTTTATGTGAAAAGGAATTGCTGGTTCATCTCTAAGTCTTTGGGGACTGTAGATGCATTTGATTTTATACTTGAGAATCACAGTCTATCCCAATAGTGCAGAGCTAGTGAAAAGAGTTTTAAATTCAGACATTTATGAAAGATAACGTAACTAAACTTTTTATAGCTAAACTATATGTAAATTTATATTTATGTTTCACATAGGCATATATTCATTTTCTAAAATACACAGCAGTTGTCCAAATGTATGTCAATTTGAGACTGTTTTAGAAGGATGTAGAGCTTAAGCAAGTTCATTTATTTTGGAGGGAGAATTTAAAAAATTAAATGTAAATGTTAAAGAGTGCTTAAAATCTCTCTGGTAGTTAAATAAGTAATATTATGTGTTTGGTTTCTTTTGTATTATAAGTGTTTGCTTTGCTTTTAAGGAATGGAATTTTCTTTCTTCCTGAGATAGAACGTCTCATTGAACACAAATTAATGAGGAGAAGTAGCAGAAGTTTGGCTCGGCATGTTTTCTGCGGGAGAAACTCAGAAATGCCTGATTTATTATGCTCTTTCCTAGAGTTGTGGCTATTTTATATACCTGACAACTTTGAAATCTTTCTGCATGAATACATAAGTAGTCAACAAGGGGTCTGGAGAACAAGTCTTAACAGGAGCGACTCAGGGAACTGGGATTGCTTAGTCTGCGAGGCTCAGGAGAGACCTTATTGCACTCTACAACTTCCTGAAGGGAGGTTGTGATGAGGAGGGGCTTGGCCTCTTCTCCCAGGCAACAAACAGGACCTGAGGAAATGGCCACAAGTTGTACCGGAAGCAGTTTAGATTAAACATAAGGAAAAACGTTTTCTCTCAGAGAGTGGTCAGGCACTGGAGTGGCTGCCCAGGGAGGTGGTGGAGTAACCATCCCTGGCAGTGTTCAAGAGGTGTCTGGATGAGGAGCTATGAGATATGATTTAGTAGCTTGTGGTAGCGATGGTAATGGGAGGACGGTTGGACTAGATGATCTTGTAGGACATTTCCAGCCTTGTGATTCTGTGATTCTATAAAAAATCTCTAATATGAATGTGCTGAAGACAAAGTAACAGTAACTTTGGTTTTTTTCTGTTTCCTTGTTTTTGGTTTGTTTTTAAGAAAAAAACAAAACAAAACTTTGTTGCTTCTGTTACAGGTGGAAAAAGTTCTGTTTTAACTGCACTGATTGTTGGACTTGGAGGAAAAGCCACTGCTACCAATAGAGGTTCCTCATTAAAAATGTTTGTAAAAAGTGGAGAGACGTAAGTAAAACTTGCTTCATTTTAAGGTGGAATATGTTGTTGTGAAACTGATTCAGGTTAGCTGCTCAGTATTCTGGTGACTTAATCTCTGTTCATCTGCTAGGTCTAACAGATAAGAATAAAATCAAAATGCTGAAATGGCCTCATTAAAAATAAATAGATGTGCCAATAGCATTCAGTTTGCTAGTGCATAGCAAAGTGTACTGTTTAAGCTTAGTTCTTATGTATTAGATGTACTTGAATATCCTACAGACAAACTGAAGAGTTCATTAAAAAAGTTCACAGGAAATGAATCATTACCATTCTGTTAGCATGAGTTTAATTCTTTCTGTCTTTTTAGTGACATGAGTTTATACACAGTGCAAAGACCTCAACCCATGAAAGGATTATTTAATGTGAAGGATGTGAATTAATGTCTGCTGCAAGAGTGGGGATCGTATGTTTAGGGGAACCACAAAAAAGATGAGGTTTAAAACCTTGTGTTTACATAAAGCTGCAACTTGAAGCTCCAGACTTTTCCTTTCAGAAATATCTGGAGTAAAATTATTTCAATACCTGCCTTATGTAGTAACGTTTCAGCATTCCTGTTAGAAACAGAATATCTGAATTCAGAATCAAAACCATATCCCTTATTTTCCAATAAGAAAAACAAACTACCCTTAAGTAGTGACCTATAAGTTACTTTGTTTAGGGATGGCTATACAAGCCAAGCAATTTGTAGCCTATGAGCCAGCCTGGAGATAGGAGAGTAACCAGAAAGGAGCTTGATAATACAACCTAAAGATGAAGGTACTCAGGTATGAAGGAAAAGTGGGAGAGTCTGCACATTTTGTTTTTGCTCATAACTAACCTGAAGGTACAAACAAAGCAGTGTGTGATGATCTTTCTGTTCAATTGGCTTTAATGCTCTCATGGCTCTGACATCATCATTGTGTTTTGTTCCAATTTGTACTATGAATGACTTTCGTTTATAACCTGATGTGAGATTTTTTGTGGAAAATTATTAAGTTCTGATTTTCTTTTTAATTTGTAACTCATTTCATCTATCTGAGGGTGTCTGTGTATTTATTTTTGGTTTTGTTTTATTCCTTTAGTTCTGCAGATATCTCAGTTACACTGCAAAACCAAGGCAGAGATGCATTTAAGCCCGAAGTGTTTGGTGACTCTATTATTGTGAATACACACATTAATATGGAAGGGAGCAGAACTTACAAACTGAAAAGCAAATCTGGTTGGTGATTGTTTCGCCCTCAATCTTTAAAGCTCTTAAAATGGTTTAATTACTTTAAATGTATTAATGTTAATGAAAGATTTTCTTACAAGGTCAACTTTTCTGTACCTGTGTTGGCATGTTAGACTGCAGTATGCTAGTATGTCAACAGCAGTTATTTCTCTCTCAAACACTCTTCCTCTCCCCCTTAGGTACTATGATTTCTTCAAAGAAGGAGGAACTCTTAGGAATGCTTGATCACTTTAATATCCAGGTAATTGTTAGTGTCTAAATTCTGTTTAAGACATTAGCTTGTGATGTTTCATTTTGCTAAATGAGAGAAGTTTGCCTTTTTCTTGTTTTTATGATCACTTAAAATGGCAAGAGAGCATTAAAATTTAATATACCTTGTACAGTGCTGGATAAGACCTGATCCCATGCAGGTCGATGTTCACTGTATTCTACAAGCTTGACATATCCTATCAATGAAAGACAGCATTGGTAGACTTCTTTCATATGCAGAGCTTTTTTTCCTTAATCGCTGCTGATTCCTTCAGCTTTTGCTGTTATAGAAATGTCATTTTTTTTTTTTGTTTTTCCTTATTTTTTATGCTTAATTGATTAATGTACGCTATTCAAAATATTCCACCTGTCAAATAATATAAACTTCTGTTACTGTTCTGTTATTGATTTTTATTGTGGAAACTTCTGTAAGAATGTGTTGGGCAATTCCTTGAATTAAAAGTAGTACTTCGGGCAGTTGATTAAAGAAGAATTAAATGTCATTGTTGCACAGAATTCCCACCTCAGGAATTGTTAAGTAAATAAACTTCCCAGAAGTCACTGATTGTTGTGAAAACAATTCCTTAGATGCCTTTATTGTGTTGCAAAGTTGTATTTGGAGCATGTGTGTGTGTCCCTGCTTTTAGGGATGTGTGATTATAAGTCTTTCTTCCCTAAAATATGAATGAAGTAACGTATCTGATATTACAGGTAGAAAATCCTGTGTCTGTTTTAACCCAAGAGATGAGTAAGCTCTTCTTACAGTCTAAAAATGAGGGTGACAAGTATAAGGTAAGAAAAATCACTTAACACCTTGGTTAAATAATAAACGGTGACTTTCAGAGGTAGTCAGTTTCTGGTTTCTAGTAATTATTTTAAAAATGCAGCCCAGTAAAACAAACAAAATATTTGAAGCCAAAATACTGATATAAAATTTGGGTAGGAAAAGAAAAATCAAAACATTTTAAAAAATATCTAATTGGAGCAGTCATTCACTTTGTAAAAACAGTTTTTTGAAACGTTTTTTTTTCCTCTGATGGCACTGACAAATTCATGGTTGTTTTTGTACAACACTGAGTTAGGTCACTGGACAAAAGTACCCCACAGGTTATTTTACTGTAGGTGTTATGTAACTCCAGAGCAGTTGGAATAACTCACATCTAGGCTGGATGTGGCTCTGGGCTGCCTGGTCCAGTGGTTGGTGACCATGCACATAACGGGGTTGGAAACTGGATGATCACTGTGGTCCTTTTCAACCCAGGCCATTCTATGATTTTTCTATGTTATCTATTTAAAGTTCATTTAGGTTTGCTGCTGAATCTGACATTTGCATCTTTCTTAATTCCCTGCTAGTTTTTTATGAAGGCAACTCAGCTGGAGCAAATGAAAGAAGATTATTCATATATTATGAAAACTAAAGAAAATACACGTCTTCAGATTGAACAAGGAGTAGAGGTATATTCAAGTTATAATAATTGTTAGTACTGTTTTGAGCACTGAAATAATTAGTAGTTAAACTATTAAGCTCTGAATGTATCTTTCCTATATCTCATTGCATTGTAGCTTTATGTACTCACAGTTGAACTTTTTTTTTTCAGCATCTAAAAGAGCTTAAGCGAATTTACTGTGAAGAAAAGGGACGCTATGAAAGCATCGAGTGTGTGAATGAAATGCAGAAACGCCTTGAAGAACTGAAACATCAAATGGCGTGGGCAGTGGTAAATTTCTTGCTAAAACGTTTCCTCAAGTGAAACCTACTTTGAATTTCTGAATCGCTGCAGACATTCTGATACATGCTCATATTTAGGTGGCTGAGATGGAGAGAGAAATCCAGCCGGTCAGAGAAGGTGTCAAAGCTGAAGAAGGAAATACAGAGAAGTTTGATCAGAAGCTGGAAGTATGTCAGGTACGTAAGAGGTTTAAAACCAGATGTTATATTTCTCCTTGGCTCAGGAACAGAAATACAGTTTAAATTGGGTGCTCTTTTAGCTTTGAGGTACTGAAGCTGGCCATCTTGTCTTTTTACAAGATGCTGCAGCCTTACAAATAGCAGTGCTTACCATTTACACGCTTATTTGGCCATCTGAAACTTAACAGTAACATTTGCATTCACATTTCATTGGGCAAAAAAGCTAAGATACTTGGTTTTCTGCTGCTTGTTAGGGGTATGCGTATATGTATTGCTTTCACGCTGATAGCTTACATTTAGGTAAAGGTTATGTTATGTTGACTATGAATTTGGGATGGCTACTATTGCCTGTAGCAGCGAATGGCAATTTAAACTGTTTTATTGTTGGGAGTCCTTCCTTACTCAGTGCCTATTTCTATAACGATTGGGTATCATGATTCAAAAAGACACTTGGAAATAAAACAAATTATTTGGATAACACTTCAGTCTTCTGGAGGTAACAGGAAAGAATAATAAAAAACAAACTTTTAGAGTTACATATGGAACGTATAATTTACAGAAAATTCTATACGGCCTTATTTTAAACTTTTTAGCCTCTCAAAACTCCTCCAAATTTTCTGAATGAGCACTCATTTTTTCACTGAAATTTTCAATATGCAAAAAATTAAAATTATATATTTTTGCAGTTCAGGTGTTTTTACTTTATGGCCATACATATCTATCTGTGTAGTACAAGCTTCATCTCTTTCCATGTCAGTGCACTTGCAGAAAGGGTCTGATGTTTGAGTAAAACATGAGTAAGAAAAGAAGGTTTGGTAGTTCATTGGTTTTCAGAGTGTGCTCCTGTGTTTATTTTCCTCTTTGCATATCTGTTGTGTCAATTACCTGTAAGACATATTAGCATGGATTCTGTTCAATGATATTTCATCTATAACATGAAATAGTTTTGAAGATTTTTTTTTAATTCACTTATAAATGCATGTCATTCTCTTGTTGCCCCAAAGATGAAAATAAATGAAGCAGAAGAAAAGTACAAAGCAATACAAGAGAAGCTGATAACAGTAAATGGTGAAGCAGAAGCCCTGCATACTCAATGTATGTCTTCAAAAGCTGAAGTTCAGACAAGAAGAAAAGCAGTCAATGAAGCTGAGGTAGGCAAAGGAGCTGATTTAAAACCTGAATCCTGTCCATGCTATACCCACATGTACTACTGCGTCTAGGCTTTATGAATGTCATGTAGCTCAGTGTAGTTCAAAATAAGTGTAATTTCTGGCTTGACTGACAAGCAGCTTCTGTTCGTGGTCATAGAGTTTATATCTTTACACAGGTGTTAAGAAATGGACAGCTTAAGTTGGCAAAAAAGGAAGGGATAACAAAATTAACCTCAAATTAAAGTTCTTTTTGTCTCAAGTATTGATAATTGTTTGTTGTACAGATGCAGTTCAGTGTTTACTTCCTCAAAATTGTAATTCTATGTTGAAATTACTCTTCCATTAAGCTAATATGTCCTACTTCCTTCATAGGTGCTTTATAATCGCGTCAAAACTGAGCTGAAACGTCTGGAAAAAGATGATGAACAGCTACATAACCGAATTGAGGAAATGAAAAAGAGGTAAATGTTCATACTCTGATGTTGTTTTGTTGATGTACAGATACGTACAGAGTCTGCTCTTCTGAGTAATGAGAAAATCTACAGTAAGAGAAAACATTTGTTTAATCTTTCACAGTCTCCACTTAAATATTTAAATATCCCTGGTTTGTATGATGAGGTTTTCGTTGGATGAGGATGATGCAATTGGGCAGGAAAAAAAAGGCTTATTTTTCCTGATGACATTTTTTAGCTTACACAGTGTTACAAAATGATTGATCATTAAACCAAATGTAATAGGAATGCAACTAGAGGAGAGTTATGTGTGATTACAAATGAAAAATGAAATACATCACTGGTACCTGTTTTGTAGATCTTGTAAATGCTCTGAATCTTAAATATAACTTTTTGATACATATGTCTTATATATGTTGCATGCAAATAGAGTCTGTATCACAAATTATTGTGCAGTTTTCAAATACTGAAGTATGATTATTTCTTCTAGTGCTTATCAGGCTTCAGAGTCTGAAAGGCTGGAAAAACAAAGGAAAATCACACAGCTAAAGGAGAAACTGAAGGCACTTCATGATGAAGAAATAATGATTGGCCAACAGATGGATCAGTTTCAGCAAGCTATTTATAAGCATAAAGAAGAGTTTGTTAAACTTAAGTAAGTTACAGTTTTTGAATGTAACTGTTTTTATTTATATTGTATGAGGTCTCTTCATAACTACCTGCAATTCTTCATGTTCTTGACAGATTGGGCTTCAGTTTCTGTATTTGCTTCCCCACCTACTTCCTTCTTCAGTTCTTATAGGACGTTCTAAACTTTTCTTTGGCAAAATATGACTGAAGCTAGAAAATTTTTGAGAGTTTACAAAGCTGTACAGGATAACTATTATATCTAAGTACATATTTGTAGAGACTTTGAACCACCTGCTTTAGATGTCTATTTACCCATGACTGAACTAGAAAAATAAAGTGTTCCTTGGTTTTTATTTGGAATGAACTTTTGTACAGTGGTTACCTGAGTGGTTTATGGTGATGCTGGTATTTATTGTTTCAAGAGATTTGGGAATTGTTGCATGTTACAACTGAATCATAGAATCACAGAATCGCTCAGGTTGGAAAGGACCTCAAAGATGATCAAGTCCGTGTTATTTCAAACATCTTTTGCCTATTTTCAAAGCAATTCCTTTGTGCTCTGTTAAAGACCTTTACAGAAGATGGTGCAATATGAAAATAGAAAGTTATAGTGATCTTTTGCTGGTTTTGGGGTCATTTTATGTCAATATTGCATATTGTTTACACAGCAATACATGCTATAAGTTTACAATTTGTTAGATGTCTTTATTTGTATTAAAAAATCATGTTAGAACACTGTCCTGCTATTATGCTTTTCTCTTCAGTTGAGTTTTGTACCAAGTGAATTCGTACTGCTTGATATTTTTGGAAACTTTTCTGTTCATCTGCTTTGATAGTATTTGTACATTTATTTGTGGCTTCTCTTTCTGCCTTTCACCATGGTTAAGAAGAAACATCTTGTAAAACTGTGTTGAAAAGTGGCATTTTCTTACATGTGTGGGGTTCTTTTTGGCTTTTGTTTCATGTCTTTTTGAAGCTCTAAGAATAGTTGCAAGTGTGCAGCTCACTGTAGTTTGAAGTACTGAGGTCCTGACATGCTGTCCTATTATATTAGTACTTGCAAAATAAGATGATAACTATTCCTGTGAAATTAAGGCTGTTCCTATTGGAAAAAAAATCTCTTATCTTAGGAGAGAAGACTCTGTTGTGAGACAAGACTTGGATGCTAAACAGAAGCACCTGAGAGAGCTGAGAGATAGTAAAACAAATACCTTTAAAAGATTTGGACAACATATGCCATCACTGCTTGAAGAAGTTGAAGTAGCCTATAGGCAACGGCAATTTAAACACAAACCTGTTGGACCTATAGGTAAGAATGACAGCTTTTCAGCTTTTTCAAGATAAATTTTTGGGCTTTTTCCTTATGGGTTTTACTGAAGAGCTAATAACGTCAACTCTGACCTTCAGAAAAACTGTTGTTTATGAAGCTTCAAATGTGTCTTTAGTCTGGGAAATTCAGAGGGAAGTTCTTTGCGTGACTGCCAATGTATACTAAAAGATTATTGTATACTAAAAGATGTATACTAAAAGATTGACCTGGATAGACTTGATCGATGGGCCAAGGTTAATGGAATGAGTTTCAACAGGGCCAAGTGTCGGGTCCTGCATTTTGGTCATAACAACCCCAGGCAACCCTACAGGCTTGGGGAGGTGTGGCTGGAAAGCTCCCAGACGGAAAGGGACCTTGGTGTGCTGATGGACAGTCGGCTGAATATGAGCCAGCAGTGTGCCCAGGTGGCCAAGAAGGCCAATGGCATCCTGGCTTGTATCAGGAATGGTGTGGTGAGCAGGACTAAGGAAGTCATCCTGCCCCTGTACTCAGCTTTGGTGAGGCCTCACCTCGAGTACTGTGTCCAGTTTTGGGCACCTCAGCACAAGAAGGACATGGAGGTACTAGAGCAGGTCCAGAGAAGGGCAACGAGGCTTGTTAAGGGCTTGGAGAATCAGCCCTATGAGGAGAGACTAAGGAAGCTGGGGCTGTTTAGTCTGAGGAAGAGGAGGCTGAGGGGAGACCTTATTGCTGTCTTCCAGTACCTGAAAGGTTCTTACAGTGAGAGTAGGGCAGGTCTCTTCTCACTACTGACTTGTGACAGGACGAGGGGAAATGGCCTCAAGTTGCGCCAGGGCAAGTTTAGGTTGGATATTAGAAAGTACTTCTTTACAGAAAGGGTGGTTAGGTACTGGAATGGGCTCCCCAAGGAGGTGGTTGAATCGCCATCCCTGGATGTGTTTAAGAGTCGCTTGGATGTGGTACTCAGGGATATGATTTAGCAGAGGTTTGTTGTTGTGGTATTGTTTTGTGGTTGTTTTTTAAGAGATAGGCTACTGGTTAGGCTGCGGTTGGACTTGATGATCTTCAAGGTCTTTTCCAACCTGAGTAATTCTATGATTCTGTGATTATACGATAGGTCGGATTTCATTGCAAAATAGTTGAGGTTGCTTCTGTGTTGCAAGTCTCTTCTGCGTGTTGCATAGAGGTTGTGTAGAGTATTACTTCAGTGAGATGACAATCTTTATGTGTCACATCACCCTTCTGTGCTCTTGTTGATTGTAGCTTGGTGATAGCACTGTCCTACTGTCAGGCAGGTTTTTGCTTAAAATACAGAGTGACAGCCTTGTGTTGTTGTCTTGCTTGAGATGGTGGATGCATGGAGAAGCGTAGAAAAAACTTTCTTGGAAAGTTTGATTTTGTTTGTGTCTGTCAGAGCTATTCAAAGTACTGGGGGCCCCAGACCCCCAAGAAAGACATGGAGCAGTTGGAGAGGGTTCAGAGGGCCACAATCAGAGGGCTGGATTACCTCCCCTACAAAGACAGGCTGAGGGAGCTGGGCTTGTTCAGCCTGGAGAAGGGAAGGCTACGAGGTGACCTCATTGCAGGCCAAGTTGGATGGGGCCTTGGGCAGCCTGGTCTAGTACTGGATGTGGAGGCTGGAGGCCCTGCCTTTGTCAGGGGTGTTGGAGCTTCATGATCTTTGAGGTCCCCTCCAGCCCAACCCTTTCTATGATTCAAAGCTATGTTCAGTTTGTAAGTGGCGGTAAAGACTTCAGCATATTCTAGAGGTAAATGCAAAGGCTGAATGCTTAATGGGAGTACCAGATGCTTACTGCAGAGGGAGGATGTGTAAACACCTGCAAACAAGTGATACGGTGGATATCCTCACAGTAGTTTAATTTGCAGTGTAGCTGTTCCTCTGCCTTCAGGCTTAAAGCCTGAAATTGTTAGTAAGTGAGCTTTGCCCTGGTTTGGTCTTGCTTTTCTGCCATCAGATACGTACCATAATGCAATTAATAGTGGCACTGTAGAATTTTTAGAGAGGGGGGAAAAGCAGTAGGCCTATATATGTAAGCTTCTCTAGGGAGAGATATTGTCTGTGTTCTTAGGGATGGCCTGTGTGTTTTGGAGCTTTATCTTCTTTAGTTAACTTTTGCTTTTATTTTGTTTTCTTTCTTCTTTTAATAGAGATCTATTTCAGATCCACTAACAAGATGAAAAGAGATAACAAACCCAAAAACCTGTAGTGATAAAAATGCACTTCTTAAATACGTTATGGACCTAAGCTAAAGCCTTGCTCTTTATGTTTGTTTAGGTGCTTTCATTCATCCGAAAGATCCTGAACTGTCTCTGGCTATTGAAGCTTGTTTAAAGAACTTAGTTCAGGCATTTTGCTGCGATAATCATAGTGATGAAAGAATTCTTCAGCAACTGATGTCAAAATATTATCCACGTGGATCTAGACCTTCAATAATTGTAAATAAATTTCATGATAAGGTTTATGATGTTAGACACAGGTAAGTTGTGATTGGAATGTTATTACATACCTACAGTGGTTTAAATTTATTAAGAGTTGAAAGGAACTATTTGTAGTGCGATTTAAAGAATCTTGTGTAAGTTTTATGCATGGTTGTTTTTTCTTTTTTTCTTTAGTGGAGTTCATCATCCAGAGTTCCCGTCAGTTCTCACAGCGTTGGAAATAGATGATGCAGCAGTTGCTAACTGTTTGATCAATGTGAGGGGTATAGAAAAGGTCCTGCTAATTAAAGTAAGGCTCTCCACTCCCTACAGGCCATTAAAGAAAGGCATTTTCTCTTTGTATAGTGAATACAGCACTTCCTCTGTTTTTTGCTTATCACAAACACTGAATAAAGAATTCCATCTCTGAAAGGCTGAGTGATTGGAACTCCTTGGACTTCAAGGTCCCTTCCAACCCAGCCATTCTGTGATTCTATGAAGCATAACTTGAACTGAGAGGAGATAGGGTCTCTGTTGGCTCACTGGACCCAAACTGCAACAATTATCAGTGTTTTAATGCAGCACACAGACATGTGCATTTCTGCTGGAAAGCTTCCCGTAAAGGCCCTTGTGACACTTAATATGCTGTCAGTATCCCACTTTGAATACCATTTTCTGCTTAGACAGAGTTAAACTGATGGTGACTATCATGACCCTAAGTATGGGCTTTATTTAAGAATCAATAAGATTAGAGCTTTTATTCTTCTTATTTCCTCACTCCCTTCACTCCCTAGCTAAACCACTGTGTTCATACGTCTTGACTTCCCTCTCTAGTGGGAGATCATGTCTGGTCAGGCAGAAAATCAGATTTCTTCTGTGTGGCTGCTTGGGGTGGTGTTGGCCAACATCCCTGGGTATTCCTTGGCATTTTTCTACACAGGTCTCCCTGCTTCTTTCCAGGATTGTCCCAGTTTATTCTGAGCATATATATCTCCTTTCCTGGACCCCTAGTTTGTCTGTTTTTCCAGTCTAAAATGTGTGCCCATAATCAGCCTCCTAATTTCTGTCTCTTTATTAATTGTCGGATTCAGAATGTGTCAGTTTCATGTAGTCTATGTGTTACCAAAACTTGTAGTCACCCCATCTGCTTGAACCTGGCAAGTAGCAGGCTTGTGCTTGAGAATTCAAAATCATCTTTTTGGACATTCACCCACTCACATCTACATGAAATTATTTTCCATCCGGTTGTGTTTCCATCTGGTCCTTTTACGACCTAACTGAACAGCTTCAACTGAATCTGGAAAAAGCTGAAAAGGTGTGGTGTAGAGGAGAAATAATACTTCAGAATGGATGAGTGTATAAATATTGATTTCCTCAGACACTTGTGACCACTTAATCTGACACTGGCAATCGTTTTTACCAGCAGATTTCCCAATTTTCTTTAATTTAATTTTGTTTGATGTACTTAGCACATCTCTTTGAAACATTATTTCCTCTGTTTATATTCCACTTCTGATAATTAAATATACTTAGTGTGTAGTGACCTTTTGGTTATTGATTTTTTTTTTCCCATGGCAAATTACAAGGCACCGATCAGACTACATAATTTACAATTTAGAAACTGGCAGCTAAACTAAGTGGGTTGTTTTTGAGAACGTGAATGTCTTACTCAATGGAGAAAAGCAGATTGTAGACATAACAGACTTTTTCTAATTATCCTTCCATTTCTGCATTTCTTGTCTATTGTTAGGAATGAGAACTGCTGGATCTGTTTTAAAGTGGTTTCTGTAAATGTGGTGAATTTTCTATAGGTATGATGAGGCAATTTTGTTTTTCAGAGTAGCTGTAAAGCTCGTGAAGTAATGCAGTCTAACAATCCTCCAAAAAATTGTAGAGAAGCTTTCACTGCTGAAGGTGATCAAGTATTTAACAGACGATATTATTCTTCTGATTACCTCAGACCCAAGTATCTAAGCAAAGATGTTGAAGGAGAAATAAGGTTAGCAACTTGCAATGTTGTTTTTGTTTAAAAAACAAACAAACAAACAAATCCATACATGTATTTATTGATGCAAATAATGAAATTGTGTATTTGTCTGTTTGGATGTGTGTGCATCAGAGTCACCCTCTCTCCCCTATTCTCCTTTCTCTTCCATTCTGAGGTTTACATATCCTTTTTGTGAATTGAGAATTCTGGAAAACTTCTCTTTCAATGCCTTTTACTATTGAAATAATCAGTAGTAATAATCTTTGAAATCGGGTTGGATTTTTAAAATCTTGAATTCTTATCCAGCAAACTGGGGACACTGAAATACCAAATGTAACCCAAGTAATGAAACATTCATCCGGAATGGTGTATATGAAATTTATTAAACACAGAGTCTGGGATGAGACATAATCAGTCCAATCAATTTTATGCATCTGTAACAAAAGTTAAAACGTTGATTAAATAAAGCACAAAAATTGTGGGTGTCTTTGGTTTATAAAAAATATAGGTTTTATTTTGCATTTCAAATGGGTTTACCGCATGCTGAAAAAACTGATGGAAGTTTGTGAACTTTTTAATAGAAAGAAAAGTATGAGAATGTATGGAATATTTTTTTCATATTATTTTCTCTGTGGTTGGAAGTAGATTTTCCCTAGTCAAAGCGTTTGTTTTCTCTCAAGATGCATTGATATTCTAATAAGGTATTCTGCAGTTTAGTTCACGTATTTGGCCTATTTGCTACAGTTGCAAATGAAGGTTACCAATGGTTCAAATTACCTTAATGCTTTGTTCACCTGGGACTAAACAGCTATTATCTGGTAGTTATCAACTCTGAACTCGACTGTAGAGGTTTGGTATTTCTTTCATGATCCGTAAAACCATCCAATGATAACAAACCTAAGATATTTTTTGTGCTTTTTTATGCTTTGCTTTGTCACACGTTTATCTGTGTTTGTGTGTATATAAAAGCATCCCAATATCACTTTTTTTTTTTTTTTTAAGTCTCTTGGAGAATGAAATTGCAAGCCGGAAAGCACAGTTGGCAGCATCTCAGCAACATTTGTCTTCCACTGAAAATGAAATTAAGCGGAATGAAAGTCATCTTCATCATCATCGACAACACCAAAAAGAACTACAGGTAAAAATGGGCACAGTGTTTCTTTTTTAGATGGTGGTCAGTCTTTTCCTGTTTCACTTTGACTTCTATGATATATTTGGAGCAGATGATAATTTTGAGTATTTATGCTTACCCTTGCTTTGGCATTTGCGTAGAAATACAGAAGATTTTATATGCTAGCATCTATGGTATACTTTCATCATTTAGGACAGAATGATGGAAGTTTTGGCAATATTGCTGTTGTTCTTTATTGTGTTCTTGTTTTATTTTTTCTCTGTTGTGCTACATCTCATAAATGAAATCTCTGCTGCTATTTTGGGACACAATTGGGAAACTGTTGCAGTATTTAATGGAGGTTTCTTTCTGCTATGTTCCCCTTCTGTATTTCTGTTGAGCCTTGACTTTTCATTCCCAGAATATTGTTTCTCTTCATGCTTCTCATCTGTATTCTTGGTCTTATTCTTTATGTTGAATATTCCATGCTTATAAGTTTTGCTTAATTTGTATTTTTTATTAAACCATTTTACAACCATTAGTACTTGTTTTCTGCAAGACTTCCAATGCTAGTGGGTGTGATAGATATTTATGGTAACTAATGATGTTACTGTTAGGAAATGTGAGATGAATATAACCTTGTGTGGTATATATCAGTAGATCACAAATAAGAGCCAGCACACAAATGGCATGTGAGTTTGTATTAAATGGATGTGGAATGTTTTTAATTCATATTTCTGTTAAGTGGAAAAGTGGTTATAATTTAATGATTTAAAGTATGTATTATTTTCACATTAAGTTCAGCCTTATAGAAATTCCATAGGTAGGCAGGAAGAATTCTCTATCTCATAGCCACTGATGAAGCTATACATTGAAATATATTACTTTCTATATTGATTTCATTGAATTAAACATCCTTTCTTTTTTAGGTAAGCTTAATAATATATATATATTTTCTAGATAAAAATACGAAGAACAGCTGCAGAGATAGCAGATCTTGAGAATGTCGATGAAATCCAGTATATGGACATCCGTGTATTAGTAAGAAAAGAGTATCCAATTTTATCTAATAAGGATGTGGGAAAATATCCTTAAATGTTGACAGTGATTGAAAATTAGAAGCAAGCAGCCAACCTAGATACCCTAGATTATCATTCAGGGTGCAAGTTGGATAAAGAGCAAAAAATTGTATGATTTACAGAAAGTCCACAATTATCTTCAAATGAGTGGTGAGCTTTGGGTGCATGGAATGCAAGGTGGTGGCGTAAAGAGATATTTTGTGAATTTTCATTGATTATTTGAATTATACAGTGCCATAAAATTTTAGTTAGGGAGAAGCAGTGAATGTTGGTTTGGAGGTCAGAAGCGGCATCATCAAAGCATAAAGGACAGTCTGGACCATAATATGAAGGAAGGCTGAGGAAACTGGGCTTGTTCAGCTTGGAGAAGAGAAGGCTCCAGGGAGACCTCGTTGTGGCCTTCCAGTAATTGAAAGGAGTATATAAACAGGAGGGAGAATGGCTGTTCACAAGGATAGATACAAATAGGACAAGGAGGAATGGTTTTAAACTAAGACAGGGGACGTTTAGGTTAGGTTTTAGGAGGAAATTTTTTGCACAGAGGGTGATGACACACCGGAACAGGTTGCCCAAGGAGGCTGTAGATGCTCCATCCCTGGAGGCATTCAAGGCCAGGCTGGATGTGGCTCTGGGCAGCCTTGTCTGGTGGTTGGTGACCCTGCACACAGCAGGAGGATTGAAACTAGATGATCGTTGTGGTCCTTTTCAACCCAGACCATTCTTTGATTCTGTTAATTTGTCACCACATTGCTTCTCTGCCCTAAATCCAAAGTTTCTTGCTTTGTTGTCAATTTACCATGGAGTTTTAAGTTTTGAAGTGCAAATACTGACTTACGGAAGGATCATACCACTATGGTTTATTCAAAGTGCTTGCCCTTATATTCTTAGAATCCATTATTTGTGATTTAAGAATAGAATATAAATATTTGTGATTTGTTCATTAGTAGTTATATTGTTTTAAGTGTAATTCTGTAATAAACTAACATTTAGGTGATTAAAATCTAAATACTGAGATTCGGGCTGATAAATGTTGATACTTATCCTGCCTGCAAATGTTTTGGTTAATTCCATGCTTGTTTTAGTTTTCCCACTGTTTTATCCGGGAACACTGAGAGGTTGAGTTGCACAACTTTGTACTTTATCAGTAGGCTGCCTTTCTGTGCACATGTGAGTAAAGATTTCAAAGCATACTCTAAGAGTAAAGAATCATTAGGTAGGGATTCTGCAAGCTCCTTTAGGGTTTAGTTTGTTTCAGGCAGTCATGTCGTGTTGGTGTAGGAAAATACATATTTATCTTTTAATCAAACAGAAAATATTCAGTTTCCTCTGGAAAATATCTTTCAATTTTTTGTATTTGTAAAAAAAATTACCAGACACTTTTTCAACAACAAAAAAACTTACCATTGTCTTTTGATAAGGGTAGAGTTATGTATTTACTTCTCATTAGTCCTTTCTTGGATATTTCTTGGTGGTTTTTCTCTGCACTTCCTTATCACTACTATGTATTATTAGCTGCAATTTCACTTAATACTTGTCGTTCATTCTGACCTTGCTTTCACAATTTTCTGATTGTGAAGAAGCATCTTAGTATAATATAAGGTTCCATTTAAATTTTTTCCCTAATATTTGTCTTTTTAAATCAGGAAGTATGTGTGGTGATAATCAGTTAGTAATGGCATGATTGTCTTGGGAACAGTGACAGCACAGTTACTCGTCCTGTATTCCTGTAAAAACAAATTAGGTAATGTGCAAATGTACGTCTTCCTTTTGTTCTTTATTTTAATATATTTTGACAGGAAGACGTGGCTGAAGAAAACAAAAAAAAGATGGAATCTGTAAAACAAGAAATGCAGGAAGAAAGCAGAAAAATGGAAGAACTGAACAAGTTTCTTCAGGAAGCTGAGAAACGATTTGAAGAAATGAAAGAGAAAATGAATCAAATAGAAGATATCACTAATCCAATTAAGGTAGCAACACCTCCGTATTTTATTTTTTGTTTAAATGGAAGCAGGATGGTCCTTCCTGATAGATTTAAGGCCTACCTGAGAAAATAGTCAAAACAAGAGGTGATCTTCTTTTTGCCAAGGCCTGGCTAAGAATATTCATAACTGGTCAGTTTTTAAAATAGTGTTTGGAGTTCTGTATGAAATGGTTGTTATTGTATAAAGCTACACAGTCACAGAAGGTACCAACCATTACATGGTTTTGATTCTTCAAGATTAGAGAGTATACTTGGAAATTGTAGAAAATTAACACAACTTAAGATTTACCTTAAGTAAACTTAAAGTAAATGCAAAATTTGGTGTTGGCAAATGTAATCTTGGCAATCTCGTACTACAAGAATTAATGGTTTAAAACTGGAGTAACAAAGTTCAGCGTATAAAAAGTGTTCAAAACCTGTGAAAGAAAGGAATGAGTAGAAACTAAGATTTATCACTGCAGAAATCTCTTATGTGCCTCCATAAACTGTGTATTGATATGCAGTCAATCTGAATTAGGAAAGCAAGAGTAAACAAGAAGGGGAAGAAAACAGGTAAGGAAAATAACTGATAAATATATTAATTACAGCGTATCTGTTGTGGAAATTCTTAAACAATCAGCATATATCAAACTGTAGCTTTAAGATATGATTACAAAAAAGTGAAAGCATCCATTATTGTTGCTGATGGTTTTCATTTGTTTTAGTATTCTTGATTCTTTTTGTTATTTCTTTTTAAGGTAAGTCATATACTAATTAACAGGCATGAGAAATGAAATTGCCTTTTAATTTACATTGTCATTCTTGATAACTCTATCAGCAAAGTGTCTCTGAAAAGGCATGAAGTCAATTCCACTGCATCAACATGCGATGCTCCAAAAGTAATGCTTCCTATTTATTTCCATGGAAACTAAAAGAGCACAGTAACACTATTTGATAGACAAAATTCTCATCCATAAAATACTATTTTTCATCATAGCCACCACCATTAGCTGTGTACTTTTGCCAGCCATGAACAAAGGTGTGTGCCACGCCTGTTAAAATCTGTCAGGTAGGTGGCTTGTCTTTGATGTCGCTGTTGCAACACAACACCCACTGCCTCACTGTGTTTGCTCGCCTCCACTGTTCAGCAATCGCTCATGAATGTCAGTGGGTGCCATTTTTTCCACAGGGAGGAATTCAGTGACACGCCTTTGTTTCATACGCACTTCTGTATCAGGCACCATTTTATCAGAGTGCTCCTCTGCTTCCATCTGTCACACAGTAATGAAATGTAACAGAATATTAACAGGAAGGTTCAGTGTCTGCTGCCATCTCACCAACGTAATAAAATAGGAGGCATTACTTTTGTTGCAGCTGTCATACATTTTAGTTAGAGTGGAACACTGAACTTTCGCACAGCCAGATAATCAGGCGCATCAGAAGTTCTTGTTAGAATGGAGTGCACACAATAAATGTGTTTTGGAGGGGTTTAGTAGAAAGAACATCCCATCAAGGTTCAATTCCATTGTGGTTTTACTCTGGTAAGCACCTCAGCAACCTGCTGCTTCCCACTCACTCCCCCAAATCTGAGATGAGGGAGAAAATCAGAGGAGAAGTAAAAGTGAGAAATCTTGTGGACTGAGAGTAAGGCAGTTAATAGGTAGATCACAAAGAGCGTATACAAGCAAAGTAGAGAAAGGGATTCATTAGCTTCCAGCTGTCAGAAGTTCAGCCACTTCCAGGAAACCATGTCTCCGTCATGCATAGTGGTTTCTTTGGAAGACACACACCATTACTCCAGGTGTGTCACTCTTCTCATCCTTTATTTCCCAGCTTTTATTGTTGAGCGTGATGTCGTATGTTTGGAAAGTCCATTTGTGTCAGTGGTTCTGGTTTTGTCCTCTTCCAGCATCTTGTGCACTCCCACCCTTCTTGCTGTCAGAGTAGCGTGAAAGGCTGAAAATACCCCAGCATTGTGTAAGCACTGCTTAGTGATAATACACTGGGTTTACATGGCAAGGATTTAGTAGTGGGAGAGTTGCAGGGGTGGCCTCTGTGAACAGAGCCCAGCAGCTGCCCTGTATCAAATCAGAGCCAACTCCAGCTTCTCTGAAAGGGAGCAGCTGCTGGGCAGAGCTGAGCCATGAATACCACAGCCTCCATTCCCCATTCACCTTGTACCTCTCAGGTGGGGAAACTAGGAGTGAAGGAGCAAAGTCGAGTCTGGAGAGAAGTGGCAGGTAGATGTTTTCAGTTATTTTCTTGTTTCTCACTAGACTGTTTATTGACAGTAAATTAATCTTTCCCAAGATGCATCAGTTTTGCCTATGAGGGTGACTGGTAAATGATCTCCTTGTCTTTGTCTTGCCCTATGAGCTTTTTTCAGTGTACGTGTTTTTTTGTCCTGTTTAAGGAGGGACAGTGAAGGGAGTAGCTCAGTAGGTAACTGGCAGGTGGTCAGGGTTAGTTCATCACATGTAGCTAAAACTCTGGCCTGTAATCAATGTTGTTTTGGTCACCCATATAAAACTTAGCACTGTAAGAGCCAAGAAAAATTTGTCTCAGCAAAAACCAGTACAGATTCTTAAAACCATTTGCTATGTTCATGTTAGAAATGAGTATAGACTTCCTCATAAGTTGCTATTAAAGCTCATGGACTTTGGATTCAGTACGACCATTCTTTTTAAAATCTGTTTTTCAAAGCAACGTGATTACATTTGAGAAGTGTGTGGAGGTGCTTAAGCACCTGCCTCATACAGTTCACTTTTCACACCTTGACTTCTCAAAATAGGATGAATTGGACAAAGCGGACTCAGAACTGGAAAACAGAAGACGTCATTTGCAGTACTATGAAGACAAAAAGGAAAAGCATTTGACTTACATAAAAAAACATAAAGAATTACTAGCTGCTAAAGAGAAAAAATTGGAGGTAATTAATCATTCTACTTTTATAGCATACAGATGATGGTTAGCACTTGGTAAGCTGAATATTTTCTTAATTATGTTCTAAGCTATTTGCGGGTAGATAAGCAGACTTTGTGTAAATGAATCAAGGTATCTCTCTCTGGCAGAGCACCAAGTCAGTCTTGATAACTTAATGGTTATCCATCAGGACTTACTGTTCTGCATTTATGCAAGGCATAAAAAAAAGATAAAACAATAAAGATGGAAATGCCTTTGCTCAAAAATACATATTTTAAGTTATCATAGTATCATAGTATCGTGCGAGTTGGAAGGGACCTTAGAGATCATCGAGTCCAACTCCCGGGATTCGAGCCCTCTAGTGTAGCAGAGCGGCAGTTTTACCCCTTGCGCCACAAGAGGGATTCGAACCCGGGCCCTCTGGTGTTGCAAGCGGCGGTTCTAACACCGTGCGCCACCGCACATATGATACTATGATACTATGATACTATGATTTTAAGTTAATCTGAATTTTACCATTCTGCTTTTTGAGAGCCAGATTGTTCTCCTGTACAGATTTCATACCTGACCTTTCAGTGACTGAACTTGTTAAGCTTTACAGACTCACTCTAAAATCCTTTACGGAAGCATTTAGACGATTAAGTCCTACGGTGTTTATTTGCTCATTTATCTTTATTAAATAAATAACAGTGAGTACATTAAAATTGCCAGATATCGTTGTTAGTACTGAAATAATGGCCTATTTGTTAGTAAAATCGTTGATGGTAACAATAATTTTGTTGTAGTGAGCGTACACAAAGAATATTAACAAAAACTCTGGATTGGCTTGGAAGCCTTGCCTTTTGTGTTGCACACAATATTTGTAGCAAAGACTAACAGACATATTAAAGCTGTAACAGCTAATTGAATTTCAAATGTTTCTGTAGGAAAAAACTGCACAGGCCAGGCAAATCTACGCAGAGCGCATTGAAGTCAGCCGTACTGTGAAGAGTCTTGATGCAGAAATGAATCGCTTGAGAGAGAGGATAAAGACAGAAAAAAGTAACCGTGGAAACACAGAAGAAATAATACAGTAAGTTATTATTAATGTTTGTCTAGTTCAGGTAAGATGGAAGAGAGAAACACTGGTTTTCTTAGAGGGCATTCATGTGTTTTTCACACTAAAGCAATAGATGAATGTATAGAAACATACTGTATTGATTGCGCAGTCAACTGGTAATGAATGGTCTTGTGAAGGTTGAACCTCCCCTGTAGGTAGGTTTTACATGGGGTTGATACTCTGAAATTGCCAATAATTAAACACTTGTACTTAAGTATTTAGAGGTACTCTAATTACGACTGCATCAAAACTCACTCTTGTTCTGAGGTGCACAGAGCATTAAGCATTCTTCTGGTTAGAATAACTAATGTTAGACAGTTACGTGTGATTTAGACACTTGTCTATTCTTGTACATGGGAAGCTCAGTCATTACTTCTCTTTGGTACAAGAGGTTTTGTTTAACAGAAAAACAAATAGAAGTAAAAACTTATTCATTTGTTCTCTTTTGTGAAGGATCACCTGACACATTGAAATGCTTTTAGCTACAATATGGAGCCTTACAGTACAATTTCTGTTTGAATATTTTAATTATTAAAGTGATTTTCAGCATTTGCAGTAATTGCTTGGTTTTAGTCTAGTACATGTTAATGCTAAACTTTCTGTTTATTAAAACAGGCGATTTCTTGATGCAAAGGAAAGATATGAGGATGCAAACAGTAAAGTAAATAACTTAAAGAAATTTATTAGGCTGCTGGAAGAAATAATGACACAGAGATTCAGCATATATCGTCGGTTCTTAAGGTAGGGTGGTTTTATGGTAGTTTCACTTTTCAGGTAACTAGGATGTAGATAAAAGTATTAAACAATATATAAAAAAAAATCCACACATGCTGACATTATATTTGAATATAATTTGAATGTTCATGATAAAAAGTTGTTTCTGCTGCTCTTCAGATCTACTAGAAGAGGAGTGTGGTTAACTGGTATCTGAGGTTGCATTCTTTGGCCAACAAAGTATAAAGGTGGTATGTAGTTGGTGCCTGTGCTTCAGAGGGTGAATTACAGAGCAGGCTTTTGAGAATTAAGATATTTTTACAGCGATAGAGCTCTCTTAGACTCAAGTCTGTTTTAAAGCCGAAAATCATAGCAGAATTAGCAGAATATAGTCCTTTTTCTGTTAGAGCTGTGGAAGGAGCATCTGAAGTGTCTATTAGAGCAGGTGTTAAACTTACAGAAAGTACAAAGCCATCTATTAAATCAGGTGTTAAAGAAAGTACAAAGCCATTACTTCTGGATTTCTTTGCTTGTGTGTCCACGAGTCTCACCAGTACATCCAGTGTCTAAAGTCAGCTGGATGGGATGGCTTTATGATGATTTGATGTAGGAAAACGTTATTAATAGAATAGGGCTCAGCCTTCGAGATTCTGATGTGAAGCTGCTGATTTAATTGAAAAAATAATGTGTTGTTGCTTTTTCAAGTATTTTAAAACGTGCTGATACATTGTTTGTGTGATTTAATCGATTTAAGGCTCCTTTCTTTACGATGCAAGCTGTACTTTGACCACTTACTGCGCATTCGAGGTTGCAGTGGAAGAATACTTTTTGATCACAAAAATGAGACTCTTTCAATAACAGTAAGTTATTTTTTATTACTTCAAGTGTGATCATGTGTGTTAAAATAGTTGTTTTTCTTCATATTAAGAGTTCATTTATCAGTCATCTGAATTAGTCTTTCAAAATTATTCATCCCCATATCATTGATAAGGAGCTTTGCCCTATCTGTGTGAATGTGTAATGGCTATTTCCTTTAAGCTCTCAATGTTACCTATTTTTTGTGTATTCTGTAAACGTGTATCTCTTAATGTGCCCCCCAACACACACACACACACAAAAGTCTTAATCATGGAGGATATTTCTTTTTCTGTGGGAGGCTTCAGTTCTAGGAATTGAGGGGAGAATGTGTAGTGATGGCTTAAATAGTTGCTGACATCGTCCTCATTAAACAGGTGAAGGTCAGGTATCCAGAACACTCAAACTGAACCCATAAGATGTCAAGCCATGGTATAACTTTATCAGCTGACTTGTCTTTTTCTGCTGATGTTTCATGTTTCTTATGTATGAGATCTAAGCGGAATCAAGGAAATTAAACCTATAAAACCCCCCAAAAATAATAATAAAAAAACAACAAACAGCAGCAACAACAACAACGTGTTTTCATGCTTAGTTTATTAAAAGTAATTTAATTTGAAAGTAATTTAGTTAACAAGCTGAGAAAGTGCTTAAGTTTAATTAGGTAGAATGCCACAAGGTGTCACCATAAGCAATGGAACCGATTGTTTTCAATGTTTCACTTACTCTGATGAATAAACTACTCCTCCTTTAACTGCAGCTGTGAATCAATTACCTGCTTTTCTGTAATGGCTGGGGTAACCATTGGATTTTTCTCTAATACAACGATGCTGGTTAGCAGTTTATTTAATAACATTTCATAGCTATTAAAATAGAGAACTGAATAAGAAAATGCTGACAGAGTCATTTATTTAATCTGTTCAGCATATTCTGCCATAGTGGGGAAAGCTGTGATGGTCCTAGAAATGTGTTGTAAGATAATTCAGAGCCATTTCATTCTGGATCCTTTCCAGAATGCTGGGGAAATGCATACATTTCTTCTCAAGTGATGCCTCTACATCATATATAATGCATTAGCAGTTACAGTAACTTCTCTATTTTTAAGTCTCCACATTTAACATTTGCTCTGTTATTTTTATTTCCAGGTTCAACCTGGAGAGGAGGACAGACCTGCCCCGAGCAATGTGAAATCTTTATCGGGAGGAGAACGTTCCTTCTCAACAGTTTGTTTCATTCTTTCCCTATGGGCAATTACTGAATCTCCTTTCAGATGCCTGGACGAATTTGATGTCTACATGGTATAGTTTAAACTACATTTGCCATTCTCATTTTTATAAATTAGCAAAACAGTTGGGATGTGATGGGTTAAACTTTCAAACACTTCAGTACTTTAGTAAACTCTAAATAATAATAATATTAAACAGAAGTGCCATTAGGGAACTTTTTCACTAAGTTTAGAGATTTTTTAGGAGCTTACTTGTTAAAAATTGGCCTGTTACTCTTTATTACTTTCCCAAGCACTTCCTATTGATCTTTGTTGCCCTGAGTTTAGCACGTGCCTTGGCTTTTGCCAGTGTCTCTCCTGGGCTTTTAGCGTGTGCCTTGACTTCTACCACTGTGCTGATCAGTATTTTTCTTCGCTGAAAGTAAAGCAGTTGAGCTACTGCATAAAAACTTGCTCTGTACTTCCCTTAGTAGCTCCTTTCCAAGGTGCTGAAATACTGAATAAGGAACAGTAAATACTCATGTCAGCTAGAACTGATAAACCTCATCTTTGTGTGCCACATCCCTGGATAGACAATTAGCAATTCATAAACACACACCCACATATATCCCACATATATATATACATATATATATACATATATATATACATATATATATATATATATATATATATATATACACATATGTGTATGTGTGTGTGTGTGTGTGTGTGTAAAAGGTGTATGTCTTTATTAACATTCAGTGTGGTATAGTTTGGGGGAAAGGTCAGTTCTATGAGATGAAGACAGTAGCAGGTAGTCTTACCTTCAGTGTCCCTTTCCTCCACTGATCACTTTACTGGGAATCAAAGATCTAGAAGGAAAATAAAGATGATGTATTTCATATGTAAAGAACTTCAGAAAGGAATGTTTAAGCCATTTTTCACTGTGTGTGTGTGCACGTGTGAAATGACTGAGCTTTGCTTGTTGGTGTCATGGATTCTACAAATTTGATAAGCTTAGGTCCTGTTTTATGAATAAAATTCTGTACAACTAATTCATCTGTCCAGACAGAGATACATAATCAGAACTGTAGGCCCTGCAGTGAACTTTAATCTATATTCTGTCAGTAATTCCACCCAGGTTGCTTTGATACAGCTGTGCCACACAGCACAGCCGCACTGTTGAGCACTGTGTTGTTCCTTATGCTGTAATGCTGGAGACCTCCACAAGAGGACTCCATCGGCATTTTTGTAAGGGAAATACCTGCTCTCCCGTGCAAGCTGTGGAATCAGAGTTTTGCTTCATCCCTTCTCATATCTTTGCATTATATACATTTTTATCAGTAAGCCTTCAGAGGAATGTTTTTAGAAATAATATATAAGAAAAGCCAAAGAAACAAATAAAACAAACAATAAAAGGATCCAAGCAAACAGAGATGAACCAGACTACACAGAACTGTCCCAAAAGGAATTGCAGGAGGCAGAATTTTATAGGAAACGTTATTGAAATAAAACAGAGCTCATCTCAGCGTACCAGTGAAGTAAGAAATATTATACATGTATATCAAAGCTGGTAGGAAAAGAATATGAGTAGGAATATGTGACTGTTTTGATAGAAGCTTTCTATTATGCATGTATAGTGAGAAGTGTCAGGATTTCCCAGAGTTTTGTTGATAGCTTTTAGCATTCAGTCCTAACATTTCTTAAGCATTCTTTTTATTGGATTTTTGTTTAGCTGTATATGAATTAATTCAGGTAGGTCTTCCTATTATGGTATTTTCTAACTTATTATACCTTGTTGCCCCCATGTATGCAATGATAGTGCAGTGAAGTACACGGTATCACCACCTGCTAAACAACTTTGTCTTTAGGATATGCTCAACAGAAGAATTGCAATGGATATGATTCTGAAGGTGGCTGACTCTCAGTGTCATCGGCAGTTCATTTTGCTCACCCCACAAAGCATGAGGTAACCACATTAGATTTCCTAGCAGAAGTAGTACATGGATGTTCAATTGCAAGGAGCATAACTAGAGAAGAGAGAGAGATGAGTTTAGTGGTAGTAGAACATAAACAATTAAGCAGTTCTGTGCTGATAGTTCTGGGAATGTAGCAGGATGTTTATTGCTCTTCCTTACGTGACGTCCCTTAATGTTCAGTGGTGCTTCAAACAGTGCATCTTTGTGAACTGTTTCCTGGTATAAGGTGTGATCCTCTTCTCCCCTCACAAAACTGACCGAACACTTGGCCATTTTCCATGTTTCCTCTTAATACTGCTGTACTTCCAGGAAACTTATGGGGACTTTTTAAATTCACAACCTGATAATTTGGTTATTGTTTTTGATGCTGTTTGTTTTATTAAATAGTGCCCAGAAAGATCCTAGTGTATGATTCCCTAGTAAAGCTATGCCCAGTTAAGGGGATTCACTGCCTGTCTAACCTTATGCAGCTGGTTCTTCTGTGCTAGCCAAAAGTAATCACTGAAGTCTGCAGAGATCTTCTTTAAGCACTCTTCAAAATGAGGTTAATGAATTATAATTGTCTCTCCCTCCTAATGCAGTATTTAATGGAGGGAATGTCTGAATCTATTCAATAAAATCGTAGGAATTCTCTTTGTGGAGGCACCTTCAGAAAAAGTACATTAAGGATTATCAGTGGAGAAGCCAGTGCAAATGTATGGTTAATAACTTCATTCTTAGATTGCAAGTGAATGTACTTCATAGAATCATAGAATGGCTTGGATTGGAAGGGACCTCAAGGATCGTGAAGCTCCAACCCCCCTGCCATAGGCAGGGCCACCAACCTCCACATCTAATACTAGACCAGGCTGCCCAGGGCCCCATCCAACCTGGCTTTGAACACCTCCAGTGTTGGGGCATCCACAGTCTCTCTGGGCAGCTGTTCCAACACCTCACCACTCTCATAGTAAAGAACTTCCCCCTGACATCCAACCTAAATCTTCCCTCCTTCAACTTAACGTCATTTCCCCTTGTCCTGCTACTATCTACCATTTCAAAGAGCTGAAATGGTAAAGGTATACTTGTAAAAGTGTGTGCCTTACAGGCAAATAATGAACTGCATTTGATGGTCATTTCACTTGGAGCTTCTCTTAAAAAGTACCTGTTCTGTAACTCAGGTGTCCTATTGTTAGAGATCACAGGGTTGAAGCTGGTCTTTATCTGAAGTTCTTGTATCGGTTTAGTGAAGCCTGATGTTAATGTTTTAAAATGGTCCAAGGAAAGCGATACATTTATTTAAAGGCAGATACGTAACAGAGAGGATCAAATGGAAGAAACTGTGAAGAAAGTGCCCTGTTTAAATCATGCATGCTTTATTTTTAGTTTTCTGCCTGTGAGTTCCCGTATTCGTATCCTACGATTGCAAGACCCCGAAAGAGGCCAAAGGACATTGACGTTCCGTAATAGGAATGAAGAAGAAGATGGTGATGAAGTGTAAGGCACGTGTGAATATGGCACAGTATTGGGGATAAATGTGCACTGATGTCTGTATAGTCACTGTTTCTTATTGTTGGGTAGGAGGATCTTTTCTTATGTACCCTCCGGAAAAGAAGCTTCTGTGTTTTAAATTTGTTTACTCTTGGAAATACTTGTATATGTTTATACAGCACAAGGTTTTCCTGGTTAAAATCTTTGCAGCTCATTTCATACTTACAACAAACAAGTGTTTGAGTGTTTCTGCTTATGGGGTGGATGGAAAAGGAATATGACATGAATTTTGTGTACCTGCAAAGTTATATTTCAATAAACAGAACTCTGGAAGCACTGCTTGCAATGATGCTTTGTGTCTCTGTGCTCTGAAGACCAGCCTTAAGATGTTGGTTTATTCCTAGTTCTGCTTTGTTTCCTGAAAATACGGTAGCTCACACGTGCAGTAAGACTCTATTGATTGATTTATGTCCTTGCAGTAGAAGCACCACAGTTGAACGTGAACAACTGTTTCTGAGTAGTGTGGATTTTCATAATCACAAGAGTGAAGGATTTCTTTGCAGTATATTCTCAGAACAGGAAAAAGGGCTTGTGTTCCTTCCCCTGCATTTTGTTAGGCAATAATTTGTCCTTGAAGGTGAGCTTAGAGAAACAAGTAAGTTACGGCTTTATAAATTGCTTGTATATTCTTTATATATATATTCTGTGTATGCTGATTATAAGGGTGGACAGTGATAGGACAAGGGGGGATGGTTTTAAACTGAGATGGGGAGGTTTAGGTTAGATATTAGGAGGAAGTTTTTCACAGTTGGGGTGGTGACGCACTGGAACAGGTTGCCCAAGGAGGTTGTGGATGCCCCATCCCTGGAGGCATTCAAGGCCAGGCTGGATGTGGCTCTGGGCAGCCTGGTCTGGTGGTTGGCAACCCTGCACATAGCAGGGGGGTTGAAACCACAAAACATTTTCTTTACCTCGGGTAATTTTAGCCTACATGGAAACAAGGGGCATATCATACTCAGAAGTATGTTATAGTTTCAGAACTTTTATTTTGAAGTTACAGCCAGACATACAAAGTATACCACTATTTTGGCAAGAATGCTACCTGTGTAGGCTAAGGAAAATTCTGGTATTTAAAAAAAAAATAACAACACAAAAGAAGTAGTTGAAACTTCAGTGTTTTCCTGTTTCTTTGGAATATGAGGAAAAAATAAATAGGAGGGAATGGCTGTGATTGTGGTTGTGACTGATTCCCCTCCCTCCCCCCAAACTGTTTGTTAGCAAGGTGTGTAAAGCACCGTGAGCATTTTCCCCTTGATTTTAGGAGGAACGCTGCCATTTAGGTTTGAAATTGCAGAGAACGATTTGTTTTGTGCCGTGTTTTATTGTCTGATTTTTAGCTATTACGGTCTCATTTCCTCAGGCAAAGTAGAAATAGCCAACATGCAACTGTCAGCCTTTCTGGCTTTTTTGGGGGGTAAAACTATGGGCAATTGACCTTGTTTAAAGCAACTGGGAAGGAAGACTGGTATAAGGAAGCTTGTCTGCAGCCTGCATGTGTTCTCCGTGCTCTTCCAGGGCTGTGCAGAACTCATACTTGCCACACTACAGGCAGGCATAACCTTGGGTTGAGAACAAAGGTGTTCTTTGATCCCTTCTCAATTATCATACTGTAAAATTATCAGCCAAAAATTGTTGACGGTATTTCATTATATGATGCCTGTTGTAGATTGATGTCATACTTTGAGTGGAAAAACTCTTCAGGGGGGAAAAACATTAAAAGACCAGGGTTAGGCCAAGCAAATAAACTGTATTTGACTTCCAGCTAGCTGAAAAAGTGATGTAAGCACAGGTCTAGTAGGTATACTGTTAATTTTAGCATCAACATCTTAGAGGATAAACAGCTGCTCTGTTGGAAATACAAGCACTACAACTGTTCATTTCGTATAACATGACTCTTATACCGAGTGAGTGCAAAGTTTTCTTCATGCTTTCCATAACGAAATAGATATAATTTCCCAGCAGTACAGTGACAGATAAGTAAAGATAGATGTATAGATTTCCTTTTTCTATTACCATGCTGAAGACGTGAAATAAGAATTAGGGGAAAAGGTCAAATGTTATAAATTTATTTGGGACGTATATATTGCAACCTCTGTGGAAGCTTTTGAAAAGTCAGGCAAAGATCAATACACTTCCAATAAAACCTTTAAACTTCCAATAAAACAATATTTTAAACATTATATATATATATATATTTATATATACTTTTAAGGGGAAACGTTTTAGCAGGGTTTGCATTTTTTTTTGTTTAACGCTGCATTCCTCTGACATAGCTCTTTCCAGATTGAAGGGATGCAAATGAGGTAAGAATTAAGGCAAACCTAAAAGGCATGCAAATGAAGTACATTTATATCCACTGACAATACGAGCACGTGTGTGGATCAGACTCAAGAACTGAGGAACTCTTCCCTCTGTCTGTCCAGTACTACTTTACAGCAGGATGGTGGCATGGTTTATAATAAACAGGTAACATTACCGTGGGAATTCAGTGTCACTAACATTACTCAGTCTAGGAGACACAGAGCTAGCATCAGTAAAACATGAACAATAAATAATAGAATTCACTGCAGCACAGGACTGCTGCACAGGCTTCAGAGGAATAGGGTTGGTATGAAATGACATTGCACACATCACGTCGTGGCAGTTTCTTTTTATAATATATGCTTTTAAAATTCTTTAGCAAATGACATTCTCATGCACACAAGTGTTTCAAACACAAGAAGCAAGTCCATTTATAGGTAGTCCAAGCAAATTTCTGTGTGTGTGGAAATAGCTGCAAACTGAATGGAACATTACACTTCTGTGCAGTCTATGATGCGTTATACACGAGCTCATTTTTGAATGTCACACTGCAGGAGTAATACGATGGAAGGATCGCTCTTTGCAGCTTCTTTGAATTCATCCAGCGTGATCTGGTCGTCTTTGTTCTTATCCATCTTACTGAAGATCTTGTCTACCCGCTGCTCGGGCGTCAGGCCGTCCTCGTTCATCTTCATCATGATCACAGTGCCCACCATTTTGTAGATGGCCTTTGGAAAGAAACCAAATGGAAACGTCAACGTTAAGGGTTAGCTTGATTTTCATTTTACTTTAATCATTTATTTTATTTAACGTGTTCAAATTCCAGAATGACTTTCTAACAATCAAGTGACTGCCTGCTTCCCTGGGCATCTTTCTTTTCCATGGAGTCTGAAATGTGTTGAATGGAAACACAGAAGGATGTGTTTTTCTTTCCCCTCTGGGTGCAGTTTTCTTTCAGTGGCTGCATTTTGCGTGCTGGAGTAAATTCCTTTGGTTTTACAGCACCAAACCACTGTCACCTATTCTGTGGTGGCCGCTTGGTTTGGTTTTTAGTCACTCCCTTGGGAAATTCCATGGAAATGATGATCTCTAAGGTCCCTTCCAACTCGCACGATACTATGATACTATGAACAGTTTTAGAAGTCATCTCCTATGAACAGCTTGCTGTGTGTGCAAACGAGCAAAGCCTGGCAGTACTCACTGTGGCTAAGAACGGGCAGAGACTGGGAAAGCAAACTTTACGCTTCTCCTTATATGAAATAGTTGTCTTAAATTCTTTCGGTCCCATCAGTGTAAGCCCCCTTAAAACTGCTTGCTGTTATCCCTGCCCCTTTCTGCAGTGACTCAACCTCCATGAAGGTTTCAGCCACTCAGGCTACAAGGCAGACATTTCACACAGGCCCGGTGGTTTTGCAGCCTGCTTTGCAAATCCTTTGCTATGCTGGTTTTGCATTGAATCCATTCATCAGCAGAAAAACGCGCCTCTTAACATTTAATTATTACATTAAAATATTCCACAGTGGCTCAGTATTGGATAAATGTATATAATGTCCTTTCTTAATGATCCAGTCACAGCCTCTCACGTGTTTAAAATCTAGAAGATTTGTGAACACGTAATCACACTTTACTGATGTTCAGATGTGTTTCGAGTGCCACACTGATCTCACCTCTATGATTTCCAGCATTTCCACCCTTGTAATCTTCCCATCACCATCCAGGTCGTACATGTTGAAGGCCCAGTTTAGCTTCTGCTCAAAGCTGCCTCTGGAGGTGATGGACAGTGCGCAGATGAACTCTCTGAAGTCGATGGTCCCATCTCCGTTTTTATCAAAGGTTCGGAAGGCGTGCTGGGCAAACTTGGAAGCATCTCCATATGGAAAGAACTGCAAAACACAACAATAAAAAGGTTTCCAGCTTTCAGCCCTGGAAGTTCAACCAAGAGGTCTAAACTCGGCGCCGCCATTAGGGCCGCAGAATCTGAAAGCGGAGCAGAGCAGCCTCTGGCTCACGCCCCACTTACTCCATGTTGCAGTTCATCTCACCACCTGTGTTCCTCAGGGGAAGCAGCCCCCAGGATGCACTGAGCTGGGGCTGCTGAATCCTGCTGAATGCAGTGAATTGCATTGAAAGGTGCAGCGCTAAGGAGGTGGTGCTCTCAGCACCAGGGCCACACTTGTACTCACCCTCATCTGATCTACGCTGCATTAGAAACTGTTTCAAATCAGCTGATGCCCAAACATTTGCATTTACAGCAGCTACTATTTGCTGCCTTATTCTCAGACTGTGAAATACAGCAAACAGTGTGAATTTTAATAGTATTTTACTCATCTTGGCAATAACTGCTCTTAGATGGCTGCTACCAAGCAGACACGTGGGCTCCTTGTTATGAAAATTTACTTCATAAAATGGAAACCATGTTCTCTTTTGCTGGCAATTTAATGCAAGTAGGTAAGGGTGAAACTGAGATTTGGTTAAAAGATACGGGGCCGTGCTGCTCATCTTTAACATCCGCTGTCAGTGATTGCTGTAACTGAAAGCATTTCAAATGAGAATCATTTCAGCTGTTCTTTGTATTTTGAACGTCGTCGTGTTGTCACACAAGAGGTATCAGCAATGCTCATCTCCCTCCCCACTTCTTTTCAGGGATGGAATGCAGCCTGGAGACACAACAAGAGAGATGGGAACGCTGTATCTCTTCCAGTGGCATTTTGTTAAGGTCAGCATTTTGCTGTTAAAGAGGCTGTTTTCCCATGTGGATTTGTACGGGTCAGCATCCAGCCACTGTCTGCTTCTCCCATTACTGAAATGCAGTGCCAGAACCAAAGAATTGGGCTGCAGTGAAGAAGGTGACCCCTGAAAATGGCTGAGAAGTGGCATTAAGGAGGGCTTGGTGGCTGGAGGTGCTGATGGCCATTTCTAAATAGTCATGGGGAAACACAGACACCCTATCAAATGAGCATCAGCAAGATGTGTCTCTCTCTCAAGCCAGTCTTATAACGTTGATGGTGTGTGACAGAGAAAACCATCCTCCTAATTTGTTCATTGCAAACAAGGCAGTGAAATTTCTCATCTGAGCTGAGAAAGGCAGTGGCATTTACAGCCTCACAAGGGGAACAAATGGGACTGATGACTTTGTTTGTTTGCTTGTTTTCTCCATTTACTTCCCTCCAGGGAGCAGGTACAGTAAAAGGTCCTTTAGGGATTGAGGACGCTTCTCCAGTCTATACCTGCTGATCTGTATTATTTTTAGCTCAGAACAACTGTAAAACCTCATCTAAACTTGTTTAAAAGCAGCCCTGCAGGCTTCCACGTTAAACTGGTCCCAGCCAAGTGGAAATGGGAGGAGGAGTGCAGAGCCATCACCTCCATAGCCACGTCTTCCACCAGACTAAGCTGTCCAGATCTCAGATAAGCACCAAGCATTAGAGTCTCAGAGCTTTCCGAGGCAGAGCTTTACTGCAGAAATGCAACAGGCAAGGAAGAAGTACCCAAGAATTTGGCTCCATGAAAGCAGAAGTAATTTTGGAAGCTATGCATGTTTCCATTCACAATGTGGTCGAACATTAAACGTTCTTCCTATTTCACTCACTGGAAATGGAGTGAGGGATATAACAACTCAGTTTCATTACTGAAACTCTTGGAGATGGAATTGGACCACATCCCCACACTGTGTTAATGCTGTGATGCTGTAACATGGCTGAGAATACCAGAATCAAATCCAAACACGATATTCAGATGTAAGGTACATCATCTCCATCCTACCCCCTGTTCCTCCTCGCCTTGTATCATCACTCCCTTAGAGAAATCCTAAGAAAGGCCTAAAAGCTCTCTCAGAGTCCACCCTCAGCTTCAGCGCTCATCTCCATGGTGGAGAAGCAATGCTGCTTCAATTCAGCCCTGCACGATCCGAAGCAAGTGCTGCACTAATGGGTCCCATGGGGGACCCCAGATCCCTGCTCTACCACAGGTAAAGCCAGATGAAAACTGGCTGTTTGATTTGGCTCTGTGGGTTAATGATGCATGTGAGAACTGCAGGGAAGAGCTGCGGGGTTTCGTGGAGAACATTTCAATGATCTTTTCCTAGCTATTTTTACTTTGCCGATAAAGCTGGGAAGAATAAGCCTGGCCCTGTAATAAACTCTGTTCACCGTTTGTGAATTGTGCTCCCTCTGCCTTCCAACGTGCAAACAGATGAATAAAAACGGTGCTACCGCATCAGAATTTGTGCCTCTGTAAACTGAAGCTGTTACTCCAGTGTTACTCACAGACACTAGCAGAACTCCAGAAACAGCCAGATGATGACATTTCCCTTGTCCATATGTACTTCTACTGATGGAAAAGGCAATGAAGCCACTACATAAACCTATTTTTCTCTTGTCTTAATGTAGCTGCACTGCTTTAAAAGTCAGATTCATGTTTGTTTTCCACTTGCTGCTGCCTTTACACAGAGCAAAATACGACCCAATTTCTTTTTCTACCGTCTTCTCTCATTCTGCCTTCCAGGAGTTATTAATTCCCTCTGGCTTGTCATAGACATACCAAAGCATTTCTCATCCAAAGCATGTGAATCCCTGCAATGTAACCAGGACAGAGACATTTTTCTAGTATCAATTCTAGTATTTTTATTGTGCTTTATGGATGCAAAAGCTCCAGGGCTGTCAGAATGGGAAGACACGTGATCTGAGCATACAGTACCACGGCCTGGTAACACAGGACTGCATGGGTTCTATTGGCCACATTCCTTCTGAGGCCTATAATAAAGCTGTTCTCTCAATCATCCAAAAATATGAGTCTGATGGCATTCTGCTGAGTATCAAGGCACAGAATCACAGTGGATCAATACACATGTATCTGGGCTTCAGCTGAGAGAGATGAACTTGACCCATTCAGCACTGCCACGATTCATTGCTGCAAAGCAGGAATCAGCGAGGTGTCTTCTACAGCAAGGCCAACACAGCTGAGCTGCAGTGCTGAGAGTCTGTGAAGGATAAAACCCCAAACCACCAAATATCAGAGCCCAAATGACTCTGCAGATCCAAGTCTCAGTTCTCCACGTGTACACCCGTGACACGTCCTCACCTTAGACACACGTGGTGAGCATCAGCAGAAGACTGTGACTACCTCAGCAACAGCTGTGATGGGTGCATAGAGCACTGGGGAGAACTGACCAATCTCATGGCTACATACTGATTATGTTTCTGCTCGGTAGCTTTAATGCTGAGCATCCATAGGTGGTGAAGCTTATAAGCAGCTGTCAGTTCTTCACATAAGAAGAAATATTTAGAAGAGCTAAGGGATACCATTTTTCATTGGGAAAAGACTTGTACAGGCCGAAGTAGTATCAGAACAGCGTCTGTATCTTGCTCAGGCCTCCAAGAACTGGGACTATCATCTTCTACATTGTTATTAGGGCCTATATCACTCTGCCTTTGCAGACACTGCAGAAATGGAGAATTTGAAGCATGAAGAGAATAAATATCTGAGAATTCAGGAGCAGATCTGGATCATCCATACTGGTTCCTTGCAGCTGTCTGCAATGCAGGTCAGGCTCAGGGGGCAGAAAACAAACACAAATCAAAGCCTATGAGAAAGCAAAGACCCACAGTAAAAAAGCAAAGCCAACATATGCCAAGGTGTTGCAGGAAGATGAATGGGAAGTAAGAGACTGTGCTTCCCCTTCTGAAACTCATATACGGCACGGTCTGCCTCTACAAATCTTTGTGGGGAAATTAGTCATTGACTAGCAGGAAATGAATCGATTTTCAATCCCAGCTTTTCTCTGATTAGATTTGGACAATGAGAAACTTAATTGAACTGTGGCAGTGCTATAGGTCAGTACACTAGCACATCAGTTATTGCTAGGTGCTAAAGGAAGAAATCTTCAGAGACAATTAGTACTGCTGGTCCATAACAGGAGGAGTGGGGCTGATTGAACGTTATTTCTCTTTGATCTCCCTTAACTGAGCAACAGCACTGGAACACTGTATTGAAGTTTGGCACATCCTTCCACTACGCCAAGGTCAGTGTTAGCACAGGGCTATGACAATGTCAGGATCCTGCTGTGTTGGAGCTACGCACCAGGCTAATTACAACATCCTTTTTCTTGACATTACGTTACATCTCTTTAGGAATCTGGGAGCACACCAGATGGAGAATACACTGATCTGGGACGTTTCTTTTTATTTTGTTTCCCTGAAAGATCATCTGACTCCTTTTCATTTCTGCAAAAAAAAGCTTTATTTTCCCAGCGAGTTTTGGCTCCAAAGGTTCAGAGTATTAACTCGATTGCTATGCCTGCTGCGCTGCGAAGCCCTTAGTGCAAATTTCCCCAAAGAACAGGGTTATGGAAGCATCACTAAGTGCTATTTCCAGCCAGAAAGGGATTTGAATCACGAATTGCTATAGTCTGAGATATCCATCTTATGAGCATACAGATGGAGCTGCAGAAAAGATGCTTCTGCCTGAAATATCTCATACACTTTATGCTGTACGGCCTACTAAGAACCAGCAACGCCTTCACGACCACAGCTCACTCCAGTGAGCTCGGAACTGGTGGACTTACATTTCTTTTCCTGCTCATCCAGCCTCTGAGGGAAGGGCAATCCATAAACCTTTCAATCCAAGGAAGAAAACTACATGAAGTCCAGAGGGACCAACGGAGTGGATTAAGATGAAAGCTATGTGATAGCATTAGCACTTTGCACGAACTTGCTCTGTTGAAAAAAGCTTTAAATATTCAAGGATAGAAAATGAAAAGAGCTGAATGCCCACAAAACCAGCATGCCCTGATGCTCATTGCTGGGCTAGAAAAGGGAACCCCAGCCTGCACCCCCAGACATACACCTAGAAGGCAGCTGAGTCCCAACAAGAACACAAATAACAGGTTAAATAACTGGACCACAGCCACAGTTTCCAAGCCAGTCATCAGGGAGCCATGTGCACATAACCCTTACCTTCATCCCTCTGTTCCTAACCAATTCTGGGGGATGGGCTGGACGTGGTTGCTTTTTGTTTCCTATCACAAACTGCAAACCTTTCACCATTCCTAAGGGCTACGCTGAGTTAATGACTTGGGAATCAACATGGGTAAAACCTGACACGTCTTTGCTTAGAGACCATGTAGCCATCCCCAAGTTCACACAAACTGCTAAGGGATAAGAGTTGGTCAAAGGATGCACTGCAGAGTAAAGTTCCAATGCAGAAAAAAGGGAAAAAAATTGAGAGAACAGGAAAGACCCCTAAGTTAGGCAGAGGAAGGATGGTTGCAATTTTTGTTTGTAGAAGGAAGGTGACAATGATTTGGTATCATCTTCCTTTTGTTCCCTTCTGTCTCTAGGCACATCTTATTGACTTTCATTTTCAGTACTGAATTTGAAAGCAATCCAACAAGTCACAGAGGAACTTGATGAAAATGAAGTTTCTAATCATTTGAAATTGGAAATAGGCCCAACATCCCTAAGTTACGCAAGGCCTATCTCAAAGCTTTTATTTCGCAGTGAGGCTAAGAGCAGACAGGTTTCCAAGCTTCCTTCTGAAAATGTTGTACAGACTTGCATTGGATATTCATCCATCTGTCAGCTTTCCAGTTATTTACTTATGGAGAATAATAACTAAGGAATACTCAATACAATGGCATTTTAAGATTCCAGCTTCTCAGGATAACTTTTTCTTCCATACTGAGGCTTTCTCTTAAAGTATGAACCTTTTAAATAGTCAATGTCAAGACCTGCAAGCCCAGCAGTAGATAAATACTATAAAATAACAGCGTTCTGATGGAAAAGATCAGACATATACATGCCTACATGAAAGGAGGGAGCTGAATCAGTTCTTACTTAGAAAGAATGTCTTAGAAGACTTCACTCTTGAGTGATGCTAAAAAAAAAAATCCATTAATAACATGGTTCCACGTGAATAAAGTATTGTTATCGTTGTTATTAGGTATCACAGTATGTATGAATCTTGGTTGAGAAAGATTTTAGCAAAAACTAGGGATCAACAATAAATTAAAAAGAAGAGGAAAGAAGAAAAGTCAGTGCAAGGAGCCTGGAAGACTTTTCTTTGTGACTTGACTACAGTGGATTTTTCCCAAGGACAGGAAAGGAGAAGGGAACGAAACAGTCAGGGAGGGGATCTTTAGCAAAGACTTTCCAAGGATGAATGGAAAGCTGTAAGGTTGCATTATACTCTTCTTCCTTGTCTAAAATGATGCAAAAAAGCAAAGTCCTCATTGTAAATCATGTATTTTTTTTTCCATCATCATTATCATCTATAGAAAGAGATATGATACCACCCACGTGTGCCAAATGGATCTCTGCCTTCATATGGAGATGCCATCTCCCTGGATAGGCTGTTGCTGTGCGATTACTGTCTGTGCTCACAAACCAATGGGTACGAATATTGGCGATACCCACTGCTAAAAGTCTTACCAAAATTTCTCCTTCTTAGGCTATTGCTCAGCTAAAGCAGAGACTGTCATCCTGCAGAACAGAGCTTCTCCCTACTTTCATCCCTCTTACTCCAATGAACTCTTGGCAGAATCAGATGCTTGGTGAGGGAAAGGTGAGAAGCAGGCATCTCTCCTGCATCTGCCTGCTGGAATAACACAGTGGAACTCCTGAATAACTTTAATTCTTCAGCACATGGAACCTCTGAAAAGCAGCTGAAACTCCTTTTTGCCATCAGAAAGCCACTGTCATGCATGTCCCGCTCTGAAGGAAAAAGCTACAATGGGGAGAGCAGCCTCTTCTGTTACAGATGTACCAACCAGTTTTGAGTTTGCACAGCACTTGGTTCCTTTGAGATCTTCTAGTTCTGTATCTGACTTACTACTATAATGCAATAAGACCCACCAAGATCGGCCATACAAAAGGGCAGCATAAAATAAATTCTAAACAGTGCAGAGAAAAAGTGACTTTTAAATTTGAAATGATCTTTATCTAAAAAGGTGAAGAAAGCCCTACTAATTAAAAAAAGATACATCAATATGCATTTCTAAAGAGATCGGTGATCCATGCTCATTTTTCATCACCAAGGCCTCCCATTGCATGCACTATCTGACATGGTCATAACGACTAAAGTTTCAATAACAGAATTATGAGTCAGCTGAAAAGGATACAATAAAGGTATGTAAGCACTATGCTTTTCTAATGTTGATTCCTTGCTGCTTTCTTTATCACACAAGCTTAGTGTAGTGACGTTCTACCTTACACTCTGTGGCCCAGATGAACTGAAGATATCCAGACCACTTACACTGTACACAAATGTACAGCTGATGCCTTCGCTGTAGTGCTGAATGCAATTCGGGATCCCAATCAGTTCCAATTGGATTTTTCCCCTCAGCAACAAAAAAAACCTCTAAAACCCCAAAGTCCAAAGAAGTCCACTTGGAAGAAGAAAAATCAAGGTCTATTGATACACACAGTGAAGAATAACTGGAGGGATGTATCAAAATCAGTGTTTTCCATTAACAAACATTACCCCAAAAATACACTCAAAAATGTACAGTGATGCCCAGCAGTGTAATTATGGTAACTAGCTCACACTAAGGATGAACTGTTACTTTTCCACTTTGAGTAACGAATATGAGTAATAGATGTGAGTCTTCCCCTAAGTATTCTGTTAAACATGTTAAATAAATCAGTTTGTAGGCTCTCATGAATAAACAATAACAGCTACTCAGTCCTTAGCACGCAGGCAGTACTATAACAAGGATAACAGATTAAAAAGCGTTCAGCGTCAGAGTGAGAATTCAGAGGAAGATTAGTCATACCTGCCTTTGGATAGGTTAGCTCTCTGATGAGAGCAGCAGATCATAGAATCATTAAAGCTGGAAAAGACAACTAAGACCATCTAGCCCAACCATCAACCCATCACCACCATGCCCGCTAAGCCACATCCCTCAGTGCCACGTTGAACCTTTTCTTGAACACCCCCAGGGAAAATGTCATCATCTTTAATATTCTTGTACCTTAGAGTCAATAATGATGAATAAAAAGCCCTACAGACATTAGTAGTAGAAAAAATAAGCTGTGTAATCATGACCAAACTCTACACTACCAACTGCTTTCCATAAGGATGCTGGTTTACACTTGCCAGGAAGGATCCTCTCAGAAGCTGTTCCTGGTGATGCCGATTACAAAAAAATTCTTTTTAGGTCTGCAGCTGCGAGATACATCCCAGTTCCTGCCATCTCCAAGTTCATTCATACCTCCTCTATGACCCGACTGCATATAATGGTCTATAGGGATTAATTATTTATAGAGAAACACTAATGCAGTATATTTCACACCTATTTCATAGACTCACATTTTATGTCAGATGTAATTAAGGATGAAAAATAACGAGCCAGAGCTCATAAAATGTTAAATGTTCAAACAAAAGCAACAACAAAAATTACAGCAAAAAAAAGAGTCATCTTGATTGGCTGCTATTTACACAGAATTAACACATTAGGTACATTCATGCTTCCCATTGTCCTCTACTGCATTCCTTCCTCAACACACTCTTGGCTTAAAGGGTCCTTTTGATGGCCAAAAGATTTTCAGGCCTCTAAACATCATAAATCATCAGCCAGAGGCATTCGATGAACAACCACTCTCTTAATGCAGCTGTCTCTAGAACGCATCTCCACATGGCATCTTATTTAAAATATAAATGACAGAGTTGGTATTCAGTATGTTTTAGTGTTCATGCTCTCATAAAAATAGGGCAAAGCTCCCCTTCCCATAGCATGAAATCTTTATGGAGAGGTGACAGCATCTTCATAACTAAGGTTGCAACCAGGTTTCCTTGTAAAGGAACCTCAGAATTTTTACTTGGTGACAGCTACATAATTAAGAGTAATTCCACCTAGGCCAAGGCCTTTGACAAACCAGCCAGGGAATTCAGCCTCTAAGGAAGTAACAAGTATTTGCTGAACAAAAACCAATGAACCACTGTGTGTTTGTATATATATGCATATATATATAGACCCTGATAAACAACAGGAGAGAATAAATTTGAAATTACCTCAGATAAGATATATCTAAAGAAAAAGAAAATAGCCTACTGTATCTTATGGGCTCTTGGGCTTTTTTACTGCTGCCAAAACACAGTCTGGATAGACCCATGTCTTCCAGGCTCACAAAGAAAACTATCTCCATTCTACCTTAATAGAGTTCTGCTCGTAGAGAAAAGTCTCCAACTTAAGCATTCCCACCTGCTGTCAAGGGATCTAAGCATCAATAGTTCTTCCACCCCCATCCTCCATCCCAAATATAATGGTTGGGTCTGGCTTCTCTTAGTGACCAGACTTCTGATCATCACTGAGCTGCAGACAGTCCCGGTATCTAACTGGACAGGCAGTGTCACCTGCACTACCTCCATTCTGGAAGCACTGTTTGTTGAAATAAAAGGCTTTTGTGAGCCAATGTAGTTAAACAGCGTGCCACGTGTAGTTTAGCAGTCAGCCTGACAAACACCGATGCAGAGTTCATTGCTTCACTCTTCTTTATCAGCAGCAAGAGATGCTGTGTCGTTCCAGGTGACGCGTCCCACGACAGGTACATAACAGCAGGCATGACATGCATCCCATTCTGCTGAGCACTTTGTGACTTCTTCCATTATGAAGAACTGCATGATATCCCGAATACATGACTAGCCTAGTAAAGAACAAGATTTTAATTCTCATCTGAAATATGAAGTGTTATTCTCCCCCTGCTGTCTTTAACTGATGCCATACCTATAACCTCTCCTAATGAAAAATGTATGATTCTCTTCCCAGTAAAATTCACAAATATCTGCAACAAATCATTCTAACCACTGATGCAAAACGACACCGAGAGACAGCAGGAGTGTGGCACTGAAGCTTGAACACGATGCAAATTTGAGGTCACAAGATCATGTGTTTGAGACCTGTCAGAAAGCTGAAAGTTAACCTAAGCTGTCACAGAGGTGCAGCAGCAGAACTGTTTAACATGCTGGTGAGGCGCCTAACATCCAGGATGACTGCAGAACCAAGGGAAAGAAGCTAGGCTTTTTTTCTCTAACCCTGAGTGCATAAACAAGAAAGATTTGGTTCTTTTGTCCTATATGCGTGCTCCCTGAGATGTTGGTCTGAAGCAATAACTGCCCTGTATTGTATTTATAAAGCATGGCATAACACATTGACTTCTGAACCAAAAGGGTTTGGATATTTCTATTGCTGCAGCTGGCTGTGTTTTCACAAGAGGGCAACGTACAGTTTCTAGTCACAGCAACCTGTGTTGTGCTTTTCCTTTGACAGTTATGAAGTTCCTGTTGCCCCCGGAGAGGTAACCATCTGTAGATACAGCCAACCATACTGATTCATGAGCTGTGTGGTTAATAACAGGCTTTCAGCTTTATAAAGAGCTGCTTTCATACCTACAGAGATCTGAGTGATCCCGAAGGGATCTGCTAGCATCACCCACAACCAACCCACATGGGTGGACACCAGAGTACTGGCCAAGCAGGAGGACAGAAAGTACAAACTTACAAGATTACATATAAACAAGCCACCAAACAACTCTGTCGCTTTTTACACCTTGCCTATCACTTCATTAGCAGTGACCATTTGCACCGGGAAACAGTTATAACATTGGAAAGCAGATCCCTCACTCTTGCACAGAGATCCTGTAGGCCTGTCCTCCTCCCTCCACCTGGAAAGCAGATCCCAAAAGGCACAGACTGTTCTACCTCCAGGTTTCCCTTCCACTAACATCTCTTTTCAGTTTAACTTGAAAAGACAGAAGCAATTTAATCTTTCCTGCCTTCTACTTGAAGGTTTTGTTCTAAATGTATTTTGACAGCACAAATAAAAGACCAAGTTTTAATAGAACTAACTGAACCCGCAGACTGAATTATGTATTTCCATCTCAGGACAGAATCTCACTGCTAATAACATCACTCTCCTTCCAAAAGGCAGACTGAACTCTAGCAGCACCCCTGCACTGGAACCCTGCCTACAACCTTCATTTCTGTATATTCTGTGTTCTCTGGAATCACGGAGCAGCTGCAGCTTTTCTGTAGGACCACCACCTCAACTACCTTCCCCCAAGATGGAAGCACGCCCCAAGGCAAGGTCTAAGCTTGGAGCATGATAATTTTCCAACACCTGATCTTATTTGCTTCCCATCTCACAGAAAGGACCGTAGTCAACTTACTAAACATCCTGAATAGATGCCTTCATTCTTAATCAAACACCCACTGAAGGCAACAGTTTCATTGTTTGACTACATGGAAAGTGACTGAAAAAACTTACATCAGCTACTAAACATACGCTGTAATGACCACCACTGGGTTATTAGTAGTGACCCAGATGCAAAGATCTTTGATCTTCTTACTCCTGGGTTGTTACCCAGTTTTGAGATCACCTAAGGTCAGTGAGAGTGAATAAAAATGAGGATGGATGAAAAACGTGTGCAGTGCCCGCAAGATGACCATAGCGTATCGATCCCCAAACACCTCAGTGAACAGAGCTCCCAGACAGCAGAAAACAGGATTAATATGACCAAGACAGAAAACAGCACTGCATTTCAAAGAACTCCAGGAGTGAAAAGTTTGAGGCAATGAGATACAACGTCTTTCACATGAGGTCATCAGTTTTAATCCAGCTCTGGTCATGACAAACTCTGGTCATTAATATCTGACAGCTGTCTTGCAGTGATGGAAAATGAGATGGTGGCCTTGCTTTCATTGCTGGTAGTATCTGCAAAATAAAACTTATCAATAGAACTGGTAACGCTGTTAAGAGTCCAGGCAGGAAGGTGGAGGACCTCTAGCCACTTGCCAAAAGGTTTTGTTTTCTGTTGTTAGTGTCAACCTGAGATATCTCAAGGGCAATAAATCTTCATGATGGAACAGAGGATAAAGAAAGAAGAAAGATGTGAAAACCTTACTGGTCTGAACCCAGATCAAGGGCCCCACCCCAATATGACACAGTAGAGAAACACCAGCTAACCCTGCCCACAGCTTCTCCCTGATATTTCCAAATACATATATCTGGCCCAGCAGATGAGAGTGCAGACAGAGTAAGCCATGCAGGGGGGGAAGGAAGGCAGAGAACAAACCAAAGCAGTGAGAAAGACAGTGAAGAGAAAGAAGTAAGAAGGGGATGGAGAATGCAGTTCTTATTCACACAGCCAGAATCGTGGCCCAGAGAATCATAAGTAGGCTGAGCTGAAGGGGACCCTAAAGATATTCTGTTCTCACAAATTACAAACAAGAAACAAAACTCCTTACCACTGCTTTCTTAAGGCCTTTTCTCTAAAATAAGGGACAGGCCTGCATTTCCAAAGCCTAGGTAAGCTATCTAACATTCACATTAGGAAACAAATTCTATAGCTTGTAAAACAGCTCCTCCCACTTTGCACTAACAGTAGTGGCTTTATACTTTGGAAGAGATTTGGCTTACTTTATCTTCCCTGAAATCACATATCCCATCTCAGCGTTACCAAGGTTCCCTCCACAATGCCCAGGAAGAAGCAACCACATCCATCACGACACTTGCCCTTAAAAAACTATTGCTCAGAATAGGTGGGACGAGCTTTGCTCTCAGTAGGAGGCCACTGAAGGTGATCACTGGGTAACTTGCTCAGGCTACAGCAGTGCAAAACCCAAGTGAGTTGAACACCACCTTTTGTAACCAGAGTGGCTCTTCAAGCATTGCACAGATATTCTGCAAAGGACTCAAGGTTTATATTTTAAGCAATTTTTACACTTTTCCACTTACTTTTGGAACTCGGCCAGCGACACACAGGAGTCATATTTCCAAGTAGTTGCCTTATAAAAATACGGCTCTTTACTATTGCATTTTGTGACTGCCCAAGGTCTACGCTCGTCATTCTAACAGCTGCTCCAGCTGGTAGTCAGGGACAGACTTACCAACAGCTTTCGTTTTTTTCTCTTTGAATACCTTCATTAAGAAGACAAAGAAATATACTGAAGTGGAGCAGGTCCAGGTTTTCTCGATTTCCTGGTTAATCCAGCTGAGTACCTTCCCTCCAGCCCTCCGGTAACCACTAGATGGTGGTGGTGTACCCTACATTGACACCTCTTGCTTGCCTTTCTCAGCAGCAGCGAGGAAGGAGAAGCATTGCGGTACACGGCACAGACCTGCACCGTGATTTGGGTCACACAACCCGGATCTGCCCCACACCAGAGCCAACTGCCTGAACTTGCTACAGACTTCTCTGCCGCAAAAGTTGCATAATACAAAACTGAAATCCTTAGGGAAAATGTCACGCCTGGTGTGATACAATTGGCTCCACAGGACTTTGACAAAAACAAAAATGATGGATTTGTGAGTTTCTCTAGACTTCAATTAATATAATCACGCTCTATCACATCGTGCTGCACCAGCCTCTGTTGAATCTGGCCCTGTAATTGGCAGCGGAAATCTCTGCTTTCTTTCTCATGGAATTTATGTGTTCTGCTGCTCTTCCTTCAAGCAATGTAATTAAAAGAACCTGCTTAACATAATTAATTTGCAAACAGGTTGGATGTAATGGGATTGTATCCCAAAAGCTTTTTCAGCTTTAAGTGAAACTACTTCTTCAAGCCTTTTGTATGTCAGCTTCTTGCATTTTAAAAGCTCTTCACTTTAAAAGGTGCTACAATTAGTAGCCCAGTTCTGAGTCGCGCTGCTGATGTAGAGCCAGATTATATAGCTCATCCTGCATGCTGCATCCCCTGGAATGCCTGGCCTCAGAGCAGTGGGAAGCTGCATAGTCAAGTGCTCTTCTGCCTGCGGGCTTTCTGCTCAAATCAACGTATCATCCTCAAAAATCCTCCTCTAAACAGCACAGCATTTTAGACGTGAAGGTGAATAGTGCACAAAGTCCTGCACAGAGAACCAGAGGGAACACTGAGAGAGGAGCTTCTTTCCATCAGAAACAGCTGGGACCACAGTTCCTGCATGGCCACGGAGGCTGGCCCTCAACAACAACCCTCTACCATAAACAGGGGATCCAGTCTACCAAATGAGACATCTACATCTAACCTCTCCTTAATTTTACTGATTTTTTTTTTCACTGAGAACCTGTCCTCTTACATCTGCAATGCAGATTCCAGTTTTCTTGAGGTCTCTCCCATTACAAAATGCATTTCCAAATAAGCGATAATAAACTGTTCGTTTATGGCATTAACAGCTTAGCTCTACAGACTTTTAATTTCAGTACAATCACCACTGTATGATAACAGCAGGCAACTGGAAAGCCCTACCCCCAAACCTCATTCAAAGCTGATCATCCCAGATTAGAAAGAAAGAAGATTATTTTAATGATCTAACTTGAGAAAAGATCACTTGGGTAGTTTTACAAAGAGGAAAGAACATTTAAGACACGACCCTGATGAACAAGTGATGCACATCACCACTTTTTTCATTGAGTCTTTCAACCACATGAATCTGCATGGGGAAAAAAAGACATGATGCTGTTCAGGGCAAGGGATAGGGATTATTCCTTACTAGGATGGAAGCGTTGCAGTGAAGCACCTATTAAATTCAGCCATAATGGAAACATAAGTTACTTTGCAATGTTGTGTTTTCTCCTGTCTGCTAATATTATTTCTAATTATGGTCTGGTTATATTGATTTTATAAGCAGTTCTTTTCTAATGCAAGCTCTGCAGTAATCAAGGAGCAAACCGGGTGATGCTTCTTAAAATAACACCAATAGGGAACACATAGGGAAGCTACAAGATTACACTTGTTGGAAGAAATGACCAATGCTGTATGTTAAGAAATGAGCGATAATGTATAATGCTGCCTGAGGCACTAAACTGGTCATTCCTGAAAAATCAGACAAATCTGAAATGCTTCTAAAATGTGGAGGCATTTGAGCAAATTTAGTTATTAAGTAGAGCTCTATTTATATTAATGAAGTCCTATTCCACACCACAAACACTTGATCACATTGCTGGATCATTACAGATGCATCACAACAAAAAAGTATTAAATACCTTATTATACTCTTTAACAATTGAGTTTAATTATTAAGGACAATATGGAATGTGGCATCAAATGCATTAAGCAAGAGATAGATAACTTCAAGAGTAGCAGACCTAGAGAAACTCTGTTGCTTTCTGTATCTCACAAAAGATTGCCCATGATACCTCTCTGATATCCCAGAGAGTGGTCTATTTCCTGCATGAGGGTATTGACAGGTGTGCCTGGCCTCACATGAATCTTTGTTATATAAAACTTGTAGGATTTTTTTTGCGTGGAGGCTTTTATTCCTCTGCCCAAACGGTATGAATCACGGACATGGATTCAAAACTTGTTAGGGGAAGTCAGAAAGACAGTTCCAAATATGCACACAGCTCAATCACATCATCTTTATTTCCTTTAGTAAGCTGACAGCAAATACTGTCCAGACAGCCACAAAATGACAGACTAAGTAGGACCTAGCAGTGACCTCAGCCAGAAGCTCTGGCAGAAGACAGAGCAGAGCTACCCCCTTTATTCAGTACAACATGGAAGAGTTGAGAGAGTCTGACAAGGACGCATTAAAACCAAGAGTCAAGGCATCTTAGTGGTACTTCAGGTAGATTGTCAGCACCCAGATTTCACTTCTGAAGCCAGAATATAAGACAGAGATGTTTAAGATACAGCCCCTAGAGTTGAATCACACATCCCAGTTCCTTCTTTCTTGATCAGGACAGATAAGGTGTGATTTTTCTCTTAAGTTGGAAAGAAGAGAACAAAGAGAGCAAACACACTGTAGGAAGGGGGTCTCTAGCTTGTAAAACAGACACCATCCAGAACAGCCACTGCTCACACCGTGTATACTGATTACATACAGCACACATGGAGCCCTCCATCAGTAGCAGAAAGCCAAGCAACAGCCAGACATTCCTGATTGCACAACATCACAGAAGGATAGCTCACTGACATCAGTAACCCTTCTTGGTAGCAAAGTGCTTTTATCTACAAAAGGAAGATGTCCTTTAAGGATGAAGACAAGGCAATGAGAGAAAGGCACGTCCTTAACAAGCTAAAATACTGCTTCACAAGACCTGCCTATGATTTATTTCGTCTCAGTTTAGTGAAGGAAGGTCGTCCAGAAGAATTCACGATTGCTTTAACAACTGAAACTGTCACAGCTTTTGGACTTGTTCCTGCTGTCTGTCCATTACAAGAACTGCATATCTGACTATGACTTTCCCTTCTGTTCTGAGTAGACTGATCCTATTTTATCCGTAAGTGAAACAGCACTGTTTCTTATTCCTTCAACAGTATTTTGTAAGGATGCTTCGGGAAGGCAGTTTGAAGAGAGATGAAATAAAGGCTGTCTGCTTTTTCTGGATGTGCTCTGTCTTCCAGCTTCAAGAGCATCAGGTTCAGGGGTAATAACATAATCTTATCCCACAGCAGGCACAGCTGCCAGCACAATCATGGGCAAACGTGACCTCCCTCTGATCCCAAATCAGTCAAATTCAGGGATCACTCATCTAGTTAAGATGGCAAACAGGGACACGGTTCTCTCATGCTCCTATTTAACTGGGCTACTGAATAGAATGATAAATGCTTGCCTTGACTGGTGTCATCAAAGTGCGGTTGCAGCTGTTTTTATTTTGTGTTGGTTCTGTAGTACTTACAAGCGTTTTACTTGTGATCCAGAATGCTATTTAGTCTTCATCTTGCTTTTCAAGCTCTCCCCAGGTACATTTGCTCAAATTGCTTCAGTGAAGTTAAAACACATGGGCCCAGGCGAGAGCTCACTGTAATGGAAGCTCTGGCATGAGAAATAATCAAATTATCTGAAGGTTTACTTTTCTTCCCATGGCTTTCCTCCAGTGGTGCCAATGAGAAAATCTTTTTATTCCAAACGCTTTAGGTCGGCACCTTCAGGCACTGCTGCTCAAGAAGCAATTAGATCCCCTCTTATGAATCATAATACATATGAGAAAAGGAAAGATAGCCACGCTCCTTGAGATAGAAATTACTCCCCTGAGAACAGCACTAGGATTTTTAAATGAGATAACCATTGCTTCTTATTACAGCTCTAGGTATAACCCCAGAAGAAAAGACAGTTAAGGCTAAGAATACACTGCCCTTTAAAACAGCATTAACATTTTATAGTCAACAAAAGTAATAAAGCGCAGTGAGACATAGGAATCCAGAAAATCCAGTTCAAGGCCCAGCATGGATATAAAAGGGAGCAATTCCAAAGGCTGGTGTTGTTCAAGGGAGACTTGTTTCCTTAGAGCCCTCTGTAGTCAACAGACCGCGAAGCGTTTCACATAGGGTCAGAATAGAGAACTTACAAGAGATGACCCTGAAGAAATCTAGGTGACACAGCCTTCCCATTTAGACAGGGACTTTGTTGCAAGTCTTCCAAAGACCACTGAATGATACCCATCCCATTACCTTCATACAGATGCCCACCTACCCCTCAGAGAACTCCCAGATGTGTGGAAGGAAGGCACAGTGTTGACTCATCCCCAGCAGACCCTAAATACATGAATCCCAATGGATGATTCACATACCCCATACTAACGATGCTGCCAAAATACAGCTAAAGGAGACACAGCTACCCTGGTGCTGAAGAAAAAAATCTGAGATCAGTTAGAAAGAACCCCTGATTTAATCTGATTTCTTGTCTGTCATTTTTCCATGACACTTGCCAAATCTCCTTTTAAAAAGGACAGTGCAGTTCTGTAACAGTAAGATAAACTGGTCATGAGTTTTCTGAATCATGTTAGAAATCTAGTTATTTCTTTCTTGTTTTCCACTGCCGTAAATGTGTTAGTAGCTCTTTTTTTCTTTGTGCAATATTTTGTTTCATTGCTTTTCAGCACCGAAATGTTTTGCCCCAAATGTCACAACAGTTTTGTTGCCTTGTTTCAACGGGGTTGTTAATAAAACTGTGCCAAAGTACAAGCAACATGTGTGAAACTTGCTTTGTTCCGCAGAACTCCAGCGTTAAAGGATCACATGTATACACATTTCCACACAAATACAAGGAGCTAAAGAAGCTAGCAGGAATTTATTGTATAAACTGCCTGTCTAAGATGACATTTTATGGTGTTATATTCTCATCAGACTGCGTGTTGTAAAGTGCATAAAAGATGTAGAAAACTTCTCCTTAATGCTCTAATAAAGACAGTAACTTTTTACTTGGCCTTCTAATGGAGTGTTTTTGAGAGTTATAAAATGGTTTAAAAAGCAGAGAAAAACCTGCAGCCTTTGTGGAACCTCTTTCTACATTGGACCAAGTAGAAACTGTCTCTAAAGTCATTCCATCCTGTCCTGCTCACTATCTCAACAAAGAGACAAACAGAGACCAGCTCTTCTCTTCAAGAGACGATGCCACCCGTAACAGTTTGGGTATTATCTATGTATGTATGTGTCCTTCCACTATATACCCACAACCTCCTCCTCTTCAAAATATCCTCTTAGAATCTGTCCGTGGCTATTGAAGGTCTGGCAATGCTCAGCAGGCTTTTGCACTATGGATTCCTCAGCTGTTGGCATTGTCCCTCTGTCCACTTTGATCTCCTCCTTAAATCTATGTCATGTACGGCCTGCAGAGTAAAGACCATCTTTATGCTGTATGCAGGCACAGCACCAAACGTAATGGATGTATCCTTAGCCTTGCTTATGTTATTAAAAGTAAAAACATTTCCAACATCCAAACCATATCTTAGAAACCACCGACAAAGTGTGTCATGCCAAATACAAGATAAAAAGACAACAGGCCACAAATCCAGGATCCACAGCATCTCCCCACACCTTGCCCTCCAGACCTTTCGCCATCTTTGTAGACGAGTTCCTTTCTTCGTTTCTTCACTCTTCCCCTTGCTCCCTGACACCTAACACTGCACACACACCTTGAACTTCATGCTAAGATGCGCCAAAACAAAATCAACTTGGGAACAGCTTATTTTCAAGAACAAATCATTGAGACAGAACAAATTCTAACTCACTCTAAACTTTCTCTAACAGAACGCATTACCTTTACATTCATGTTTCTATATTGGAACTGGATTGCTTTTTCACCTCTTCTATACCATTTCTACGTATTTCCACAACCGCACACTTCACTCATTATTTTAAGTCTATTACACTTGTATATTCCTATCCATCCTTTCTACAGACCTGGGATTTAAATCCCAGCTTTGGCAGGTAGCTCAGCGCTGTTGCTTAGCAGCAGCTGAGACACATGTAAATGCAATAATGGAAATTCTCGCGGTTACAGAAGTGGAAAGCTCTTGCCTGCTAAAAGCGGATGTTTATAAATTGGCTGGAAGCAGAGCAAGTGGCAATATTAGATTAGAAAAAATTCTTTCCAAACAAAAGACAGTCTTGAACACATAGCTGACCAGCCTGACACAACCTAGATAATAGACTGAGGTTAAAAAAAACAACAGGAGTCGATATTTAATTATGACTGTTTTTATGTATTGATCACTGTAGCGTTTTAGCCGTCACACGATTACTACTAGAGCAGATCACCTCCCATTTCATTTACTGGGTGAAAGTCGACTGCAGAACTTTCGCTGCCTTTACAGAACTGAGATTTCATATTATCTCAATTTATTTCATTAAAAACCGCTTTTAAAAGCAGGCCTACACACTCACAGAAATGAAACATCAACTGTATCTCATGCTTCCTAATTCTACGGCAATAAGGAACATAACCAGGTTCCTTATCAACAACAAGGAACCTAAAATGGCCCCCAGACTGAAACAAATGGATGAGCATGATCCAGGTAAAGAGTTGTACCTCCATACATGTGCTGGGACATAGCATCTTAAAGGGTTGTGTCCATGTTCATCACTGCATGCATAAGGCCTAATTCTCTGCATGTGCAGGATACAACTTAGCTTAGAAGGCAACTGTCTGTGTCAAAAAGACAGCTACGAAACTTGAGAATCCCTTTCTAGTGAGTATAGTATTATAGTATTTCCACAGAAACATTACATTCTACCAAAAATAAATGTCTGAGGTACATTCTTCTGAGAACTCTCCTTCAGTACACTGCTCAATGCAGATGCTAAGGTGGTTTTATATATAGCAGATGAAATGAATCATCATTTGGAAATGCATCTCTCTTTCCATTGACCCCAGTGAAGCCTCAGTGATGAACTAACCTTCACATGGTAAAGGTAAAATATCTGTGCAGGAGCTCCAAGGCACAGATGAGTGTGAATAAATAATGTCCTGCATTTAAACTCACAGCATCTGAACTCTGTGCTAATCATATTCACATTATCACATCATATTCTAGCCTGCAATGCCACACTGACAGAGCTCAAACTCCTTTTGTTATTTACACATTGCATATGGACATACTGCACAAGATTGGATTCATGTTTTATTTCTTTCCTAAGCTCTGTTCAGCAGAAATTCACATTTCAGAACTTCTTACTGTAAACGTTTGACAAAATGTTTTATTTATCCCAATGGAATACCATTTACTTGTGATTTTTTACCCCTTCTAAATATGACGGTTTGTCAGCTCATCTCACTCATTCTCAATTCATTTCCATCAACTGTGTCTCCAGATCCCATGAGAACACTTGGATTTTCTTGCAAGGTTTAGAAATATGATAATCAAGACATATTTCTAGGTCAAATCCATTGTCACAGTGTCTGCGTGTCCCTAAGAAGTACAGATGCAATTAACAGTGATTTGCCACTCCAACTACCAGCACGAGAGACGTAAAATATAGTTGGGTTTTCATAGATGTTTTTTAATTGTATCTCTTTAAGATCTTTATGAAAGATAATCAGTTACACTGAAAAGAAACACAACAACAAAGCAGGAAAAATGCTTAATACTTGTATGGTGTTTTGCATTTTACTGCTATACAAACATGAACTAATTAAGTCTCACAATACCCAAGTGAGGAATGGAAGGAAGCATTATTAGAGTTATATATTATAATTATACTGTCTCATTTAGAATTTCCTGGCTTGTGACTTTCAAAGTAATTATTATAATGATCATAAAACTAATAAAAATCAGAAACAATCATATTTTTTCTTGTAGTATGAGTCTGCACTAAGCCAAGAAAACAAACAGCTTACAGATTCCTATAAGCACACTTATTTTCTACCCATCTAACAGTTCACTGGCACTCTTGAGATACAGTTAGATAAATTCTTTTGGAGAATGGTTTTTGCCTCCCTTCCTCGATATTTATCTTGTAAAGAAATGATTTGCCCACTGGAGATGCCTCTGCTCTCCAGTCATAGCACGTTCACATAAGTTTTCCTCCTAATACTAGAACTTTCAGGGTCCATGGGGATAAAGTCCATTTTAATAGCTGTGCAAAAGTGTCATACAACATTTGAACTTTCAACTGGCTTCATCATTATAGTCAGGCACTGCAAATTCTGAGGAGCTCACCAGGTCTGGATAAGCTTCTGGGAAAAGCTTCTATGTAAAGCTTTTCCATGGACTTACTATCAGTGGAATGATCATTTGGAAAAGGTTCCCAGGTGGTTTTATTTAGTTGGAAGGACAGCAATTGTGATTTCTTTCTTCTTTTTTAATTATTTACATTATAGACCCATTACATGTACTAACGCACATACAGCGAATCCAGATGAAGATGGTCTAGTCTAATGAACAGACTTCTAATATTGTTCTGTTCTATAGCTGCTAGAAAAATAAACAATGTGAAAAGATCTGATAATATTAAGCAGGTAAAGCCTTGCCTTGGAAAATTAGTGTTTCCAGCTGGCAGTCCTGAGATCAGCTAGGTCACTACTCAGTCTTTGAGGTTGCCATGCATGCATATCCCCAGCTACACATCATGCTTGTAATTCATCTGCCTAAAGAAAAGGCAGTCATTATCAAATGCCATCAACAGAGGTCTTCCATAATCTAACTCCTTTTCTTCAGAGAGCTGACAATACTTGGCAACAGATTACTTGTCTGTGGAAGTTACCAAGAGAGAAGGAATTTTAAAGCAAGAGATAAAAAGTGGTGAACATGTTCTCATCACACACACACACACACACACAGACACAAGAATTGCAAGGCCATCTGTTGTTCCTTTCCGAGTATATCACGTTATAAAAGATGAAACTGGTAAAACGCAATCCAAGCCTTGGTCCTACAGAAGGTGTCAGATCTCCCATGGATTTCAACAGGACCAGTGGCTATTCAATCTGTTCACTTATAACCTAAGGAACAGCTATTTAAAGACAGCAATGCCATTCTTATCAGAACAATGTATTTATCACAAACATATAACCTACTGTAGGGATCCTCCTGTAGCAGGGGCATTGGACTAGATGACTCCTAGAGGTTCCTTCTAACTGATTCCATGATAACATTAAATCTGGAATGGATTTTCTAGATAATGTCCTCCTTAACGACATGCCCTACATCACCTGTCTTAAGGATTAAAACAAGTTCATAAAAACATATGCCATTTTAAACATTCCAGTATCTACAATGAGATTGCACTTACTTTATTTCTTCTCTTTTTGCTTTCCTTTCGCTACTCAAACTCACACTGTTTGACACCACAACCATTTGACTGAAATTACTGCCCAAAAAATTAAGAAATAAAATGATGTCAGGAAGTGAAAAAAAAACCCTAAACCTGAAATAGTAAATTAAAAATATACGTTTTCAAATATTAGAAGGAAATCATTTCAAAAATCTTTCTGCAAAACTTTCATTTGAGTTTAAGAAAAACATTCTGTATGGTTCTATTTCTGTGTTTCTTAGAAGGTTCCATTAACAGTGAATGAGGATGCTTCGGAAAAGGGGAAGGAGAAAAGGGAAAGTGAATGGAAAAGGGAGGGAAGGGGGAGGAAAGAGGAAAGAGGAAAGGGGAAAGGGGAAGAGAAGGGAAAGGAAGGGAAGGGAAGGGAAGGGAAGGGAAGGGAAGGGAAGGGAAGGGAAGGGAAGGGAAGGGAAGGGAAGGGAAGGGAAGGGAAGGGAAGGGAAGGGAAGGGAAGGGAAGGGAAGGGAAGGGAAGGGAAGGGAAGGGAAGGGAAGGGAAGGACTCTATAGTTAAAAAAAATTTAAAAAGATAGGGATAGAGTGTTCAGAACTCTGTATCTTGACAGTCAAGATTGTGCAGGACCCTGGAGATGAAGATGAGAAGGTTGTCTCACATCTTCTGTCCCACTTCAGGAAGAGGAAGGGTATTTTGCTCTTTGGGGCTTAAAACATCTATTTCTTCACCATGCTGCATTCTGTTTTTACCCAGAGATGTCAAGAATTGAGGCCCTAACAAATGTACGAGTTTCAAGTACTCAAAAAGCGTATTTTTAGTCGACTGTTGATCATACTAAAGAATTGCTCTCACTTTGGTCAAGCTCCTCCTCCACTGAAGAGAATAAATTCCTTTTCTCGTAAGTTTGTTGTTTTTTTGTGTTTGTTTCTTTTTCCTCATTTTTTCCCCTTGTTCTTTTGGCTCCAAGATGTGCATTCTTTTCTGCACAGTGACACAATTTCAGCTGACCGCTGACCCAGCTATTACACCAACATGCTGGCAATGAAAACTGGAAGAGAATGAATTCCCGAGTAATCTGCATCAAATGCTTCACTTAGAGAGCTACGCTGACTCACTCACAACACAGAAGGGATTTTTACACCATTCCACGCTTTTACTGCATATAAAAGGAAAGGAGAAGAGAAAGAAGTGCTCTTAATCAGTGTTGCACTTGGGCAGCAACATTTGCCATCCCATTGAAATAAGTGGTCCTCTTAGGACTTTGTACTTGCTTTTGTAGCAATTATGTAGGACAGTATTTCTATGAATCTGGAAACTGAGAAATAGCGCACAGTATTCTGGCAATATGAAGAAAGCATGGACATGAGCCCAAAATAGATGAGAGCAAAAAAAAGAACAACCCAAAAACCACAATTGAGATGAACAATCCCGTGGAAATAAAGAACGCTGGGTGCATGTACGGAAAATGGAAACAAATAACTGAAAACTGCCTGAAAGCGCGTCCTATTGGAGATAAAGCAGGGATAATGTTTTCATAGGGATTAACTGTTCCTGACTACTTTTCCCACGTGTAAAGCACAACATAATTTTTATTCAGATAGGTTGATTTGGCAGCCTCTTTATTTCTAGCAAAAACTGTATGTTATTGTGCCCGTGCAAGAAAAATTCCACTCTTGGATGGAGCCAGAATGTGTTTCTTTCACCTCACACTGACAATCGCCTGCTGGATAGAGCTCAAGAGCTAATTTCTCACTGACATTTCCCTTCTACAGGATCCCATTAGAAGTTTGTGTGCCAAATTAATCATTTCCAAAAGCCTTTAATACATTTGGCTAGGTGTTAATGTAATTTTTTATAATGAGTGTGTTAAATTCTGTCTTTGGAAACAGATTTGATTACACTGAAGAAACATTATTCTTACGGAAAGAGGTAATAAAGAGGCGCATGACTATGAGAAACTGCTTCATACAAGGACTGCATTTCCTCCGTTTTTTGTTAGAATTATCTTTTTATTCAGCTTTATTGCTCTGAACCTGCTGGAGATTTTCTACTTAATCTTCAAAGAGTAAAGATGGGGTTTCCAGACGTGTTCTTTTAGACCATACACTCCCTTTCATGTTCTTTCATGTTTCAAGGACACCCCAGCTTAGAAGACACTGGAAACAGAGATGATGTTTATTCTCCCTGTTCTCGGCCACACATGAGAATAACTCAAGAATTTATGCCCGTGAAAATAAAATCAGGCCCATTAAACATCGTCTGCCTGCCATGCAGGAAAACTCCAGGGGAAAAGAATCTTATAAATAAATGAGCGGACAGACTAATAGACCATAGGGGCTAATTTGCAGTGTGGATTTGGCAGTACTAACACAAGGCCAGCAATTTGCTGGGCAGCCCAAGTTACATACTGTATCTGTCTATAGCAAGAACTAATTGATAAATAATTGCTTCAGTAAGGCAATATTAATATAGCATCCTTACAATTAAATAATGTAACTGTTTCCATTATGAACTCTCATTTTCAGAATCGTATTTCAGAGACCAGCAGTTCTTCCAGCCCCCAAAAATATAAGACATTAGATAAGCTTTGAAGAGCTGCTCTCAATTTAAATTGCAGTCTTCTAGCTGATTTTTTAAGAACTACCTGATACTGGATTTCAGTACATTTACCTTTCTCAGACCAACTGTCACTGAAATATTAAAAAATCATGTATAGAGTTTATATTTAAAGCAGTTAAATACTGAGAACCATGAACTTCTAAAGCAATAAATGCAGAGACGAGGAGTCCCTCCTGCACAAATGAGCAACAAAACAGATGAGAAGCAAATTGTGTGGAGTACCTCTACTGCAATGCTGATGCTGCTTAGCTGTACCTTTCTGTACCTTTACATGTGCACAAAAAAGGAGGACTGTATTTCTGCAAGACAGCTTTGGGGTTTGGTCACCGCTATGCAAGTATGAACTCAAGACAGTGGATCACTATCTAAGTGACTTGTTCTCACCAAAAAAATGGAAAAAGTTTAATGTGTGCCTGAATTTGTACCAGGTTTACCAGCCTACATGTAATATGAAACACTTACTGGTCTGATGAAACTGGACCCTGAGGGAAGGAGATGTGTTTTACTTCTACATGAACTTATGCATGTTAATCAGGTAGAGGGGAGAGCACCTGACCTGCCCAAGTGACACCAGCATCTGTGAGAAAGAAAGTGAGAAGCTGTGATTTAGTGGGAGGAACATCTGCATCCCTTCCTGCTATGGAGAAGGCATGTGTGTGAGGGCAGGGAGACTCTGAAGGGAACCGAGGACACAAGCATTTCCCTGGGACCATATCCAAAGAACATCACCTTCCAGCTACCACTTTTGCAGCTGGCTGCGAAGCAGCTGGCTGGAGTTTATTCTGGTAAAAAAAGAACAATGCCAGGAGGGAGGTTGGCTTCCAAAGTCATCTGCGGGCTTTACCTGCAAGGCTTTCACTGCATAGTATCTGGTTTTCATTAATTACATAATCATCTGCACTGACACGCATTATGAAATCAGGCACTGTTGATTGCTACACCAACACAACTAAAAGCATCTCCATTACCAAAAAGGTGTAATAAGAGCACAGAGATAATCAGCGTGGACACACTGCAACAGCATGGACAATACTGCAAACTGGAGTGTGCAAACATGAAAGGATGGCTCCCTACTTTTAAGCAGTCCTTAAGTATTAGGCGTGATCAGTTTGATAAGAAGAAGCAAAACAGTGAATAACCTTCCAAGACAGCTGTGATGAGCCATGAGTATGTATACAGATGTGTAGTTTCTTACTAAGGAATAACAGTATTTCTAGGACATATCCTTCCAAGGGGATACAAGTACCTAGAAATAACTTGGTAATTAAGTAAGCTTCTATTGAAAAATGCTGACAAGCTCCATATATGAACTTATTTCAATTAATTTGTTATAATCTTTTAATGATGTTTTTTTTTTTTAAAACTATCTTTGTTAACATGCAAATAAGTCCAAATGGACTTTAATACTCACTTTGCGGTGAAATGTAGTGTTGGTTCACACTTCTGCCTATACTGCTGCTTCTGTGGACCACAGGGAGATTCTGTTTAAAACTGAGTATTCAGTTCTGGGCTATCAATGCAACCAGACAGCCAAGTTTCACGGCTTCCTACACAGGTGGATTTCATACCTAACTCTTCTGAAAATGTTTCATTTGTATCTCTGCAAAATGGCAACGGTGTCTTCTCATCTGAATTAACTTCTGTTGATTACTTTATCTTCCAAACCACACGTTTTCCTCATTTTGTTTTGTCTGTGATTGAATATACAATTAAGATAGATAGCTAATTCTCATGCCAAGTAGTGGTAAGTCATCAATTCAGCAATCAATAGGTTTGTTGGTGAAAAGTCTATTCCTATGAGTTTTAATTAAATACAAAAATATGGAAATTTACTCTCAATGAAGAGAAATAAAGTTGATATCCCAAGGTACTGGAAATGTTCAGACTATGATTAGTGGGAGCCTGACTGGAATCTCAACTACTACACAAGGACAAAAATTGAATTTAAGTTAATAACTGGCTGAGCTTCCAGGGTTCTCCATAGCCCAGAACCCTCTTAAAACATCTCTCATTTCATTTCCTGCATATCTACAGCTACCCACAGCAGCATGCACTGCAGTGCTAACTGTGACATGCCATGTCTACCAAGCACATGATGCAAGCTGAGAAGCAATGGCTAGCCAGGAAAGTAACTTTCCAAACTAATTGAGATCCTGTAATTTTTGAGTATTCCTGCCCACTTACAGCAACTCACAAATGTCAGTCTGGGAAGTATAGAAATGCATTATTGCTTAGGCAGCTTTCTAAAGGGTCCACTGGACAGGAGAGAGTAGAATGGGACTGAAGATGTAGCGTGGAGCCAGAGATGCACCCTCAGGGTGAAGGGGCTTGTTCAGAATGCCAGGTCCCATTTATGTTTTATGAAAGAAGAAAGTGGTTTTCAGGTTTTGTGTGTGTGATACTGGAAGCAGATTATATTACTACTGGTCATGAATACTAAGCTATGATGTGCATGTATGATCCCCACAAGACAAAGAAACCTTTTCCCAAACCATGTGATAGGAAGAGTAAGAAACAAATCACCTTACTCCAAAGAAATAAAACAAAGGACATTACTTACATTTCAACCCATGAAAAAGTTGCCAAAGTCACAAAGGGTAACGTCAAGCAGGTGATTCAGTCACTGATTTCTAAACTATCCATACATAATACAGGGAGTTTTAATGCTCTATTCATTTTAATTTGATTTCTAAATAAATCACTAATTCACTGTGCAGACCTGAAGGGTTTACAGGCTGTGAGCAGCCTGCCTAGCGATGAGAAGGAAAAGCCTGAGGTGGTATGAAGGGAGCAAGGAGACACAAAGTCTCAGGAGGGAAGAAGTCCAAATTACTTGAGTTTTGTAGCAGGTTTCAGAAAGGCAGTGAACTACTGATCAGTCTTGACAACTGCTCCAAGGACTACTGTAATACCTGGCTCCGAACTGTTATCAGCAGGGCTTGTTCCACAGGCCTGGATACTATCCATAACACTATAAACAAATTTTTCCTTATTGCCTCCAAAACTACTCTTCTAATAACGTCAGGACCCTTACACTCATCAGTCATCCATTCAGATTCAGCTTTTAAATAAGTGCTGCCTTCAGTGACATCTAGTATTGTGTATGTTCTAATACTTCAGAATCTCATATACCAGATTCAGATTGCAGGTGTAGATTTTAAAGGAGGGCCAAACAAACTCAGGGTGCCAAACAATTTCAAGAGCTCAATGCAGTTCTAAGTTCTAATAAGTATCAGGAAAGAAAACTCTGATCAGTTTTAATGGGGTTAAGATTTCAACCTGAAGTGAATCTGTTCTACCTTGCTGAAGGTTCTTAGTACCCAGTGTTGTGTTTAATGGCCATAATTTCAGAACAGTTCACTATGCAGTGTGCCAATCCTCTTAATTACTATCCTCGTTCCAACTTGAAGCTTAAATGTCAATTCTTGCTTTTTTACTGTATTTTATTTTTCTATACAGCTGTTGATCTTTAAAGCTCTGTAAACTAAAGACAGATTTCAAAAGATGTTCCACAAAATGACTTCCAGTCAGTGTTTTTTCCTGGGATCTGCTCAAGAAATAAATGCAGCAGAAAGGCATGTTACCAGCATCCTCCCTGAATCATTCAGTCAGCTTCAAAGTTAACGCTGCCTTCGGGGTTTGTTTGATTTTGTTTTTATGTGGAAGGAGCATTCTGGGCCTTTGTTTCAACATTCGCACAGCACAATCTCAGCTTCTGTTTGAAACATATAATAAGCCTCTTATGTGGTTTTCTAGTAGGCTTGCGTTTTGGCAGAGCACCTGACTGCTTGTGTTTACATGGAGAAGGAGGGGGAGGAACAATAGCAAAAGCAGTTTGTAAGGAAGGTGATAGGGCAGCAAGACCATACCATATCTTTTTTAATATCGACTAATTTCTGTATGAAGAACAATTCTTGTCTCTTCTGGTTTTAACTTTATCACAATCCAATTTTGATGAGCACGAAACATTTGCTTCTCAGCAATACTTTACATTATAGAATCGTAGAATGGCCTGAGTTTAAAAGGACCACAGTCACTAAATGTTTGAGCACTGTCTCAAGGATCTTCACCTAGATTGTTCTACAGTCTCCCCACCAAGCAAAACATTCACTGATGCCAGTACTGTAACTCTTATTTCTTACTACATGTGCTGCTTCCTGCAGAGACACCCTGTAATGGCCCTGGACCAGAGTTATTCTTTGCTTTACTTGTGTGCATCCAATGCTATTTCTAATTGACTCTAATGTAACAATAATGGTTTTATTTTCCCATATCAATTTAAAAAATCCAATAACACAGCAGTACTATTAGCGTGTTTAAGGATTTCTAGAATCATGTTTACAAATAAAGAAATATGTGTATGGTTTTCTGAGTTGCAGGTAACATTATGTGCCCTACCGTGCAGGAAGACACCATTGTATTGTCCAGGAAGACTGCAAGCACTGCAAATGTTGTTCTTTGGAAAGTATCAACAGCATACATGAAATCGTTATATCAGTAGATATATTTTTTACTGTAATTTATCAAATGGCATCACTATATTTTTCAGTTACATGCTATCTATAAAGCCCCAAAACATAACTAAATAATACATGCGTGATAAATTCACAGTGCAACCCGCTTTATATCATGCTTGCATTATACCACGACTCCCAGCCCTACCCTGCCAGGTAAAGGACCACCGGTGCTGTTTCTGTTATTAATAATCCAGATGATATACTTCTCGTGTTCAGTGACCTAGTTTCAACAAGTATCACAATATAGAGGCCTATTTTCCAGTTAATAAACGTGCATAATTCCTGTGAATATTAGTACTGTTTATGCACACTTGCACACTCCAGGGCATATTCATCTAAACCCAGTGATTTCAAAACATCTGAAGCAAAATTTATTTGGCCCTCTAGACTGAAAGAAGCCCTAAATAATGATGGGAATACTCCAGCATGTTTTATTTGTATATTTTATTTTAATGAGAACTTTGTATATTAATTCCTTCATCTCTCTGCCCACAATGCTAATGATGTTTTACATAAGATAGAAGAATTGAAGAGTTCTTAGGATAGAATAAATAAATAATAATAATAATAAAAAAAAAAAACCAAAACCATAAAAAGAAGAAGGAAACAAGCAAGGATTTAGCTGAATGGTTAGAACATTCACTTTGGAGATGCAAATCAGTTTCTAGACTGTCCCATGGACCCACTAAGATACTTAATACCACTCCTTGTAGCAAGAGGTTGGTTGGACTGCTGTGTGCAGACCAGAAGGGCTCATTTCATCAAAGGTAGAGCAAGGATGCAAGGGGGAGTGTTAGCAGATTCAAACTCCTTACAGAGACGCGGTAATTGATTCCAGACTTCCTACAGCTCAAAGAGTACTTAAAGCAGTGTGGTAAAGATAAGGCTCTCACATTATCTTCCTTAAGAGAAAAAGTTAAGAGGACTTCAGTCACCTGATTTTGCTTTGACTTCTAATATCCTAGATATTTCTCTGCAGGAGAGGCTTGAAGGATACAACTCCCACACGGAAACAGATGCATATACCCTGAAGAAATATTGAGCCTCACACACATTCCTGTCCTGAGCATTATCCTGTGATTTTGTTTTGGCATACTGGTTTACAGGAGGCTGCCTTGATGATTAACTTTCTCAGAATGGTATCCACGAGTTTCTTCCGCTCCCGTGCTCTGTGTAGGCTGCTGTGTACTTTCCCCAGTACAAAAAAGACAGGGATCTCTTGGAAAGAGTCCAGCGAAGGGCCACAAAGATGGTGAAGGGCCTGGAGCATCTCCCCTGTGAGGAGAGACTTAGGGAACTGGGTCTGTTTAGCCTTGAGAAAAGAAGGCTGAGAGGGGACTTGATCCAGGTTTATAAATACCTGAAGTGTGGGAGCCATAGTGGTGAGGCTGGTCTCTTTTCAGCTGTGCGTGGGGACAGGACTAGGGGAAATGGGCTGAAACTTCAGCATAGGAAGTTCCGCACAAATGTGCGCAAGAACTTCTTTATGATGAGGGTGACAGAGCACTGGAACAGGCTGCCCAGGGAGGTGGTGGAGTCTCCTTCTCTGGAGATATTCAAGACCCGCCTGGACGCCTACCTGTGCAATGTGTTGTAGGGAGCCTGCTTTGGAAGGGGGGTTGGACTCGATGATCTCTAGAGGTCCCTTCCAACCCCTACAACTCTGTGATTCTGTGATTCTGTGCTGGGGCAGCTAATGTGGGGCAGCATTTAAATCTCTTTGTGGCTCTGGGCCTATAGTGCATAAAGAAGTCATCAGGAAATCAACTTGAAAACTGTACAGGCCTTCAAGTAATTCAGCACCTTGGAGTTAGACATGAGACCTAATAACTGGCCAAAGATTCTGCATCTGAAAAAGAATCTGAGCACCCAAAAGTACACCAGAAGTTTTGATGAACCTACAAGACTGCAAGCAATGCTAAATATACAACAGTATCAATTGTATTTCCTCTTATTTGATGTTTATTTAAAAGATAGTTCTTGATGAAGTATTTTCTATAAACACTGCCACTTAAAGTGCTGCAAATAATTTCTGTGTATAGTCCATTTGCACAACTGCTATTTATTTTAAGCATTGCCTGATTTGTATTCCTAATGGAAACTTCAATAGCAAACATTTCCATACCAAGCTACAGTAATTCCCCCTTTTAGTCAATACAGTCTTCATCTACATCAGTAAACAGCACAGTACAATTGACACAAATACGCAGTGGAACAGTTTGTGTTGAGGACCTGGCATCCATATCACACACGTTCTGGATGTTTTAACTCAGACCTATGGAGTAAGCGCATGCCTATGGGCAGCCATTGGAAACAGCAATGCAGTAGGTGTGATTCCAGGATGCATTTTCTAGAACTGTTTAATGCACAGAAATGCAGCCTCTGTGCCCCAGGATTGTACACTCACTTAGTTAATTACTCAAACAACAACAACAAAACGAACAAGAAATAATGAGGACATTCACCTGAAAATAATGCTCCTGGGAATCCTAAAGTATGTTTTTTTCCTTGAGCTGCGAATATCTTCCGTTGTATGAGAGTACAAGAAAATAACTTCCTTATCATCTAAGTGTAATGACCAACACTCTTTTACCAATCCATGTGAAAACATATGGAAATCTTCCTCAATAAAATCCTGATCTGACCAAGAACTAAAAAGTCATCTTTCCCACAAAAAGTTCACATAGAGAACTAATTACTAATCAAAAATGAGCTTCAGTCCCTTTTACCCTGAATACTCATTAAAGGAAGTGAAATGTTATAAATGCTTGGATCTCCTGCTGGTGGCTTCCCCTGGGAAGATTAAATGCGGAGTTTGGGGTTTTGTCTGCTACGAGGCAGAACACCCTACAGATAGGAAGCCCCCATGAGTGACAACACTCAGACCATTAGTTTCTCAGACAGCCAAGGGTCAACAGTTTAGAAGAAATTCTGTGACAGAAGGAGAAGTAAAGCCCTGGATTTACCACAGATAATCATATTTCTCTTCCGCAAAATTAGCATTTTGCCCTACATATCTATATTGCTTACAGAACAACAATAAACCGAAAATAAATGTATGACAGTGACGTTACAGAGCAGATCTCACAAAGCATAACTACCAAAGCAAGGGAGACCATCTCATTTGGTGCACACTTCAAAAGCCGGATACTGCAGCTCCCTAGGAATACAGGGCTGCCTCCAAATTTCAGTACTCTTATACTCTCCATCTCACATTTTGCAGTACCATTTTGTAAATCTAATACTGAAATTACTCTCTGATATTTCCCCCGTGAGTGAAGTATCTCGTGAATTATCTGCAAACACTTCAAACAGCCTTTTGAAGGGAGGAAGTCCCAGCAGCTCCAAGCTATTTCGGAAGATATTATCCCTCACAACACACAAAATCATTAAAAGAAATAAAATAATAAAATAAAATCCCTCTATTGCAGTTTGCCAAAAAGACAATTATGATTTCTAAAGAGTTAAAACACTTGACATACTTTATTAGGAATATTTTATAGAGACCATTTACATTCCTCAGAAACACATAAGAGAAATTATTAGATGTCTAATCCCAGGGTTGTACACCAAGTACTATTTAAAATAGAAGCTATAAATTATCAGTCAATAACAAGCACAATACCTGAAGCAGTAAAAATTCTTTCAACTGAAAATAACAGTTATTAAAAAGTCAGTCTTTTTTAAGAAAAGGATTGTGAGGCAACATCTCCAGCCATTAATATTAAAATATGTAGACAGAGGCTTATTTATGTAAGCTGAAGTTAGCAGTTTTTGCACGGGCACTCATTAAAAAGAAGGAGCTAGGTGAAAATTTACAGTCACCTGGTTCAGGGCTGAAGAATTTCAGGATTGGGCTCTAGTACATGTTTAAAGAAAAAGACAGTCCCACTTCTCTGCAGAAACGGTCAGTTTACTCAGTGTTAACTACTCACATTTGAAAGGCTTTCTGAAATTTTATTCAGCCTCACACTGTATTTATGAACTGTTCTGATCCTATTCTTCATCACTGCCATCCTGTATTTTTCCTAATTAAAATTACTTTGAAGTCTCTGACCTTCAGGCAGACACTCGATTCTGAATTAAAATGTAATTATCTTTGTAACACGAACACACTTTTAATGCTGCCCCCATGCTCTTCTTGTTACAGAATAAATGCATACTGAATATAAGGATAAGTCTATATTGCACTTGATAAAATGGTGAAGAATTAGAATAAAATAAACTGAGCAACCTGGCTTTCGTATCTGTCAAGAATGGAGAGACAGCAGGGAAAAATTAAAGGCAATGCTTAAAATTTAAAGAAGGAAATTCTTTGTACACAGTGCATAATTTACCTGCAGGACACGCTGCCACAACATCTCACCACTTTTGGTGGAACTAACAGAAGGTCCATCAGTCACAGGGTTTATATTCCAGTGGTATTACACAGGTAGTGCATGGTTTACTGAACTGAACCGAACCACTCATTGAAGGTGAAACAGGCCCGTAAATTACAGAGAATGCATTTCTTTGCATAAATCACAGTGGTTTTTTTCCTTAACTTTTGGTTCCAGTTACTGTAGCTATCAGGCGAGTTGGCACAATGAGGGCAACACTTCCTGTTGACCTCTCTGTATTCACCATTGCTTCTCCCAGGAATTCCTTAGTCTGGAAGAAGGGCAGCTCAAAACCATGTTCTGCTTTGCACTATTTGTAACCTCTTGTAAAGCCAAACAGAAGGAATTTAATTACTTACCTTTACGTAAAGCTGCTGAAACTCCTCAAGGTTCAGCCTACCACTTGGACAGTCCTTTAGAAATCCTTTGTACCACTGTTTTAGCTCGTGTTCGTTGAACTCCGTGCTCTTCACCAGATCTTCCATCACCTCAGGGGCCAGCTTGCTATTCTGTTTCCCCATTCTGCCTTAAGAAGAAATAAATTAATACAGTTAGCCAAGTTGCTGTGATCATTTTAAACTTGATTAGGGACAAAGCTCAAACGCATCACTTGTTTTGCAGTCACTGGCTGTTGCTTTTAGTCAAACATAGCTTTACAGATTCCCTCAGTGAACACGAAGCTAGGCTGTGTTTGAACTTGAGGATGAAATGGTGAAAAGTATAACATACTTCTAACATTCAAGGCCTGGATATGAACTGCTCATCTACCTTCAAATTATTGAGGAAAAGAAATCTCTTGTTTTTAATAAAAGTATCATCTAAGCGAAAGATTTATTACCCATCCCTTGGAAAGTACTATCCCATGTCATGGTACTGCTACTACCACATCACAAAGTTGCCTCTATGTTAGTGATACTTTTAATTCTTAGATTTTCTTCATACTAAGGCTGAAAATAATGACTTCACTTGCTTTCTTTAAAATATATATATATGTATATGTAACAAATACTTTTCACACATTCAAGGATGTCTACAGAGTCTGCCTCTTCAAAAAACCTCTCTGATATGACATTGGCATTAGCAGCTATTCCTCACAGGTACAGGGCTGTTGACAGGCTGCACTGTGGGGAAGCAATGACACATACAGCATCACTGTTAACTCCATTATGTCTGTCACACGCACCTTGCATACATGTATACAAAACACACAGAAACACAAAATAGGCATGTTTGCATATGTAAGTACAGAGCTCTCAGAGATTCTGATGTCGAACTTTCCCTTGATACATATTTAGAGATAATGTTTTAAGAAATCCTTTCCTTTAACCTGTTCCAGGGCTACTGTACTACAGTTAGTTCATGACAGATGTCTTTCAGTTGCTTTGTAATTGCATGACACACAGTACTTAACTTGTTCTGTACAGCACTGCAAAGAGATGAATAATTTCTTGCCTGAGCCTAGCTTAGCATTTCCATTTTTATCTTCCAGTAGAGCATCTGTCTCTAATGACAGCACTGCACAGAATGCACTGGTTTCTAGTCCACAGCACTACCCATTACTGATATTAATCTATCGCTTTTGGCATCTTCACCTATTTCTATGTTTAGTTTCTTTCCCCTCAGAAGGAGATACTTTATTCTCTTCTGGCAAATCAATTTATTTATAAAACTTCACAGGAACCATCCCTGAACAAGCACAAAGCTTCCCATTCCTCCCCATTTCTGCACCGCCAATACATCCCCAGGTGCCAAGCTACCAGCAGCACCTCCAGCACCGAGAAGGACAACGCTGTTCTACAAAGCATTCAGCTGGTACAAAACAGAGAAATCCGGTCTTTGGAAAGTACAAAGGTCACTTCAGCACAAACATGGAGAGTCTGACCTTTCTGTTAACTCCCACAGTACGTGCAGGTGTTTAGAAACTAGCTGTTTTGCTATATGGTGGGTTGCAGTTTATGGCATGCCATGCAGAACAGTTGTCCCAGCCTTTTTTATCTCTTTTTTTTTTTCCCCTTCTCTAAACAATATTACCCTTTGCAGTCATAAGGTGCTTCGCTTAGGACCCAGAGGATCCTTACAAATTCTCATCAGTTGCAGTAACTATTTTTGGTAGATTCACAGGGCAGCTTCTAGATCTCGTAATTTAGCCAGCTGTGCTTTAAATTGACTCATTTCACTTGGATCTTTAACCCCACTAATATTTACCTCAAAAACATCTTCATATAAGCAAAGATCCGGTGTTTCTGACTGACAGATTTTCTGTTACTGCCAACGTAAAAAACACATTTTTATATTCATTATGTTTGCTTCACAGTCCATGAACCTAGACTGTAATGGAAGCAGACAGAATATGCTTGCTATGTTATTACTGCTAGCATGGACACAAAACACCATACAAAATGGAGCACTTCTGCATGTGTATAAGGAGCCGGACAAAAATCCACGCATAAAATGTCTTCTAATATCAGATTCAGAGACAAGACAGGGTTTTTCTGCCTTGGTGATGCAGGTCCCTAGTTTTGGTAAGCTACTTGTTCAGATATAGGTTGTTCAGTGAGTCTTAAAAGTCTTCCATCCTCTACTAAATCAATGAAAAGCATGGCTAAGATCTTAATAAAGACTTTCCTAAAGCGTTCCACAGAACCAAACCAGTATTTGAAGAAGGTATAATTTGGGACTGATGGGCTTTGTACTTTTACCTGCTGCTCCAGTACAGTACGGGACATGCTGTGCCTCGCTCTGTTTGAGATGAAGGACTGCACAAACTGACCAAGCTGGTCACAGTGCCTTCCTGTAATTAGGCACCCATTCTTTCTTCTAGATTCAAAGCTCTTTTGCTACAGAATTGAATTACAATCTGTAAGAAAGCTCAAGAGGCTCATATAATTATCAAATATAAACGCACACTTCTGGCTCTGGGAGATCCAGCTTATTTGGGAATAAAAACTCAAATACATAGATTATCTAGTTAATCACATTCTAACATCTTCTGGAGTTTCACTGAATCTCTTATTATTATTGAAAAAGTACAATTGCCCATTAGCAATGAGCATGCCACTGCCAACACATTTAATTCTCTAAAATGAAAACTACTTTTAATTAACTCATAATCATGGTTTCCCAAACGTTGTGTTTTTTTCCTTGTGAAGATCTATGAATATGCATTAGGAAAATACAGGAGAGCACAGCTGCAGAGTCACTAAATCTTTGAGAGGAAAGGTCACTCTGCAAGCATTTCTTTGTCTAGTTAAGTTTTATTCTTTCTAACTACAAATTTTCTTCCAACTTCCATGCTTCCAACCACGCAACGTGACTATTCAAGCAGTGTTATTCATTTTCTGTTGCATTTTCTGATCATTAAAAGAAAGTCAGGGGAAATAAAGAGAAAAAGAAGGCAACATGCTTTGGTTCCAAGTAAGCATGGGGAAAAAACCCATGATAAAGAAGCAATGAGCGAAGTGGGTGGCTCTGAGCATGAGTAAAGGTTTTGAGCATGTTCTCAGTGAAATTAACTTCAGTAGGAGAACGCTTATTAATATTAGCAAGAGCAATACAATGCAGGTTAGAGATAAAGAAAACTACTAAAACTCTTCTGTTGTGTCACGTACACAGCAACAGCAATAAAGGCTGAACTTAGAAGATACATCCTCTTGGCTAAAGTGCTGCAAGAGACCATCAGCCACCCACAGACATTGTCCTCCCAGAAATGCTTAGGGCAGCGGGATGTCGGCTGTCACACAGCAGCACCTGAACGGCTGCTTTTACACTTGGAAGGTCAGTTTTAAAAGCTGAAATTTAACTAAAGAACAGATTCCAAAGCTGGGGCAGCTCAGACTGTGCCAGCAGCAGACAGGGAAAATACAAGGATGTCTGCCAGTTCTTCCCTGATGAATCATTTGTTCAATATCTTTCCTGCGATGCTACCCCACATCCCACATGAGCTTCAGACCTTTAAAAACTCTCTGCTCTACATAAAGCCATCACCACAATCCCCTGGCCAACAGCAGGGCTTTCCCCTGGAGTATTTTGCAGCTATTCCCACACAGGTTTATCAGGTCTGCCTTTGCCACGTGCTTTGCTAGTACTAAATTACCAGCATGAGATCAGTTAATAATCAGACTAAAGTTCTGATTATTAAGACCTACACAGGAGGAGAAAAAAAAAAGGAAAAAGAAAAAGAAATAAATACATTTCAATAGCAAAACATGACTTATAAAACCTCCTCTACTCTTTAATGATTTCAGAACACCTCCCAGCTGTTGCTAACACAGCTCCAGTCCCACCGGCTTCCTTTTTTCCCTTTCTCTCTATTCTCCTTTGGCCTCCTCGGCAGGTTTTCAATTTTGAAAGGTACTAAGTGCAAACAAATAGAACTCTGGTCGTTTCTATGGAAGAGTAAACAGTACTGCTAAAGATGTCATATTTGTGCTGAAAAAAAGACCCAAATTCCTTTGAAAAGATAGCAGCAGCAATGCCCAGTCAGGTCTCCAAAAATCCCTTTTGGTGCCTTTTTGCTTGCTTTGCTTAAATCAGTTATATAATGCTATTTTCTTAGCAAGTTGCTTTAAGAGTGTTGCCAGCAGGTGAAGCGACCCTTTCATTCTCACTCACTCACTGGTGAGGCACAGATAGAGTAGTGGGTCCAGTTCTGAGACCCCAGCTCATGAGAGACTTGAGAATGCTGGAGAGACCACAGTGTAAGGCCATGGAGGGGACTGGAGCATCTATGTATCATACGTAGGGAGGCTGTGACAGCTGGGGCTGCTCACACTGGGTTGCAGAAGGCTTGAGGGGATCTTATCAGTGTGCAAGTTCCCAAGGGGTATTTAAAGGAGACAGAGAATGGCACTCCTAGTAGTGAGCAGGAAGGTAAGAGGCAATGGGCACAAACTGAAATTCAGGAAATTCTGAATGTAGAAAAACTTTTTGTTTCTTTTTTCTTCTTTTGTTTTTCCCCAGGTACAAGTTTCCCAGAGAGGTTGTGGAGCCTCCTTCCCCTGTAATACTTGAAGTTCTGGTGCACACGGCCTGCCTGAGTTCCCTGCACAAGAAGGGTACTGGACTACAGCATCCCCTTGCAACCTCACTGACTCTGTGGAACAATTAGGGAGAAATGGAGCAGTCGTACTGCCTGACTTGTGGTACCCCCAGTAGACTAGTTGCACTAAATTTCCTCCCTAGGTAGCTGGAAATTAAAAGATTCATCAAAAGAATCATTTAGAGGTGGTGACCGTAGTCACCCCAAAGGAGTGCAAGCAGATTCACCTATGACCCTGAGCATATATACCTACCTGCCTCTAAGCACTGGGGCTGCCCCAACTTATCAGTACATTTTGTCTGCTTTAACACCTGCTGGTTTCCTGCTCTTGCTTTCCCAGCCATCCTGCATGAGCTGAGGGGGAAGGTCAATTAGCATCTCTGCGGCTACATGCTGTATGTGCATTAAATGAGTCCTCTAGTAAGGCGCACATTTTTCTTGCTTCTGCCTGGCTCGGGGAAATGGGAATGAGTCTTGTGGACTATGCCAGAAGCAAATGACAACACCCCCCTTTGCCAGTTCAGCTGTGCTGGCAGGCACTCATTAGGTTGGAAGGAAAGCTGTGCTTCATCCCCACCCCTCTGCCCACTCCCAGCCCACGGCCTCCCACACGAACGTGCTGACTCCTGGGGACTACATGTGAAATCCAGGCACTAAGCAGGCAAGCGTGGTGGGTGTCTTTGCAGTCTTTGACACAATACAAATCTATTAATGGTACATTAAACACGGCATAGACTCCAACATACACGGATCTATAGGGGGAACAAAACCCAAAGCAATTAAATGCTGGGGAAAGCACAGAACTGTGCATAAAACCCACAGTAATAGAATAATTTTCTCATTATTTTTGATCGAATTTCCAGCTATGTGCTGCTAAGAACTGTAACTCTTGACAACTCCCAGCACTACTCCTTTCTCCTCAGGCTACTTCTGCCACTGCCCTTCCTCTGCTAATGTCGGCATGAAGGATGGATAGAAGCAGCTATCAAATCACACAGATGCTTCGATCTCTCACATACACTTCTTGTTTGTTTCACAGAAGAAATACGGAGCCTTATCCTGTCACAAACAAAAAAAAGCCAACAATCTCATCCAAAGCCCCAGAAGAAGAAATATTCATGGAAGAATATACATGGAAGAGGAATTTTCCCATCCAATCGACAAACAAAAGCTACAATTGTAATGACCTTGTTCAACAGCAGTGCTTCCTTGGCAACTTGTGAAGCATCTCTTCTCTTGAGCTGTCATCACTATTTCCAAGCCATTCTGTATGACACAGGGGTCACGCCCAGCTATGTCCTACCCCACTGCAGAACCACACTGCACAGGGAATGCCTTTTCTACCTCCAACACATGAAAAAGACAATGATCCTTTAGACAAGGTAGTCCTGCTAGTGCTGTATGATACCACAAGGATCTTGTAGTGGCACCAAATTACTACTACAATTTGAAGGCAGCAACACAGTGGAAGACCAACAAGGACAGGCAATGCAGAGGTCTTCCCTTACAAAATACTGAAGCCCCTGTTAAGAAATTTTCATCGAACATACTGTTTTACATCAGGGAAACAGTGGAAAAATCACAATTAAGCAGAATTTATGTGTATAACCCCATATTGATATTAGGAACACTCATAACATGCTGTTGATAACATAAGACATGAACTAAGTCTGAAACAAACAAGCTAGGTTCGGATAAAATTACACTACAGTAAAAACTGGTATAAAGCCAGTTATTTTAGATTACTCTACTGGTTTTACTAAAGATCAGATTCAGGCCTGCAATCTCTCTGTGTAAAAGAAATGGGAAAAATAGAGGGTAATGACATTAAGGAATGCAATTATCCAACTGAATTGAATAATAAACGGAGAGAAGAGGTTTAAGCAAAAGAAAAGATGTATATCTTTAAATTTGAAACAAGATAGATATTCAATTAGATTCAAGCAATAATAATAATAATAACAAAACATTTGAAAGAGTAAGAGCTGCAAAGGAGGATGCTTTAGCACAACAGCTGGTAGGAAGGGCTTTCTTTTTCTCTAGGTGACTAGGGATCAGAAGCTGGATTTATTTTATTACAAATGAGGAAACACTGGAATTTGTTTTCTGTTGAGTGTGAAATAAAACAAAAAATGGGAATTCTCCACACTTTGAACATGCAGATTGAGAGCAATCCTGGACACACCAGTCATTCCACAGTTGATCCATTCCTGTGGGTCACAGTAGGGCTCTTATTCAAAGCCCAACTCCAAAGCCAGCAGGTAGTGATGTGATGTACATCTCGGTCCTATTTCTTCTCCCCTTCTCATCAGGATTAGGAAACTGCTTGCAGCATGCCCTAACTGTCTTTTCACCTTCGCAAGTGGATGTAGGAGGAAGTTTGTAGCATAAAGCAGAGGCTCATGTGTGTCAGTCAACAAGACCAAAGAACTCAGACAAGCTTCCCAGCTATACCACTTAGCTCAAGCCTTGTCAGACAGGGACAAAATTTCTCCTTCATTTGTTCCTTCTCTCTATTTTGACCAGAAGGAGGAGGGCATCCATATCTCTACAGAAAGTATTGGCTCTGAGTGATCTTAAGAAAATTTGCACTGAACTTTTCCTCATTAATTCTTTTTTTGCTTCATTTTATACCATAAAATAACAATTAATTTCTTTTTTTCTGTCGTGTCCACTTCTCTTTCTCCAGCATTCAGACAGCATTTGGTGACCTATTTGAGATCTCCTAGACAATTGAGAGAATCATTCCTGAAGGGAACAATAAATATGCTTGTTAATGGTTAGTGTCAGACAAACACGTAAATGCATCTGTTGCCATAGTTTCATTTTGCTACTGGCCCAGCCTCTATCAGCTGTGGTCATCAGTAAGTACCATGGAATGTGAGCTGTAGAAGTTTCATTTATCATCAGTTGGATTAATATTTTCCAAACCGGTCTACTCTCTCCAATTTTGCCCTCATTAATGCAGTACATTTACTGCATATTTTTGTAATAATTGGTATGCTAAATGCCTTTCCAATTAATTTATGTAATGCTTAGTACGATCATCCAGAATGTTCCACCAGTAGAGCTTTGGACTCTATGACGTTTGTTATATGCCTAGGCATAATTTGATTGACTGGTCTGAGGCTTTATTCTAGAATCTATCGCTTCCAAAAGGTCTTCCCATGTGAGATGCCTTGAAATCCACGACTTTCTGGACATTAGTATTTCAGTGTGTCCTCTGGAACAAGTTGCATTTCAGCACAGATCTTTATAAGACATGCTTGGGGATAAGATTCCTTAGACTTCAGGCATCTTCACCACATTTACCTACAATCACTTTATGTTTTGAGCATTTCTAAGTAAATACTCATTTATTCCAGGCAGTTTGCTGGGAAAAGAATACATGTTTTCATTCCACACGTATTTCAGTCTGATTTGCTAGCAGTTTGCATTATTGCTAGTTTAGTCAATGTACCCTTATGCTTGATGTGAAAAAATTAGCAAAATTCATTAAGTTTGTATGTTTACTAAGAGTTCTTACTCATCTTCCAGTCTTATTTTAATTTGGGTTTGAAGTCACCACGTGCCTTTCCAGAACCACAGTTCTGTTTATGATACCCGCTTTCTATCCACATTCCTCATCACCACCTACTTTTCTGCCCTGGTGGATGAATCACACTCAACACTAGCTATTCAAAATGTTAGTTGTCTTTGGTCCTTCTGCAGTCAATGGAGACGGCCAGCAATCTCCAGAGTGATTCACTCCATGCAGAGAAAGTTGTCTGAAAGAGGCAGGATGAATATATGTACATCTATTTTAAGACAGGATGATTCACTCTCTACAAGTGTTTCTTTCTTACTGATGGTTGTACAAGCCACATGGCAAACTTGCTTAGATGTGAAACTGGATTTCTAGATGCTTAAACTGAAGCGAGAAGGATCCCACCATGCTCATCAGCAATGGAGAATGAAGAACTGAAATGTTGTCCCCGACCTCACTAGGAAGCACACAGTTTGCTGCAGTCGTTTGCTCCTCTGTGTTAAAACCTTTATTCAGGTGTGATGGGTGCCAATACAAGTACAGTGTACTGGTGTACCAAATACAGGCCCTCATCTTTACTGTATTTACTTCTAACAAGACAATGGAAAAATCCTCTCTCCCCTCATTTCAAGTCCCCCCAAATGAAACAGTTTTAAGCAGCCAAAGTGCAGAGATCATGCTTCTAAATATTGTCTCATTATACCCCTTATGTCAGCTGAAGTCCCAGCCTCAAAGAATGAGAAAAATATTTATTAAATACTATAATATCTGAGAAGAAATTTCACCGTGAGCATCTTAACACTATGTAAAAGATTGGTCTAAAATAAATACAAGCCAATACTAATAGATAAATCTTTTGCTTCCATTCCATTCCTGCAGGAGAAGGGCATGCTTCAGACTCCAGAGTTAGTTTGCTTCTGCACACATACCTCTACCCACTGTGAATGAGAGTATTACAGCTGATGACTTTGACCTAAGCACTAAACAACTACATTACTAAAAACCACATGACTGTATTATGATAGATATTAACAGAAGAGGTTAGCGGGAAAGCAGATTACAGCTTTTTATTTTACTAAAACCCTTTCAGAGTCAAAACAAAGTGCTTACGTTGTGGGTAGTGATCCATTGGCACAATGCTCGCTCCAAATTCATTATAAACCAATCGTCAGAACTATCCCTTGTGACTGCTTCAGATGGAGCATGATTAAATGCAGAGGAAATACATTACTGAGAAGATGAATCATGATTCTGCGGAACGAAATCAATGGCTTTACACTTTTGAGTTGGACACCAAAGGGCGGTCAGACACGTTACTCACAGAAAACAAGTGAGCAAATGAATCACATAAACTGCTCGAACAGGATAACTACAGTTAAAACTTGACTGGCAGTAAGGCTGACTATAAAATAAACATGGAAGAAAACCTCAAAACATGTCCTTCAGAAACGGTTTTCAAACAAAAAGTGCTTCATTGCTCTAGAATGAATTATAAAGTTTTTTTTCGTCGCTTTTGATTCTTACAGTTTGGAAGATTTGCTACTTGGCAGCTTGTTTGTACCCATTTTCACTGTAATTCACTGTAGGCAGTGTGGGAACCATCTCATAACAAAGACAGGATGAACTGATGCTTTAGAGAGTATCGATTGCTGTGACCTAAACCTGCTTGGTCAAGAGCAAGAAGTCGTCAGAGAAATCCTGCTCATCTAAATTTATGCATCAGGCTTCTATCTATAGGCTCTCCCTCTGGACCTCCTCAGCAGTGCCTTCCCTTAACCCGTGGTTATGCACGGTACTGTGCACCTGGTGGTTAGCAAAGAAATAAGATTTTTCTGGCCTAGATGAACCAGTCTGCTACACCATGCTTACCTTACCAACAAGCTGTCAACTTCCCCATTTACCCATGGTAGCATGCATGCAGCCAGTAGAGTGCACAGTCAGCTGTCATGTCAGCTCATGGAGACCTGAGCAGGGAGCCTGTCCTATTTTACAGCATAACACACAACGGGTTTAATCGCAATTGAGATCTTCAAGTCATTTCTTAGCTGTGACTAGTGTCATCAGCAGACACTGAAGCAAAAAGGTCAATGCCTGGGGAAGTATGAGGCTGAACCAGTCCCTCCAGGCCTGAAGTAGGAAGTAATCATTATGTGCGCTCCTTCCTTTAAGAGTTTCACTTTCCAGTGCTGTCAATCTAATCTGTACCATAAAACACAACTGATTCAAAATACAGAAGAGGCTATAATGCAGATTAAGGAATTTTTTTTATTTTTCAGCTCAAAGAATCCACGCTACGTGGGGAAATGCAGCATCAAAAGTGCACACAATCATTTCCATTCCCTATTTCCTCGTTAATTAGTGCACGCTATTTGAAATCAGACTGATAGATAATTTAGATGGATCTCACAAATCATTCTCTCTGGAAAAATGGAAGTATTTTTACAGATGACTGAACACCTAGCAAGGTTATATATTTATGGAGAAAAAAGAAAAGGAAAGAATGCACTTCGACATTAATATTGATAGAACCTGCAAAATGAGCAAGAAGGACGGAGAAAAGGAAAGCTGTCTCTCTCCGAGGAGACTCTGTGTCCCCAATACAGGAACCTCATTACTATTTCATGACCTTAATGGCAAGCCTTTGAGCCTTGTATATGCCCTTCATAACTTAAAATTTATTACAGATATAAAACGGAAGATGGAGGATGTACAATAATTGAAAGCTATTCCAGTTTTTCCTTCTTTTATGTTGTACGATTGTTGCGAAAGACAGCAAGGTAAAAAAAAAAAAACACAAAAAGCCACTTTTTATACATCCCAAGTGTGAATCACAGCATATGGTCTTTCTGTTAAAAGATAAGCCAGAGGAGGTAGGGAGAGAGAGAAAAACCTCTCATGCTAAAGGACACGCATAATTTTATAATTTCATACATTAAAAATAATTGGAACAATTTCTTCCAACTGTTTTCAATGAGAGCTCTACTGGAATAAATTTTTATAGCTGGTTATTGCAGTTGTGCTAATAAAGCCCTCATATCGTTGCCCAGCTGAATCTCTGTGTGCACACATGCATTTTTTGTGGTGAGAAATCAAAGGCAGACAGAACTCGGCGAGAGGCAGAATCTCAATTTCACCATCACTTATCGTGGCCAAGCACAATAAAATCTATTTTATTTTATTGAAGGAGGAGGAGAAGGAAGACCTGTACAATAAAGGACACATTCGTAGAACCACCACGTCCAGAACTTCTGTGCTGCATCCTGTAAAACACAATAAGCAAGGTACAGAGGGGTTTTTTTCCTACTTGAAAGACACGTTTGCTTTTCAGATAACACTCTAAGTGCTGTTTTTCTAGGGCACGCAGTTCAGGAGTTATCTCTCTGGAGAGGAGAGAAAAAAGGTGAATAAAAAAATGCTTGCAACATTTTTTTATTTGGACATCCATGCATTCAGAATTCCTTCAGCAAAATACACAGGAACAGGAGGTAGCAACAGATCCATCGGAAGAGTAGAAAGCAGTGGCAATGCAGATGAAAAGTATGAAAGAAAACAAGTGAAAGCTATATAAATATTTAAGTTCTTGCACTATGAAATCCACCAAAAAATAATGTCTGAATTCCTGGTGATTATTATCTACCAAGGTAGTGCAATTGATGGAGGCTGCTACAGTCTGACGAGCTGGTTTGGAATCCCTGTGATGGTCTCTAAATAGCAAATCAAGAACACCAGCTGCAGTTCCATTAAATGGCCTGGGAAAATAAAACTCGGATTCACTGACTGCTATATAGATGAAGACCATCTGGGAAAACTACTTCAGGAGATCCAGCAAGAAAAAGACAGTAATACAGGCTATGAACCCTTGAAGGTATGATATATAATTCAAATTCTTGTAGGGCAAGATGTTTGTTCCTAATAGGGATGGCTGTCACTGGGTTGTCCACGGGAATAGATGAAGTCTCCAAAACTGGACTATCAAGGTGATGGACAGAAAAATAAATATATACATAAAATGACAAAATAGAAGCCAATAAAGGAGTCCGTCTCCAAGTCAAAGGTGAATTCTAGGAGACAACAAGCAACAAGGAACTGCCTGGACAGCATTCACACAGCTGTGCCTTACATAGCAACCACTCTCCCAGGTGACAGGTGACAGAGATGGGTGAAATACTTTGATTCCCTTCCATGACACTTAGCAGCTGCAACTGCACTGACAGCCACCCTGCCCTGCTTAGGTATGTAGGGTTTGAAAGGCTAGAAATATCAAACCCTGTCCCCTTCCTGGCATTACATCATGATTGCTCCACTCATCACTGGGGAATGCTGAAGTGAAAAGGGTTATGATAAAATATGGCTGTTACTCTCTCTAATGATGGCTGAGGGTTATTTTAATGGTGTCATTATCTATTTCATATTTCTTATGCTTCTGCAATAAAGTACACAAACTGTTGCTAAGAAAGAACAAAACCATCTTGGATGACAAACAGATGCATATCTTTTCTTTATATTTAATTCCATCTTTACCATTTAATTTTACCCACAGCTTTTTAACTTCAAAAGTGCCTGGAAACTTTACAATAGAGATCCCACCTACAGTGGAACCCAATCACCTGGTTTTAATGTCCTCTGATTTGAGTGCCTATACTGCAATAGATACTTAGGCCAATGGAGACGCAGTCATCTCCAGACAGCGATTCAGCAAGCTGAGCTAAGACATTTCTCCTATGATGGGATGAGTCATGCTATGGAGGTGCTGTTCTCTCTCTGTTGACTCCCCAGACTATCATGTCTAATAATCATTGATTAAATTAGCTTTTCTGAATTTGTCTGATCCCTTTTTGACCACATTTACATCCTGGTCCCCACAACATCCTGTGGAAATCAGTTTCATAATTTCATTAAATGTGATACAATAACTTCATTGGTGACCCTATTTCTTGAGCCACGAGAAACAGTGACTATTCCTTAATCAGCAGCTCCTCTTTGGTCATGACACAGTCAGACTCCATCTAGCCTATATTCCATACTCCTAAGAAACTTCGCGTCCTTCTTCTATACTTTCTGTGATTGCACCAGCTGTTTATCATACAAGTGGCTATAATCACAGACAGCACTTTCCACTTGCTCTAGCAGTGGCACACTCTTTGGATCAGGCCCTGTTTGAGCTAAATGCTATACTGGTAGAGCTCTTACTTCTCTCCAGCATAACAGTATAGGAGAAAAGATAAAGGAAATAAAATATACAGCTCAGAAATCAAGGTGAATACCAGAATAATAATAATAAAAAAAGCAGCAGAGAGAAACACTGCGATCTTAAAAGCTATTGTGGCAGTTGCCAGGAGCTTGAAACAGCCAGAAAATCAAATCAGAGGATGCAATATAAAATACTGTTGGCTGCCAGAAGGCAAAGAATCGTCTGAGCTGGTTATAGTGGTAGCATTTGTTTTTTTCTTTTTTTCTTGTTTTTAATTACTCCAAAAAGACTCAATACAAAAGAACTTGTTGCAGAATCCCCTCTGGAACTGAACAAGAAAAGACTCCAAATGAGATGGACTTTGGGTAGAAATATTTTCAACCCAAAGAAAAAAAAAAAAAAGGGAATACAGAAGAAATGATATTCAGGAAATCTGCTTTTTGCATGGTGGAAAAAATTCCTTCATTGTTTCTGACCACAGCAGCCGGGTAACTTAGGCCAAGCAAAGAGGGAGGTGAGCAAGTCAAGAAATATGTCAAGAAACAGTTTCAGGGAAAAAAAGATCCAGTGTCTTTTCTCACTTATACCAAGCTCAGTGTTATATTCTATGGGAAAACACGTGCACCTTGGAATGGAAAACGAAGAGTTTGAGGCAGGCAATGTAAGGAACCAGGTTTACAAAGACATGTAAGCACCGCCATGAGACTGGGGTACCTGCTTAAGGTAGGCACTGTTATCTAACCTCCTTGGTTCCTTTATATTCAAGCAAGTCAAGGTGAGGTTCAGGAGAAATGCATCTACTGGCTCTCCAGCAGCTTGAGTGCTCTTATGAAATCTCACCAAGTACCTAAATAGCTATGCAAATCTCATCTGAAGTATTTACCTGCTGCATCCCCTGCACAAAATGCAACTTAAACTCTGTCACCTCCGCTTTCTAAGCAAATGACACCAGCATACAAAGCAGCCCAAGCACTGAGCTTCATTGTGACAGACAGTGCATCCATGCTTTGCTTTGTGAGGTACCACTGCTCTGCAATCTAGGGGTCTCAGTTTCTTCAACACACCGTGGAATATGCAGGTTGGCATTTACTGCTTCATAAAAATAGCCTGGCACGTGTATTATCATATGTCTCACTAACAATGTCCTGGGGAGCTAAGCAGGCCAAGCTGTGAGCACACTGACAGACTGGGATAAGGAATGTGCCCAGTGCAAGTCCTGGCTATAAAGCTGCTGAACAACACATAGACTTCTATAGCTGCATCTCTATATACATGCAATAAATATAGGCTAAGCTGGTTTTATTTTGCAGACATGCTTAGTGCTAAAGGTGACGATGCAGTGTGACCCTGACTCTTATCAGGCAGGTTAGATAACAGCAAATTGCCTGTGAGTCTCAGTCCCAGTCTGTCCCTCTCATCTTTTTCCTACACTTCTGGCTCCCTCCTGCCCCATTAGCACCTGCTCCCAGTAAGTCTGCACCACCTTATCATGACTGTCTCCTAGCTTCCTTCCCTCTCTCCTTCCTACCTGGCTCCTATTCCCCGCTAAGTGCCAATTCTCATCACCCTTCTTGTCTTTCTCTTTTCCTTTGTTGGCTTTCCATCAGCAAAAACAGTGAGAGCGGCTATGTTCATAGCATGCCAGGTGTATGCCTAAGGTAAAAAAGAAGATTTAAATTCACTTAAGCTGGAGGGAAAATCATCTGGGCAACATCTTACTGACATTTTAACAGTCTGGGCACCTTCAGGCACAGAGATAAGGCCGGCACCAACTGGAGCAGAGCAGGAGTGGGGTTCTGCCAGGATCTTGCACAGGCATGAATCAGGAGGGATGGGGCAGGCCTGGGCACAGTGCTGCACTATTCAATGTTTTAGAGTGTTTCTGTTAAAAAAGCAGACGGTAAAGTTAAGTGAATTATGCAGCTTATAATTATGATGTGTAACGCCTCGACAGCCCAAGGCTGCCAGCTGAGAAATGCTGTGGTTTGCAGGTGCAAGATGCTAATGCAAGGAGGAAGACATCTCCTCACATACAGGCAGATGTGTCTTTCTCTGACCACCTGAAATCACTCAGGGATGCTCAGAGGAGGAAATGCTCCCTGGAGGATTGTTGGTGGCTGTGAAGCACAAGCAGTTGCATTCAGTGATTGAGCTGGCAAGTGAGATTCAGCCCAGTGCCTTGGTCCCACAGGGCTGGGTGAATCTAAAAGAGACAGGAAGAAAAACTGTGGGAAAAGTCCATAGTCATCCAGGAAGAAAGAAAATAAGAAAGAAAATATATATATGTCCTACAGTAGGAAATGGAGATTCAAACTAGAAGGGCGAAATGCTTTTAGTTTTATTTTCTATACCTTATTCTATATCCCTTCTGCCTCCTATTCTATATTCTTCTCACCCCTGGCAAAGAGGGTTGAGTAAACCTGTTTGTTTGCCATTTATAAGTGAAGTAGCAGTGGTGTCTGCTACTTATCTCCTCACCCAGGTTTCTTGGTAGAGGCCTGACCTGATTGGGTTGTTTGTCTTCCCAGAGCAGACACAGAAGCAAATCTGACCCTCACTGCTGCTGTCTGCCCCTACAAAAGGATGTAGGGTCCGAGATGTCACCTTCCACTTGTACATTCTCTTTTAAAACAAGTCTTCCAGAACCACCAGTGTTAGAAGGAACAAACCATTTTTTTTCTTTGTCTGTTCCCTTTGCTGTAAAGATTGGTTGAAAAACAAACAAGCAAACAAAAAATAATTAACAGACGTGGGAAAGCCCTGAGGAGATGCAATACTCGGAAGAGCCAAGGAATTCCATCAAATTACTTCCTGCCACCAAGGGGAGCCACTCGACACTTCTTTTCTGATGTCACACTTCCACCCTGCTCCGGTATCGCTGCTCCAAACCTGCTTAGACACATTATTTTTCCCTAACTTGCAATGAGCTAGGTTGATTTATGACTCCTAGAATCTGGCCAGGCTCCAGAAAGGCATCAAAGTGCCTGTCTGTACTGGTTTGCTCCCTCAAGAAACCGAAATGAAAATGGTTTCTATTATTAATGATGACAGTTAATAGCAAAAATCAGTTCCAGTTTTTAAAACTTTCACATGATAAGGGACAACAGAAAACTGAGCAGTTCTACTGTTAACGCCAAACAATTTGAAATGACTGCAAAGGAAACCACGTTTTCTCCAGCACAGCATCCACAAATCATGCACAGAATAGTACTGTGGCAGGAAACGTGATTAATTACAGTTGTTTCTACCTGGGTGGTAGCCATTAGATGCTGGATATCTAATCTAAACTAGTCATCAGGGCTCCGATGTACAATGTAGAGAAACAGGCATCCAATTCACCAATAGGCAATTCATCCCCTGCTAACGTGCATATACAAGATAAGTAGGATTAGTTGCTTTCTAGGGGTTCCTATTCCCATTTGACCAGCAAGAAAGCCAACATGATTAGTATAGACAATAAATCTAACTGTCAGACAACTAAATATGGCATGAAACAAAGTCTACTGCTGGTGCTCAGGCTCAGGTGACTCTCCTGGTATTTGGGACAACTGCAGAGTCCATAACCAAATTTTGCTTCAGTCCTTGAGACCCAAATCTAGGCACTATCTGGCTAGGTAAGTCCAGTGAAGAGGTGGTGGATCTCTGCTAAAACTGTGGGGACAAAATAGCAGCTCAGTGTTAAAGCAATCCCTGTGTAGATTCTGTCCAAGAAATTTTCTGACAACATGACCTACTATCTAGCCGGCTCAAAAAAGCACATTTGAGGGGCCAGAATTGCTAACAAAAATCCCACTAAGGCAAAATTTAGGTCCTCTCCAACCCTTATCTAGAAGCCATTATCATACATTCATTTAGTTGATAGATGTCTTTCAGGCTATATTAATTCAGTTAGTTTTAAAGCTATTTTGAATAATTTAAACATATTAGCACCACTGACTTGCTGACAGTTCCATGGGGAGTAGTTTAGTACCCACTGGTTCAGGTCATACAAAGGAAAAAACACAACTGTTATCTATAATAACTTTGTAGAGTTCCTATAACTCTACAATGGCAAAAGTCATTCTTTTTCTATGAATGTATCAGTAAAAGGCTAGGTTAGAAAACAGCATGCATGTAGTATTATGTAAGGAATTTAGCACCTGAAGATAGACAGGCATCCTATGAAGTCCCTCCTCTCCAAACACTACAGGTAGTTTTTATACTAGGCATCTAAATAGAGTGTAAATTAATTGGCTGAGTTTAACGGACTGAGGCAAACCATTCATAACCTGTATGGTCCCTATCCAGACACCATATAAGTCTCTTTACTTCACATCTCACGATTGGTTTCTCTGGATTCTCACCTTCCTTAAAGAATTGGCTTCTGAAAATAGAAATGACACCGGATGGCCGCTAACCTCAGCCTCAGTGAAGGTTTTTTGATTTGCTTTCAACTATGACATATGCTCACTTTGTCCTTGCTTTGCTCTCCAAAGCGGTTTACAAAACATGAAAAAAAGGACTGCCTTGTATTGTACGGAAAATAACTGTGCTGTAAGGAACAATACCAAGGCTGAAACGCCTAAAATTAGACCTGCAAGCTTTGCTTTCATTGGCAGCAACGTGTGTGCATCCGCATTGTCCCAATCCCACGTTCTACCTCTCCTGTTGTTGCGAAATACACTACTTTCTGAAAAACACTGAAGTTTTAAATTTAGCAAACAGATTCAAGGACTCTAGTGACCCTGGCAAATGGTTACTTTGATCACATTCACCTTTAGGCTTTAATACTGAATGAGCAGATCAGCTTATTTTCAAAAGTAGGAAGAGAGAGGCAGTATTTGCATAACAAAAAGTCGAATATCTCAGCAATGGTGCCTGCAATGATCCTGTAATTTCCAGGTTGTTTCTTTTTATTCCTACTAAGAAACATCAAACACAGATCTAATAGTTGTGTTTTTTTGTCCTGAAAGCGAGCTACTGAGAACATAAGCGCTATGGAAAGAGGCTGGCACTGGGAAATGTGGGACTAACAGGGACAATTTAGTCGTAACAGGTTAGCATCTACGTTATAGCCATTCTTTTCTCAGCTACATCCATTCAATTCCCTCCGTATTCAAGAGAGCGAATAAATAAAAGCAAATGTATCCAAAAGGTCAAAATTCATGTATTTTCAATGTAGAAAGCCACACAGAGGCTCCAGAGAAACCAATGCTAGCTACTGTGTTAAAGATAATTCAAACTGTTGTTATCGTTGTGTTTATTTTGAGTGTCTCCTCGTGGAATTTCAGGGTAAAATATGAGATTGTCATTGAGCCTCAAGTGGGTACAGCCAGAGCTGTCCAATTCCAGCAGCCTATCGAGCCGAGCTGTTGGGATTCATTTCTTGAGTTTATGGCTACAGCTCTCTCTGAAACACAGCACTGTTAATATTTGTAGAGCATTGATACAGAAACAGCAAAACCACCTTCATCAGCTGTAGACCTGCAGCGTGCACTGCTGGAGCACTTCTCAGATAACTCCAATACCTGAGATCATGCGACCAACAAACGCTACACCCAAGTCAGGATATTACATACAAGTGTAGGTAAAGCAGTTATTTATCCATCAAAAAGGGCTGATATGGGTCCCTAGTTGCAATAAAGGCCTTAGGTAATGAATCAAGTGGGGACTTCCTCTTGGGAAAAGAGAATTCATTCTGGCTTACTCAGTGAACAAGGAGCCAAAGAGGTTTTTTTGGAGTTAGGGCCAGTGGAAGCCTAGAAGAATCTAGTCCTCAGCTGATTTGGTGTTTCCCACTGGAAAATCTGCCCACCAAAAATAATGTTTTCAAAGTAAGGTAAAGAGTAGCCTGAGAATAATATTTATTTCATCACACCAATTTTGTCAGCATTTCCTAATGTTTCCTACACCCTGGAAACTGCATGGGCTGCCCTTTAAGCTTCACAGACATGGTAGCATTTCAGACAATGCTCAGCTTTTGGAAAATGATCACAGACTCATTGCATCACTGAGACAAAAAGAAGATATTAACCACCAAGCACCTCACGAACAGGTTGTTACAGCATGGGAACCCTGAGAAAGGTAAATACACCTTTCTCAGGCCTAGGAAGGTTTGTCTTTGTTCCAAGCCCAGGATGAGGTAATTTCTTCCTGGGGCAGCCTTTCATTTGTGCCTGATTAAGCCAGGTAATTACCTCCTGGATTTTGTGGGCAGGAATGCTCTGTGCAGTCAGCCCATTTAAGAAGCCATGGTTTCAGTCTCACGCTTTGCTTTCTATTCTTCCATATATAGAGCTCTCCCAGGCTCTCACACTGCTTTGATAACTGCAGACTTTCAAGTTTCTGTAGTTCTTCCAAATTCTTCTAATGATTCAATCACTACAGACATACCTATAATTGAATATTAGTTCAGACTAAAAGAGGCAGTGGATAAGAAATACAAAAGCTATTATGGAGGAATTCTTAGTAATAACACTCACGTCCCTTTCTTGTTCTTTAGAAAAGCACCTTGATAACACAGCCAATTTTTTTTATTTTTTTTTGCCAGAGAACAATTTTCTGGACTAAGAAAATACGTACATCCTTTCTGAGAAGCTTTTCACAGAGAACATGAGAAGCAGGAGAGCTCCTCTCTGCTGTTCACTTCACTACAGGAAGCACATGAGGTTATCACCTGACACAAAACCAGAAGAATCCATCTGATCGGTTTTGAGGAGAATTTAGTCAGGTTGAGGAAGCACCACTCCAGGGAGTGCATTTCAAAAATAACCTTCCTTTTGAACCACTGTTTCATCTGCTCGCTGCAGACGAAAGGGCTGTTTGCCACTTTCCACCAAGCATATTCTGCTTTTCCACTACTTGAGGCTTGATTTTCTTCTGATCGAGTGGAAAGGAGATTTGGGGAAAACCTTGCAGGAATGGCACAGTTGAGGGAGCTGCCCTGCTGGTTAGCAATGCCTGCTGCCCAGAGGAGCATCGTCTCCTCCTGCTTATTCATTTTGCTCTGGGAACAAGCACAACTACAGGGACTCATTAGGGTACGTGCTACTAAAATGCTTCAGGAAGAAAAATAAGCAAAAAATCAAGTGACCAAACCCCTTTAGCTTGCCATGGGATGTAGTTCTATTCCAGCCCAAGAAAAGTCCCTCTGCAGTTATAACATGCCTTCAGAAGTCTTATTTAGAGCTCTAAAATTCTGTTGAATGTCTTGAAGTTACAGGAACGGAAGAGAACTGTAAAACTCTTTTGCTGAAGAGCAACCAGGCTGTCGAGTCCCACTTTCACAACATGCAGCTAAACTGGAGTTTGTTGTACAAGCTCCAGATTCTTGCTATGCCAAAAAAAGAAAAGTTGATAACCAATGCTTGCACATGGCAGCTTTTCATCTTTTGTCTTTTGCAATGCGTAGCTGGCTGACAGCACTTAATAACAACTTAATGGAGTCTGATGGTGTCAAACTGGCTTACAGCCAGCACGACTGGTGCTGAAACGGCTTCACTTTCAAACGTTTTGCCATAATAGTTGATGAGCAGTAACCATCACCAACACAGCTGGCCAAAGAAAGAGAGAAATGAGAAGCAGGGAACACACAACTTCTGGGCCATTCCTCAGAAAAAATTCCCTGTTCTTCTGCTCTAACATTTAAAAGAATGCATTTTTACCTGGTCCCAGTCTTGACAGTGTCACACCCATTCCCCTCAGAAACAAGCAAGCACACATAATGGCTGTTTCTGCCTACTCTTATTGTAGAGACAAATCTCAGGCGCAACCCACGGATTAGCAGGACGTAACTGGTTATGCAGGTTTATTGCACTCTGCTGATAAATTTTCGCGTCCCAGTTTATCCACATCAAACCAATCTCTGGGTAATGCTTCACATTTCAAAGGGGAAAAGCCACAGAGCCTGTCTAAAGCGGAATGCTGCTACGAATTATAGGAGAGCTCTCCCATTTTATACTTAGCCATAAAGCGCACAACTGAGGTCAGCTGCTGTTTGTTAATAAAGCTAACTGTTCAAACCCATATAAGAAACTGACCTGGGACCTCATTTTTTATGAGTACTTTGACAAGCATCTGTGCACGAGCAATTTTCATATATGTAGTGGAGTGCTGACACCTGCATTTTATTATTAAAAAAAATAAAGCAAAAAAAAATATATGTCAAGGACTATGGCTAAAGCCATAATTAAACTTGATACAATAATTGTGTATAAAGTGATGTAATTAATCCAGAGTAATTAAAATTCAGAGATAACAGAGACACGCATCTCCTCGCTATCTAAGAGCCCAATCTCTGCTCTGGCATTCATGTTTTCATCAGCTCTAACCCAAGTGGATCCTTATTATTGCACCACGGCCCAACAGATCTCAGCCGCAAAAGCAAGGGAACATGGGAGAAAATGGAAATATCTGCTGATTTCCACTTCATGCAAAATTAAACTGGTAGCAGCCTGGGCAGTTAGTAGCCTGGTGACTGGAATTTCAGGTAAAAAATAACACTTTCAATTCATGGTTGCTTTTTATTTCATAAGCTACATACAGACAGCACAGAAACTACCGGCTCCTGTAAAAATGTATAAAGGTAGCCAGTATTTCTGAACTACCCCAATTTAGTTTCACGCTGAGTACATCAGAGAGCCACGAGGAAAGGTAAGCCTCAGGAATGGGTCACAGGCAGACAGCAGCTCTGTACTGGTCCCATTCCCTCATGGGCAGATGACTTCATAGGGATTTTAGTCTGATATAACCCAGTTCTGCTGTTAGAGAGGGCTATACCCTCCTCTATCATTTTTGGAAACAACTCTTCATCCTAAGTCTTATGAGCACCCAAGGATCTGTATGGCTGGAACAGACCAGTGTAAAAACAGAAGCCCCATGGGACTCTGCTGCCATCCACATTTCTAAGTCTGCATCCTCATTCTTTTTAAACCCCAAAGCTGATAACCCCATCAAGAGCTCTTGTATGACTCATCCAGCTGACAGATCCAGATGACACACAAGAATATGGGAACTACATCTGAACTGTATGGGCAACCCTTCTGAGGAAGAGTTGGTCCATTACTGGTGTATAGGACAAACTTTTGTAGCTGAGGTGATTTTTTTTCCTCCTACTTCTTTCACATTAGCAGTGCAAACTGAGAAACTGTACTAAGGCACCGCGATAAAGCAAACAGGTAAAACACAGCCTGCAGTTCACTGCAAGATTCCAGGTCTTGGATCCCATCCTCTGCCATCACTTTACCAGAAGCTCTGGGCCAAGTCTCATTACTGCCTCCTGCTTCATCACGCAATATGATGTGAATGAAACCATTTCAAATGCTATAAATTTGCCAATACTGTAGGTGTCTTATCCCATCCAGAACTGACATCAGCAATAAAAAAACTACACAGCACATAAAAACAGAATGCAAAACAATGAGCAACTTGTCATTTAGATTCTTCAAAATCAGAGCCCCAAACCAACAGCTTTTTACTGTGGAAAATCAAGATTTTTGAAAGCAGCAGTTTAATCATAAGACCAATGAATCATATGAGAGAACTTAGAAAGTCTTATGCGAACACTTCACATTTTACTTTTCAGTCCTTCTCCCTGCTTAGTTTTCATGTCCCAAGTGCCTCTGAATCCCACTACGCCCGCACAGAACTCACTGCCAAGGGAAGCCTGCTCTGGGGGAGCTTCTCTGGTCACGCTTAGGACTTACTTGTAGGTGGCTGAAAACCATCTTGATTCCTCTTCTTCCTCAACAGCAACACTTAACACCCATCTTATATATATAACATTATCACAGTTCATCTCAGTGAGATGCACCCGGGTCAGTGGATGCTTTTGATCTAGCGCGGTTCTGATAGAGCCTGGCCATCACTGCCTATGAAGAAGCAGTTCAGAGAAAAGCAGCAAGAATAAGCTGGATTTTCACCAAATTCTTTTTTTTTTTCCTGGTAATTAAAATTTTCTCAACACATTTTTTTTTTTTTTTTTCTCACAACATCTACAAAGTCATGAAAAGTGTTCAGACTGTTGTCGCTTCACGTTTCAAATTAATCACCTCTTTTGTGAGAGGCTCTCCACGCCTGTCTTGCAGCTTCTCCTGCGTGCTGACACCTCTACACTCTGCTATCGACTAATGATATCCCATTCCCTTTCCTGAGTATCTCTGCTCACTTCCCCCCTCCTTACTGATTCATTTTAAACTCCCATCTCCTTAGCACTGAAATCCTCACAGATCCTATCCTGCCTACATCTCTGGCATGATTCACAATCACACTTGCTCTTTTTCCCCAAATTTCATCTCCTTCGGGCTACCAGCTTGCTGAACACTTACACCTACATCTGTAGTCAACTCTTTAAGATTTCCCCATGCATTTCAATCTGGCCACCTGCAGAAGTGTTTTAGTGGCTCAAGACATAACTTCTCCAATCTGGAGATTAGCTGACAGCACTGATATATTGCAGTTGATCTTCACTAACACACTCCTGTTGGCAATAGGACACTGAACTGAGAAGAAGTGGGTAACACACATATTGTGGTCTTCAACCCCATGTATTTTATATGTGAAGAAGTAGAATTTCTGGAATATCTTTTACTGTCTTCTCTTCAACCTAATCAGAAACGTGAGTCACCCACTACAACTCAAGTCACAGTGAAACACAGTTATTTTTCACATATTTGAAACAGATTAAATTGCAGGACATTAAAACAACAGCAAGAAAAAAATGCCTGATACTGAAAAAGAAAATACTTTATTATTTTATGTTTACTGCAGATTTCTCATGCAACAGTTCAGAACCTTATCTGTAGTTGCATATTACGACCCTAACATTCAGTGAAAAATCTTTGATTGATGGAGGTTCTGTAGCAATACAACCCATAGCAATTAACTAGCAAAGTGTTGCCCAAAGCATTCATGTCTAAAAACAGCAGACAAACAAACAGCATAGATGTTACAGCTTTAAGTGATATGTACATCTGACTATTGAGAATAAACCATGACAATCTAAAGAATACGTTATGAAAATTCTATAATAGTTTAGCAGTCTCCTACATCACATCTTCCTACCCTGTAATTACACAACACAGAAAATAAAACAGAATTATGTATATACAGGCTCTGATGATATCTGCAGGACGTGACATCCCACTACACAGATTTACCAGGAGCGACATATTGGACCTTGCACGAAGACATAGAGAGTTACAGCACTGAAGACTGCAATTCACTTGACAAAGCAGACAGGCACACAGCAGGAACACAGCTGCACTCAACATCTGCTCACACTGCACTGTGCCTTCTTATAGACTTCTCTTTGAAAACACCAGTCTAGAGACATCTGGATGCAAACCCAGCTGTGCATAATGTCTTCTAGGGTCTGTCTGCATTGCAGTTGCAGTCCTGCTGGCTTTGGCACTGGGAACAGCTGTGCTGGGGCAAAGCAGAGGGCAGTGTAGGCTGCAAAACCCCTTGAAGGGCAGGCTGAAGAGCCGAGCACATAAGCCGTGCTAAGCACTGTACTGCTGTGTCTGGCTTGCTGCAGGTACATCTAATACTGGAGTATGTCAGCATAGTTCATTCACAGCCGAGACTGCAGATTAAATGTACCTTAATAAGCCCTGCAGGAGATGGACTCAGTCACTGCTATCAGACACGGATTGGTTCAGTTGCCCCGTGAAGCCCCTGAATACGCATCTTTCTGCACAGAGTGTAGTTACACTCCTATACATTGTTAAAATTGTAATATAAATATTTAACATTATAGCGCTCTAAATACATACAGTTGCGCTTCCTGGAACATCTACAAGGGTCAGATCCGTTTCTACAAAGCTCACAAAGTAAGAATTTAAAAATAAAATAAAATAAAATAAAATAAAATAAAATAAAATAAAATAAAATAAAATAAAATAAAATAAAAATCCACAGTTAAAATGCCCAAAATGGAGGAGGCATGCATCGTGATGAAGAGTGCACTGCCAGGCAGCAGGAAGGACCAGGAGCCTCTCAGCAAGCAGGGACTGATGGAGCAGAATTACCACAAAGAGGAAGCAGAGACAGAGAGAGAGGGAAAAAAGGGATCAGGGAAAGCTGAAGGATGAGATAAGATAAGGCAGAGTTAGTACCTGCTGACACCTCAGGGTTACACTCTCACATAACAGAGAGGGAAGCCTGGATGAGTTATATTCACCTTTCAACCATGCAGAAACTAGCATCACTTACAGATCTGTGGTCCAGCAGCACCTATCTGCGGTAGGCACAGGAGACAAATAAAAATAATAATAGCCCCTTTCCAATCCTCCTATTTCCCCAGATAAGAATTAAATTAAAAATGTCATGGAGCTAAATAGCAGAACATTTGCCCAATGTGTACCGCAGCAAACAGACGGCTCTTGTAAATGTTGGTTTGTTTGTTTGTTTGAACTGAAAATGATAAAAGCTACCTTGTGACCTACTTACCATACCTGAGGAGGGATATGGAGCCTTGGCAGCTACCTCTCTTAAAACACTGTGGCATTTCAGTCACACAGTTGTGTAATCAGGAGGTCAGTGACAGGAGAAGGCAGGCATATCTTATCTACTTGTACAGGAAAAAACAGTTTGTGACTCCCTGACCCTCCTCCGTTCATGGTGCATAAATTGGAGCTTTAACAAGTTAAAACATATAATGGTCTGGTTTCAAATCCAAGAGCATGCTAACCTTTAGTATGTTCTCACGCCTGCTGGAGCAGACTGCTGAGCACCCTTTGCCCTTATAAGGTGAGCAATGTGATCAGATACAAGGCTACTTATCCGTCGAGAAAGATGCAAAAAATAGAAGTGAAAACTACAAGTCAAAATTAGTTAAGAGTTTATTTGAAGATACGGTTCTGTTGCATAAACCAGCCGGGTTTGCAAAAAAAACATCAGTATGATCTGATGTCTTACTAAGCAAACAGAAACCCCTTCACAGGCTACTGCATTTTCCAACTGAAATCTTTATCCACTTTGAGATAGGTATTCCAAGATGTCTGTTGTCCTGAACGCCAGCAATTGTATCATATGAGAAAAAAAAAGGAAGTATATTTAAAATGAAAACGAACGGCCTCCAAAAGTACAGTCTATGCTCTGTAGTGAGGAAAGACCGTCGGCTATGGTGCTGTCAGTTGGGTATGTGCTGGAGGTTAGCAGTATTGACACAAACAAGTTTTTGCAGCATTACCCATTACATAAGCAGATTTTATTTACAGTGCCAAAGCCTTGTAAAAAATAATAAATTATTTTTATTAACTTTTTAAAGTAACGATTGTCATGTATGCCAAAAAAAAAAGCAAGCACGTTTTAATTCAAACTGCTAATATCCACAATTTCACCCTCTAAGAGTCTTCAGTTACTTTATATTTCTAAATATAGCTGATAAGAGTACGCAGAAATATGCTGTATTCTACCAGCTTTTATAAACAAGATGTTCTAATTTTAGATGACTCCATTCTGAATAAAGTTTAATTAAATACACAGATATTCTGAAACTCAGTCCGCAGGATGGGTATTATTCGGCTCTCCTCAATGCCATTTAATTCCATTTCATAGCGAATGATTTAACATCTACTTTGGAGTAAAAACGTTCCCTACTAAGTGGAACGCTGATCTTTTATTTAAAAGGGAAACCAAAAATACAACAAGAAAAACCCAACCCACAAACATTTCCAGTAACATACTGCCTTTGTGGCATTATTTTTAGATGCTAAGAACCACGTCTCAGGTCCCATACAGACACCTGGCTCAAGAGATGACCTATTTAAGTGACAGCCTTTCAACTGCTTCAGGGAGGTGTTGGCTCAAGAACTGGTGACAAAGTCCAGAAGTAAGATGTAAGGTGAACACCAAGGATAATTAACTATTAGAACTTAAGGGGAACCGTGATAATCTTTCATGATCATCTTTCATAATTTTAAATCAAGGACTGATTTATTTACGCACACACCCCAAAAGAAGAAAAAGAACATCAGTCATGTCATGACCAGGTGATACAAGGGTATCGCCGAGTCACTGTTATGGGCTGTGCTGGACACTTAGTTACAGTCTTCATTACTCCTTGCACAGCTAAACCCTCATGCACCTGAAACCTTTCATCTCTCTGAGCTTCATATTTAGCTCCAAGTAAAAATAATTAAAGCAATTTTCATCAAATGCTTTACAGCCTTATATTTATTAGTCTAAAAGCTCTGTAGATTACCATCACAGCCTGTTTTCTTCCTGAATGTACATTTTTACTTGTGCAGTGCTGAGCACACAGTCTTCATCAAAGCTTGAGCAATCAAGGTAGTTCCACTGATGGGTATTACATTGTTTGATTCAACGCGTCACGAGTTGAACAAAATTCCACTACCAGAATAACAGAAGCAGTAGTGTGCCATTTGTGTTACTGCCACAGATCTCAGTTTGTAGGTGTTCTCATGTTGAGAAGGTCTGTTTGCAGACAAGAAACAGGTACACATATTCCTTCTGGCATTTGGTAGACGATGCAGCAGATCTGCACAGAACTGACCATGTTGTTCTGAAACCATTGTCTATTTTAAAGAAAATCAGCTACAATTTAGAAGTGATTAAAAGTAGTTTTCATTAACAAGTTTAGCATCTCATGTATACTAGTCTAAAAGATATAAATATCACTATTACAGCCTGGCTTTGTGTATTTTCTCCCCCATTCTGAAGTCATGTAATATTGACCATATAGGTATCACTCATCGAATTGCTCTGCGATGACAAAGTTCTTTTAAAGGTCTTCATTCTCCTCACAGGAAAACATTTCTTTTGTCGTTAAAGAGCCACTTGATTACATCAACTTATCAACTCCCATGACTTCTAAAATCAAACACAAAGAACATGGCAAACTCAGTGTCATAACACAGCAATTACGGAAATGATAACACAACGAGTTAAATCTGTACATTTCTGCACTTGAAAAGTTGATGTAAAGAGGGTCTACTCAAGGCAGAAAATCTTCAGTGCGATCTATCATATTTCTTCCTCTGTTCGTGATACCAGGGTTTCAGAATGCATTTTCAGGTCAACAATGCATTTCCCATCCCACTCCAAATGAACATTGTTCACTTCAATTAATGGTGCCTTTGGAAGGTATTCTAGGAAATGTATTCTGTTCTTTACACTCTTGAAGGAATTGATAATGAAGAATTTTTATAAATACATCAGTGAAACTGAGTATCAAGGCATTGGTATATTTTCCTTCTCTTTCAGCTCTCTCCTTGAAACAACTTAGTTTTCACACCTTTTGGCTACGATACCATCTCTAACAATCTGACTTCATTTCCTACACGTGTATTATTGTCCATTGGATCATATTCATATATATATATGTGGAAAAGCTTCTGAAAGCAGAGATTCTGTATGTAACATCCACGTAAGTGTAAAACACAAATTAAATACATCTTCTTTGCAACTTAAATAATAACTTAAAAAGCCACACGGATTTGAAGCACTACCTGGAGATCACGTATTTCACAATAAGCATCCCTTCTATCATGTTTCATTATCTTTGAAGAGGATTACGGCTATCACCCTTACAGCATTAGTATAAAACTGAAAGGATGAGATATTTTTGATGAATAAAGACGGGAGCTGGAGCTAAAGCGAGAAAGCGGCTCAGCGTGATGGAGCGCAGCTGGATCCCAGCATCCCACAGCACTGCACATGCTCACTGCCTTCCCTGCTCCCGCTGAGCTCTCGTAGCAAGCACTGCTCTGAGCAATGCCACATACAGAAGTGATAAAGTCACAGTTCTTCCCAAGATCGAAGAAGAACGTTGTTGGTGAGGAAAAGGGATTCAAAGATGCAAGGGAGGCACAGGAAGGGTGGAAAAGAAACAAAACCCCTCAAGGAGTGCGAGGCTCAGATACAACACACAAAAATACGCAGGAATGAACGGTGCAGCCAGGCATAAAATCTGAATTCCAAAACTGAGAAACAAAACCAAGAAGAAACAGCCTGACGAGTAAACAGTTTTGGAAGCTCCGTAGCAAAGCTCACCGCGTTCGTTAAAAAGAATCTGCATTCTTAGATCTAGATTGTTCTCGCAGCTCCATGAAGAGACAGCAAGAAATATCAGGAGGGCTACACCACTGCAGTGGATTGAAAAGAGAAGGAATGGTGATGCAGGAACACAGCATGGAGAGGCGCTGGAAGCTGGGGAGCCTGGCACAGCCCTGGCCATACTGCTGGCAGCAGGATGTCACACCTCCTACACCATGTGGTTCCTTTTCCCAGCAGCACCAATGTTGGCTTTGTCATACCGCTGCCATGCCATGCAGCCAGCAAAATTCCAGCCAGCAGATCCTGCCCTACCCTATCCCAGCCCACTGAGGCTCTGCCTTACCCTTCTGTCCCAGCTACAGTTTTCCTTCTGGTTGGTGCCACAGTGTGATGATACCAAGTGCGATTCTTCTCATGTACCAGGGAAATGCGACAGCTCTGGCATCTGCTCTGCAGTTGTGAGGTTACATAAAGCTGTGCCCGCCTCAGACAGGTGTTGCTCAACATCACCAATGCGATGTCAGCTCGGCGTTCCAGAACACCGGGCACTTCTAAAAACCAGTGATAATTCAGCACTGTGATCTTATGTACAGTGTGTTTGTGCGGGGCAGGAAGAAATCAGCCTGATTAAACGCTGCAGTTCTACGCCCACAGAAGTTTGTGATTCGATTCCTTTTCGAGTCCAACAGGATAAGGATTCAGTCCTTAATTAAAAGGCAGGAATAACACATAATGAAGATTAAGAATGTTTCCTTATTTTTCTCCCCTCACAGCAGCATTAGCCCAGACTGCTTCGTGCTTTGTTTGAATGGAGAAGCAAAATGTAATTAAAGTTTTAATTAAAATTGATCGCGGTCCACAAAACTGAAATGGATAGTGGCGTGCTAACCTCATACTGGAAAACTTTCCAACTAAATGGATGCTGTTAAATGAACTGTGTTCTTTAGCCAAAAAAGAGCATTCTGTCAGGAATAAGGTTAGTAGTGAAAACTAATGGATCTGAAGATGTGCCATAGAAACAAACAGTGCATTCTGAAAGAGGCAGTGCGTATACATCTCACACTGACTGAGCTTCCTCACGTTCTCATTTTCCTCTGCATGCGAGGATTCTGTTCCTCATCAGACCCAGCTTAATAAATACGTGTGTCTTCCTAAGAGAAGGTAAGATCTCTGCAAGCTCAACTTTCTGATATATGAAGGACGAGAATGCCTATCTACAGAAACATTCACTCTAAAATATCACTAAAAATATTTTGCCGGCGGAATTGTTGGGAAAAGCAGCTGCATCTCTGAAGCACATCTGCTACGTTAACATCTTCGGTGCGGAATTTATTCATATATTTGCACTCGGCTAATTGGCTTGCGAGTAATCACATTTCGATCGTGATGAAAAGGGCAGGTTTGCGAAATGCCCTTTCTTTGCTAGGTGAGAAGCCCAGTGTTGCGGGCAGCAGTGCTCTGCTACCCGCCGGTACCTGTATATCCACCGGTACCTGGTATACCTACCGGTACCCGGACTCGGTCTCGATCTCCCTGCCCTGGAAAGGCACCGAGCCCCGTCCCGGCTCCGCAGAGCCTCCACGGGACTCCTCTGGGGGGGGCTGCAGTTGCATAAGATCGCGCTGCCCTCCCATAGAAATACCCATCCCCACGGAAGGGTGGGGGGGGGGGGGGAGAGGAGGGGGGAAACAGAGCGCCGAGCTCAGGCTGGGGAAAAGGAGGGGAGAGCAGCGGGAGGGGGGAAAGAGACACTCCGGCCGAGATGGGGAGGTGGCGGCGGGTACATCCCGCACGGAGGGGGATGCGGTGGGCTGGGGACACCCCCTGCGCTAAGCGGCGGGGAAGGCTGTAGGGAGCCCCGCACAGGGGGGACACGGCAGCCTTGCAGAGAGCGACGGGAGCGAAAGAAGCGCTTGGGGGGGAAGAAGGGGGCTTCCAGCCGTCGCCACCGGAGAGCCCGCATCACACCGCACCGCACCGCGCACCGGCCCGGGCACACGGCCCCGTCCCCGCTGCAGCGCAGCGCCGTGCCCAGCCCGCGCCCCGGCCCCGCTCCCCCACCGCCCGCGTTCGCCACGCGAAGCCCCGCGTCGGGCTGCGCGCCTCGCACCCCCCTCACCGCCCTCCGAAGCCGCTCACGCCGTGCCTCAGCCCGGGCTCCTTTGTTGTGGGCGCTGGAACTGGAAAGCCTCTCGCCCCGCGCCTCCTCCTTCCTCGCCCTCTTCCACCTCCTCCTCACGCCTTCGGGTGGGAAATGCCCGGGATCGCGGAGCACCGCTGTCCCCACCCACCTCCGGCCCCAGCACCCGAGCGTGCTCAGGAGCGAGCAATCGAAACGATAAGGATAAAATCCTCTGACGGATGGTGCGAGCTCCACGATCGCGAGGGTCGGGAGCGCTCCTTCCTCCCCGCCGGCGCGGTGACCTTGCGGGCTGCTCCGCTCCCCGCACTCCCTCGGCGTGGGCTTTTTTATTATCTGTTTCTTTTTCACTGGGAACTGAACGAGCGCTTCGCTCCCTCGGAACGCACTTCAGAGCTCCGACCGCTCGCGTACCTCCGCACCCGCCGCACCTCGCACCCTCGGGGCGCAGCGCCGCCGACGCGATCCCCGCGGCGCCGCCGTCCCGCAGCCCCGCTCCCTCGCCGCCTCTCCGCGCTCCGCGTCCCGCATCCCGCCCCGCACCGCCGCCCGGCCCGCCGGCCCCCGGACGCACTTACAGACGGCGCTGGGAGCGGTCGGCGGTGCGGAGGAGGGCGCTGGGGCCGCGGGGGTCCCGCCGGGGTGCTGGGGCCGGAGGGACGGCGCCTCGCTGCGCGCCCGCCCGCACCGCTCGCGCCGCAGCTCAGTGCGCGCCCCCGCGTCGCCCGCCCGCCCCGCACTGCAGACCGCCGCCGCCCCGCGCCGGCCCCGCGCACGCGCCACCCGCGAGCATGCGCGCGGCCGCCGCGGGCGGGAGGGAAAGGGAGAGCGCGCGGGAGGCGCGGCCCCGCGGTGCGGTGTGGGGGCGATGGGGTGAGGGGAAGGGAGCCTGCAGCCCGCGGGGCCTCCTCTGGTAGCGCTGGTGTCGGCGTTACAAGTACCTGCTGTCTCACACGCCGACCAGGATGCACGGGGGATGTCCCGCTGACGGCGTAAAATGGCCCCTTAAGAACCTCCAGCCGGGTCGTCCCCAACCTTCGGGTTGTTCCCGATAGTCCCCGGTGTGCTGCGGCCAAATGCAGGCTCGTTTGGGAGGCTCGATGTCATCTGGAGTCACCACGTGTGTGCCACTCCTGCCGTGCGCTGCACCGCCGCCGGCTGCTGTCCCCTTATGGCTGGAGCCCTTCTACCCGGCACACACGTGTGAGGACGCAGCTCGTGCTACAGGCTGTGCTCTGACCCGTGTCTTCTCTGCCCAGAGCCGCCGCAGCCCTCGTGCACAGGTGGAGGCACCATCTTGCATTGTAGGCTGCTCTTTCAGCCATGGCTCTTTCCCACAAGCCTCTTAAAATAGCGTTGAAGTTAATGTTAGATATTTAGACTGGTCTAATGTTGCTCAGTCCTTTGATAGAAAACCCAACCGATCTTGTCCCCGCTGATCTTGCCCTTCAATATAAAACTCAGCTCATCTAGCCTTTCCCTTGCTACTGCTGCTGCTGTAATAGTAGCAGTAGGCACTTTATAACATTGTACGACATGTAACTAATTGCTGGGCCCTCTCTGTGGCAAAGCTATACATAAATATTTACTTTCGCGCATGGTGAGTTCTGCTACTGACTGTTTACAGTACGTAAATTAAGTATATTTAGCGTGTCCTAAGAGTAATGCTGGAGGAAGCAGATGTATACAGCAAGGAGACGCAGTGAGGGTAAAATAATGCCATATATTAAGGAAAGGAGCTAAAGCAACGCATGCTCAACTTTATTTTGGTACTCATTATTTCAGGGGAAAAAAAGAAATCCATCGTGAATACGCACGACACGTGATAGATGGTAACACCATTTGGTTTAATGGTGTTTAATGGGTCTTGGCACTGAGCTGCCAGAGTCCAAGAAGTGCCTGGATAACGTTGTCAGACATAGGGTCCAATTTTTGAGTGGTCCTGTGTGGATGCAAGAGTTGGACTCAATGGGAGATGGACCTTATGGGTCCCTTCCAACTCGGGATTTTCTATGACTCTAACTTCAAGTTTGTATATACATATATTTAATTTCCCATTTTCTCTTCCTTGGTTCCTCTTTCAGTTTTCTGCATGTGCAAAAATGCAGCCTGCAAATGCTAAAAGCTGAGATGGCACCAGAACGTGCAGTTAGGAAGTGATGCACCTCACCAAGTATTGCAAATTCCTGCTTTATTTGATCTTGATTAATTTAAATTGTTTTGTGTCATCTCCGTATTTACTACCTCATTGCTTGCTCTGCCTGCCAGATCATTAATAATCATCCTTAGCATAATGAAAGATAGAGTGCCGTGGCATCTGCTTGCTATGTTTTAACCACTTTGTTCCCACCTGTTTTCAGCCTCTTACTCCATGTACGTTTGCCTCTTGCCATCACAGTACCGTCTCACTTGCGTGACCTGTTCTGATTGTGTCCATACTGCAGTGACCGCTTGATTTCAGCCCATCTTCTAACAGATCTGGTGGCAGCAGTGCAGCCATGTGGGTGCAGAGCTCTCTGCTGGCTGCAGGACTGGGTATTTCCTTCATATCTCAGGTGATTTTGCTGCTGTTTCATTCTTCCACAGCTACCGAGGTGGCAATATCTCAGCTAGCTGAAAGTTAGCTTGGGGTTGTCTGCTGCATGACTGTCACCTAAACATGACGTGCCTGTCAGTATCATTGAGGGGCATGTATTTCAAGAAGGTGCTGAGCATTTGCTTCCCCCCAAAGAGAGAAGCGTAGGTTTTATTTTTGAACATTAGAGATAAAGCACCTCTAAATAAAACTTCCCTCGTGTGGCTTTTTCTTTTTTCATGGCATTCGGTGGCAAAAATTTCCACCTACTATGAAAAAGTGTAGTTTAAGCGAATGATAGTATGTAGTGAGTTCTCTTGTATGATTTTCTCTATCTACATTTTGATATTTCTTCATAAATTCAGGTTATTTATATTTTCGGGTGCATTTGAAATCTTTGTGTGCTTATGTACCTCATCACAGTAACGCTGCAGCACACAAGCTTGTCTGGAAATTAAATATAGATAAAAACTCCTCGTATTACTGCTCAGTCTAAAGTATCCATGGAAATGCTTTGTTTTGACATAACTCAGCAACATAATAAATGTTGTCTAATAAGCCATGCATAGGGTTATCATTATAAAGGAAATAATGGCACCATCGCCATTCGTGCTACTATGATGCATCTCACTCTGTGCTGTCTTATACCTTGTGCGGTTACTGAAGGCTTTCGTTAGCTGGGTGTGAAATTTTACTAGCCCAGACCATTGGCATTTTCAGCCACTTCACATTCATTTTTAATCTATGTAAATGATAATATTGTACGTTAGTCTGCCGAGAATTAGATCATCTTGCTTGTTTATCATATAGATAATTGTAGGACTTTTCATTTTCTTGCTATTCAGTTCTTTGGATTTAGCAAATGAAACTAATTGTTGCCATTTAGCAACTTTAAATTTGTTTTGAAGCTAAAGAGCAGATTGCTCATAATGGAGCTATAGCAGTTTCAACAAAGTCAGGATCTGACCCAAAATTTTCTACTTAACGTGTATCACAGTTTATTTTAGCATAACACTGAATAGTATAAATGTAATAATTCTCAGTATACAAATGAGTAGCATGCATGTCTAGGTGTATTCTCCTTTTACAGCCTCTGATGGCTTACGGGGGTCTCCTTTAAGCTTTCACCACTGAATCCTGAACAGTCTGCTTATGCCTTTGCAAGAAGCCAAGTGATGCTCTGTACTTCTGCTCTTATCAAGAGAGATAGGCATCTCCAGGGGGAAATTCAAAATCTAATGAAACTGAGGATCTTCTCCTATTTTCTCCCCCTTCCTTGCTTTAGAGAATTCACTATTAAAAGGCACAGTAGTCTCTGAGAGAAGTCACTCTCTCACCAGGTGGCTTACTGGTAATAAGATTATGGGTTTGTTTTTCTTTCTGCATGCCCTCCTATTTTAAAGAAACCAATCTAATCGCAGAATACCATTTCAGAGTTTGTGTTTTCTCTTTCCCTTTTATGCTGAATACTTTCTAATGCATGCTTGCATAGTTGCTAATTGTTATATGGTTCTGTGACTGATTAGTGACATCTATGTACTGTCAATATCAACTGCAGAATAACTGCAGTGAGAAATAATTGTATAATGAGTATATATCTACATCTAGAACTGTAGACTTCATATTCTGCCGGGCCTTTTGAAGGAGACATTTCCTTTATCCTTTCTGTGCCCCCTTCATGCTGTTTCTGGAATCTACTTGTCTGTTACATAGGGAGCTGGAAGCAGCAATGCGGCTGCAGGGATTGGCAGAAGAGAGCTGCTTCAAGGCTTTATGATTAAATGAAGCTGCTGCAACACACTGCAGTTGGAAAAGGGTGAGATCCTTAATACTCAGTTGAAAACAGTGCGAGTGACCAAGGTTTATCAGTTTCAAAATGACTGTAGACTGATTTTCTTGTTTCTGTAATGTGCTACATATATTTTATGTGTACGTATGTTATCTTTCGCATTCATATCTTATCCCTTTTTCTAATAACATCCCTAAGAAAATAGAATAAAATGTGCTTCCCTGAGTACATTTCTTTCTTCTGTATGGAATAAAATGATTTCATGTAGGCAGATAACTTCTCTATGCGCCAAAGCAAATAATTTATAATTCATTCTTTTAATTAATCAGATTGTTAGTCCTCATTTTCTCGGTCTCGTGGAATGAAATGTAAAGAGATATCATTTATGTAACATCATCTCTGGTGTTATGTAACGTACTCACAACATGCAATGCCTAACTTTAGATACCTGAATTTGATAGCTAAGTTAATTCCCTATTTCCTTGCATTGCCTCTGGTATCAATGGAAATAAAAATAAGCACTGAAAGACTAAATCAGAACAGAAATCTGGCTACTGGGAGTGAAGAAAAAATATACTTACTTAAACTGAGGCACGCAAATAAAGTGCCTAAAGCTAAATGGCACGAGCCCAGGTTTTGCACCAGTAAACTGTTTCCTGCAGAAGCTCTTCTGGTTGTTCTTCTTAAGCGAGCATTTGCTCAAGCGGAAATAAAAGGTTGACATTTTGGACCTGAGTAGTGTAAGCTTCAAGTAAATAATGATTGTTTAGAAGGATAGGAATGACAAAACTTAGAAGCATTTCATTTTCTACAAATGTCCTAAACATAGCATCGTGCTTCCTTTGCCATTTAGCTCAGGGCAGAACTCCTGCATATACAAAACAATTCCTGCGGAGTCCAAATAGTCATGTAGTCTTGAGATGTTGCAAGAGGGCATTGTTTGTTTCTTTGATCCATGACTGATCATCCTTAGCTAAAACATCCCAGTGTTGGCATATAGAAAGTTGGAGTACAGGCTGTGGAATTACTGCAAATGACAAAGGTAAAGGCACACATTTCGGATAAGTTATCATATTAATAATAAAATATCTTTTTATACCAACTCATAAAAAAGCAAACTACTTCTTTTAGATTTTTGGGGGGGAGGAGTGGGGAAGAACCAGTATGCTTGTGTTTTTGTCATTGATTTTATTATTACTGTTTGTCATGAAGTTAAATAACAGTAGTAATACATTTCCAAACTGCATTGTGTATATGTTTTCTAGTAAAAAATAGTAGGGGAGCACAGATGGAGTGGATACAAATCAAGACATTTTACTGGCTAATGGAGAAAATACTCGGATCTTTCTTAGTATACTATTTATAATGGAAAAAAAGCTTTTAAAAGTTGACCTCTTATAATGTTTCACTGTGTGGCACAATGACTTCCCATAGTAGTGTTTATTTTGGAACTAATAATTTTACATTTTATTTGGTTTGAGAATCAGAACTTCTGGATCGCAGTCACAAAATCAGGACGTGCTGCTAAGAGTGGTGATCCATCTCAGAAAGCAGGTTGCAGGATATCCAGTATATTATTGCTGTCAGAAACAATTCATGCTGTAGCAATATAGAATTGAAACCAGAACACATCAAACAAATGAAGCAAACTCTATGCAAAATTATCATCTGAAGCGTTATAAACACGTGTAGGTGTATTCATTACACTGTAGTTGCCTGAGGTATCTGTGGATCTGGAGAGTAATTAAAAAATATTTACACGTTATTATATGGTTTTGTTGTGTTTATTTAACTCGTATATAAGGAGTGTTGTGTGTGTATACAGAATCTTGCTTTATTTTTAACAGAGATTTTTGGTTCTTTCTAACTGTTTGATAGATTATCCCATGTCCTATTGTAGTGCATACTGTGCGAGTAGCCTTCCTCCGGTTTTCCAAATCTTTACTGATCATGAGTTTTGTACCGCTTACTAAATGATGCCTGAATTACTAGACAGCGTTCATTAAGTCATTCCCGGATGCTGTTTTGTTCAATAATGAGGCAGTTCCTTTCTGTAATTTGGGAAGTGAACAAATCATGAACTAAGTTGAAATTAATTTAAAATCAACTCACTGAAAAAAATAATAAATAAAAATGCCCCAGCTCACTACTGCATCACTGCAGGCTGCTGCAAACTGGATGGAGTGTTGTAATACAGCTCTGCACCTCAGCATGAACAGCAAAGAAATGATAGTGCTGTGTTGGATGAGGTTCAATAAACTCAGAAACTAATGCAGGCCTTGGACTAGGTATTTTTACTGATCAGTATTTATAACACCTTTTCATCAGATTTAACGAGGTCTAGTGAAGTGCTGACCATATGTTACTCCATGTAATATTATTAGATCCAACAGTCCTGAGTTTTTGAGCAGTAATTTGTCTCTCCAGATCAGAAGTGTTAGATGAGTAGTTAAAAAATGTCTCTTAATACGCCCCTCATGCATTGCCTTGGATAATGATTTTTGAAAGAATTTTACAAAGAAAATGGCTTACTTTAAAGATTATTCTCAGTCAAAAGACATGATATTTTCCAAGTTAATAAGATAAAAAAGAGTATAAATAGTTTTCAAGAAACTAAACTGGAACTGCACAGGTCTGTGAATGCAGCAAACCTATTTTGACCACTTCCTTTTACCATGCTGTTCTTTTTCGTATGTTGTTAGACAAATATTCATCACAGCCTGTACTCACGTACTGGGATGAACAGGTAAGATCCCGTCTTTGTATTCGTTATGTACCTTAACTATGTGAGTTCCAGAATCTGATTACAGCATATAGAATCATAGAACCATGGAATCACCATGATTGGAAAGGACCTCCAACATCCTCCAGTCCTGAAGAGCTGTCCACTGATAAGAGCAGTGTGTTCCATGCTCTTTTCTGAATGAAGCAACTCCATCAGAATACCCAATCTAGAAAGTCAAGAGGTATACAAGATGCTTCAGTTTAAATGCTTGCAAACATCAGCCTCATTGGAGATAATATTCCCCTCTTCTGATCCCACTGAGTGTGCCTAGTGGAAAAGTGACAGATTTTATCAGGGTAGCAGCCAGTGAAATAATAGCATTGGACAAAAGATGTGTCTGTGCTTCACCATGCTATGCCAGATAGAGACACTTAATTCTGAACAAGCTCGCTGACATTCCATCACTAGAATAGTCATGCCAATGTTATTTAGAATCCTGTTTGATTTACTCCTTATGCAACTACGAACTGTTTAGAGTTCACAATGCTTCATTCTGCAACACCATATATTGCACAATCTTTTCTCTCATTTTCTCCATCCTTTTCTATATTAACTGTACTGGTATCCCAGTACATTAGCTTCTATTTGCAAGCATGGGCTAAAATTCCCTTGACTGGATTTTGACACTGGAGTAGCTCTCTACATCTGAATTAGCCACACTGTGCAACCAGTATTGTCAGCTGGAAGAAAAAGGCATTTTTATAGTTTATCTCCTCCTGAAACATCTAAGGTTTGAGATTCAGTATCAACCTAGAAGTGCCTATGTTTCCACTGTCTGTGAGTGGAACCTTGAGTGGCTCCCTCAGTGCAGATGTCCTAAATTAGATTACGTGAAAAGCACCCTGTCGTTTTCAGACTACTAAGAAATATCTCTGATTGTGTAAATGGTAATAGTGGTGCTCAGTTCTGTGGGATCTACACCATTGTCCCAGTTGCTTCACTGCTGATTTTGCATTGATTTAGATTCTGTTTCCTCTTCTGCAGATATATTTTCTAAAGCAGAAGAACCAGTCCATGCTCATTTGAGTCTAATAATCCATTAATCAGTACTCCATTTGTCATAGTATCTTTTAGATAAGTTCAGTAAGAAATAGTTAATAGGTCAGTTACAGATTTACCTCTTAGAGGAAAAGCATGTTGATTTTTCAGCAGTTTGGTGGAAGTAATTGTACCTAATTGAACTTTATTATAAAGAAATCATCATTAGTGTAAGTCAATTTACATTCTTTGTAGCTGGCTGTGTCACCATATGGCAACACTTCTTTGTCTTAGAGACTTAGGTGAATAAACAACTAGTTGAGAGTATCCCATACTGGACATTTGAATTGCAGTGGTTGGGTGTTCATTAGCTACACAGTCAATGGTGCTACTGGCTACTGTTTAGAACTCATTTGTTTTTCACTAAGAAGATTACTTTTAAGCTTAATACCATAACAAAGCTGTGGTTCAGGTTTTGAAGTCCAGTTGTGCTCTAGATGCCGCATCTTTGCAGAACTAGTAATATATGATCCTTTGCTCAGATGCCCTTACTGGAGTATTACTGAATGCTTTGTCTCACTTAATTTTGAGTAACAGCATAACTCTTGAGAAATATATCTTACAGTCTGTCAGAGTTGCTTAATGTAGCTAAGCATATACATAATTTGTGTATGTGTGTATGCAACCACACACAAATACACACAGTGTTAAACACACATTGTTTAGTTTTCTAATCTCATGTATTAATTCTCCTCTTTATAGATTTTTATAAACAATTCAATATCTTCTTTGTTAAATTTGGTTTATCCTTTTCTTTTTTGGCTTCACTTACTTGTCTCTTAGTTGGTTTTCACAGAGCTGTCATTTCTATCTGTTCTTCTGCACACCAGAATTCATTTTATATAAAAATGTGTTAAAGGACGTAATTATGATATACAATAATGTATTTAATATTTATAATAAATAAATTTATGAAAAACCTGTATACGTATGTGTGGTATTTCTTCTATGTGGCAATTATTATCATAGGAACGATTGGATGTTGTGTTGAGGGACATGGTTTAGTGGGAGCTATTGGTAATAGGTGAACGGTTGGACTGGATGATCTTTTAGGTCTTTTCCAACCTTGGTGATTCTAAGATTCTATTCTATGATGCTATGATTCTATTCTATGTTTGTCACTTTGCAAGATACTTTACATAAAAGAAAGGCCCATGATTTCTAACAGGTCAGAGTTTGATAGCTGACCATGTTTAAGTCTGGCCTGGCAGAAGAGAGAAGACTTCTCACTTTGCAGCTGTTAAGCATGAAACTAAAGAAAAAGCTTGCTGTTTGTAAAGATTTTTGTCCCTATGGCTTTTATTGAGCACAAAAGTCTGATGCATATTCTTGAAAAGAGAACATTGAAATCTTCCTGGATTTATGAACCCGAAAGTCCTCACTCATTTCCTTTTTCCACCCCCATAATTTCCTTTATTTTTTTTCCCCTAAGGCTGTGAAAATAATTTAAAAGGCAGATTTTGATCAAAATGATTAAATGATCTCTATTCATGTCACGAGTATTACTGAAATTCCATTTCTCTTTCAACGTAGCAACATCTGAATATATGAGAATAGGTTTTAAAGAATAATAGCTGGATTTAAAAGCAAAATGCAAATTAAATCAACATTGTCTTACACTTGTTTTAACAAGCAGTATTGAAAGTATTCACCATTTGCTAGAATGTCTCGTTTGTTGACCTTTAGCTATAACAAATCACTACATACTTTGAAATACATAGTGATAAGTTGAGAGGAGCAGCCCTCCTACCTGTATGCTAGTCCTGAGTCCTGGGGCTTGCTGAAGACACATGCACTGCTCTTGCAATTTACAGCAGTGTCAGGAAAGCCCACGATCACAGGGAAATGTGCTCGCATCCAGCTCAGCCAGCAGGGTGGGCAGGACCTGTCATCTTTCTCATTTTTTTTTTCTGTCCTTTGCTGTCTGGCACATGAACAAGTGAAAGCACACATCTGGATCTACAGCATTTTATACGCAGCCTGTCTTTTTTATACTATTGAGACTGGGACAACTTTAATAGCTATGAAAATTGCCATCTATTCCCCTTACAATTAACTTAGATAAAACATTTTAAGTTTACAGATAATGCTTAAGATGTGTAAGTGTTCTTATCGATCATTTCAAATTCATTAGGTTATTGTTAGTGGTGCTTCTGCAGGGGAAAACATTTACACTTTGATGAGAAGCAATGTAGAGCATTTCATGATTAAAAAATGCATTTTCCTCAAATAATAGCAAATATCATTGCTTTTGTAATTGTAATGTGTTTCAGCCTTGTCAACGCTGTTATCACCGTTCATCTTTTAGTCATCATTCTATATATAGCAGATGAAAAGCCATAATCAGCTACTAGTGATTCCATATTAAATACATGAAAAGACAGTTTTAGAATGCCCAGTTACACAAGATGTGTTGTAAAAAAAAGAGGCTGCAGTACATTAAACCATCACATTTCCAGATATGCCGATGTATCAGATACATCTCATCTAGATGTTGTATTCATGCCTTATATTAGATGTTTTTCCAACCTAGAACCAATCAGAAAACATTAAGCTTCCAAAATGGAAGGCTCATACAGCTGTGACCCACATATTATAGAAGTGTTCTCGCTTCTGTATGGTTGTAGGAATCATGTTTTAGATGAGAATTGAAGCTCAGGACAACAGGTTTTTCTGGTATTTTGTAAACAGGGATCAGCTTCTAGCCGCAATATTGATATTAACAGCCACAACATCTGAAGGCTTTACAGAATTAACTGGTAACACATAAGTTGCCCATGTGCTCAGTGACACACTTCAGCTACTTCGCATTAGTTCTGTGTGACTGCCAAAAAGAACATCTGAGAATCAAATTTGGATGCCTGATCAAACAAGTGTGTTCTGTGTCCCTTTTTAATGTCCAAAAATACTATTGGATTGGGATGGAGAGTGGGTGATGATAATAAATAATAATAAAAATAATGTATATATACTGGATCATATGTCTATCTCTGCATGTGTGTGTATATGTGTATGTATGTACGTGTGTGTATGTAAATACGTATATGTACGTGTATATGTACACTGTCATGTTTCCAGCAGTGTCCAATAGCAGGTGCTTAGGGAAAGTGTGTAAGAATGAACTTAGTGTTATCTAGGTTCTGATAATCAACATTTTGCTGTTTTATGAATCTTAGTTTAAAATCAAGGGATTGTGTCTAATAGGTTATGGTTGTATTTTTCCTGAATTTTGTTATGATTTGTTTTGAAAATACTTATGTCTTCGTGTCTATATTCTTCATGTCTATATGTTGTAAGGAGTTCCACATTTTGGTTACATATGGAAAGTGCTATATTTTGTTTGTGCTGTGCTTCCAGAATACTAATTTTAGTGATATGCCCCAGTTCTTGTCCTGCAAGGAATTTCTTATTGCCTACTTGACATCCAAAAATGAGCTGGAAAAAGGAGTGCATAGCAAGGTTAGAAGGTTCACTGATGACACTGACTTGTTTAGTGCAGCAGAAATGAGAACCACATGTGAAGAACTATAGAAGGACCTCGTGAGATGAAATAATAACCTGGCACTTAAAATTCAGTTTGGAGTAATGTAAACTGCTGCAGCTCCACATTTAAATTTATGGGCTTTGAAATGATGACTACTGCACAGAAGCCAGCTCTTCAAGTTATGATGGATGGTGCAATGAAAATGTCTGCGTTCAGTAGCCAAAAAAAAAAAGCCCAAATCAACCAACTAAAACAAAACAGAAAAAAAGGAAAAAGAAAAAAAGAAAAAAAAAAAAAAAAAAGGAGTACATAGAACTGAATTTTAAAATTGATAGGAAAGGAATAAAAAAACAAACTGAAAAGCAAAGAATGTTAATATGCCACTGCCTAAATGTGTGAAGCACCTGCAACTTGATTGCTGTGCACTTCTAACCCCCATCTTACGTACTACATGGATATAGTAGAAATGAAAATGGATCGGAGGAAGCACTGAGGATAATCGAAGGTACGAAACTGCCTCTGTGATGGGATCAGCCAGAGTGTTCTTTGACCTGGGAAGTAAATCTGTGAGCTGGATATGATAGCTTTGAAAATCTTGAATAAATAGCATGGCAGAGGTATGTAGGGATTGAGTGTTCGCTGTCTTCCAGCTCAAGAAAGGGAGGCATCAAAGCATGGCACAGTTTCCAAATAAACAGGAAGGGCTTGTTCTTAAAATCATAAAGTATCTTGTATCTTTTTCCCTTTTAATCATCCCCCTTCTTCAGTTAAAAGTTCCAGTTACATTATATATATATATATATGTGTGTGTGTGTGTGTATTTCCTCATCTGGACGCTGTTTAACATCACTGATCATCACTGTTACTTCCTCCATGTTCCGCACTCCTACTGTACCTGTTTTTTCTTTTCAGGTGGGATGACCAGAATAGCATTCTCTATTAAAGATTTGGACATACCATGCATTATAAAAATGTGTGATAGGATTTTTTCCCAATAAATTATTTTTTCTTTTCCCTTGTTTTTTTTCTTTTTCTTTCTGACTATTAATGATGAATTGCTGTTTTCAGAGCCAATTCCTCCAGATCTTATTTTGTTTTGCTTTAGGTTTTTTTTTTTTCCCCTGAATAGTAACAGCAAGTGAATGTATTCTAAATGTATGTTTACAGTTAAGGTTATTTTTCTTCTACATATTATTTCTCATTTATCAATAATAAAATTTATCTACATTTTTATCACGTAATCACTTAGGATGATTCCGGCATTTTTCACAGTCAGCCATAGCTATGACTACCTCCAATAACCATCATCTGTTTCACATCATTTTCCAAATCATTTATAAATATATTGAAATAGTTCCCAGCACAGGCCGTTCAGAAATGGAGGGAAAACAAATAAAGGCCATGTCAGGCCAATCATTTTGGTTCCTTAGAGGTCTGATGGCCTTATGCAGGGACTAAATACAAAATACTCAAGGGTGCACTTCAAGTTCTGATTTTTCACTTCAATTTTGCACTTCAATTTTGCATACTTAGCAATACAGTCTTGAAAATCTTAAGAAGCTGGATGGGAACTGGCTGAGCAGCACTTCAGAATCTTCCTTATTCCACTGATGAGAGAGCATTATTCCTCTGCTTCCTGAATGTCCCCAAACTATCAAGACATGATACATCATGCACTTGGACAAATAGCTTTATGTGAGAGTTCAGGAACCAAAATGAGCAATCTGCACTGCTTCTATTGCCTTAAAACAGGATAGTGCTCATTTGAGTTGCCTTTTGCTTATGCAGGAGATGCAGTTAATATAGGGAAAACTACCTTAGGAAACTTCTCAGTTGCCCCAAGGATATTTGGCACATTGATAAATATGCCTTTGCAGTACACTATACGTGTGCAGTTTACCCTTAGCTTGGACACTGTGGACTTCCAAGGTAAGCTAGGCTTTCTGTGATACTTTATCATCTCCTAAGTGGTTCCACTTGTCTAAGAAGCTGTCTGAGCGTACCCAGAGCAGAGGGGGATGCACTGCTTGTAGTTCACCAGGCTCATTTCCAAGGACATAAAAATTTACTGCTAAGTAGCTATGACTAACTCTCAATTTTATCATGACTCTGATAGATAACTTCTTAACTACGAACAGAGTTCAAGAGGAAAGCAGAAATGTAGGTATTTGGTGTCTTCACTACATGTTGTGTTGAAGAGTTGTTTGTTTAAACATAAGCTGTTATTCTTAGCTAGCTTTCTATCAGAAATAGATATTGTTCTAAGACTAAGTGAATCACTGCATGTTACTCATGCATCATGGTTTAGTTAAGTCTGCACATGATAAGCAGAGAGATTAAAAGAAGACAACAACACTGAAAAAGGGAAAGTGGATTGCTTAAAATGTAGTGCTGTGACTAGTTTTTGTATCAGGCACTCTAGAGGCACTGAGGAATCTCCACTCTTAGAAATATTCAGAGCTTAACTGGAAAAGCCCTGAGCAGCTTGATCAAAGATTGAAGGTATGCACAACCTGAAGCTCTGCTAGCTCTTCTCTGAGCAGACTTGTCCAGATAATCTCCAGACTATCTTCATTTTTTTTTCCTACCATTCTTTGATGGTGACCATATGTCATGTACAGTCTCTTGAACAAAAATAAGTCAGGCTTAGGGATCATATGGACTGAGTTAATTGTCATGCTAGCATGAAGAGTACTGCATTCTGCATGCACTTAGGTGTGTATGACCTGAACTCAGCAGCAGTACAGACTTAGAACAAGGAAGTTTTGAACTGTCTGGCAGGCAGAACTATTTGCTCCCTTTCCCTTTATGAAGAAAATAGATAGAGGCAGCTGAAATTGGATGAAAGTCCTTTGTATTTCTGTGCCTAGTGCTCCATATACAAGACATCATTTTTTCTTCTTCTGTTTTGGAATCAGGTTGCAAACAAGGTACTTCAGCTGGAAAATGAGAATGTCTTTGGGGATGTAGAGGGAGTTAATATAATAGAGAATGATATGATCACAGCAGCCAAGCAGTATGATCAAACAGTGTATCAGGTGATAGGAAGAGAATGTGTCCAACATATCAAGTCCAACATGCAACAATTTTTATTCAAAGTGACAGCTGTCAAATGTGTAGGATATGAAGCAGTCAAGCAGTAACATCATTGCAGTGGACAAAAGAAAGGGGTCACGCAGGGATGATTCACACTACAATTAAATGGGGCTGGTTTAAGCTCTTGAATGCATCTTAATTGTGTTGTTTTCATGTCCCTCAAGATGCAGAGTAACTCTAAAGTAACTCTAAATTCAAGTCAGTGGTGGGGGAAGGCGATGTGTGTAACTATTTTCAAAGGGTTTAAGAGTAGATCCTTTGTCCCTATTAGTCTTAGCTTTAGATACAGTGCCTAAAGCGATCTCACTGTGATTCTTCATGCCCTTTATTCTCTGTTTTACATCAGTATTTTTAATTTAACTCTGTTATGAGTCTGGAAGAGAACAATTTGCTTTTGAAACAGTCTCATTTGTTTATTTATTTATTTATTTATTTAGGCTACTTTGTGATGGCAACAAAAGAGTTGTCACCATTTTATAATGGTAGAAACAAAGAAAGCAATAAAAAATCGAGGAGAAATGGAATATAAAAATAATAGTATCTCAGTTCTGCTAAATAACTTTTTGGTTGGATTGTGATTTCAGGGATTGTTTAATTCCAGGTCCAGCTCAGTGGAACTAAGATTGATGAATCATTCTCTTCTAAAAGAACTGTTCAATAAACATGGAAGGATGGTAATATAGTCAATTTCCTATGTGATGCTTTTTGTTCGTTAATGTGTATGGGTTCTGCTGAGAAAATGGATTTAAGGTATGTAATGCCTACAGAAACACATGAGCTTCATGATGATTGCGAGTACGGTGGGTAAAGTTGAAGTTCTATCTGTAATCTATCAAAGAACATACACCAAGAAAGCTTAACAGCGAAGTATTTATTACTGGAGAGAATATGGATTATTCTGCAGCAGTGGGAATGGTGGAAGTTTATATTTAAACTATTTCAAAATTACATAGTTAGACAGGATGTATTTGAGTTTGAGGTGCAGTTATGATAGAAAGTACGGCATATTTTCACTCAGGAACTCTATAGATATTTTTAATGATGGAGTGCTTGTTTTAAATGTGTGACATTAAAATGCTGGAGAAGATTAATTTGTAAAATATAATTCTAAGAATACTGGCTACCCTGTTCATAAGTATGAAAATATGTCTTCTTAATGATGAAAAAAGTGGAGGGTGATAAAAATGTCTTACTACAACAGCAACATTACCTTTAGAATCTTAAAAATTACAAGGTGAGCTACTTCTGGAGTGGAAAGTTTTGCATTGCAATTCATGACAGAAACACGATGGGTTGCAACAGTCCTTCAGCGTTGAATTTTGCGTTCTTCAAACACAGTTTGCTTACAATCAATTGCATGGATCAGGCTGCAGTCATTAAACTAGCACAGCCAATGTATGCCCTTTTTTGCTCCTTTAGTAGAAATACATAGTATTCAGTTTGTAATATCAGTAATTAAGTAGAATGGTTATTTATTTATTTTTTTCAGTAGTTGAAAACTGAAGAATGCAGAGCATTCAGAATGTGCTTCAAAGTCTATCAATTTATTCTTACAGTCTGCATTATATATAACAAAATAAGCCATCGGTGTGAAACAGCTGGATGGACTTTAGTAAACAATCTTAATTTATAGCCATATTGCTGTAAGAAAAACTTTATGAAATTATTTTTCATATAATTCCTATTACTTTCACTCTTCCGACACATAAACATATTTAAACATATTTAGCCCTGCTAAAGTATCCATCCCCTTCTTTCTTATAGCCTCCCTTTAGACACTTCAGTTCCATACGGTGTTGTGAGTATTTTGAAATGTGAATGTAATCTAATTGATTTCAATGAGACTATTTGTTGCTTGAATGCAGACAGGAATCATATCTTGTTAACTAAAGATTGATTCAATTAGTATTATTTCTTGAACATTAGGAAGCAGATATTAGCCAGATTTGTTTACAGAAGCAGAAATACTGAAAAACTGTTTTAAGTCTCAGTTCCATACAGTTCCTGAATGCCATTTACTGCCAGGAACAAAAGATCTGCTGGACTTCAGAGGACTATGGCACGGAAATAAACCTTAACAGAAGTATTGGCAGGAACACACCCTTAAGGATCTTCCTGTTTTAAATGCCTGTTGTTAATGGTGTTAAAACAGCCAGCTGGTTTAGTACGCTCTTTAACAGATAAAAATTGAAAAAATGAAAGGAAATTTCAGCTGGGGAAGAGAAGACAGCTATTCCATAGGCACAGAGCTGAATGAACACTTGGTATTTTTGGGGATAATGTTCTTTGACTTAATCAATGTGAAAATGGTAACGGAAAAACAAAAAGAAAAAAAACGCTCTTTTTGCTTTCTGTGGTGAAAAAAAAAACAGTGGGAAACAGCCCTGAATGTGAGCATCTGCAGGCAGAAGGCTTCCTGCTTTCGGAATTACACAAAATGACATCCAGCTTGTAGAGATAACTGCCTGCAGGCTGCTTGCTTGGCACAACCGCACCGCTCAGGCACCGCAGCCCGTCCTTGTGGTCATCCCTACTCGCAGCAGCTGGAACCCCGATCTGCTGCCGCATCTGCAACAACCATCGGATATTTCCACGGGGAAGAGGGACCCGGCGCCACTGAGGGAAGGGGCTGAGAGGCGGCAGTCGGGATTCTTCCCGCCTCTGGCGGCTCTGCTCTGTGCGGGGTGCGGAGCCGGGAGGCGGTGATGCCGCGGTGCCGTTGCCACAGGACGAGCTTCGAGAGGTCGTGAGGGTTGTTTGAGGTTAGCTGCTCCGGGTTACCTGTGCTCGGAGAGCAGGGCAACAAAGTCCCGGGAGGAAGCTGAGCACGGAGAGGGCGGCCGAGGGGTAGTGACGCCGTGAGGTGCCGTGCACCGTGGAGGGCGGGCGGGAAGGCTTCCCTCAGCCATGAAGGGTGGGAACGCCTCCGGGTCGAGCGGGTAAGCGAACCAGGAGGGAGGAGGCTTCCCTCACGGAGAAAGTTGGAGAGGGGCGGTCCTCCAGGGACGGAACCGCCTCAGGGGCTGATAGACGGGACCTATAGCCTGCTGCGGGGGGGGGAACGCTCCTCAGGCAGCGGAAATGTCAGTGATGTGTCTTGTGGTGGGGATGCACATCTGCATCATCTGTAAATAATCTCCTGAATTCCAGATCGTGGTATTAAATAACGTTCAGCGATCCTGTCTTTATCTCTGCCACGCATATGGAACAAATATCAAGGCGATCTTTGAGGGAGTTATTAATTTAGATTTTGTATAATTTGAAAATCATTAAAAGATCATTTATTATTAACGCTTTAACATTTCTTTAACTTTCAGACTGTCTCTACAAGAATAGAACTTACTTTTCTGAACATGGAAACCACATATTCTCCAACATTTGTATCTGTACCATCAGATGACAATGAATTCTACCTTTATCCAAAGCATATTACAATAGGAAGTCATCAGAAAACCATGAAGAAAGAGGAGCAGCAAAAGTTGGAACAGAGTATACACTGTGGGAACAGTGATCAAACACCACCAAATGAACCTATATCTTTATCAGAAATACAAAGCAGCTGGGTATTAGATAATGAAAGATGTGATAGACCCATAAAAGCTTACATAAGAGAATCCTTCTGTTCTGAGGCTTCTAATAGTGACAGATTACTATGTAGAGTACCAGAAAATAAACTGCCCACTAAAAAATGGAGTCCTGAAAACAAAAGCCAAAATACCATAGAAGATGACATTTCATTAAATATATGCAGACAGCATGGTGAAACAGAATTATGCAATCTGTGGAGTTCCAGCACAGGTAAAAAACTACATGTACCAAATCCTGTCCGACTGCATCAGAACAACGTAGAAAAGAATAAAATAGAAGCTGACAATGAACTTAAACAAAAGTCTTCAGATACATCTTTAAACAGGAACTTGTTTCAGAGGTGGAGGCAATATCAGCTTTCACAAGTTCCATTTTCATGTGGTACTTGTTCTGTGCTTTCTTGTGTAGAAAATGAGAAAAATCTTTCTCTGGAAAAAGTATGCGGTAGAGAAAGTAAAGATTATTACCATAATGATCATGCAACTACTACAGAAAGAGAGAATAATAATTCATCTTCTATCATCCCAACACCAAAACGTTTTAAAAGCTTACAACCATTGGAAATTCCTAAGTTCTTGAAGAGAGAGAGCACATTTCAATTTCCTAGTATCTCAGATAGAATAAATAGCGAAATGCCATCAGCTAACTTCAAGGAGATGGTTGGGAAGACGCTAGAAGGTCAACCAAATTTGATGCAATATAAACAGATATATGGCATGCAAAAGATGTCTGAGGTAGGGAACCAGAAACTGCAGAATGATAAAAACACCATGAAAGCTTCATCTGTTGGTTCTGAATTTGAAGAAGAGAATTATCAGTCAACCAACAAACAAAAGCACGGTGCTGTGGCAGAAGGAGGAAAACTGCCTATAACTTGTAGCAGGGACAACAGCACGGATCCAGAAAGTAATCAAATATTTGCTGAAAGTGATTTTAAGGTGCTGGAGAATTCAGATGATGATGATGACCAGAAGTCAAGGATTCACAATTACATCAGTGCTAAAAAAGTTCAGAACAAGAAATTTATCAGTGTGATGAATATTTTGAGGAGAATGGGGAGGAAGAACAGTCATGAAAACATGAGAACGTTTCATACACAGACAAGCATTCCAGCGACAACAGAAGCATTAGAGAAAAATAAGTTAGACCAACATTATGGTCTGCATAATTCCAACAGTGGTATTAGCTTGCAAGAAGCAGAATCAAAACCATCTGCAAATGAAATACTCAATATCAAAAGATACTTAATTGAAAATATTATATTTGAAAGCAGTTGTACTCCCGTTGTTGTGCACAATTTTCCAAATATAAAAGTGAGTTTCAGTGTCACGAGGGAAAAGAAAACATTCAAAATAAAGTTCTCACTTCAAAACTTCTTATTCGGAGTGCTCAGGATACAGACCAAATTGTTAGCTGAAGTTATGCTTATGTGTCAGGCTGACAATATTACGCATTGGTTTGAGCAGTGTGATACTCGAGAGTTAGTAAAGAGCAGTACTGGTGCAAGCAGCAAGAATAAAACCTGCAGTTGTTTGCTGGCTATTATTTCAAAGCACCTGAAGGTGAAACTACGAAAGAAAATTCTTACTTCCATTTTCAATAGGAAGGATGCATTATTACCAACTGAGGGGAAATTGGTGAGAGTGGGGAAACGTGCTTCATATGGCAGAAAGCAAATGCAGTTAAATTCATACACAGAGAGGAATCTGAGGCAAAACACAGATTGTTATAAAAAATATGAAACGTATCCAGGCACCGTGAGTTCTAAATTTGTGGATGGCATTAATTTTTACTTACACAGTGAACACCGGAAAAGATATTTTTCTAGATCTTCAGGTAATGAAAACTCCACTTTCTTAACCAGAAGGCTCTTCTTTCCTAACCAAAGCAGTGCATTATCTGAGGGAAGATTTGTCAGAAAGCACCATCTCTTGTCCAGAAGGAGTGAAAGATTCCATGGCACATACTTGGAGTCTGTCAGTCATAGAAAGGATGTGAAGAAACAAATGTTGGTTGCTAAATGCCTAATTTTGTTCGAGGACAGTTGTGATCGCTCTTCACTAGAGAAAATGCATTACTACAGCATAAAAAAAATACAGTACCTGATAAGAGTAAATCTTAGATGTTTGAGTTACCTTCCTGCCTGTTCACAACTGAGGTTTGAAAAGTTAATTAATAAATATTCAAATCAGCAAATACCCGTAACCACCGTGAAATGGACAAAGAGCAAACCGAGGAAAATGCTCAACAGTTATTTTCATGGAGAAAGACTGAGAGCTTTACCCCTTAATTTAAGAGACAATAAAGAACGCAAAACAAGTAAATACAGAACTTGCGTAAAGACTACAAAGGAAACGGTATATAAGATGAAAAAATTCTCAGGTATTTTTAATTGCATAAAGGCTGACAGGAAGGAGGATTTCAAATCTAAAGAGCTGCAAGTAAACTCTCATTATTTTCTTTCTAAAAAATCGCTTCCTCTTTTTGACACATACAAAAAAATTCCCCTTAATAGTGATTCTGAAGACTCTGACCAGATCTCACTTGTAAATCAAGATAATTCTGTCAAAAAACTGTCAGCTGTACAAAACACAGTCACTAGTTCAGAAAACATTCGTAATTTGTCTCCTAAAAGTAAAGATGTTTCAATATCACCTGAGCAGTCACAAACTACTATGGAAATATGCAGTTCTCTCTTATTACAAGACAACCAAACACATAAACCTGAATATTGCAAAGCAATAGATCCATATACCCTAAATTTAGTTCATGAAAAGGAATTTGTAGCATTTCCAAATAGTTATTTAAATTCTGGAACTATATTCCCTAGTTCCTTAAATGGTTATCTGTATATCACTTCACTACCACCTAGAAATGCTTTTGTCAATAAAGATGGAGTTGTGGGAGAAGATGGACATAGTAGGATTTCCTTAAACGCAGACAGACAAAAACAATCTGAAAAAAATTATGCCACTATGTCTTATTTATGCACAAGAAGTCCTACTGTAATATATACATACTTGCAATTACAGGCTAGTGAAACAGTCTATTTTTCTTTACAAGGACAGACTGAGACAAATATGGCTGTCAGCTTAGACCCAGCAACTTGGAAACAACATCTTGAATATGTAAAAGAACAGGAAGAGATAAGCGATGAACAAATGCATGTAACTAATGAAAGTCAATGTCAGACTGTAATGAATGACTTGATTATGTCATATTCAGAAGATGAAACTAAAACATTCATTGCTGGAAAGGAGAAATTAAAAATGCATTTATCTTTAATGAACAATGGATGTCTTGGAGATGTAAAAGATGAATATTTACCTTCAGAAAATAAAATCACATGTGAATTTGAACTGAAAAGAAAATTTGATTTAGTGCTAGAAGAGCTACATATGTTTCATGAAATTAGCAAGGAAGATGAAAACAATTTATCTAGTGTGGAAACAAACTCTCACAACAATTACAGTGAATTAATTAGTTCTGAGGGCACAGAAGAAAATATAGAAAGTGTTTCTGAAAAGAAAACATATATTTCTTCTCCAGTATGTGGTACCATAAAAGGGGAAAATATAACTGACAGTAATGAAAGGTTATTAAATGAAAAAATAGCACTTGAAAATGAAAATACAGAAGTATCTAAGGAGTACTTTACTTCAAGACCGTCAAATGAAGAGTGGCTACATTCACCTATTGCAGAAGGTAAGTACATGAAGTTACTGTCTGACAGTAAACATATATATATGTATGTATACATATATATATATTTCTTTAAAGTTGCATTTCTCAACTCAAAAAGTACCATAACTATAGCTGAGTTCTCACTGAACTGTGCAATGTTTGTGGGGCCAAAGGAATTTCCCTATGGATAGTCAAATATGAAACTGCCATGCTGCTAATGCTGCTGTACACTCTAGTAGCAGTCATAGCTCAGAATACAGGGTTATTCCATTACAGATTTTTTTTTATTTTTTTTTTTTGTTTGTTTGTTAAATTTTGTCATAATAAGCCCTAAATTCATCCCAAAATATCACAAACTCAAAAAGATGCACATCTGTGGAGAGAACAGACTCAATTAGTCCATGATTTGATGGGTGGACCTGAACACAAGAAAGACATGGAGCTGTTGGAGCAAGCCCAGTGGAGGGCTACAAAGATGATCAAAGGGATGGAGCATATACCCTATGAGGGCAGGCTGAGAGAGCTGGGGCCTTTCAGCCTGGAGAAGGCTCTAAGGAGACATTATAGCAGCCTTCCAGTACCTGAAGGGGCCTACAGGAAAGCTGGGGAGTGACTTTTTATAAAGGCATGAGGTGACAGGATGAGGGGAAATGGCTTTAAACTGGAAGAGGGAAGATTTAGACTACGTAGTAGGAAGAAATTCTTTACAGTTAGGGTGGAGAGACACTGGAACAGGTTGCCCAGAGAGGCTGTGAATGCCTCCTCCCTGGAAGCATTCAAGGCCAGGCTGGATGGGGCTGTGAGCCCTCAGTGAAGAAAATATGTCTTCACAAGACTAAAGATTGCATCTACACAATTGTACCTACATTGTACCTACACAAATATGTTAGTGAGCTTTTATTAGGCCTCTGAGAGCAAAACTTTGAAGCTTCACAAATATTTCTTGTAACATGCACATGTAGGTTTTACTTACATTCACAAATTAATAAATCGGTCAAACAAATGTAGTTAATTGTTTTTAAAATTAGTTAAAATCTTAACTTTTATTTTTTTTATATTTCTCTTTTAAGGCTACTTTGATTCCAGTTACAGAAAGCCATATACATGGGACCCTGCTTTTTTATCCAGCACACTTCAGAGGGAAGACAATAATAATTTACAGAAGGAAGGAGGTAAGAGTATCATTTTTATGTTATTTATCCCACAAATGCCAGTGCTAATAGGCTTCTTTCTGAAACATGTATTTATTTATTGCTTGTAGCAAGAAATATACATAGCTTATGTAAATGTGTATAGCAATCTTTTTGCTTGTTTGTTTGCTTAAAATGATACATTACTGGAAATCTGTCCTATGTTTACTTTGGTCATGCAGCAGATGGTGTTAGAGCTTGGTAAGTCAAACACTGTAGCTCTACAGAAGAGCAGCAGATCAACTTCCCTTTTGTCACCCTCTATTGCTTTGGGCCACAAAACCAAGGACTGAGAAAAGCATACAATTTCTTTACTGTTATTAGCAGCAACTATTTCCTACATACTACTTCCTAGTCTATTTATAGTTCCCATCTAAACTTCTCTAGGTTTGTAATCAAACCTTAACAATGATTGATTTCCCTTTATGTTCATGATTGGTGAGGATCATCTTTTCCAGTCATGTGGATTTCTCAGGAAATGCCCCCCTCAGTCCTTTATTTCCAGAACTTTTCGGAATCAATAGGCACCTAATAGACTTCTAGTGGAAGAATGTGAAAAAAATTTCATGTTCAATTCATCACTTTTTTCAGCTGACAGAAAGCATACCATTGAGTATCTTCTTTCTTTGAGGAGGAGGCATTTTATTTCTTTGCTCTCATCCATGGTTTGCAGAGAGAATTTTACTCCATCTATGCTGAACATTGCCATTGATTATTTTGAAGGAAAGACCGTATCTGTTTTTATCAGAGGGATTACTAACTGTACTGATGGGAGTTGACGCCAGAAGTTCTATTAATGTGTGCCTGCCTCCACCAACTTTTCAATAGGATTTTAAGCCATCTTATGTGCTTCTACATGATTTGATTTGGTTTCAGATTTAGGATGTGAATAGTTTCAGCTATAGCATCCAAGACTATTAATTTAGACAGTTAAGCTACCAAAACTCTGTGCCATAATTCAGCATATTGATACCACAGTCAGAAAGAAGATTGGTAAGGACAGGTTTAATAATTTATGATATAAAAAATTTCTTTGTTTTACATCCCACTGTTTCATCATATGAAGTGACTGTTGCTTCAAGCCGTGACAATCTGGAAAGGGGATACCAAGGTGCGACAAATAGATTTATTGTCAGTAGTATTACAATTCATAATAATTTCAGAACTGCTATGCTTTACAGGATGCAAATAAGCCCATAATACTTGATTGACTTTTATTGCACACTATTCTTCCAACAGATTCTTACGAGTCTTATAAAAGACACAGCAGCAGTACTATCTCATCACTGACTTAAAAATTGAGCTTTTTTTTAGTCAGTAGGAAGTCATTTGGGTGCCTAAGACTCTGATGGGCTCAGTATTTGATATCCTAGCTAATTACTCATTGCTTCTTTTCATAGAATCATCAAAAGTAGAACTGGAGAGGATCTTGAAATCTGACACTTTCTTACTTGTGTGATTGCTATTTCTTTCAGACGCTTCATTATCCTAGTCTCTAGTTGAAAAAGTCATTGTCTTTTGTTCTATCCCACTGAGTACACAACTGTATGTAAAACAAAATAGCTTCTCAAGGATGACTGAATCATACTCTAGATTACCAGATGCTATATAGCTTACCTAATAGACTACTGAGCAGAAAAAATTCTCCTCTTCTACTTTGTGAAAAATGAGTGACAAGAGATGAAGTGTTAACGACTATTATCACCAGTGGAGAAATGCCTCACTCCAATTTGTTGTTGCATGTCTAAATCCCTCAGACTAGTGGTAAGTTGTCTCACTCCAAGTTATAGGAGGGAGAAGAGGTTCTTTGATATATGTATACCCGGCGTGAGATTAAGAAACAACGGTTCAAATGTTTGGTCCTACCAGTTTATTACAAATCTTAACCAGGGAGATGGGGAAGGGGTGGATGGACAATTTAGGGTGATGGGAAAGGCAGGTGATAGAAAAGACAGAAAAAGGCAAGAATTGCATAAAGCGGAGATAGTCACCACCCAGACCCAGCAGCGGTCCTGATGCAAGACTTTCCAATGGTCCAAGGCAAAAGTGCAGGGGGGCAGAGCAGCAACAGCAAAGCCAGCCTTGGGCAGCCAGCAGGGAGCAGGAAGAAGCCACAGAGTAAGTTCAGGAGCAGGCAGCAGGATTCAGGTAGCAGGTCCATAGAGTCTGTCAGCGAGTAGAACTTCCATAGTGAGGGATCTGATGGCAGACACCTTTTTCAGCATGCAGGTCTCAGGTCGTAAGAAATCTGATGTTAGAAAACTAACTTCATGGTTGCTGATCCTTCTATTATCCTCCTTTTTTCCTGCCTATGTCACATCACTGGGTGCACCCCCAGAGATGGCCATCTTCCTCTAGTTAAGCCCACACAAAAGACTGCTTCCTAGCCATTAAGCTGCAGCTTATCTCTCTCTCTCCTTGCCCCTGGCCTAGTCCATCCCTCAGACAAAGGATTTCTCAACCCTTGTCCTGGACTTGCTTGGACTTGATCATCTGTGTCCTCCAGCAAGCTTTGAGTCAGTGGTATAAAAGAACACTCTCTTACATAAGTATTGAAGCAGAATTCTCACAGTGTGTTCCTCCACTCTCAGAATGCTGACTGCTATGAACTGCACTTGACTTACCAGTATGTTAAGAAAGTTTTGTGATACTGTGTTGAGGATCCTTCTAATTAGAAAGGATCTAAGTGTGACACAGCTGTTCGTATTCCCATTTCAGCCTAAAAGAATATGTCGGGGACTCTACGGCAAAACAAAATGGAGATGGGACAGGACTAAGAAGCTTTAAACAGTGTTCACTGAATTTACAAATCTTGACTGTATATATATCTGTTGTAATATGGTGTGGAACTCTGGCTTTACTTTCCCTTTCACATTTTTGTTTGTTTGTTTGTAGGATACTTAGGATGCTTTCTGTCACGTGAAGTTACAAGAGTACAGCCTCTTAAAACATGCAAGAGACCCATCAGAATTGGTCTGTCAAAAAAAGCTAAGCCCCAAAAACTTCATCCTTATTTGAAATGACTTGCTGGAATCTCTTACCAGTCTTGAAATAGAAAGTCTGCTTGAAATTGTTGAAATGTTTTTATGCTAACGTTGTATGTTGTTAGTTTGATCTTTATGGTTTATATATTTTTAGGCATAAATATTGTAATACTTGATAGTAATTTATTTATGAATACTCCTGTGAATATTTGATAGCAAAGAAATTTATGATAAATGTTTTCTAGTAGAAATATTAATGGAAAGATGAGACCCTTTAAAAGTTCATGCAATATTAATAAAATTTGACATGTATTTCTCATCTATTAGAATATACTGTTGAAATTTTGTCTGACACATCATTAAGATCCTCTGCCTGTTTAAACAGTTTTAAATACTCAATATTTTCTAAAGTTATTTGTTATAAACGTTTATGGAGGTATAAGGGACAACTCCAGAAAGATCAATTTAGATTACTAAATTGGAGGGTTATGGCTTAGGCTTCAGAGTAAGTTTCATCTGGTGTGCGTCTCAGTACTTGATAGGTCAGACAAAGAAAATTTTTCAGTCGCAGTGCAGAGTTCAAAAGGATGAGAAGCATAAATGTAATAGAAATTCGGGATAGAATAATAGATTGGTTTGGGTCAGAAGGCACCTTAAAGACTGTCTAATTCCTACTCCCTTGCTGTGTGCAGGGACACCTTCCACTAAATCAGGCTGCTCAAAGTCCCATGGGCATCTAGAACTCCCCAGGTAAACCCTTCTATCCAGTACCTTAATAACACTATAGCAAAGAATTTCTTCCTAATATCTAATTTTTATCTTCCCTCTTTTAGTTTAAAACTCTTACTCCTGGTTCTATAACTACAGTACCTGATAAAGTCCCCCTTCATCTTTGCTTTAGGCTCCCATTATATACTGAGAGGCTATTCTAAAGTTTCCTTGAAGCCTTTTCTTCTCTAGGCTAAATTATCCCAACTTTCAACCTGTTTTCAAAGGGGAGGTGTTCCAGTCATCTGGTCATCTCCTTCAGTAGAAGAAAGACACTGCGGCCCTGGAGCGTGTTCAGAGAAAGGCAGTGATGCTGGTGAGGTTTCTGGAGCAAAAGGCTTATGAGTGGCTGAGGGAACAGGAATTGTTTAGTCTGGAGGAGGCTCAAGGGACATCCTGTCACTCTCTATAACTACCTGAAGGGAGGTTACGGCGAAGTGAGAGTCAGCCTCTTCTCCCATGGTGTACTGAGCAACACGGTTTAGTGATAAATATTGGTGATAGGTGGATGGATGGACTAGATTTTCTTGTAGATCTTTTCCAACCTCAATCATTCCACAATTCTATGATCTTCACGGTCCTTCATAGACCAAGAAAACTTCTAACATTCTCTGTGTGACTGTGTGGTGCTTTTTTGAAAACAGGATCATATTTTACACTGCATTGGTTGAGAATTTCAGTATGGCAAGCATTAAACAATAGTGAAAAAACGATGATAAACCCCAGTACATAAAAGTACTTGTTTGCAGGTGATGTGAGGAAGCCTGAAAAAGCTGAATCGATAGGGAAACACATCTATAAATGAAATATTCTACCGATCAGTACAATTTTATAGGATCTACTGCAATGCTGTGAAGAATAAATCACTACATGGTTGAATCTCATTAGATGAACACTCAGAATACGGATTGTACTAAAACATCAGGATGCATATCTTATACGGATCTAAAGAAAAAAAAAAGGAAATTTACTATAAAATGTTGAGAGGAATCATTGTGCTAATAACTTTTAAGAGAATGATTGTATATTAGATTATATTTTCCATTATTCTTCTGTGAAATAGTAAAAATGTCTGATGAACATTTCTTTCTGGGATCAGCTGGTTCTAAAACACGTCCCTAAATTGCTATCAGTGGACTTCAGTTTTTTCAAAAGGCACAGTAAGCACCATTTATCTGTTATAAAAAAATACTTTTTTTACACTGAAACTTACTAACTTGTGGTGCTGGCTGAACAATGCTCTTCTCTCACCCCTCATCTTCAAAAGGACAGGAGGAAAAAAAACAGTGCAGAATGGCTCATGAGTTGCAATAAGGACAGAGATATCACTCACCAACTACTGTCACAGGTAGAACAGACCCATCATAAGGGAAATTAATGTAATTTTTCACCTGCTAAAACCAGACTAGAACATTAAGATCTAAAAGCAACTAAAAACATCTTCCACCTCTCAACCTCCCTTTTACCTCCTCCTGCCCCCTGCCTGGGGGTGTTGGTTGATGCTTGGCTGAATATGAGCCAACAGTGTGCCCATGTGGCCAAGAGGGCCAATGCCATCCTGGCCTGCATTAGAAATAGTGTGGCCAGAAGGAACAGAGTGGTAGTCATCACCCTGTACTCAGCACTGGTGATGCCGCACCTTGAGTATTATGTATAGATTTGGGCTCCTCACTGCAAGAAAGACACTGAGACCCTGGAACGTGTCCAGAGAATGGCAACAAAACTTCTGAGGCGTCTGGAGCACAAGTCTTATGAGGAGCAGCTAAGGAAGCTGGGATTGTTTAGTCTGGAGAAGAGGAGGCTCAGGGGAGACCTCATTGCACTCTACAGGTTCCTGAAGGGAAGTTGTGATGAGGAGGAGTTTGGTCTCTTCTCCCAGGCAACAAACAGGACCCAAGGAAATGCCTGCAAGCTGTGCCAGAGGAAGTTTAGATCAGACATGAAGAAAACCTTTTCTCTCAGAGAGTGGTCAGGCACTGGAGTGGCTGCCCAGGGAGGTGGTGGAGTCTCCATCCCTGGCAGTATTCAAAATGCATCTGGATGAGAAGATACCAGATATGGTTTAGTAGCTTGTGATAGCAATGGTAATGAAAGGACAGTTGGACTAGAAGATCTTGTAGGTCCTTTCCAACACTGTGATTCTATGATTCTACCAAGCAGTGCACAGGAACAAGGAATGGGGGCTATTGTTAGTCCATGTCACTCTCTGCTGCTGCTCCAGCATATCGTCCCTCTGATGAGATGCTGCTCTTCCTGAACTGATCCTCTGTGGGCACATCATGAGTCCATACCACGGGGCCCATGTTTAGTATCCGTTTCAGCATGGGTCACCATGGGTGGAAGCTCCAGCAGACATCCTACTCCATTGCAGGCTCTTCATGGGCTGCAACTCCAGCCCAGGGCCTGCTCCTGCAAGGGCTCTCCATGGGCTGTGACTTCATTCAAGCCACATCTACCTGCTATGTCCTAGGGTCCCTTTTCAAGCTGGTCAGAGCTGGCTCTTATACACTTACCCAGGAAAAAGTTGATATTACTACGTAGGTAATTCATGTGCTACAAAGGTAATATAGTAAGTGGCAATTTTAACACTCAACCATGGACTCAGACATGACTTTCATACACTAAATGGTCATTTAGACTTAGAATTAGGCATATTTTTATGACAAGACCAGCCACACTGCATTTATTGACTGCTTTGAGTCAATGAACCAGACAGATAAAACTTGCACTTAGCCAAGCATGCCATTACAGCCAATGATGACCTGCTGTCCACCTCCAGAAATACACAATTTTGTCTTATTCTATATAATACAGTTCAGTTGAAGACTATAAATGTTATATACATATATATAACAGTTCTTACTGTTTCTCATTGCTAGTACTAGAATCAAGTCCAAGAACAGGTCCTTATAAACACACAGGATAGTACTATTGAAAGTCCTGTGATGAATTTACAGAGATTGAATGACAGCTGTCTACAGCAGAGAGCTACTTTTCCATGTCCTTTTCCTGGGCAAACTTGTGATAATTAAAGAACCTTTGGAATACAACCAAGACATTGCATTTACAGTAATTGCAGAGAACTTCTGATGGCAAAGCTTAGACATATCTCACCTTTGCCCGACCACGAATGGGAACTCCCATTGCTCAGGGTATGGTGATACTAGATGACACCTGTTTTTTAAAAAAAAGCTATTAACCATAGGGCTTTATAAATCACAGGCTTTGTAAACCATGGTAGATAAGTCTATCTTCCACAACCACAGACTAATCTGAGCATGTTATGTCCAGAGTCCAAAGCTTTAAATTCTATAGCAGTGGTCTCATAACTCTGTGTTGTCAGTTTGGAGTGTGGAGTCATGAAAATAGCCTTCATTACTCTGAAATTTGTTAAATCAATAGAGGATCATAAACCACATCTAGAATTGATGTGACCCCAGCAAAATATGAGTTGTGATGAACATTCACACAGCTAATTCTGATACTAAAGAACACATTCTTCCTTTAAATTTTTACATATTTCTGTTCTGCCTTAGCTAAAATTCTGGATGCCTGGAAGCCAACATTATACTAAAATCTGTAGGAACTGATGTCAAAGAAAAATTCTAAATTTCCTCATCATTATCTCTGTAATGAATCATACTTTCTCTAAAGAGCTTTGTTATTTGGTAAAAAGATGAGGTAGAGGAAAGCTGATTCAATGTAGGAAATTCCTTAAAATGTTGTTAAAATATGAAAATGGTAGGTAGTAACGGGCTGCATTTTATGCAAGTTCTAGAAGTTAGAAACATGCCTGCTTTTAAATCAATTAAATCTTCTGTTTTTGCAGAATATCTCTTTACCTGGTGGATTTATATGAAAATAATACTGCTCTTTTGTATACACTGAAGAGCCACTTGTTTCAGAGCAAACAGAGTCCTAAATCACTGAATTTTTACTCATTGGCAACTGTGTTTAGTAGCCTAAAATTTTAGTTAAAATGTCCCAAAGCACAGCAGAGAACACACAAAAAAATCACCTTTTCAAACTTAAAAACTAAGCAAGGAACCAACAAATAAGCAAAATCAACCACAAATCTAACAAATAAAAGGACACACAATCCGATCGTGCAGATAAGAGGAAAATACAGCTGAGACGTTATGTAAACTTCATGCTTTGCTGATCATTCAGCTGCAGATAGCTGCTAGCAGCATGCCTTCATCTTAAAGCACAGAGAAAGGACTGGCACTAGGCATACCAGTCTGGACTTCTGCCAGCTTCATCCTCCCTGTCCACTGTCAATTGGAAAAGCTCAGGTATGCTGTGTTAGAGCAGAGAGAGGGACGCAAGTGTTCAGCTGTATAAATCATCTCTGTGAATTGGCCTTGTTCCATTGGCTTCACTGGAGCTGTGTGGGTAATTGCCAATGGAAGAGCCAGCCATATGCCTTTGCAGATATTTTTTAAAGGGAATATGTATAGATTTTGATTTTCTTCATTGCAGAAACGTTATCTGATGATCAATATATATACATATATGTATATTTGAATTAACTAAGTTCGGTTAAGAACGCTGACTCTAACAGAAGTGCAAATGTTGAAGTGTCTTTATATCTTAATCCTAACACAGAAAAAACATTTCTGGACCATTTTTATCAGCTACTCAAATGATATATATATAGCTGTTGCTTATTTAATACAAAAGGATTCAATTATAGCCTAATGAAAAATTGAATTCTGTTTCATGTACAAGTGCAGATGATTTTTTAATAAATAGGAACCGTTACTGAACTTGTTCACAAAGAACAACCATCCTTGTTCCAAAAGTAATACCTCCTACCTATTTCCATGGCAAATATAACAGCTACAAAGAGCATGATAACATTATTTGATAAAGCAAATTTTCAGCTACAGAACACCAGTTTTCAGCAGAGGCACTGCCATTTGCTATGCATTTCCAATAGTGATGAACAAGAGACTACATTCCTTGATTGTAAAAATCTTCATGGCTGTCCAGAAGGTGGCATGTCTTTCATGTCATTGCCATCATTGGTGAGACACTCCACCCATCTCCTCTATGTGCCCGTATCCACTGTCTGGTCTGCACAAACAATCAGCAAACATCAAGGCATGGCAGTAAGAGCCATTTTTCTACACAAGGAGGAATTCAGTGATACACCTTTGCTTCACCCGTGTTTCCATGTATGACACCTTTTTACCAGACTGACCCACTGCTGCCATCTGTTGCACAGCAACAACTTGTAATGGAATATTAGTAGGAAGGTTCAACCTCAACAGCCATATCACCAATATCTGTCTTTGACATCACAGACCAACGTAATAAAGAAGGAGGCATTATTTTTGCAGCAGCTCTCACAGTTTTATCTGCAGGCAGGCCATGATCTTGGGCCCCTTACACCCTTTTATAAGAAGTAGAAATAGAAATGCAGTTTATGAGCTTTTGATGAACAAGGAAAGCAGCGTACTAAAACCTGAGCCATGTTGAAATGTGCTTCTCCGGGAATAACATTATAAACAGAACTAAGACCAAAAACAAGCAAACATACAATCAACAACAGAATGCAGCAAAATAAGGCATTCACAAACAACTGTAGAAAATGTATGTAAGCGTTCTCTTAACACAAATAAAACATTACTTTCAGAGCAGCCCTCATAGAATATGTAGTATAGTTAAGGTATGTAAATATATTTCATCCTGGAAAACAGTTGTTCACATATGTATGTACATATGTGTCCCGGCGCTGGAAAGGTGAGCGGTAGGGCACCACAGTGTGCCTTTGTGGAGAAGGACAGAAGTCTTGTAGCTCCTAGTTGCTCTCTGAGAACTTCTTGTAGGAGGCCAGAACCTTCTCTGGTAGCCCAAAGCACCGCTGTAACTGCAGTTTTACCAGGTGCTGCTCCAGCTGCCTTGTCACAGCCTCATCCAGGAGCAGCGGCTTCCACACTCTGAGCACCACCACCACACAGGGCTCTGATGGTCGCTGAGGCATCTGAGGGGCCGAGCTTTCCTGCAAATTCCCTTCTCCATGTATTGGCAGGCCTGCTTCCTCCTCAGGTTGTCCTTATGGGACCATGCGGTCCAAGGACTATTGCACTTTTTGGGGCTCAAGAGCATCGGAAAGCATAAGGTCTGGCTGGGCCATGGCAGCATGACCTAAAGCTGTTCCATGCAAAGGAGGAGGAGTGTTGAGGGTCAGCTGTGAAATGCAGCTGCCTTCATCTGCTTTGACATTAGTGCAGGAGCCTTCCTGATAGGGGCCAGAAGGGCCCTCGAAGAGCAGCCAGCTTCTGTTGCTGCAACATCAGCAAGGGAGCGGTCACTCCAGGACGGAGAGGCCATTGTAGAGCATCCAGCTCCCATTGCCTCAACAGGCGTGAGGGACTCATCACTCCTGGAGGACAGGGAGACCTTTGAGGGGCTGCAGGCTCCTACTGCCATATTGGAACTGAGACTTGCTTCCCCTTGGATCAAGAGACGCCCTCAAAGAGGTGCACTTTTCTGCTGCCTTCATGGAAGTGATGGAGCTGTCACTCCAAGAGGACAGTAACGTCTCTGCTGATGGGCTGGTTTCCGCTGCGTTATTGGGAGTGAGTGAGTCATTGGTGTCTTCTGACATCTCTGTGATTGTCCTGTGAGAGAAGGGGATAACGGCATGCTTTGATCCAGGACTGCTGAGCGCCTCACGGCTGTCCTGCTGCTAAAGGGGAGCTGACTGACTCCCCTTTAGCAGGCTTACAAAGGTGGAGACCAACCCAGTGTGTGCCTGAGTTCCCCTCATGCCTACTGCGATCAGAAGCTCAGGAGGGGTGGGCAGCACTGTCAGGCTCTGCTGCACCTGGGTGGTAGATCCATTGCTGCTGCAGTAGCACAGTCCCTTGTATTTTAGATCTGCAGATTTTGCTGTGGCCTCCCCTCATCATTTTCCCTTGTCAGTGCCCCATGCCCTATCCCCAACTCCATCCCCATCCCAAGCCCATCTCCACTGCTTTCCTCTCCACTGTGGTCTCACATTTGGAGGAGTCTGTGTAGTATCTTAAGTTTTCTCTGCACGCGACGGAATGCAGCACGTGTATCTTCCGTCTCTGGTATTGTGGAAGAGCTGCAGAAGGGCAGAGGGCAGCATTAGTGGGACCTCCCTATGTAGGAGGTGACCAGAGGGAGCTATCGTGCTTCAGGGAGTCAACTACTTACAGTGCCCTTGAGTACTGTAGAGCATTGTGGAGGTCCGCAGCTGTTGGTAGAAGACAGAGAGTGAACGGACGGAGAGACCCTCGCTAGAGGAGCCATGGGCATGTGGGGCCCCAGGGGGTGTCTTTGCAGGGCACCTCTCCTTGCCCATGCTTCTCACCTCTGTTATTCTCCACGTTGTCTCTGCAGCAGGACCTCCTTGGCCTCCCACCCTGTATGGGCACAGAAAGCAGCGAGAGGGGAACATCCCCAGCAGCCTCAGAGGCACCCACCAACCTGGGGCACAGCCATAATGATAGGATCAGCTTGATCGTGAGAATACAATAGAAGATAACATCCTCCAGGCTTTATAACATTATAAATGGAACTAAGACCAAAAACAAGCAAACACACAATCAACAACAGAATGCAGCAAAATAAGGCATTCACAAACAATTGTAGAATATTTATGAAAGTGTTCTCTTAACACAAATAAAACATTACTTTCAGAGCAATTCTCATAACATATGTAATATAGTTAAGGTATGTAAATATACTTCATCCTGGAAAACAGTTGTTCACATATGTATGTACTGCCAAGAAGCAATGACATGAATGAAGTGTGACTACAAAGTGAGGAATAAGTTTCCCTGGTAAGAGAGGGTGTATGCAATTCTGTTAAAAAGACATGATCAGATTTAAATTCAGTGCAACTCTATACATTCCATCTGAAAACTGGGATGTATTTGGGTTGAAAGTGGAGTTGCAAATTGATGATCCTTTGGCAATCTTGAAACCTATTCTCAAATTCCTTTATCAAAAGGGAAAGCACAGCTGCCTATTTTTTGCTGCTCACAGAACTGTGATTAGCCAGTGCATCGAAACGCATAAAATTATTTGTCATCACTTGAGTTATCACTGCACTGCATTGTCCCAGTGTCCTGGTTTCAGCCCAGACAGTGCTGATCACACACCATCATTTGGTTGCTGTGAGCAATGGGTGCACGGCCAAGGCCAGCCTGGGACAGAACTGCCACCATGATGGCATGGGGCAGGGAGCTGCCACAGGCCATGGGTTGGACACGTCTGCTCTATTTGTTCAGGAATGATTGTGCTGGAGAGGACACAAGAAACACAAACAGTATCTTAAAGAAATTACAGGGAGAAGAATAACAACAAATCTGTCAGACAGGGAAATAAGGCAAATTAAATAAAAGATGCGATCTAGAAGGGCTAGAGAGCACCTAGATTTGTGTTAGGAGGACAGTTATGGCTGAGTATTTACAACCACAAAATTATACATACGAAATGTTTCCCAGAAATGAAAATCTCTTTTTTATGTCCACAAAACTTAAATCATAGAATCACAGAATGTATTGGGTTGGAAGAGAACCCAAGAATCATCATGGAGTTCCAACTCCACTGCCTCAGGCAGAGCCACCAACCTCCAGATTTGGTACTAGAACAGGCTGCCCAGAGCCCCATCCAACCTGGTCTTCAACACATTTGGTAGATTTAAAGATACAGAAATAAAAGTAAGTTAATTGGTCTGCAGCTACTTTCGCCCATACAGATGACCCAACCTAGGCAATTTAACTGCATTTTTAACACTAAATGATTGGTTTAGTACGAGGAAGCGAAGCTCATAAACATTTCCACACTTAATGTGAAGCACCACCACGTCTAGAAAGCTCTAATGAGCTGAGGAAAAGGGAGGCAGCCCCCCCCACCGCCTGCAGCACGATGGCTCTGACCCGTGTGAGCGGAGCGAGGAGTGCCGGCCGTAGCCCTTCCCCGTGTGAACAACAGCGGAGCGCAGTGGGCAAGCGAAGGGGCCGGGCAAGCCCTCACCGAGGGATTCCTGCCGCAACATGCCGGCCGCTGTTCTGGGCTGGGCAGCTCTCTCCAGAGCGGCTGACGCAACATGGGCGTTGCCAGGACAACGGCGGGGGGAAAAAAAATCCACGCCCCCCTGCCTATAAAATGCCGCCAAGAGACGGAGAGGAGAAAGGGTAGGAGCCGCTTTGGTGTTAGTGCTCGGAGAGGTGCTGAGTGGAAAGTGCCGGGGCTCTTGTTCACAAACCCGGCAACGGGGTGAGAGCTGAGGCGGCAGCAGGGCAGAGCTGATCATTAGCACCCCGTTAGGGCTGTCTTGTATTTCTGTTGAGCCTGCTGGTTGCCATGGGTGCACCCCAGTGGAAGGCTACAGTAACAAAAACTGGAGGCGCAGGCAGAGGTCCCATGCTCTCATAGCATGAAGACTGTAGCCACGAAGTTTGCAGAGAGTCAGATTGAGGTCTGGCATATGGGCAAGAGAGTGAATAATGGTAGGAAATGTGTGGCTACTCGGTCAGAGGCCCCATTGTAAGATGCTAGTAAGCAGGTTACTGGCTGTGAGGACTGCCAGAGCCTGGCCTTTGCAGTGCCACAGGATGGGGACAGCACCTGTATAAGGTGTGAACAACTGACTGACTTACTCAGCCTTGTGACTGACCTGAAGGAGGAGGTGGAGAGGCTGAGGACCATAAAGGAATGTGAGAGGGAGATTGCCTGGTGGTGCCAGTCCCTGTCGGCCTCAAGATCTCAGCACACAACTGAGGCTCCACATGGAGCATGTCAGTCCCTGCCACCTTGCAAACAGGTGGTGGAGAGGAAGCAGCCAGCACACGGTGCTGCAGTGAGCCCCCTGTCCTCTCCTCCCCCTAGGAGCAATTTGAGAGGGGAGGAGAAGTGGAAACGGGTACCGGCTGGGCAAAGGGGGCATCCCCCATCCCAACCATCCTCGGCTCCCCAGTTCCTGTCAGGGATCTGCTGCTCACTGGGTCCACATCCCTCACCGGATGGTGCTGCCCCTGGAAATGGACAAAGGGAAGAGCAAATCAGACAAACTGGGCTGGCACTGGGCCTGAGTCAGAGAGGGTGTAGCTGCTCTTTGAACTTCCAAGTAGCAACCACGTGGATTGGCTCACCGTGATCAGCAGGAGCGTCTGTGTTCCTCTTGCTCACATTTCCACATGTGCTGCAGAGTCCACTGGGCCAGGGGGCTTCAATGCCCTAGTCCTGGTGCGAGCGTGCCTGTCCCAGCGCTGGAAAGGCAAGCAGTAGGGCACCACAGTGTGCCTTTGTGGAGCAGGATAGAAGTCTCGTAGCTCCTGGTTGGTCTCTGAGAACTTCTTGTAGGAGGCCAGAACCTTCTCTGGTAGCCCAAAGCACCGCTGTAACTGCAGTTTTACCAGGTGCTGCTCCAGCTGCCTTTTCACAGCCTCATCCAGGAGCAGCGGCTTCCACACTCTGGGCACCACCACCACACAGGGCTCTGATGGTTGCTGAGGCATCTGAGGGGCCGAGCTTTCCTGCAAATTCCCTTCTCCATGTATTGGCAGGCCTGCTTCCTCCTGTGCTTGTCCTTTTGGGACCACGTGGTCCAAGGTCTTCTGCACTTTTGGAGGCTCAAGAGCATCGGAAAGCGTGAGGTCCGGCTGGGCCATGGCAGCATGACCCAAAGATGTTCCATGCAAAGAAGGATGAGTGCTGAGGGTCAGCTGTGAAATGCAGCTGCCTTCATCTGCTTTGACATTATTGCAGGAGCCTTCCCTGGAAGGGGCCAGAAGGGTCTCCTGTGCTTTTGGGAGCTCAAGTTCTGCTGGTTTTCAGCCCTCGTGCTGACCCTGTAGAGGTCTAGAAAATATATAATACCACAAAGTCCTCCCTGTTGCCTCCTGAGATGGTTGCAGCCTTTCCCTGGGAGCTGTGAGCTATGTCCTTAATCCCAAGGCTAGACGGCTATCCATGGTTGATCCTCACTTCCCTTCTTCCTGATTTTGGAACATAGGACTTCGCCTGCATCTAGAAGCTTGGCCCATGCCCTCTGTAGGCAAAAGAGGATGGGGGTGAGACAGCCATAGCAGCAGCTTGGCAAAGATGGTATGCCTGGCACTGAGCTCCTTTCCGTGGCTGATTCACTTCTGGGCAGCTGCTGTGCTTGTGACAGTGAGGTCCTGGTAGGGGCCTGCTGGAACAGAAGCGTCCTCAGCTGGACTGTAGTGATCGATACCATGTATCTGTAAACACGGGCCCCCTCTGGCTGCTGGGCAACATCAGCAGTCTGATTCTGGCCTTGATCCCTTTTGGCCCCTTCCCCAGATCGATGCATCTTTCCCACTGCCTCGTCTCCTCCTGTGCCTGCTGCTGCTGTTGCAATTGGAGCTGAAGTCCAGCTGCCTTCTCTGCCAGGCGCACCATGCCCTTGGGCTTTGCTGCACTTGGGGCAGAGCCTTCTGGACCTCACTCCATCCTGCCTGAATCCCTTACCATTCTGTGTGTCTTTCTGTGCTCTGCACAGCGTGGCAACGGGGCTCAGAGCTGCTGGCTCCGAACTTCTGTGCCCAACATCATCCTGGAAGTGTCTCAGCCAGGAAGCCAGCAGCTGGTTCTGCAGGTTTTCAGCCCTTGCGCTGACCCTGTAGAGATCTGTAAGTGCTTTAAGTGCCTCTTCCAGTTCAGGTGTGTCTTCCAGGCTGCTCCCTTCATGGTGTTGAGGTGGTGGCACAGCTGTGGGAGTGTCCTTACCCAAAGAGTTTTCTATCTGTGGGGCATTATTTCCTGAAGGAGTTGTCCTGCCTTGTGACAGCTCCTGGACCCCTGTGTTGCCCCCTCTGGGCATGGTGAGTCCCTTACCATTCTGTGTGTCTTTCTGTGTTCGCACAGCGTGGCAACGGGACACAGAGCTGCTGGCTCTGAAGCCTTCCCTGGTAGGGGCGAGAAGGGCTCTCAAAGAGCAGCCAGCTTCTGTTGCTGCAAGATCAGCAAGGGAGCTGTCGCTCCAGGACGGAGAGGCCCTTGAAGAGCACCCAGCTCCCATTGACTCAACGGGACTGATGGAATCATCACTCCTAGAGGACAGGGAGACCTTTGAGGGCCTGCAGGCTCCCACTGCCATATTGGAAGTGAGGTGTTTGTTCCCCATCAGATCAAGAGACACCCTCAAATTGCTGTTCTTGGCATCCTCTGTCATCTCCACGATTGCCCTGTGGGAAAAGGGAATAACAGCATGCTTTAATCCAGGACTGTTGAGTACCTCTCGACTGTCCTGCTGCTTCAGAGGAGCTGACAGGCTGTGTTACTGAGTTGGAGACCAACCCAGTGTGTGCCTGAGGTCCCTTTATGCCTGCAGTGATCAGAAGCTCAGGAGGGGTGGGCAGCACTGTCAGGCTCTGCTGCACCTGGGTGGTAAGCCCATTGCTGCTGCAGTGACACTGCCCCTTGTATTTTAGGTCAGCGGATTTCTTCATGTGAAATGCCTGGCAGGTCAATTGTGAGGCACAGGCTCAGGATGAGGGACCGTTCTTAGAGGATCCAAATTGTTGTTACAACCGCCTCTAGAAAGTTTTAAGAAGCCACGGGAGTGTGAGGCAACTTCCCCCAACCCCGGCAGCACGAGTAGCGGCTGAGCCCAGGGCGAGCAGTGGATCGGACCACTGCAATGGGATGGGGGGTGGAGCGGCACGGCACGGCTATTGGCACAGGCAGGGTGAGCAGAAGGGGCTGGGAACGCAGCACAGTGAGTGGCAGACAACCCAGGAGATTTGTGGAGTCTGTCAAGGACAACTTAGTGGTCTAAGCATTAGATAGACAGACCCAAGGTGAAGCCTTACTGGACATGTTGCTCACCAATGCAGAGGAGAGCTTTAGAGAGCTTAAGATTGGAGGCAAGCTGGGCTGTTGTAGCCATTCCCTGGTGGAGTTTATGATCTTGAAGAATGCAGTCCAGGCAAAATACAGAGTTGGGATCCTGAGCTTCAGGAGAACCAACTTCTGGCTTTTCATGTCTTTTCAGTATCTAAATTGGTGCTACAGCATGGAAGGGAGCAGATTGTTTATCTTGGTCTGTTGTGATGCAATAAGGGGCAGTGTTTTCAAACTTAAAGGGGGTAGATATAGATTGGATATAAGGAAAAAGTCTTCTACAGTGAGGATGATGAGGCACTGGAACGTGTTGCCCAGGGATGTGATCAGTGCCCCATCCTTGGAGAATTTCAAGGTGAGGCTGGATCAGGCCCTGGTCAGCCTTACCTGGCCGTGGTGTCCTTGTTCATTGTACAAGAGTTGGACCAGATAGTTTTCACAGGTCACTTCCAATTCTAAGGTTCTAAGGGTTTCTGTGATTTAAGAAAGACATCGAAGCCCTGGATAATGTCCAGAGAAGGGCAACAAAACTGGAGCACAAAAAACTGGAGACCAAAACTGGTGTGGAGCACAAGTCTTATGAGGAGCAGCTCAGGGAGCTGGGATTGTTTAGCCTGGAAAAGAGGAGGCTCAGGGGAGACCTCATTGTACTCTACAACTCCCTGAAGGGAGGTTGTGACAAGGAGGGGCTTGGCCTCTTCTCCCAGGCAACAAACAGGACCCAAGGAAATGGCTGCAAGTTGTATCAGATGAGGTTTAGACTAGACATAAGAAGGAACTTTTTCTCTCAGAGAGTGGTCAGGCACTGGAATGGTTGCCCAGGGAGGTGGTGGAGTCACTGTCCCTGGCAGTGTTCAAGAGGCACCTGGATGAGGAGCTAGGAGATACGGTTTAGTGTTTTTCTGTAGGTATGGTAAAGGGAGGACAGTTCGACTAGATGATCTTGTAGGTCCTTTCCAACCTTGTGATTCTGTGATTCTATGATTGTCACTTTCTCACTGTGAGAGGGACACAGTTCCCACATTCTAAACAGTCTGCTTGAGGGCTGTGTGTAGAGCAGTCAGACTGAGGCAAAGATATTGTTGAATACTTCAGCCTTTTCCTTGTCTGTTGTCACTAGCCTGCCTCTTTTGCTCACAAGGCAAGGTAAGCCTTCATGTCATGTCAAATGCCATTTTGTCAGAAAGCCCCTCTGCTGCCATCTGTCACAAGGCAATGAAATGTAGTGGAATATTGGTGGGAAGGTTCAACTTCTACTGCCATTCCACTGTCATCCACCTCTAACACTGTGGGTCAACATAATAGAATGGGAGATGTTATTCCCAGAGCAATCCCCATAATCATTTTCAGATAGTTCTATGTTCATTTTGTTTACACAGTAGATAAAGGAATCTTTTCAAGTTGAAAGTCATTTAGTTTCCTGGAGTAGCACGTCAAGGGATGCAAGAGTTGAGGGATGGATCATCTATTTGCCATAGGCAGGAGCTTGTAGTGGGAAAGTTAAAATCTTACAGATGTCTGAAAACAGATTCTTAATTTTGTTCTCATCTATTCCGACCATTCTCAGCCTTTCTGGAACTTCAGAACACTTTTAATGTCTTCTGTGCTAATATAGCCAGCAACTTGTGCTCCTTACCCTAGGTACCATAGCAGCCTTCACTTCCTTTCTGCTTCATAGCTGCTTTCATCCCTGAGTTTGCTGAGGGTCTGTCAGCACAGAGATAAAGCAAATAGAGCTGACCTTCCTGGTTACAACAGAAGCTAAGCTGTGCTTCAGAAATACATCATGACTTACAGGTTGGGGTGAACCACTGGCTTGTTCTACCATCTTCACTCTAGGAGATGTTCCTTGGTAACAGGTACAGAATTATCTCAGAACAATTTCCAACTACTTCTGTAGGAAAAAAAAAAAAAAAAAAAAAAAACCACAAAAAAAACAACACAGGTATCTGTGGAATGTGCCTATCAAAGCACCTTGAACATGGTATAGATTTTGGAGACAGTGATATAAGTGCCATGAAAATTGACACATAATTCCTCTTTTTCTCTCTATAGAATAAGTGTTTGTGGATAGCCCTATGCTCACTCTTCTTGTGTATCTTTCTATTTAACAACTATATTTTTGGTCACTTGTTTTTTTAAAAAAACCTTGCCGTTAGCAATATACTTGTAAAATAGTTTTTAGGATAAAAGAGAGCTATAGAAAAAATGTTTTGAGACATTTTCAGAAGAGGATCATTTTAAGAAGAGGGTGAAGGCCTGAAATACAATTGTACGCTACACTATGATATTGTTCTTTTATCCCTTGCATTTAGAATGTTACTGTTCAAAACTAATTATAGGGTGTAAAGAGTGGAGGTATGAGAAATAAGTACAGTTAAAGCTGAAAAAAAATTACAAGACTGTTCATAAAGCTGAAGGCACAGTGTAGGATGTGTTCATCCTTGTGAATATTCTTCTTTTGCAAGTGCTGTCAAGGTCAGTGTCAGCCTGAATTCTTTAATGCATGCTCTAAGTGCTAGCTGTGAAGATTAGATTTGCTCAGAGCTACTCATATTTGTTTAAACAGCTTTTAAAAATACCTGTTTGTGCTCTTCTATTAAAAAAAAAAAAAAAAATCCATTAAAAACATCATCAGTCCGAGCTTGTATCAAGTCCTTCATTGTACTTGTTCTCTACTTACTTTCTGTTGTGTCTCTGGAATACATACAGATAAGTTTTCAGCTGCACAATGCCGAATGCGTTTTCTCATTCAGTAACAAAGGAATACTATATTTGCTGCATTTCCCAAATAAGCTAAAGGAACTATATTTGATAGGAAATATAAATGGTTCAGCACTAGGCAGAGTCTTAGGAAACATAAAATTGTATTTGTAATCACTTTTTATGTCTATAATGAATCTTCACCTGCATGAATTATGTAATTAATGACACAGAATTACACAAAGTACAGTGTTATTCTGTGCAATTATTGTATTAAAGCTGATGTTTCTTCTGGAGTTTCCCAGTCCTCTTTTTTTGCATCTCTGTTTTTTTTTATTGACAGATCAAATATGAGGCTTTTTTTTGCTATTGCCAGGTTTTCTAATGGACAAATCTTGCAGTATTTTTTCACAGCATTTTATTTTATTTTTTTATTTTTTTCCTGTCTGAAAAAGAATATCTTCTAATAATATTCTAATTTAGCCTGATTTTCAGGTACAGTCAGTAATGATTTCTTGAGATACTAGTCTGTGAGACAGCGAGGTACAAGATACTCTTGGACAAACAGAAGCAGGAATACTAGAAGCAGGAATACTATCGTTCTTGGTATCTAATACTTAGACATTTACGGCTTTACTGTTGGCAGTTCTTTCCAGCAAGCTCAGAACAACCCCCAGAACAGCAGATGGACTTTGTTGGGCAGCACTGCAGTAGGAAACTTTTGGAACTACTAACTCATTCAGGGTAGTAGAAGGGTAGTAAGTAGATTAGCTGTCAGAGATTTCTCATTATTGACAGATTATTAACTATCACATTCACTCACTGTTTAACATTGCTGTGTTTCAAGGAAGTGATGTTGAGTTTCTCAGTTTGATAACAGTTGATATTGTTTCTTTGGCACATAGCCATCTGAAATTCCATGGAGCAGTGAACTTTCAAATATCACTCTGGATTCCCATGCTGCCGTACAACTCTGTCTCCTGGTTTTACTGCTCTAGAGAAAATGTTGTTTACTATTCTTTTTCCTCCTCTAGTCCATTCATCATTGCTGTGCTTCTCATTGTTGATGCTGTGCTGCCAGTGGCTCTGCATCATCATCATTGTCAGGCTGTGTATTGAGGTACTGACTTTGCATCCATGGCAAAAGAGACCCAGGTCTCTCATTTCCATCCTTGCTCCACACCATACCGTGGCATTTCTTAACTGTGCTCTTGTGAATTACTGACAACTTATGTCATGTTTCTTCATGAGAAAGGTGATCTCACTTAAGGCTCTGCAACAGATATATTTTTTTGTATGGATATTGAGCCAACTGTGAAAAAGTAGTACATGCATTGGAATAGTTTTGCTGTTGTCTGCATTGTTTTCTTCTCATTAGAAAAAACTTTTTGTTCAAGAAAACACTTAGCTCAATCTCAGACATAACGTTTCATTTCCAGTGTAGATATTTCTAACAAAAGCGAGCAACAGAAATGCAGCAGGACACCAGTTGCACCATTAGCCAAGGACATTGCCCTCAGTAAGGAGTCAGGACACTTACATAATATTTATGTGGGAGGCCTTTGTTCAAATCCTGCCTTAAGAAACTTCATGTGTTCACTTCTGCCTGCCTGATGAATGCTTTATGTGTCCTACTGTATGGATGTATCTTTACTCAGACATCAACTGCAGACAGCTTTAACAAGATCTGACAGCTGCTTGTCCTATCTTCTCAATATGTATGTGAGCACTTAACCTCAGATATCATTCTGATCTATCATGAATATTTAAGTATTTGTACAAGATGGAAGAACTTTGGAAGAAGTAATTAGGGTAACATGCTGGAATACATTGTTGTTACTGCAGTAGTCATATATTCTGTTCTGAGACATCAATCTGAGCTTCCAGTTCTTAAATGCACACCATAGTAACTGTTGTTATATCTGCACAGTACCTTTAAACATAATTCCAAGTGATTTTATTTGTGTATAAATGAGCTGAGAACTCTAAACACTGTGATGGGGACAGTGATTCTTGGAGCAGAAGCTACATATGTAGGTAGACGGTTTGTGCTCCATCTCATGCTAACATCAGTTCTTTGAAGAAGGAGGATTAGCATCTCCTCAGATAGTAACATTAATGATGAGCTGTGTTTTTTGAAAGAGTTGATTTCTTACTGATTGCTTCATCGTTTCAGTTCAGTGTGAATGTTGAAGTATATCAAACTATACTTAGAAGGTACTCAAGCGCAGTTTCACTGAAATCACTCCATTGGAAAATCAAATTCGAGTACTTGTGCTTAGTAAAAAGTTAGTTCTGATGTCAGAATAGTAGATTATGGTTGGAAAAACTGGTGGTAGATTCTTACCAAGCAGAGTCTCCAAAACCCTCTCCTTGTTTCAGTCTGACTTTATTTCTTGTCAATAAAAACCATCAAGCTTAGGTATAAATAAACTGGAAATGTTCTTCAGGGCCTCTCTGCTAGCTGTCATGATACAGAGATCTTTGTTGCTTTGCAGTCATATGCCCAGTCTGCTTTTTTTGTCAGCTCTGGCAGTAGGATTCCACTGGATCTGACCTACTGGCACAGGCAACAGTACTTGATTGCCCAAATCATAGCTTCTGTCAGCACCACTTGGCCCATTCTAGTCTGTTCAGAGTGAGTAAGATGACTAGTGGTCTGTTGAATAAATCCCATCTGGAAGCATTATTATTCTCAGTGACAAAAAAAAAGCTCAGAACTGAAGAGCAAGTCATCTAGTTACTAAGAGTTTTGAGGTACGAGTACAACTCTCCTTTCTTCTGGTCCTTTCAGGAGCTGAGGTATTTAAAGAAGTAAAGAGCCTCTGTATCACTGCATTTAATCCAGTAATATTGGATGATTAATTGCAGAATTGGAGTGCATTTCTCTATGGAACCACACAAACTGGGCCTACTAGAAGCTTCCTCCCTCACACTGTATTCATATGTAAACAATTAATGGCATATAAAAAACGTCAACTTCTTTTCTCCTGTCCTTGTATTTTCTGCTTCACATCGTCATCCTTGTCACCAAGAATGTTTTCATGTTTCTTGCAAAATCTTTAAATTTTTTACTCATGTATCCATATCAAATGTTTTCATATTCTGTTTGTTTGGTGAATGCTGTGCTGAATTTGTATTGGTCTTGTGGAAGCTGCCAGAAGTATTTTAACTTGTTTAATATGAAACGGAACATCATGCTTCAGACCATTCTCCTTGCTATGAAGACTGTGTTTAAATTAATTTGATTGTCAAGTTCCCTACTGTCAGTCTTAGCAACCACCAGTAACCTCCTCTCTCATGTTCTCGATTTAGTAAGCCTGTTCTAGGATAGCTGCCAGATTTCAGTCAAAGTCAAAAAGGCAGAACCTGCAGTTTCTCCAGCACTTTCTAGCTGATTGGATCACACATACCTGACATACTTAATGTTATTTCAGAAACCTACACCATGGTGGACTTTCAGAAAATGCACTCTAAAATGTGTTTCCTAGAGCGGAATTCCCTGTGTTCTTATCTGGTTCCTCACATCAGCTACAGGATTGTTGCGATGAATAATGGGAATTGTGTAAAAATTGAGAGCAAGGAGATGATAACATTGTACAGAATGGATCTGGGAAAGACACAATCTGAAAAAAAATGAGTCAGTACGAATATCAAGCATAAAAGGTTTCAGAAGACTTGATTTTTTAGTTGTTCTGTGTGCTGGACTTGAAGTTGGACTTGATGATGCTTACAGGTCTCTTCCAACTCAGGATGTTCTTTGATTCAGTAATTCTATAACCGGCTCAAATTAATCTTTCCTGAAGTGCAAAACTGAATATTTGAACAAACTTCTGAAAAAATGCATACTTTTTGTGGATGTGCTATTTGAAAGAAGAGAGCAGTGAAGCATTTTGTTTGTGCCATCTAACCACAAAGCTGTGCTTTCTGAGTGTGAGCTGACCTAATGTTGCAACTGCTGCGTGGAACCTTTTTTTTTGCATAACACTGAGAGCCAGTAAAGCAAGAAATGTTCTGTCATTATTCACCTGTTCATAGATCTTCAATTCCACTGAAGCCAGCTACGTGATCCTACGTGTCTAAAAGAGAAAAACAACAGTGCTTAGCGGACAGAAGTAACTGGTATAGTCCAGCAGTTTATCTTCTCAACATTTTCATCTTAGATACAGCCCTCGTAAGCTGTAATAAACTGTTCTTGAATTTAAGGCAAAAGTAAGTTTTCTTCCCCCCCCAGTATTCTATAGGTTTGTATTGGCTTACAGTAGATTAAATGCCTGGTTTTCTTTTCAATTATAGTTCTCTAATACCAATTTATCTCATATGAATATTATGAATAAGATGAATATATTTGATGTTAGAAAATGATACAAAGATTGAGAACCTAAAATTATTGTTAAGAGGAGACGGGCATACAAAAACAGAGAAAAGCTATTAAAACAATGTTAACAGTACAGGCAATGTTATTTTCTCTTCCACTCATCCTGTGAATCCAGTGCTTCCATTGCATTGCAGTACACAGAGATTTTAACACATTTCTTTCAAAAGCACTTTCAATCCTGTACTTTCTCCATATGGCATAGGCAAACTAATTCTCATTTCAGTCTTTTTTCTCCCCTAAAATTTTAAAGGTAAAACAATCAGAATTGATTTTTCAGCACAGGAACATGACTCATCACGATGTTAATTTACTGTATTCCTTGACGTTGTTCAATTTTCTATAACCATCTAAACAAAGTTTACTCACTGTTTCTTATTTATCAGCTGATTTGACTATTCATTCTCAGTTCTGACTGGCACTATTGATTGTCTTCTCGAAGGGTCTGATCCCTTGAAGACAGGATGACATCAATAATTCAGTCCATGTGCTGTGGATCAGGCCTGACTTGTAATCAGAATAACCAGCATTGCTTTGTTGGCTGCTCTTCGTTCTCACTGATTTCGTAACACGGTGAAACAAGTTTTAGCTGGGATGAAACTGTAAACCTTTAGTTTAATTAAAATATAAAGAATACATATTGAAATCATGACACTAATACTATTGGTAGGGTAAAGGTGTCTTCTGTTTAAATAACATTAACGTTAAATCAAATATGAGTGTAAAATGTAAAATGGTTTTTATTTCATGAGTGAGAAAATGAATTCAAACCTATGAATAATGAAGGAAACTGATTGTAAAGCAAAATGAAATCTAACTGTAGCTTGAGTGAAATAATTTGAATCTCTCTTAAAATAGGCATGTTTCAATTTGAAACTCCCAGTTTAGCATGATCTGAAACAAAAAATGCCATTAACATTAAATTTACATTTATGTTTCTACTTGAACCTTCAGCAAATATGTTTACTAGGCAAGGAGGAAGCAGCTTCCCCATGACCGAAATACTTTGTTAAGTTTTTCTCATTCAATTACTTCTGTGCTGGTGATTCATTAATATTTGTTCACTAGAATCTAGAAAAGGTCAGCCAAACGATAATTGTATGAGGAGGACTGGATACCTCTCCTTGAAACTTTACATTTGAAACCATTTTTTATTCTTCTGCTTTGGCAGATCTAATTTGAAAGAGGACTTATGGGCTATCAGCTGACCCGTACTCCAAAGCCATGTTTGTTTTGCTCTGAGACAGTCTACCAGAGATGCACACATAAACATTCTGTAAGGTTCCCCCCCCCAAAAAAAAAAACAAAACACTGTGAATTTATACTAATTTGTGGAATTTTTTACCAGCGCTGCTGAAGAGCAGCTAACTTTGAAGTGAAATCAAGAGCACCACAGTTTAAGGGAGCGAATAATTGTCTTGTATCAAGCAGAACTCCAGTTTAGTCAAGCAAAATTGTCCAAGTGCCAACTGGTGCTTGGCCAGAACACTGCAGCAAAACCCTTTCTTGTAAAAAAAAAAATAATGTAGTACTTCAGCATTAAGGAATTAATGAACAAATGCTAAGGAGCGGAAGAGTGCTGACTTAACATTTCAGCCAAAAATAAAAGCCAAAAGAGAAAACTTCTGAATATAAAGGGAATTTCAGCATTGTATTGTTATTATAAACACCTTAAAACTACAAGTTTAAATCTTGGAGTCAGTTGCAGGCTGAATTCATGCTGCTAACTCAGGCTGGCCTGTCATCACTTTTTCAACACCAGCACTTCACTGCTTGTTGGCTTTTTGTTCTAGCTGTGGTTTATTCATGGGCTTGGGTTGGAAGGCATCTCAGAGATCATCTAGTCCAAACACCTTGCCACGGGCTGCATTGTCAACTGCTAGGTCAAGCACTAGATCAGGCTGCCCAGGGCACTTTTATGATCTCTGGCCTCAAGATCATAGCTGGGCAGCAGGGAAGGATCCAGCCTATAATTCCATGGCTGTTTCCTCCAGGAGGAGCTCTTAAAGCAGAGATTAGCTTTTGTTTTCATCAATCTCAATAGACAGAGCTGTGTTACACCTCACAGTTGTGTTGGTTTTCGTTCAGAATGAGCTGCACCTGAGATTCAGTTTTCTGACCTTCTTAAGGAAAACATAAGGTGATCCTGTATGTCTGGATGACCTGAAGCTCGCTTACATAAACGTGTTTCCCCAAATCAGTTTATTTGGAATTAGACTCTTTCTCTAAGTGTTGTGACAATGCTAACTAAACCTGCAGCCACCTGGCTGAACTTGTTTGCATTCTTGGGATCTGTGTGTGCCACAGTGACATTGGGTGCTGCTAAATCCATTCATTCCCCCTCCATATGTGATAAGGGAAGATCATTACTATAAGTTTGACAACTTTGCAGTTACAGAGAACCATCACATTCTTTAACTTTTTGGGTCTTGCAAAGTCACTGGTCCAATGTTAAACCTTCCATACAAGAGAGAGTTGTTTGATCTTTCATTCAAATACCTTATTCCTATCAAACGTTCCCTTCAGAAGAAACTCCCCCCAACAATACAGTGCTGACCAAAACCACCCAGAGATATTGAGAAAAAGATGATAACAAGAAAGATCTTACTCTTCTCCTTTGATGTAAACAGGTTTACAGAGTACCTTAATCCTTTTCATTCAGCAGCCTACAAGAGGAATTGCCTACAATTTCTCCCTGGATGCAGCTGTGCAGGAAATGTTAGGCAGAAGGTGGCCATCAGCAGAGCTGTGTGAGGAAATGACTGCAGACAATATGCTTTAACAGGATCCCAGAGACCAAAACTTACCTATCTCCCAGCTCAGTAGATGAACACCCAAATGTGGTGATAGATGCCTTCACACATTTGGTGTCTGTATGCCTTTGTATACAGAACTCACATAATGAGAACATATTTCAATCTGTTGCTTTGCCTGAGGTTTAAAGCATCTTTTCCCACCTCACTTTGAAAATACCTCTACAGTGATGGATTTTCAGCCTCTGGGGAGGACATTTTTATGGGTAGAAAGACAGGGTCATTCACAGAATTCAGAAAGGAAGGGATTGTAAGGTTTGTGTTTTAATAATTTGACCGATAGGCACTGAGACTAAAGAGTCTGATGATTATTTGTCCAGTTCCTAATCCTAAAATTGTTTTATATTTAATAAGAAAATGTATAAACAGTATTCTGGAAATGGACCAGGACACAACTAACTGCTCTTAACTGAATTCCCTGATCACCATTTTGCTGAATGTTGCTGGCAGTGTGGTCTGAAGAGTTTCTATGGTGAGACAGTTTCAGTGATGGCGAACGGGTTTTAGTTCCACCATTCTCATTCTGCCTTCAGGAATCGCTACCCGGCAATCTTGACAGATGGAGATTTCACTTTTAAGGGTAAAAAAATAATTCATACCTCTTTGCACAGATATGGCATGATGAAAGGTGCATAGTGCTGTCACAGATGTGTCCTGCAGGGTGTTCACTTCTGCCAGCACCAGGTAAGTCTGAGAAACTTTCTGGATTAAATCCCACAGGGAGATGTCTGTGCATCCTGGGGCTCAGGGCCTGAACTGATATGCCTCTACTCACAGTAGGATGGCTTGACATACACAGAGGTACTTCTAGCATTGTAAGCTAAAGGAAAATAAGGGTAAACAGCTACAGAGGTGAGGTTTGGCTAGCCATATAGAATGGCTTTTGAAAGCTTTTCTGCCCTGTTTATCTGACATGAGTGAGGTATGGCTCACATTGGATGTGGCAGAGGTTTTGTAGTCTCTGAAGTTAGATATATCTGAAGAAAAATAATGGGTTCTGCATGGTCTACTGGAACAAAATTAAAATGTATGTGTCTGCTCTCAAGGAAAGAATTATAAAATTATGCTGATAGGTCTGATTCAGTCTCCCACATTGAGACGTATCACCTTTCCCATGTTGCTCATTTCTTCAAGGATAAGCAGCATCTAAAATGAGCACTTTGAATAAATTAAACTGTTCTTTTCAAGTTTAATTCAAAGTAAAACAAGTGACCAGCAAAGTTATCCGTAATGCCTCTCCCTTGCAAACAACTTTCACTGGGATTTTTAAAGCTACTTTGCTATAGCTGTTACTAACAGTTTCTCTCATAGAAAATATGATCAGTTTCAGAAGACCCCCAGAAAATCACTAGAGCTAGGCCAGTCATCCCCAAAGGCTAAAGGTGCTGCCATTCTAAGTGGCCAGCTTACTAAAATGCAGACTCCGTCATCACTACGCATGGCTTATACATTAAGAAACTATTTCATATAAACCTAGATAAGAAGGATGGTGAAAACTGAGGTAACTGCAGTAAATACAGTGAAGTAGAATAAAAAGATGAATTGTACGACATTACTGCTCATATAAAACCCATTCCGTTTGTATGTGGAAATGATGTACCGAATATTTGTCAGAGCATGGATGACATTTCTGTAATTCATACTGGAAAAAAAGGACAGCAAATCCACCAGCATCACTTAAAATCAATACAATCCCCAGCAAGTGTCTGCAATGCAGAGGATACAGAGGTGGGCACTTAAAGACGGTCAGAAAAACAGAGGGATGTGAACAAGCTGGCTGCAAAGAACGTTATACACAAATGCCTGAATGCAGGTTTAAAAGCAAAACATCAGCAGAAAAAGAAAGCACAAAACCCCACACAAACTAAAGTTGTTCTCAGAGGACAAAGCATTTTTAGCTTGCAGCAGGTAGGAGTGAGCTGTGTCATTATGGGAACAGTGTTGACGTTGCAGTGAGCTGCTGTTAGACTGTGGACAGTAACAAGTGCTTCTACATCAAGTCACCAAGTTATCCTATTTCTTTTCCAGTTAATGCATTTTGGGGTCATTGAATGGGAAGAACCCACCCTAGCAATCACAGTGGTGTTTTACTTTATCCATTTCATGTTCTTGCTGGGAAGCTTTAGAAATAAAAAATGCAGTAAACTCATATTTGTCTCAGGGCCTAACACTGCAGTGAGAAGGTGTACCTTCTGTGAACAGAAACCCAAGGATTTGATAACATACATTATATTGATATAAGACAGAATCTTTTGCCTAGAGGACATTCTAATGATATATTCTCTGTAGTTAAGGTTGCCAGTAGTTTCTGTGCGAGTCTGGTTTTTAACCTTTCAATTTTAAATGGCCCAAACAAAATTAATCTCACTGATGTATTTGTTTGCTCTGGAAAGTTAAAAGCTTGGTGAAAAGCTGACTGGCAAATTACATTAGTAGGATGTGACAGTTTCAGTAAACCAAAGACTTCCTTTTTTAATGAACATAATGTCTCAAAAGCTCCTGGGCTATTGCGGCACCAAACAGAGTGAATTTTAATTCATCTGAGAATTCCAGAGGGAACCCTATTATACTTTAAGATGGTAAAGTGGTTAGTATTTAAATCATCCTATGTGCATTTGGAGAAGACAAACGAAGTTTATGGTGTATTGAAATTTAAGAATTTCACTTGTATGGAATATACAGACTTACAGTAACATTATTCCCAGCATGAAAGAAGAGAGGCTGTACTAACACACTTCTGATGTAATGCTGGCACCCAATAGCTGCTATTAAGTACTCACATCCTGTCTAGAAATCCACAGGCATTAAATTCCCAGAAACTGGCACAGAGACGAAGCTGTGGTCCTGGGAATGTTCCAGGCAATAGAGTGGCAAAGAAAATCAGATGTAGGCTGTATTGGAGTGGCTGGGGTGCCTGTGTGCTGTGGAGCTGAGATACAGTGATCTTGCACATTGGCATTCAGATGATGTCACTAAGGACAACTTATTTATGCAGTGGCTTTGTCCACCCCTCCTGATTTGCTGCTGAGCTATAAGTAATGGCTCTCTCTCTCCTAAGTACAATTTTTATACTCTTTCATGTTTTTGAGGCTTTCACTGATTACTTGCGGGCTGGAAGCCTGTGGATGAACTCAGGGACTACTGAGATTCAGAATAATTATTGATTTACATAATATTACCTCTGGTATGACTGAGGAATTAAAGTTGTATTTGCAGCCTCAAAATTAGTTGGAACTTTCACTCTTCAGGCCAGGCAAATAACTTCTTCATACCTGGCAAGGCACCTAAACCCCACATTCCTTGGTTCACTGCAGATTTTCAGGGAAGACTCATACTTTATGTGGGTTGCAAGATCCCGCATTAGTTAGACTGCCTTCATCCTCTAAAGCTATTGCCATTCTTACCGATTTGGTCTACTTTCCAAATTAATAACAGAGAAAAAATATGCAGTAGCAAAATCAAGTTTAGTGCTGGCAGTTCAGCTGAGTATTTCTGGTCTTTCCAGGTGCTATGGTGTTTATGTGGAGTCTGAACTGACCCCAAATCCAAGCCAAGAAAAATGCTACAACTTGTAGGGGAATGCAAGGCAATTCAGACCTCTTTAATTGATGAATATAGAGAAGTATACAGAAATCCTTATGTCCACATATGAATGGAAAAAATGAAAGCTGAAAACAACCAGAATTTGCTGTGATTGTTTCCGCAAATTTGCAAGTCCTGTGTCTGTCCTGTAAGACTTGAGACTAATTTGTTTCATGTCTATTCTGACTGAGGTGGCCACTTTTGGAACTGTTGCTTTCAGCTACATGTATGCAAAGTGCCACCATGTATGAAAGTAATTGTATCATAGTATTGCACTGATGCTGAGAATCACAAATGATTTGACATCCTCTGTAAATTCACTGCTGTGTATCAAGAACACAAATTGTTATTTAACTATGAGACTGGAGATTTTTGGTGTTAGACTTGAGCACTGCTGTAAATAGTACCACAGGCAGCAATCTCTAGTTTGGCTGTTCTTAATTTCAGAAGACTTTTTTAAGAAGGTATTTCAAACCTATTTTAAATCAATAGACTAAATGGCTGCAAGAACTCCACTTGGCTCAGCAATTTTATCACTACTTATCTGGTGCAAAAAATAAGAAGTTTTACTTATAACTTATTTTTTGTATGTCTGAGTGTTGAATATGTGAACAAACTGCATGTATATTTTCTGAGTATACAGTACAACCTTCTGGCTGCTAACCATCAACCTCTAGCCCCATCACACTGTGTGTAACCCTGGTTTGGAGTACTGTGACATAACTTGCCAGGCACTAGCATGGATAGCATCCTAAGCTTGTAAAATGATGTGCCTTTACAAGCATGAGTTGGTTGGAACCAACACCGCGTTTCTGTTTTATTTTATGATGGTGCCAAATAACTAGTTCTTATAATTATTTAACTTGGGCAGAGAAGGAAAAGCATTCATGCTGCCAGACACCAGCATCAGCTGGACAGTGACAACGAATCCTCTTGACTTTCAGCAGAGACTTTCCCATAACTGTGCTTCTCATTTTCTTTCTTCAACAGCTGAAACTTGTTTGTCTTTCCGTCAATGGAACAAAGACGTGCTTTCAGCAGTAACTGGTAGGAAACACAACTATCAGTACAGCTTCTCTGATGAAAACCACTGTGGTTTTAAATTAAATTAATTGCACTTTAACAGAACAGAAAAAAGGAAAAACAAGTCTCAGCTGGGAAATGAGAAGTTTACATCAGATATTTGTCTTCATTTGGGCTCAGAACCAAAGCACACTTTCTGTTCTGAGTGCTGTGGTATTGCTGCTTATTTGAGCTCTTTTCAGTCCAATTCTTTGTGCATAATGTCATATTTTTGACTACAAAAATGAGCAGATCCTTAGCTGTATGAAAAGCTCATATTTCCAGGAGGTAAGAGTTTGAATTCCTTCAGGATGTTGTGGCAACTGAGCTTAAGCCTCCTATGTCTCTCATGAGTGCTCCAGATACAATGATGCTAATATTAAAAAGACAAAATTCTGTCTTTTTCTAGTTTTTCTCTGGGTTTTGTTTTCTTAAGTAAACTTACATATATTTCAGGAGCCCCTAAGTGTTCTACATTTGTGTTAAGTATGCTCTAAAGAGGACACTTCCAAGTCTGCAGCACTACAGCAGAGCAAAGGAATGTCAATCTGTGAATCAGCACTGGATGGGAAAGAGGGCTTACCCAGAGTTCTGCATTTCTGGATGTGTGTAGAAGAGCTGTAAGTAACAAAAAAGGGAGATGTTTTCTATGTTCAGTCTCTGTTTAGGAAAGCTGACAGTGTTTGATGAAACGTTTTTAATTACATATAATTTATTTTGAATGCAAAATAGTGTAGAGGTAACGCCATTCCACCATTGAATTATCTAGCCATAAAGAGGACCTCTATCTCTAGAACTAGCAGTCCTTCATGTTTGCCTTGTAATGCCATTATGGTAACTGGCCAACAGTGAAATAATAGTAATCTATTATTTATATTTCATTGCTTGTTATGTCCTTGCAGGTTATTTATAATTAGGTGTTATAAATTTACATTTATTTCATTTATTTATTGATTGTTAATAATTGCTCCTGTTGCTTAGTTAGTCACTACTGAGGCACGAGGGCTGACTCAGAGAACTTACTCATCCCATTCAGAAACAGTGAGGCAGTTGCAGAACTAAAGTTTGTGGACTCTAATTTTTCATTTAGTTCTTTCAGAAACAGACTTGCCAGTCAGAATATCAAACAGTCTCATCCATCTAGATTCATCCTACCTAGTTTAGATATTGGATCAGAAATGCGTTTTCAGAAGACAATTTTAACTGTAGCTGGATTGATTTTCTTCCAGCATTACCTATCTTTCCTGTTGACTTGAAGACTCAAACTCTCAATTAAAACACAGCCAGATGAAATGAATGTTTGTATGTTTTATGATTATTTTGATTTCCTAGGCATTGGCAATGTGCTGCACAACATGATGGGCACACACACAGAGTCACTGCCTATATCAAATAGTAGACAAGTGCACAGGAATGAGGTTTAAAAGGTTTATGTGACAGTGATATTTGTTAGGATTTGGCAAACTTTGCCATAGGAGAGCAGGAGAAGTTCTCTGTAGAGAAAGGCAGCAGATACAGTAGGATGCTAAATGGAGTTGTTACAGAGAAGGATTACAGCAAATAGGTCAAAGGATTATTCTTAAGGATGGGAAATGTCTGAATTCTGAGAGATGAAAAGTGAATCATTCTTTAATTGTGATATGTGTCTTCACATTGTGCTCCTTCAGTAAATTACAACAGTTAAGCCCTCTGATCTGGCAAAAGTGGTAAAGGATAATAAAAAAGGCTTTTTTAAAGTATGTTAACAGTAAAAGGAAGACTAGGAAGAATGTGGGTCCCCTACTAAATGAGGGGGGTGTTCCGGTAATGGGGGATGCTGAGAAGGCGGAGATACTGAACGACTTCTTTGCTTCTGTCTTCAGTGGAAAAGCTCTCCCTTGGGAATCCCAGACCCTGGAGGTTAGTGAGAGGGTCTGGGGAATGGAAGACTTCCCTTCAGTCAGGGAAGAGGTGGTTGATGAGCGCCAAGTCAACACCAATGTTCATAAATCCATGGGACCCAATGGGTGCATCCACGTGTGCTGAGGGAGCTGGCAGAGGTGATTGCTGAACTGCTCTCTATCATCTTTGAGAGGTCTTGGAGAATGGGGGAGGTGCCTGAAGATTGGAGGACAGCCAATGTCACTCTGGTCTTCAGAAAGGGGAGGAAGGAAAGTCTGGGTAATTACAGGCCAGTCAGCCTCACCTCTGTCCCTGGAAAGGGGATGGAACAGCTTGTGCTGGATGCCATCTCCAGACAATTGGAAGAAAAGGAGGTTATCAGGAATAGTCAGCATGGGTTCACCAAGGGGAGGTCATGCTTGACCAACCTGGTAGCCTTCTATGATGATGTCACTCGCTGGGTGGATGGGGGGAGGGTGGTGGATGTAGTCTACCTTGATTTCAGCAAGGCATTTGATACTGTCCCCCATGACATCCTTATAACAAAGTTGAGGAAGTATGGGATAGACGAGTTGACAGTGAGGTGGGTTGAGAGCTGGATGACTGGCAGAGCGCAGAGGGTCACTGTTGGTGGTGCAGAGTCCAGTTGGAGACCTGTGACTAGTGGTGTCTCCCAGAGTTCAGTACTGGGTCCAGTCTTGTTCAACATCTTCATCAATGACCTTGATGAGGGGATAGTGACCACCCTCAGCAAGTTTGCTGATGATACAAAGTTGGGAGGATTGGCTGACACGCCTGAAGGCTGTGCTGCCATTCAGCGAGACCTGGACAGGCTGGAGAGCTGGGCAGTAAGAAACTGGATGAGGTTTAACAAAAGCAAGTGTAGAGTCTTGCACCTAGGGAGGAATAATTGCATGCACCAGTACAGGCTGGGGGATGACCTGCTGGAGAGGAGCTCTGCTGAGAGGTTGTCCATCAGCCAGCAGTGTGCCCTCATGGCCAAAAAGGCCAATGGCATACTGGGGCACATTAAAAGAGCGTGGCCAGCAGGTCAATGGAGGTGATCCTCCCCCTCTACTCTGCCCTGGTAAGGCCTCATCTGGAGTCCTGTGTCCAGTTCTGGGCTCCCAGTACAAAAAAGACAGGGATCTCTTGGAAAGAGTCCAGCGGAGGGCCACAAAAATAATGAAGGGTCTGGAGCATCTCCCTTGTGAAGAAAGGCTAAGTGAACTGGGTCTGTTTATCCATGAGAAGACTGAGAGGGGACGTGATCCAGGTCTATAAATATCTGAGGTGGGGGGGCAAAGTGTCGAGGCCAGACTCTTCAGCAGTGTGTGGAGACAGGACAAGAAATGGACAGAAACTGGAGCATAGGAAGTTCTGCATGAATGTGCACAAGAACTTCTTTACAGTGAGGGTGACGGAGCACTGAAACAGGCTGCCCAGGAGGGTTGTGGAGTCTCTGTCTCTGGAGATATTCAAGACCTGCCTGGACGCCTACCTGTGCGACCTGGTGTAGGGAACATGCTTTGGCAGAGGGGTTGGACTCAATGATCTCTGGAGGTCCCTTCCAACCCCTACGATTCTGTGATTCTGTGATTTTGCATTATAACCTCAGAATTCATGCATAAACATTTATCATGAAATTGGTACCAAACAAGATATCACAGATACTGAAGGAATTACTTCAAATGACAACTCTTGTCTTGATGGTGAAATATTTTTCCCTTTGAGAACTAAACACATTTCTAGTTCTGAATGCTCTGGTTTCAGGCACGCACACTTGCTTTTGTTTCTAAAATAATATTCTGGAAGCTGTAATCAAAAATCAAGATACAAAGACCTGCAAATGATTGCCAAAGACAGGTAATGTGACCTATCTTCCTAGAATGGTTCTGGTGCCTCAGTGGACAAAACCAAGCAAAATATCCACTTAATGGAGTACACAACACAGTATTTCCTGTCTGGACAGGATTCAGAATTAAATATCATTAAATGTTCATACAAGATAGATATGGCAATATCTCTATGAACATCCTCCTAAAGGAAAAAGTCCTTACTTTTGCTTTTGTCCTTGGAGGTAAAGGAAAGTGACAGTTCTGTCATCTGGTGTGTGTGGATGAAGAAAATTCAAAGGCTTAAAATGAAAGGAAAATTCCTAAACATGCTCTGCTGTCTTCTTCAGATCACATTAGTTATGATTCATGTTCCTATCCTTCATTTTTGTGTACTGTACTCTTGGGACAGGGGGAAAATTGCAAAGGGATAAATGAGTATTACATTGTCAAAAAGGTAAAAGGCTTATCTATCATATCCTGTTTTTTTGATCAGATAATTTTTCGAGAGAGTGCAAAGTAGTAAATATTCTAGGTAGGTTGTTTCATGTTTTAAATTATTACTATTTTATAAACCATTTTGTGTTTGAATCACGTACCCACAGAAAAGCAGGTAGGCAGGGACCCCTGGGTCCCTCTGGCCCATCCTCAGCTCCACAGGGGCACCCAGAGCAGGCAACCCACCCAGCACCACGTCCAGGTGGCTGCTGAAGGTCTCCAAGGAGACCCCACAGTCACTGGGCAGCTTGTGCCAGCACTCCAGCACCCACACAGCACAAAAGTACTCATCAGTGTTTGCATGGAAACCCCTGTGTTCTAATATGGGTGTTTTGCCTTCTGGAAGATAAGATTCTGGAAGATTCTGCCTTATCTGGGAGGTAAGATATGCACCAATTTTTTGTTTTGTTTTGTTTTAATAATTGATTCTAAATGTCAGTTTTACTGAAAGAAAGGACCATGCTAATGCGCAGTATAATTAGGTGAACATTGAATAAGATCCTTGAGGAACAGACACAAAAAAGCAGGACTTCTGTTAAAACTCATTCCAAGAACTTCTTGGATCCTTTTCAAATCCTATAATATAAGAAAAGACAATTTCTAATGTCAGAAAGTCAGGCAAAACTTGCAACAAAGTTAATATATATGTGTAGGTGGCAGATTATTTTTACCGCTTCATCTCCTAGTTTCTGTTCCATGATTCCTTTGGGAGTTAGAGGATCAACACTGTACAGAGAAGCAGTATTGGATGTCAAAGAGCACCCATTGTCATGGATCAGTCATCCGCTGGGATTTTATTTCCACCATCAGCAAAGATCCTGAGATGGATTTGGACCCAGGAGTCACATTTGTGTAAATGAAATTCAACAATGACCTGGATGGTGAATTAAGAATAAGCTTTGATGCTGGGAGTCTATTTTCTGTATGTTCCAGCAACAATTACACGGTAAAGCCAGCACAGTACTTCAGCGGCCAAAATAATATGTGTAGAAAACATATATACCTACACTGCTAGGATAAAAATTGAGTGCCAAAATAAAAACATATTGCCCTAAACAAGTATCAAGTTTTGTTCCCATCACACATTTTAATCTGTATTTGTAGAGAGAAAATATCTGTGCAGTCTACAAGAACGATGAGCTCTCAATTAGCTTGCTTTCCACTATGGACAGTAAACTCATACTGCACTGGTGAAGGGAAACTTAACTTCCTCTACTATATATACTTTCCACAGGTGATATAAGTATTGTCATAGTGCCATTAAATATCACCTCAAACATTTTTCACACTGCTTATTGGACTCTGTGGAAAATAGTCTCGAAAAATCGCAATGTTAATAAAAAAAGAGTCCTGTTCTGAACTGTGGTGGAATAAAGAGGCAGAAATAACATCAGTTGACCTTAGAAACTCTGACTAGTTTTTCTTACATCTCCAAAGGTGTTCCAGAAACCAAAATATCAGTAATGGGGAGGTTTCTATGTTGTAAGCTGTAATTGCAGTTTTGCTTTGTGTTTGTGAAAGTTGTCCCAATGAGCAGAATGAGAAAAAGGCCACAGAGGTAAAAAGTTTCAATTCCAATAAATCATTTCTTTTTTTCTGGAAAAAGAAAAAAAAGTTTTTACAAAACTGCTTTGTAATTCTCTGTATCTTAAAATGCAAGAATACCCACCTAATTTACTTATACACTTTGATATGTATTTGTTCCATGATGTGGATCCGCGTAATCACAACTATCTCTTCCAACATTTGAAGATCAAAAAGCAATTGAACTTCAGTGAGCGCTTGGTGAAATCATTTAAATTAGAGCAGACTTTAATTTGGTCCTTACTATCTGCTGAAATTTAATAGCTCACACACAAAAAAATGTTGCATTTGGCATTTAAAATTTATCTTCTAACAATAGAAGGAACTGTCTTAGTGTGTGAGAAATGTTTCTCTCTAAAGGTTTACAGGAATTAATGAGCTTGGCTGATCTCTTGCGCTGCTGCAACCCAGAAATCAAGGAGCTGTTGCTGGCATATGACCAGTGAGAGTGGAAATTAAAACCTTGGTGAATGTCTACAAAGAGAAAATGGAAGGAAATAGGAATAGAGTGATAGGACAAGGGGGAATGGTTTTAAACTGAGACAGGGGTGGTTGGGGTTAGATATTAGGTGAAAGATTTTCACACTTAAGGTGGTGATGCACTGGAACAGGTTGCCCAAGGGGGTTGTGGATGCCCCATCCCTGGAGGCATTCAAGACCAGGCTGGATGTGGCTCTGGGCAGCCTGGTCTGGTGGCTGGTGACCCTGCACATAGCAGGGGGTTGGAACTGGATGATCATTGTGGTCCTTTTCAACACAGGCCATTCTGTGATTCCATGATTGGGTATACATTATTACTCCGTATTTTTCAGAAGGAATCAGAATCACAGTCCTTCTCCTTGGGAGTGTATTGTTCGGTAGGAGTGAATGGGGAAAGAGCAATCCAGATAAATGGTGCTGGTGTATCCTGGCAAGCTGCACACTGGGAACTGAAAAACTTCATTTTATGATTTTTTCAAACTAAATGTAAGTATTTGCTACTTTCTGAAAGTCATGCATGTCCTTTTAGAAGTCACTGTGAATGGTAAGTTGATGTCGAAGTTGAAAAGATGTGTTTTAACAATAATCTTTTTTAATTCATGAAGGATAATTATTTTCTGCTCCACCACAGCTTACAGTTTTTGAGATCTCTCCTCAGAAGAGGAAAAAGATGTCTAATCAGACCTACTTTTAACTGTTATACTCTATGAGTGCAGTTAACTTCTCTAGTTGTTGCGCTTTTGGAGTGCATTCCTCCATAGGGGCAGCTGTCAGTTCTGCACTAAGTAGCCTTTTCTTACTCTGGTACCTCACTCCATACTCACCAAGTATTTGTGTTTACATAAAGTTTACCCAGAACTGACATGTTGGATCATTTTACATCCAGAAATAAAAATCAAAATCCTTTATTCCTCTTCTCGAATGTAAACACATGCTAAGACATGGTGATTTTGTCTTGACACATATCAATTTGCAAGAACTCTTCCAGTTTAACACTGGGGAAAGCACTGAGAAAGTTAAAAGTCTGCAAGAGATGGATTTCTTTTGCTTTGCCTTTTACTGAAGGACAATATTGTCTAATATTTATTTATTTGTTTATTTATATATTATTTAAACCAGTGTTTTGGAAGACTTTAAAGAGCCACGATATTGCATAGTGCGTATCCCAATGTCTGAGATCCAGATGCTCAACATGTACAAATTCATTTTGTCTCCTTTTTTGCAATCTGTTTTTCTCTTCCCTCTTCCACCTCCCCTTACCATTCTTCTTTGTAATGTAGAGCAGTGAGTGGGGTGAATCAAGTTAACCTGCCAGCATTATCTATGGCTCTGTTTATTTCTTGGAAATTGCTTTGCTCTCTCTGTGCTATCTGAAGAGGAAGCTCCCAACTTGAATCTCTTTACTTGGTATTTGAAATATTTTTCAAATTTCAGGGAAAGAATAAAAAAAAATCCATGGAATATCCCAAGCTGAAAGGAATCCATAAGGGATCATTGAGTCCAACTCAGAAGTCCACCCAGGACCACACAAAAATCAGACCACAGTGGAAGATATTTGTATCTGGCTAACAACATTTATTTTCTACCCATCATTTCCCATCTAACAATGAATCCAATAGCATGATTTTTACCTCTCCTAAGACAGACATTGGTTCCAACATTAGTGCCTTGAAATTTGAGTAACTTTTTAATTCTCGTAAAGCAGCCTGCAAAATATAATCCACATTTACTGTAAGAGTTTGTTGGTCTTCTGGATCCTTTTCTGATACTGTCAATACAGGAGGATGCCTCGGGAATCTCACTGTAACTGTTGGACTTTTGGTTGCTTATCACCTCACCTGCAGAATCTTCAGTCGTAGAAGAAGCCTCACAGAGAACTGATAGAGACATTAGAACTGTTGGCCAGGTAGTTGCCAGTCATCTATTGTAAACATAATATATATGAATGAAGCTATTATTGACAAGCAGATCATGTGCATGGCTGGCAGCTGGTTTCTTCCATTTAAATAATTCAGTGTTGTTTTTTTTTTTTTTTTTTATTTTCCTTGAAAACAATGTCTGCATTTGTGGAAGGTTTGAGATTTGCAAGCACCAGAAAATGACATCCTCTGTTTGTCTGTTCAACATACAGAGTTGTACAGACAGCTCTGACCCCATGAACTGGCTGTCATGTGCCTGGAAGACCTATTAAAAAACATAAATCCCTTTGCATGCAGTTGCAGGTTAAAGTGCTGATAATTAATTATTGTCATGTGCCTGCACTGTGCCTGAACTGAGTCCAAATAATGCTTTTTAAAATTATATTTACTATTATTCACCATTTCCCAAACAATTCAGAGGTCTGGCTTAGACCTGCCTCATTAACGGGAAGGGAGTCTGAGTCAGAATTGCAGGGTATCACTGCAGAACATTGACAAAGAAATACGTTTGAAGTAGATTTGTCAGTATACTACAGATGTTCTGCATCACTCTGAAAATACAAGGATAACGCAGAACCTACTTTGCTTCTCCTGCTGCTTGTAGGTATGAACAATCTGCAGATGAGAAATCAGAAATATAAAGTAAGTGCCTTACAACAGGGTACGTAGTATGGGTGTGGTGTGCAGGCTATGGTTTATCCCCAAGGATGAAGGAAGAAACTGAGAAATAAATATATTATCTTTTGTCACAAGAGTGCAGCTCAGTAAAGTTCCAGGTTGAAGATGTAGGTCTTGTGTCATGTCCTTGCAAGTATCAAAAGCCACACACCTGGATATTTGGTTCTGGAGTTACATCTCAGGGACTAAGTATGATTTGATTTAGTTACTAAAATATTGTGAATGGTAATGCAAGATAGAGAAAATAAACTCCTCCGTCACTAAAGTTTGATTTGGAGAAATTCAGATTTGGAATAATACATGCATTTTTAGCAAAAGTTGTCTGTAAATCACAACCAGAACCATATGCTGTCTTAGATCATCTCTCACCACAATATAAGTTGTTGTGTTTGTTGCTTTTATTTTCCTTCTGGAAACATTTAAAAGACTAATAGTGCTTCTATCACTCAAGTACTGTTGCTTCTCCTACATGGATATCTTTGCTCTCCCCATTTTACAGAACTCCCTCTTGCTGTCATTTAAAATAGTCAGAAAGTTGAAAAATAGCTGTATGATTTTTTGTGGTTGATGTAGGCTGTGGGCTATAATTTCTAATATCCAGCGTGCCATTTATCACCAAGTCATTAAAAATTTTAGGGAGCGCTTAATATCAGAAAACCACATCTATGTTATTAATGCTGTCAATGCACATCAATGTTATATTCCATTCCAGGTATATGTAGATACAGTATAACCTACTTTCAGATGTATTGTGTTCCACAGAAATCTTACCCAGAATCAGAGTAATTTGCTCAGAGTCTCAAATAACGTTGCTAGTGAAGACAGAGGTTGAACCCAAGTTCATTTACATTCCAGTGCAGACTCATTTTGTTGTAAAAAAATCTTCCTGCTCTGTGATGGGTCCAGGTCTTCAGCCTGTTCTGAACAAGAGGCACATTTTGAGATGTTTAAGAAGTTCCAAAAGGAGGATGTGAAAGAGAAACAACCAGCTAGATAAAGGCTGAAGGGCAAGAGAGAAGCTGTGTCTGTACTGGGAAATTAAACAAGTGTGGGATAATTCCGCAGCGTGGAATCTCACATCTGTGCTATTCAATACTTCTCCCATAGAGATACGTGTTTCTGCCTGAATACTGCACATTGGAAATGCCACCTGGCTTCTACTGGCTTCTGAGTAGTGCCCAGGGGTTGTTCAGGAGTAATAGCCATCCTGGGCCCAAACTTTCAGGGAGCAGCCCAACAGTTCAACAGCACAGATGGCTGCCATGCCACTGACCCTGCCGCCCTCACTGTTAGTGTAGATTGACCTGTGGTTTGGTACGAATCTGCTCTGCAACAGAGCAAATAACTTTGTACATTGTCAGAGTAGCACTGGTGGGACAGAACACGGTGAGGGAAACGAGGAGCTTAGCACAACGGTTCTAATTGAATTAAGTTGGCCTGGATCACCACTGTGTTTCAGCAAAAGTTAAACCTATGGCACTCATGGATGAATACACCGTCTCTGGAGATGCACAGGGTCAGGCTGATGGGGCTCTCAGTACCTGATGGAGATGTGGATATCTGTGCTCATTGCAGGGGAGTTGGAATAGATGACCTTTAAGGGTCCCTTCCCAACTCAAAGATCCTATGATTCTATGGTATCACATGGTACAGTAAGACAGTGTGGCTGTTAAAGGGTTTCCTTCAAGTAATCTAATAACAACACATGATATTTTTCTAGGTTAAGTAAGAACTGTCAGTGTTCACTAATCCAGTGCCTCAGCCCTGCATTAGAGCATAGCATCCTGAAGTGACCCAAGCTGCAGCTCGATGTGACTGCCTTTCCACACCAATAACACTCTGAGTTTATATGTGTAGCTCAAGGTGTGAGACTGAAAATACTTGAACTATTTATTTATTTATTTTCAGTCAGCCTGAAAACTGGATTTCTTCCTGTGGTTTGTTACAGCTAATTGAAAATGTGTGACCATCCAGGTCTGGCCAATTTGAGAGAGAAAGTCAACATCCCTCCAGACATTTCTGGTCATACCAGTTCTTACCCTCTCCTTCCTCCTCTTCAGTACAGCTTGTTTTGAAATGCATCTAAGAACTTGATCTTACACCATAGATAGATGTAATCTAGCGCCACATCCAAACAGTTTTTAAACACATCCAGGGATGGTGACTCAACCACCTCCCTGGGGAGCCTATTCCAGTTCTTAACTACCTGTTCTGTAAAGAAGTGCTTCCTGATATCCAACCTAAACTTACCCTGGTGCCACTTGAGGCCATTTCCCCTCGTCCTGTCACTTGTCACCAAGTGATTCTCCAAGCCCTTCACAAGCCTCATTGCCCTTCTCTGGACCTGCTCCAGTACCTCCATCTCCTTTTTTTACTGATGTGCCCAAAACTCGAGGTGAGGCCTCACCAATACTGAGTACAGGGGCAGGATGACTTCCCTAGTCCTGCTCACCACACCATTCCTGATACAAACCAGGATGCCATTGGCCTTCTTGGCCAACTGAGCACACTGCTAACTCCTATTCAGGTGACTGTCCATCAGTAAAAGACTGTCCATCAGAAGAAAATACTATTTCCAGAGCTTGCTTCTATTCTCCATGAATATAAATAAAGATGCTGTAATTAGGGAAAATTATGGGCTGACTCATTTGTTGTACTGACATCAGTGAACAAAGTCTCACCTGTTTGTGTAGAAATGAACAAAAGGGGCATCACAAAAGAGCAACAAGAGTCATGTTCATCTCTTCACTCATCTCCTTGAGAACAAGGATTAACACTGATCTTGTGAATGAATGAAAGAGCCCATCAGTGCAGAGGAAGCTTTCAGGAAGATGTGACACTTGAGGGAACAGTTTGTGATCAGCTGCTCCATGGCACCGAATCAGAGACTTGAGGTTCCATTTTCCCAAAAGTATTCCTGAGCTATATACTCAAATTTGCAACTCTAAACCAGTAAAATAATTTGACGTAGTGTTCGAGAGCATGTAATTCAATTATTGTAGCAATGGCCCTCCTTCCAAGTAACCTTAAAATTAAATAAAATGTGAAAGCGTACATTTGTGGAACAACACAAAATGCCAGATGAGATTTCTGACAACATTTTGTTAATTCCATTGTTTAGACTGATCTGAAACACAAGGAAAACTAAACCACGTCGTATGTACTGCAGTGCTGTGCCGCTGCTCGTGGACTATTTCTGTGTTGCTTGTTGCCTTAGAAATTGATTTTAGTTGTCTGTGAATTCCCCAAAGCATGAGACACCTTTATCTTCAGTGTTATCCTTTGTTGTTGCATTCATGATACTTACAAAAAAACCTAACTTTACTGTCAAGAAAATTATTGTGAATGCAACAGTTCCTCAAGGCTTATGAATGTCCTGGAAAGCAAGAGAAGAACTGTAATAAAAGAACATAAGTGTGGAACATAGAAATGTGAGCTCAGTTATGACTCATCTCTAAATAGCATCATCAAAACATGATAGTATCCAAGTACGTTTCCCCTAGTTAGCATTTATCACCGAGCTCTCTGAGTATGTTTTTCATCTGCATTGCTATTATTTTAATAGCAACCTCTAATTTGGGCTGACATTCCTGTCCTTATTTCACAATTTATTCTGCCCTCAGCTAAGTTACCTAACATAGGAGAAAGATGTTGGGGTTCAATTGTTATAAAAAAAATGGTGTGCACATGTTTACTTTTCCATGGCAACCAACCCATTTGAAGTCTGTCTTCATTTACAGAATGAGCGTCCTATTGAACTCTGAGAATAAGGGCAGTGTCCAGCATAAATGCCTCCAGGATCCCTGTAGCTGCTCACTTAAGAACAGGGGAGCTGCAGTGCCAATAAAGAGACCAAGCCAGACTTCAAGCAATCTGTGGTTATGTTTACTGAAAGACCTGGGATGGAGAAGAACATCATTAGAGAGTGGAGTTGGCTCAGCCTGGAGTAGGAAAGCTGATAGGGCATTTGTCTATCTTGCCCACAGCTACTGATACCCAAGAGATAATTGTGTGCTACTAGGGCTTGTGAGGAGCAAAGCTGGAAAGAGAATAAGTAGAAAAAACATTGCCTGTATTTCAGTTTCACACCCTATATGCCATATTGAAGTCATGGGAAATTACAGGAAACAGTTCTATATGTTTTTAACGCATACGTTTCTGAAGCAGGGAAGTTCCTTCTTGTGTGGGATAGAAAGAATAATGCAGTTGGACAAACAGGTCCATTTCACTGTCGTTTTCTGAGCCCTTTCATGTTTTGTTGGGCAACCGTTATTTAAGATGGATGTGGGAGTAAAGGTTGCACTCTGATTCTGATGGAGAAATCCTCTACCTTTCTATACATGAGTAACAAAAAAAACCAGGCAGGACGTAAAAAGGGGGAATATTCAGCCTTGCTTTTTGGTAACAGAATTTCTTGATTTAGAATGATGAAAATTTTGCACTTCCAAAGAAAGCACCAAAATAAACAAAAGCAGTAAATATGGCTGTGTTTTTTATTACACGGCTTTTGTTACACAAAATAGTGCAACTCTGAAAGGAACAAATTCTTGTCATTCACGTGGGTGGAAGACAACAAAAAACCAGGAGGATTAGATAGAGTGGAAATGCTGATGGTAAATTGGTTGTTTACTGTTCTGCCTTTCACTGTTGAAATGAGCTGTGGCGGTTTAAACATGTTTTGGATGAAAGGCTACAAAGAGGGTTCAAAGGTTAATTTAGACAGTTTAAAGCTCTGAACAATATAACTACTTAACTACAATAAAAACATGGTGTGTTGAACATGTTCCTTAGATCAGGGGTGATGCTTTCCTCTTCTACCAGTGTGTCGTAATGCATCGTCAATGCAACGCACCTGGCAATCCTGCGAGGAACAATTGCACTGAGATCTGCATTAAAGTCACGATGTTCTTGTTTATTTCTGATGGCATTTGAATGGAGAAGATGTAGGCTGTAGTGCTGTTAGATGTAGGCTGCTCTGAAACTAATGCCTTCTATTTATTTCCATGGAAACTGCAACAGGTGGGAAGAGCACAATAATACTAATTGATGGAACAAATTCGCAGCTACGAAACACTATTTTTCAACCTTAGTCACCACCGTTATATGATTCCTGTGCATAAGATGATCGTTTTGTGGTGTGACAGCTGTGCATGGCCCTCCAGAACATGGCTTGTCATTGACATCACTGCTGTTTCTGTGGAAACGCACCACCCACTGCCTCACTGTGCTCACATCCGCTGTTTGGTCACCATAAATGTTTAGCAAGTATCAGTGAATATCAGTGGGTACCATGGTTTCTACATGGAGGAATTCAGCTCCACACCTTTGCTTCACACACACTTGCATGCCAGACCCCATGCTGTCAAAGTGCCCCTCTGCTGCCATCTGTCACACAGCAACAACATGTAATAGGATATCAGTGGGAAGGTTTAGCCTCTGCTGCCATCCCACCAACATCTGTCTCTGATGTCCTGGGCCAACGCAATAAAGTAGGAGGCATAACTTTTGGAGCAAGGCGGATATATTTCTATGTTAGCAGGCAATTCGTATTGGTAAGTTTGATGCCAAAACAAAGGTCTAGCTTTAGATGTGAATATTGTTACTACGCTGGGTAGTAAAATGCTAATTCTGTGTCAGAATTAAGTTTTATGGACATAAAAAAGACCAAGAGATTTTTATTTCTGAGAAACATTTCAGACATATAATTTCGTGGTTGTAAATCCTCAGCCATAACTGTCTCTCTAACAGAACCCCAGCTGCTGTATAGCTCTTCTTGAGCACTAATTTTATTTAATTTGCCTTATTTTCCTGTCTGCCTGGTTGTTTTGTTTTTCCTCTGTAATTTCTTTAAGATACTGTTTGTGTTGTGTCCTCCCCAGCACAATCATTTCTGAAAGAACAGAGTGTGAGTGAGTGAGTGCTTCAGGACAACAGCTGAGAGGTTAATAGGAAAGTGCACCTCACCTCTGCTTCAAGGATGAGTATGGAATGGATGATTTTAAGATGGGAGGACTTTGGGAAATGTTTATTATCTAATTCTCCTTCCGTTCCCTTAAACCATCATTCTTTTGTCTCCATACTCTCTCCTGTTTTTGCAGGTTGCCACAGTGATCATCTGTCCCCTGCAGCATTTGTATACATCCACTGAACTCCAGAAGCTCTGCTGTGAGTTTAGCTTTTGGCAGGCAGAGTCTGTAGGAAGTCAGTGCCTTACAAAACTGGAAGCTGTCTGCTGTCTGCTTCTTTCATATCTGAGGGACTCAAGGGCCAGAAAGCTTTTTGCTCCTCTGGTTTTGTTTTCGTATGTTTTATCTGTTTGCTTTTTCGCTTTGTTTGTTCAGTTTGGTTTTATGTATGTGCGAATCAGTTGGCCTAATAAAAATTATTACCTTTGTCTATAGGATTTGTTTTTACCCCAGAACTTCACAGCAGCAGAACATCTGTAACACAGCTCTTGCTATCTTCTACTCACATTCATAAATGTATTATTTCATCTTCTCATGCATTTTTTTTTTTCTACTTCAGATAAAGCCATGTTAAGATTTTTATGAATCTATGATCCCTTTGTAGTTTGTCTCTGCTTTTAGAACTGTTTCAGGACTGTGGAGTTGTGAAGAATAATATAAGATTCTGTAAGTAATAATGCTTCGTCAGTCCCAGTTTCCTGGATAATGCAGTGCGGCTCCATTGGGCAAAATGATGCAGCATAGTGTAAGCTTAACATAACGTGTTATGAACCTTATTGCTCAAATACTGGCCTTTCACATAAAAGAAATTTGCAAAGAAAGATAAATCGACGTTATCTCCCCACAAAAATAAAAAGGCCATCTTCTAAGTACAGCAAAAATGAGAACTAAAAAGGCCAAATAAATCAAAAATGCAAGGCAGTCCTTTTTACACCGATTAACTCATTGGCCTGATCTAAACTATATAATCTTGCAGTCTCAAAGACCAAGTTCCTTTTGGGATTAAACATGCAGCAGAGAAAACAAAGATGAGGAATACAATCTGTAAAAGAATGATAACAGAAATGCCCATATCCTGCTAAATAACTAGAAAGAGAACACAGAGACATCAATTAAAGAATATCCCGGTCTGGAGAATGAATCAGCATCCTGGATTTTCTGTCAAGATTCAAGCCACTGATAGCCTTATTCTGCCATCTTATTGGAAGAGGAAGCGAACAGCCAGTTCAGATTTACTGTCTGTGTGCCGTGCATGGTTTATACATCTCTGCCATACTCTTCAGGCTCAAAGACCTCGAGACTACTCAGTCATTCCAAACTTGGAAGCTCTTGTACACCATTGGTTATTCTTTCTCTAAATCTTTTCTGACCCTTTTACTAGCACACCCCAACCTGCAGCACAGGGTTTGGGCCCAGATTTGCAGTGTGTGCTCGTACCTATTTGACTACAAAGTGTGCTGTGGTCGGAGGACGCTTGAGTGATCAGAGAAACGGTCACAACAGAAATAGAGGCTAAGACTGACATTTAAATGCATACAGCACAAGCCTCTGGTAGCTTCTCTATTACAAAGGACATAGAGCCATTACAAGGCTTTCTGCTGTATAACCTGAAGCCACTGAATGTTTTCTGCTAGCTACATTAAGTGCCAACATATTTGTTTCAGACCTTCTGACTCTGACACTTTTTATGCTAACATTGGTGCAGTGCAATCCATTCTCACTGAAATACTCCTGGATCACACCAAAGAATAAGGGAGGAGAAGAAAGCACTTGAACTCTCACTTTGAAGCCTCCATTTTACATCAAAATCTTTCCTCCCAAGTCTTTAAGTGTATCTTAGGGTTCTTAATGCATTTAAAACAAGTTATAGCTCAAATGCAGGATCATTCTTGATGTACTTCTTTCAGAAAATGCAAAAAATCTGCAATCAGAGAAGCTGGAGGGAGGGAGACGAGCTGGAAAGATTTGAGTCATCTCCTTTATAGGAAAACTGACTGACAGAATAGTTCTGCTCAGGGGAGGATGAGCACACAAGCGTGGTAGGGGGGAGCTCCTGATCCTGACCCCTTTTTCTTCTTCCCAGATATATATGAATACAGCCTGTTCCCCATCAGCTGCCGTGTGATTGAGTGAGGTCAGAGGGACATCCGCGCTCAGCTGTAGCAGCACAGAAGCTGAATGCTTTGAAAAGCCATTTTAGCTGTACACAGACTTGTAGATTGTCTGTCTGTCTGTCTGTCCAGGGCTGTCTGAAAGGAAGATGCATTGCTGTTTCATTCAAAGCAGGCAAACAAAGAAATGCTCAAAGTTTTGGGAATGCCTTTCGGAAAGTTGTCATAACCCAACGCATTTCTAGAGGCTGCTTACTAATGAGGGTTTTGTTCTGAAATGTCAAAGGCTGGGATTTCTTCCCAGGAGGGAACATTTCCTCTCTTCCACCTGGAAGCCAAATCAGCAGAGCTGCGTGGCAGTGCAGGCTCTGTGCTCAGAAGAGACAGGGAGCAGTGCTTTTGTGTAGCATCAGCTCAAATCGTTATGTGGTCCCATCTGTTATATCTCATTGCAGAGACTGCTGGAAATCAATTTTGTTTGTTGCTATTGCTGAAGAATTCTTAAAGGAGGTGTATTTAAAGGCACTGCTGACCAGAACAGCTCACAAATATCTCTACATTTCTTGCTCATTAAAGGCCACCGTTTGGTACTGTTTATTGCCATGTTATACATGACCAAGAGAATAATGCTTTCAGAAGCTTCAAAAATAAGTTTTACTTGTGTTAAGAGAATGCATACATAAATGTTATAGAACTGCTTGTGATTCTGCCACCTTGCTGTTTTTCTTCTTTTTTAAGCTTAGTTCTATTTATAATGTTATTTCTGGAGAAGCACATTTCAACATGGCTCGGGTTTTAGTACACTGCTTTCCTTGCTTATCGGAATCTCACAAACTGCATTTCCTTTATAGTCTTTTATAAAAGGATATAAGGAGTCATATTCATGTCATGCCTAAAGATAAAGCTATGAGGGCTGCTCCATAAGTAATGCCTTCTATTTTTATTATGTTGGTCCATGATGCCAGAGGAGGATACTGGTGGTAGAGGCTGAACCTTCCCACTGATATCCTGTTACATTTTCTTTGCCATGTGACAGATGGCAGCAGAGAGGCAGTCTGAGAAAATGGTGTCTGACATGGGAGAGCAGATGAAGCAGAGATGTGGAGTTGAATTCCTCCATATGGAAACATTTGTGTCTATGGACATTCACTGATGCTTGTTGAACAGATACTTGCTGGAGACCAAGCGGTGGATGTGAACAGTGAGGCAGTGGGTGGTGCATTTCAGCCACGTTGCAGATGGCCTTGCAGATTTTTATAAGCGTAACATGCAGGCTCTTGTTCTTAGCTGGCAAAAATGCACAGCTAATAGTGGTGACTACACTGAAAAACGGTGGTTTGTGACTGCGAATGTGCTGTATCAAATAGTGTTATTATGCCTTTTGTATCTGTTGTGGTTTCCATGGAAATAAATAGGCGATAATACTTTCAAAGCAACCTATATACAAAGGAGCTTCAGTACTACAAAGCCAGTGTTGAAATGCTTAACTCTTGGGTGTTCTGCTGCTCTGTGAAAACCTTTACACACAATGGCTGTCCTCTACAGACAAGTGTCTAAGCAAAAGAAGAAAAGCAGCAAAATAAGTTTGCCAGAACTTTTCAGTGCAACTTTTAAAATTACTCTGGAGTTTAATACCCAAAGTTGAAATAAAGACAAACAAACCAATCACCCTTTCTTCACCCTCAAACAAAATCTCTGTACAGCCTGTGGTTAGAGAGCTTATGGGGGACGTAAGAGACTTCATCATGTTCTGACCAGACCTTCTAAATAGCTGAAAAGCATATGAACTAAGCTACTTTATGTACATAGCAATATGCTGGAAGCACAGGTCTTTAGAGATGTACAACTCTCAATAACTTTATAAGAATTGCTCTGCTTTGGATAATTAATCAATCTCTGGAACAGAGATTTGCATAGAATCATAAAGTTATAGAATCACCAACGTTGGAAAAGACCTACAAGATCATCCAGTCCAACTGCTCACCTATTACCAACAGCTGACACTAGACCATGTCCCTCAACACAACATGCAATCGTTCCTTATTACATCGTTACATCTGATTCTTTGTCTCAGCACTTGCACTTCCAAGCCAAGAGACTAGAAAGTCAACCTTTCTCTCTGTCAGTAATTAAAGAAATAACATGAAAAAGAACATTCAAATGAAAGATTCAATGAAATTTTCTCAGGAAAAAAAAAGAAGAGTGTTAGGAGAACTAGAAACCTGTCTTGGCATGCAATGCCAGCTTTCTGCTTTGAAACCAGCAGGGGAGAAAACCCTGCCTGCCCAGCAAGTGCTTTGGCAATTGGGTACAATGGACACATATGTGGCTCTGGAAGGTTGATCATCACAATCTTTTGCAGAAAATTTAATCTGAGGAATATTTTAAAACCCAAATCATCTGGACTTCACGAGGGAATGAGACAGAGAGAATTCAGAATGAGGATTAATCATTTTATGACAATAGTGTAGATGTGGGTACCCGTAGGACTTGGGGTATCTAGCAAGTGGAAGATTATACTAGGGCAAAAGTAGTACTTTTTTTTTCTGTGTCAGATATAGATCTAAACTGCTGTTGATTATAACCTTTTGAGATCAATCATGTTTACTGCATAATCTTCAAATCTGTCCCTACTGGAGCATATTCTCATAATACCAGATTCTAGTTTAAAATATACTTTATTCCTGAGGGCAATTAATTTACTTGGCAAGGTGTGTATATTCCAGTTTGATGCAATTTCTACCCCTAGCAGTACAATCAGACCAAAGGAAGTACTGAAATTTCTGATGATGCTGTAAAGTTATCTGTGTGGTGCTCCCTCATTCAATGGTATTTCTGCATGGTCTAGTACCAGACTCAGAGGTTGGTGGGCCTTCCTGGGGCAGGGGCGTTGGAACTTGATGATCCTTTGGTTCCCTTCCAACCCAAGCCATTCTATGATGATATGATTCTGTGATCTTGGGACTAACTCTGGTAGCATAGGTCAAAAGTGACAAGTGCTACCACAGTTTGCTATTCTGGCATATAAGTCCTTGAATTAACACATTCCTCCCAACTCCCTATTCCAGCTCAAATAAGATTTCTCAAAGATATGTGTAAGATTTACAACTCTCACCCATATGCTGCAGTAAGAAGAGTTATGTTACGCCAGGTCTGTACTTAAACCTCTGAGAGAGCTTTTGCATCTAGAGTAAGTATCATCCCAACTCTAAAAGCTTTTGGTTAAAGGATACATACTCTGTGTGGCACAGCATGAAACTAATAATCATACTGTAATGCCATTAGGGAATTCTTTATTAATTTGGCATATTCATCACATCAAATGTTAGGCACAGTAGCGTACTGCTTATTTCTCTGTATAGTTCTCTGTATCTCCCTCTACAGACAGTGGGAAAAAGCACTTTAAGATGATGATTCACACTACCTAAGATCTGATGTCTCTGGAAATCTCTCTTTGGTGCCTGTGCTTTTTTATTAGGTGGAACAAACCTGAACATCTGTCTGGAAAGACGGGAAGAGGCAGATCCTGAGAAAAGTCAGGAACAGATTTCCCATTTTTGCAGTGTCAGGATTGCCCTTACTGAAGGATCTCTGTTCTTCAGGGCGAACAAATAACTTCAGCATGGGACAACAAGGATTATGGGAGCAAATAGATTGAAACAGAGAAAGCAGATAACCTTAAGAAGAGCTGAGAGTGATCATAGCTGGACCTTGGGGATTTTCCAAAGGCTGTAGAAGGGAAAGTGTTGATTCTGTTGGAGCCTCCCAACAATTGCTGTACTCAAAATGAGAGTGCAGGAATACACACAAATTTCAAGGACGTAGCAGGCAGGGAACATTTTTTTTTGTTCTAGTCTGTCCCACTTTGCTTTTTCCTCATTCAAATGTCATAGAGCATAACCTAGCAATTCAAAGCTCTCTCCTGGTATTTTTGGTGTGTTCACTTGAAGAGTACAGTGAATCACTTCAAAGCTCTGGGTGATCTGGTTGTCCTAACTCTCCGTGCAAGGGAGCTGTGAAGTTCTTTTTCCTTATTTCAGAATTTTAAGCTTCTGAAGAAGATAGATGTTAACTTCTTATTTGCCTCCAATTTCCTAAGTTTTACTTCATTAAACAAACAATAAAGGTATTGTTATTTAGTTGTTTTGGAAGTATTTTTGTCTTTTTTTTTCTACAGCAAAGCAAGGAAACAAGATCATGTCCTTTGTCCTCTCTCCCTGCTCAGCCACAGACCTTAGATTTCTAGCAGAGGCACAGGATGCTCTCATACAGCCTCTATCTTGCCTCTGAGACCTCCATTATCCCAACACAGCCCTTGCATGGCTGTTAACTATGCTATAAGCCATGCCAGTGGGCAATGATGTCTTCAGGATGGCATTGGAGGATGGGAATAGCTGGTTTCTACTCCTTTACTCCAACGAATAGTCTTCACTGTTAGAAAGGACCCAGTAATAACTCAGAAAGGCTTTAAAATCAGTTGAAGTTCCCTAACATAGAATTGTTAGCCTGCCCCAGTACAGAAACAGTCATTCCATGTAAAATTTTGCAGGAACATATTTGCAGAGACTGTTTCATATCTAAGATAAAGACAGATGGTAAAAGAGGGTCAGAAGTCCACCTGGAAGCATCACGAGATGAACAGCTGCCCTTACATACTTGGGTTTTGCAGGTTTTGCTCAGCTTTTTGGAGCTGCAGGATGCACACTGCTGAACAAAAACAGTTGGTCAGAACAGAAACTGTGGTGCAGAAGGCAGAAGAGGAGATGAGATCAAGTAGCATCTGCATAGCTATAGAAATGCACATTGTGGCTTGGTACGGATGAGCCAAAGAAAGAGGATTCAAAACACAGATACTGTAGGAGGAATAAAGCCACACAGCACTATGCTGCCTAAAAAGATTGCTGCTGAGCAGCGTGTGAAATAGGATTTAAGGTATGACAGGATTCCAGAGGGCACCTTCAGCAGCATGAGGCTTACTGAAAGTGTGCTGAAGCAGACTGTCTTAACACCAAGGAAAACATATCTTCTCACTTAAGCTGCGGTAAGCATTCCTGCAGCAAAAGTGTTTTTCACTGAAGTATCTGGTTATGATTCAGTGCTCAGTGATGCTCAGGTGGTTTTTGGTGGGCCACCTGCTTTGCACAAAAGAGGAATGGGTGAATAGTGCAGCCATTCTGAGGATGTACATCACCGTGAAAGAATGGACTTGAATGGCCAAGTTTCTTACTGATTCTAATACAGTTAACCGCTGTCAACCTGACCTCACATTCACAGCTTGAACATCTACAGATACCCATAAGTCAGTGACTGCCACCTGGGGTTGCACTATCAGATATTCAGACAGCTTAATGAATTGTGAGACCTCCGCTTTAGGACTCAGCTATAGGGAGCTCACAGGATTTAAACTAAAAGTGTTACTTTTAAAGAGGAGTCCATCAACCAGGAGGAGGATGCACTGTTCTTTCTCCATCTGTTGAAAATAGGTCAGTGGCAACAAAAATGCAAAATAATAAAAACAAGGGGAATATGCTTCTGTCTTCCAATGAGATGGACAAAGTGGAGGAGAGGAAAGAGAAAAGAGAGATCCTAATGTTCAGGGATGGCGATGTATACTGTGTTCTGAAAATTATCAGTGTCCAGCAATGACACTGAAGCTATGCATTAAGATATTGCTATGAGTTCCTCTAGTAAAATGCACAAATCCTATTTTAATAACCAATAAAACAACTTAGCTTCTCAATACAAAAAGATTAGTAATGAGATATGTATTCTCACAACAGCGATGGTACTTGTAACACATCAAACTGTACTCTGCCACCCACAAGTGCCACAGATTTTAATTCTTGTTGGTGCCTTTTGGGGCAGGGGGGAGGACTAGGATGGCCCACTGGGTGTTTGAGAGTAGGGATGTGGAATCCCCCTTCCACATGAGGCTTTAAGAGGCAGTGTGGACTACTCAGCTTTCTGGAGGTCTCTGCACAATACAGCTAAGTTTTGGGTGTGAGAACAGAGCGTGTCCTTCAGGACAAGTGGCTGAGAGAAATGAGGGTGGGAGTCAGCCAGCCAGAGAAGACAAGGGCGAATCAGCCCAGGAAGTTTCCTTGAAGTGTCCCTGACCCGTGGCCCAGGGAAGCAGCACACCTCCTTACGGGTAGGGTCTGGCCAACATGTAGGGCTTTCTGTTCCTGTCAGGAGGGAGTCGCCTGTGACAACCACCCTTCTTTCCTTTCGGGTAGAGGCAGTCCTGAGGCGTGGGGTCAGAGGCTTCGCCCGAGGCAACCTTACGGGTGGACCTCCCTCTGCACTCTCACTCACCCCTCCCTCAATTTCCAAGGCTTCAAACCTATTGCGCAGAGGCACCTGGGGAGACAAGGATGGTTGGGGTACTGCATTCTGGTGAGCCTCACTTCTGTGCCTGGGAAGATTATGGAAGTGATCCTCATGGAAGATGCATTAAGGCACATGAGTGATAAGTGGGTGATCTGAGACTGACAGAATGGCTTTACCAAGGGAAGGCCGTGCCTGACCAATCTGGTGGCCTTCTACGATGGCTGTCTGGGCTGAAACTGGGACAGTGGGATGGTGCAGTGCAGTGATAACTGAAGTGATGACAAATAATTTTATGCATTTTGATGCATTTGCTAATCACAGTTCTGTGAGTAGCAAAAAACAGGCAGCTGTGCTTTCCATTTTGATAAAGGAATTTGAGAATAGGTTTCAAGATTGCCATAGGATCATCAATTTCCAACTCCATTTTCAACCCAAATATATTACCTTCTGATTTTTAAATGAAATGTATAGCATTGCAATCAGACATTCAATTTAAAATGGATCACATCTCTTCACCAGACTTCTATACGCCCTCTATTACCAGAGGAAGATTTTCCTCCTTTCACTGAATCCCCTGGAAAACTCATTTTTGATATATTATTTTGGAAATAAGAGGAAATGGAAATTTTGCAGGAGAGTCATTTGCTTTTCTTTTAGGATTAGAATATTCCAGGTAGTTAAGTACGGTACAGAAATAGCAAGGCTGGGATGAATCAACTGTCCTTTCACTGCTTATATAAGGCAAGGAGGCACTGCACATCCTGCAACTGAGAAAACTGTATTATATCATCTCAGACTCGTGGTTTTTCGTGTTCTGAACAATGCAGAGGAAGCACATAGACCCATGGTAGTCTGTTCTTTTCTGGAAGATCTAGGATGAAGAGTGATTCAGACATATATAGGGCATGGTAGGCAAAAAAAGTTTCTGGTTGTTTTGTGTATTGATTCTTCAGCTGAGCTGCTCAGCTTTTCAAGAGCCTATGAACATAAGGACTGACTGCTATTTGGGAGTAGAGTGTGAAGAACTCCACTCTGCAAGCCATCACCCTTACTTCTCCCAACTTTAGATTAGGGATATTACAAGGCTCCTTCCTTGAATATTTCTTTTGGATCCTGACTGTGTGTCTATTGTCCACTGAGGTGTCAAAGGACTTTTTGAAGTTACTGACTTTACCATCCTCCACTGCCCATTACAACAGGCATTCTTATTACTCTCTGTGTAAAATGGACTCTGTTCCACCTATTTTAAAGCAACTGACAATTAGTTTCAATACTACCCACATATAGTACTACTGGATTTGGTGAATGCTAGTTCCACAATCCGTGGCCTCCTAACTTTGAGGTTGCCTTGCTTTGAGCAGCGGGTAGGTCTAAATGACTTCCAGAGGTGATCCTGTATAGAACTGATCTTCCAGTATACACCATTCTGCTAATCATGGTTTGTGTAGCCATGACCATGTCACTCTCCAGTCCTCTCCCTGACAAACCAAAATCTCAGTGTTATGATTTCCTTACATCCCATGTTACTTGAGAAGTGAACACCAGAGCTATATATCATAATCAATTTATAGAGGTCCAAAAATTTATATAGTATCCCTTTGCTTTCTTCTCACCATCTATCCTGACGATACTTACTGTGCCATTGTCTTTCTTCAGCTGTTGCTCTCCACAATCAGATAATTTCTGAGAACTGCTATTGATGTTTCTAGGGTCTCTTTTCCTGAGTTGTAAATATTACACTCCCTAAAGATGTATGGCATGATATTCTGTGCTTCGTGTTTAAACAGATCCAATTTTAATATTTTAGCATTGATGGAAGTGATAGAATCATAGGATGGTTTGGGTTGGAAGGGACCTTTAATCTCATGTAGTTCCAACCCCCTGCTAGAGTCAGGGACACCTCCCTCCTGACCAGGTTGCTCACAGCCTCATCCACCCTGGCCTTGAATGCTTCCAGGAAGGGGCCATTCATAGCATCTCTGAGCAGCCTGTTCCAGTGTCTCACCACCCTCACAGTAAAGAATTTCTTCCTACTATCCAGTCGAAATCTACTCTTTCAGTTTAATTTCCCCTCATGCTGTTGCTATCCGCCCTTCTAGAAAGTCCCTCCTCAGATTTCCTGTAGGCCCCCTTCAGGTACAGGAAGGCTGCTACAAGGTCTGCTTAGGGCCTTCTCCTCTGTAGGGTGAAGAGCTCCAGTTCTCTCAGCTTGTCCTTGCAACACATCTGTTTTTATAAAGGTTTCAAAGGGTGACCCTGGAAATTACTGATCTGTTAGTCTCACTTCTGTGCCAGGAGAGATCGTGGAACAGATCCTTCTGGAAGCTATACTAAGGCACATGGAAGGTAGGGAGTTGATACAGGAGAACCAACATGGCTTTACCAAGGGCGATTCCTCCTTGACTAACCTAGTGTCCTTCTATGATGGTGTCACTGCACATCAGTAGACAAGGGAAGAGCTTCTGATGTCATTTATCTGAACTTCACTAAGGCCTTTGATGCAGTTCCCCACAATAACCTTCTCTCCAAATTGGAAAGATAGGATTTAAAGAGTGGTCTGTTCAATGGAGGAAGAACTGGCTGCAGGATCAAGTCTAGAGAGTGGTGGTCACTGGCTTCATGTCTGGGTGGAGTTCAGTGATGAGTGATGTCCCCCAGGGGTCAGTTCTCTTTAATGTCTTCATCACTGACAACTGGGTCAAGTGTACCCTCAGCAGCTTTTCTGATGACACTGTGCTGTGGGATGTGGTTGACACACCAGAGAATGGGATGCCATTCAGAGGGACCTAGACAGACTTGAGCAGTGTTCCCTGGTGAACCTCATGAAGTTTAACAAGTCCAAGTGCAAGGTCTTGCATGTGGGTTGAGGCAACTGGCATTACCAAAACAAGCTGGGGTATGAAAGGATTGAGGGCTGCTCTGCTGAAAAAGACCTGAGGTACTGGTGGGTGGGAAGCTGGGCAGGAGCCATTAATGTGCTTTTGCAGCCCAGAAAGCCAACTGTGCTGTGGGCTGCATCAAAAGAAGTGTGGCCAGTAGCTCCATGGAGGTGATCCTGTTCCTCTACTCTGCACTGGTAAGGCCTTGCCTGGAGTACTGCATCCAGATGTACAAGAGAGACCTGGACCTGTTGGAGTGTATCCTGAGAACAGGAAACTTTCAAGGTGAGGCGGGATCAGGTCCCGGGCAGCCTGACATAGTTGTAGGTGAAATTCAGGATTCTATGATTCTAATATGAAGAGACTGTTTTTCTGTGTTTTAGTGATTGTAATAGGTTTGAATTTTAACACAAATCTATTTATCTGATCAAATGTTTTAAAACCTGTGATAACTTTACTGTTATGGTGTTTTTGACTGCTTTTCCTTATTTAGGATTGATCTGATTTTTGATTCTAGAGTAAGATTCAATGTTCTTACTAACCATATGGAATGCAGCAACATCCTTCAAACAATTATTCTTTCAATACCTGATGGATTTTCAGAGATTGTATAAGTATGCAATTGCTTGTTAATTAATCCCTGATTCGAATGTAACTAAAATTATTTCTTAAAAGGGTTAGTTATGTACAGATCTCTTTTTATTTTGAATGACTTTGGTAATTGATGAACATGGATTTTTCAAACATTTCTGAGAAGTATTCAGTTTCAGTGAAGATATTAATGACTGTCAGATACACATTTGTTCCTAATGAATAACAGGTGTAGTCAGGTCAGCAACTCACATTTTAAATGATATGACCTGACATCATTCTGATATCAGAGAAGGCTCTGATATCCATTATCCTTTTTCATCACCTTATTTGTATTGTGCAGCTCTGTCTTTAAAATGGGTCCTTAGTAATTCAGTAAAGATGCATCAATATTTTACCAACAGAAGGATTTTCCTTCTAATAATAAAACACCTTTAGTCTGTTCTTGCTTCTCAGAGTACAAAAAGAATGATGAATGTTGGTGAATTTAGAAGAGTAGTCTGGCATCATTATGAAAGTGGGTGGTAAGGTTTAACCAGCTTCTTCATGGAGATATGTGCTGTGGAGGGCAGGACTGGACCTCACATGCTGGTACCTGCACAGCTAGACAGGTGCTGCTTGGTGCGTTCTGTTGCAGGCTGTAGGAACAGATTGTGTTTCTAAGCAAGAGCCTCACCTGCTGGGGCCCTTGTACAACATGTGCCAACTGTCTTTAAAAATAGTACTCTTCAGGCAACATAACAAACACACATCTTATAACATTATATATGTCTCGCTATCAAGTTGTTGAAATAATTCCTCATAACTGTCTGTAAAAAGATAACAGACTGAGACCCTAGCTTTAAATTTCTAAAGAATTGCTTTTTTCCATGGTTTTGCTGGTAACTTCTCTCTGTTTATTCCATGGCAGCCAATCCTCATGGATGATATCTTGGCTCTGCCATCATTCCCGTTGAATTCAGTGGAACAGTTTTGAGAACCTCAGCCAGAAATCCACAGGACCTTGCATCAAGCCAACAGTAAAACAATGCTTAATATGAGGATGAATTAAATAGAAACAACATCAATGAACAAGGAACATCAATGGCAAGTTTATGTAACAGTGAGTCTAGTTATTTATTAAATCAAAAGAAGCACCCACATTGAAGTTTCTCATCAGTTTACAACAAGATTTGACAATGGGACTAAGGGAGAAAAGGAATTTTTCTATCTTGCATGCACCTTCTTCTGATTTTTTTTGTCAAATTACTTGCATTGTATATCAGTAACTCATTCCCTGCTGAGAACAGGTTAGATTCAATATTTCAGAACTCATTTTAGACAAAATAAAATAATATATATATATATAATATATATATATATGTATGTATATATATATATATATAATTTAAGCAAAATGTCTTCTGCAGAACTTCAATTTCAACCGATTACATGTCTCCTTTCTGTGTGTATATTACTCAAGGACTAACTCTTAAACAAATTCATTTTAATGACCAAAAAACATTTGCTACTTTTATTTTGAACATTATAGGAATCTAGATCTGTTCTTGAAATCTCTAGGTGCTCAGGGTAGATAATGTGATCATAATCAGTGCTATTCCCCTAATGACATGATTATGATTTAAGAAATTAGGTTTATCAGGCTGCAAGAATTGGCCGGTTTTATTTGTTCTGTGAGAAAAAAACAAAAACGACAAAACACAAAGTAATTGAAACAGTTATTCACAGAAGTAAAAAAAAAAACCAAAACATTAAATCTATAATACTTAACCCAGGAAGACTCCCATATGGGGACATACAATGGTAGCATCACAATCAAAGCGTGATATTCTGTATTTGTGCGTCAGAATATAACAATATTGTCTAAAAGTATGTTTTTCATACATATTACTTTACCTTTTCCCTGCTCAAAATGTTGTACTTCTCACCCTTCCTTGGCCAAATAAAAAAACAAGATTTATGTTAGTAACATCTAATGGTGTGGGTAAGGGCTAATGTCATTTTAAAATGAGATTCTGAAGATAGGACTCATCTGCCTTTTATTAGTCACCTTGTGTTGTCTTTTAGGTAAAAGAAGAGAAGCAAGTGCTCTTCGCTGTGATTCTTTTCAAAGGAATGATAGATTGCTTTGAGTTACTTGGTTGGATCTACATGCTTATATTGTAGAGGTTTGCCTTTTCAGGAGTAATTAATTATTCAGTCAAGAAACCTCAGGATTATATTTATAGTAAAAAAAAGAGAATGTAGTATTAAAAATAAAACCAAACCACAATTAATTACCTATTAAGCTAGTTACCTAACCGGAAATTACTGAATTATAAATTTTAGTATTTGAAAGAATAAAAATTCCAGATCATTGTGCTTAGAGTCATGTGATGTCTGGCAACATCTCTTTTGACAATGTCCGAATCTGTGTATTCTTCCACCTTATTCTTAAAACAATTTCTGCAGTTTAACAACTTGATTCTTCATGAACCAAGCTTTTTCATTCATGTGGAATTTAGTGCCAGGTCCTGAATTTAAAGAGCGAAAGCAAAATCCAAAGAGTCAGTTTTTTTGTTTGTTTTATTTTTGTATCCAGACTCGCAACTGTCATACTAAGTGACATATGTCCTCACAGCAGATAATCTCACAGGTCAGCTCAAGAGATATTTATATCACAGTAATGATGCAGAAGGATACAAACATTTTGCTAAGAAAGGAGAAGTGGTAAATAGTGCGGCAAAAGAGGTGGTAAGAGACTATGTTTTGGAAGTCTGTTTTCACAGGGCTGGTTCCTCAAAACTTATAGAATCATAGAATCTTAGAACGGCCTGGCTTGAAAAGTGAAAAATGACCATCTAGTTTCAGCCCCCCTGCTATGTGCCAGCCACCAGACAAGGCTGCCCAGAGATACATCCAGCCTGGCCTTGAATGCCTCCAGGGATCATCACTCTCTGAGTGAAAAAACTTCCTCCTAATATCTAACCTAAACCTCCGTAGTTTAAAACCACTCCCCCTTGTCCCATGACTATCCACCCCTATAAAGAGCCATTCCCCCTCCTGTTTATACTCTCCCTTTAAAGCTAACTCTTCTAAGCATTACTCTTTCTATGGCCATCTTTATAAGGTCGTTCAACTCCATTTTGAAAATGAGAACTCATTTTGTTTGATGTGAGAGCTTGTAGGAAGGGAAGCTTCATTATCTTCTCTCTGCTTTTTTGAGTTTGCCTTATAGTAGTTTAGTTGAAAGGCTAATACTGATTTTGCCTCATAGTGTTACTTATGTCTCAACAAATTTAACACTGGTTCAAAATGAAGTCTTTAAATATTGGTTGAACCACAATTGGCTGCTTTGTGCTCTGGGTTTGTGCTGTGGTATTTCTTGAAGATGTGGTCATCTTCTTCTCTAGTTGGATCTTGCCTGGATTAATCCCCTCTGATTTTCCTCCCAGAACGTAAGCAGGAAAATGAAAGGACGTTACAGGAGTTGGTACATAGGACTTATTCAACATATATATGAATACTGAAGATTTTAGGCATCGACATTTTGGAGCTATTGGAATCCTGGCATATAAAGACTTTGAACAGTCATATGCTGTGTTTTTAGCTTATTTCTGAAAGCTTGTTATTTGGAAGCTGCCAGCAATTCCAATAATCATTATATCCCAGGAGGGAATCCAAAAGAATGAAAGAGTGCCTGTGCTAAATGCTCGTGTGCAGAGTGAGAGCAGAGCTTGAGTCACTGCTTATTTCCTGGCTCCCAGAGTCTTTTCCCAGCTCTCTGCCCACTTGCATCGTGAAAGCAACTTAGGAGATATTATACTGACTTTTTTTTCCATAATCAATTTGGGTTTATGTTGGAAGACATTAAGCCTTGGGACCTGTCAGATAGACTGTGCATGGACTGATAAGTTTCTTGATGCATTATCTGTTTCTAAATGATCAGTGGACTCACAACACTCGTATTCTTCATAGCACTTTAAGCAACAGCATAATATCATTATGTAAGTAGTAATATTTATGGGAAATCACTAATGAGATTTATTGAACTTTCTCTTCTAAGAAGAAACTTAGCTAGAATTGACCTAGATGAGCTCTTTTAGCCTCAGATTTAATTAACTTGACATGGCTATTCTTTGAAAGAACAGGCTTAAGCTATTCAGTTCTCTGGGCATGTTATAAAGTGTTTTTCTAATTTTGTTCATTATTTAGCTGAAAAATCAGAATGAAAAAAAGTTATTAGGAAGCTATGTCCTTCTTAAAGTCTTTTCACTTATTTTACAGGAAAAAAAAATACCCTGATTAAAGTTTATATTATATACGTGGAGTTTATAAAAGAGTTATTTTTAAATGATAATATATTTTAAATGTATGTTATTCAACTAATGTTTTTTAATATGTGCTATTTACCCTAGAGACTTAACCAGATCCATCATATTCAATTTAATTACAGTGCCACACAAATTATTTATGATAAACTCTTGCGCATCACCTCATCCCCACATTTAGTGAGTATTGAATGGATGGTGTGACAGTAAACCAGTTCCTTGGCCTTGTTTTTGGAGGATGCAGTGCATACTGCTGCTAATAATGACTGTGTCCACACTTTGCTTGTCTTCAATAGGGTGTTCCATCCCCTTAGTATCTAAACGTTTCCTCATACCATTTTAAAGGACTTGGCTAACACCTCATATATTTTCTTACATTCTCCTCCAGAAAGCCGTGAAGAATGGCAGCTGGTGAAAAGAAAATAAAGGCTTGAGAAATTAAACATTAAAAATCTGAGCATTTATATGTGGCCTGTGTTAATGCGTTGGGGAGAAACTGTGCTTTCACTAGCACTGAGCATGAGGTGCAGTGTAAATAAATGGGCTCCATAACCTGCCTTGGGCAGCAGGGCAGGGAATGAAGATGCCAGAAGAAAGTAGCAAGGGGGAAAAAAGCAAAGGGTTGACCTGCTGTTTAAAACAGCCTGTTTGATTGGCTTTAGATATACAGGAAAGTAAAAGCTACCAGAGATGTGCAGTGCAATCAGACCTGGGAAAAATGCATAGACAGAGACCAGAAAAAAGATAAGACAGTAGTCAGGTGTGGAGAGCTGTGCCTGGGGTCAGTGCTGCTGGTGAACTGAATCACTTCTTCTGAGCGCGAGGGGACAGAAAGGTAGTTAACTACACTGTAAGGCTCTATCACTACTAGTAATTCAACAGCAATCCTAACAAGCAATTCCAAACCTGTCCTGGCACAATACCACAACAGGTTTCCCAGCTTGACTTGCCACAGATTTTAATGACTGAAGAGGAGATGGGTTTTGCTTTGTTCTGCACAGCCCCTGAGTGTTTCCAACAGAAACTCTGACCTGAAGTCCTTTTCACTCTAAGGATTTAGGGAGTGCAGGGGGTTTCCTGGTGGACAACAGGTTGGCCATGAGCCAGCAGTGTGCCCTTGTAGCCAAAAAGGCCAATGGCATTCTGGGGTGCATTAAAAAGAGCGTAGCCAGCAGGTCAAGGGAGGTGATCCTCCCCCTCTACTCTGCCCTGGTGAGGCCTCATCTGGAATTCTGCGTCCAGTTCTGGGCTCCCCAGTACAAAAAAGACAGGGATCTCTTGGAGAGAGTCCAGCGGAGGGCCACAAAGATGGTGAAGGGCCTGGACCATCTCCCCTATGAGGAGAGACTTAGGGAACTGGGCCTGTTTAGCCTTGAGAAAAGAAGGCTGAGAGGGGACTTGATCCAGGTTTATAAATACCTGAGGTGTGGGAGCCATAGTAGCGAGGCTGGTCTCTTTTCAGTAGTGCGTGGGGACAGGACTAGGGGCAACGGGCTGAAACTTCAGCATAGGAAGTTCCGCACGAATGTGCGCAAGAACTTCTTTACAGTGAGGGTGACGGAGCACTGGAACAGGCTGCCCAGGGAGGTGGTGGAATCTCCTTATCTGGAGATATTCAAGACCCGCCTGGACGCCTACCTGTGTGACGTGGTGTAGGGAGCCTGCTTTGGCAGGGGGGTTGGACTCGATGATCTCTAGAGGTCCCTTCCAACCCCTATAATTCTGTGTGATTCTGTGTGATTCCTATCCATGTACTGTAACTGAAACACAGTCTTCAGAATGCTGTGGAAAACTGTGGAAAAGGTTCCTGTTCACTCCGAAGGTTCCCATCCTCACATTTCTATGTGTATGAGACTGAGCATAGTTGTTAATCCTGCATTTGTTTTCCAGTTTCCTACAAAATATGTGCAATGAACAACAGCTGGATTGATAATAGGAATAAATACATCCTGGGGTGGAGAGAGAAAGTCCAATCCTACAAAGCCTCCAACTAGGGGTTCACTTTTTGTGCTATAACTTTTGCATGCCTGCATTTCTGTACCACGGGCAGATTCTTCTGTTTGTCTGCTCAGATTGTTCCATTGATCTGCTTTTCTGACAACTTCCACAGTGTGAATTTAGGGTATGTGAAAGCAGCACCTACATCAACTGCTTCCTCTTTAACTAAAGCAGGTTTCAACATAGATACCTCCATCACTATGTTGTCAGGAAGATAAATGCGTGGATTAGAGCACTCATTGTTTTGTGCTTTTGATTATTTTCCCGGTGGCATAAAACTGCTGTAAAGCAGTGACACTTTCGTCACGTTTTTTTCACACCGAATAACAATTCTTTGCCTTTAAAGTTATGATGTATATTTATATGGGTAGCCAATTTATCAGTACTGGGAGCAGTGATGTGAACCAGAACATTCAAAAATAATGTAATATAAGGCCTTATAAAATAAAATACAATAAAAAATAGGAAATGAAATTCCCCTTTAAGAATATTTTTTGCAGGGGAGTTTGGTAAGAATTAAGATTTCTAAAAGATCAAGGCTCCTTAAAACTGAATTTTGCATTCATGGTTATTATCTACAGATATAATTACTGTGATTTTTATTCCTCATAGCAACCCTTGATCTGCTGTACTGGAAAACAACCAGAAAGAGATGCATTATAATTCTTGGTGTTAAATTTCATAAGGAATTTATATTTATCATATATCATCAGTATTATATAATAGAAAACATAGCCACAGTTAGAAGCAGCTATTGAGAAATGTTCAGCTAAGTGAAGCTTCATGATTACACGAACGTTACAGAAAGATCAGCTAGAACAGAATGGTATTTATGGTGTTACATAGGCATGATAATGTATTTGTAATGCTGTGGAGAAGCCAGACTGTTAAGCAGGGGCATATTATCATTCTTAAAGACACATTAATCTGACATTAATGAACGTGTTTCACTTTGTGCTACCCTCTGCCATTTAACATCAGGGATGAAAATGGAAGGGAAAATGATTATACTTTACTTACTCAACCTGTCACCTCAAATTTGAAGATTTGTGACAAATTTTCTTCTTATTTCACTTTTTATTACCAACCCAATGTAATGACAGCTAGGGACAAGATCTATGGCCCTTCACTCTCAAATTTGAGCATGTCTATAGGGAAAATCAGAATTAGGTAAAAGCAGCCGTGGTTGAGCTGCTATACTGGGCTTTATTGGAGAGGTCATATATTTCCAAATGGGTTGTGGGATATTTTTTAAGGACTTTTTGTGGATTTAGGATTAAGAATGACAATTCTCTGACTAACCAGACAGTTCCTTGTACCAGACAGTGAACTCAGATCAAATACCTAAAATTCATCTTGCAAAGTGAAATGAGCTAGGTGTCTTCGGTGGGGATACTTATATGTAGAGAATGAGGATATTTAAGCCTGCAAACAGTAAATAATAAAAAAAAATAAAATTAAAATGTTTCAGAAAGCCTTTCTCCTGAATTCACAGAGGCTAAAGAAAGAAGTTCAGAAGCTTGGGTTTATTCTCAACTTCAAAAGACTCCAATCACACATTCTATAGAGAAACAAAAAGAAGGTGGCCTATATAGGGCCATAAGTGAAGCTATGTGGCTCTAGGCTAAACTGAAATGTGAATGTTCCCCACCTGTCCTGCTGAATCTGGGCCTTTGCTCTAGAGGACAGAGAAGACATGAAGAGGACTAAGGTAAAGTTATCTCACTTTGCAGACAGTTTGGAGGAAATAGCAATGAGGTTTAACACTGGGAATATAATATGTTTTTCTAATGTAATCTAGATGGAAGCTGAAGTGCTCGGGGACAAATGATCAAAGAGAATTAAGATCTGTGAGCCCAGAACTCAGAAGAAATTAAGGCTGTTTTAAGCAACTAATTAACAAGACCAAAATACTGGAAGACAGTATCTTTAATGCAGAGATGTTCACTAGGGGTAAAATGTTTTAGTAGAGTGGCAAAACATCTGCAAAACATATCTATACTGTAAATGGAATGGGTGAAGATTGCAGAAGAATTATGTATTTTTACTGAGCTTTGTAACAATTGTAGGTAGAGAAGAATGCAGTGGAATTTATTTTGCAAGTACATTTTCCCCAGATGGACCTAAGCATGCAAAAATCTGCTTTTGTTCTTCCACGTTCTTGCTTTACTTAAGGTGAGGAGCTTAGACCCATATTATGTTTATAAAAAAAAATATATACGTGAAGTGTTGGAAAGTCATTAAAAGAATGCACATAAGTGTTTCACTAAAGTGCCTAGAAACATTAATGTGATTTTTCAAAATTATTAAATCAGAATTTTGGAAGGGATCTCTGGAGATCACAGACCCCAACCTTCCTTCTAAAACAAGTTCCCTACAATAGGTTACATAGGAAATGGGTCCAAATGGGTTTTGAATGTTTCCAGACTGCACAACCTCTCCAGGCAGGTTATTTCAGTGCTCTGTCACCCTCCCCGTAAGGAAGTTCTTCCTTCTGTTTGCATGGAACTTCCTGTGGTCCAGTTTCTGCACCTTGCCTCTTGTTTTGCCACTGCATGCTACTGAAGAGTCCAGCCCCATCAACTTGTCTTTTGCACTTTGGATATATATAAGCAGAAATGGGATTCTCTCAGTCTTCTCCAGGCTGAAGAGTCACAGGTCTTTCAGCCTTTCCTTGTACAGGAGATGCTCCAGGCCTGTTATCATCTTTATCACACTTCACTGTACTCTCTCTAGGAGTTCCCTGTCTTTCTTGAAGTGGGGAGCCCAGAACTGGACACAGATGTGGCCTAACCAGGGTGGAGTAGAGGAGTAGGATTACCTCCCTTGTTCTACTGGCTGCCCTCTTTTTATTGCACCCCAGGACACCGTTGGTCTTCCTGGCCTCAATGGCACCTGCAGAAGAGGAGCTCTGCAGAGAAGAACCTGAATGTACTGGTGGGCAACAGGTAGGCCATGAGCCGGCCAGTGCTGTCCTGGGTTGCATTAAAGAGTGCGACCAGCACACTCAGGAAGGTGATCCTCCCTCAATTCTGTTCAGCCCTGGTGAGGCCACATCTGGAATACTGTGTCCAGTTCTGGGCTCCCCACTTCAAGAAAGACACAGATATTCTACAGAGAGCTCAAAGGAAAATGACAAAGATGGTAACAGGCCTGGAGAACAGAAATCTGAGAAGGGGTCTGATTAATGTTTATAAATATCTAAAGTTCAGGAGGCAATTGGATGAGGCCAGACTCTTTTCAGTGATGTGACTGATGTATCTAAAAAATTAAAGCACTTGAACACATAAGCCATCACATCAGGAGCGAACTGAATACAGAGCTGCAACAAGTTTTGGTTTGGTTTGGGTTTTTTTTTTTTTCCCATTTGATGATGTTTTGTCAGCAAACTTTCTGAGGGAGCGTCCTCTTCCTTAAATCTGTTCTGGTACCAGCCCTTGCATTCACTGCTTCATAGATGTTATGTTAAAGTAGTTTTTAATAGCCAAAGAGCCAGAATTATTTTCACACATATTGTGAAGTCCGTGATATTTCCTAGTGTCAACAGTATCAAAGCTATAGGAAAGGAAGCCAGCTGCTTTATGGTATTGACCAAATCACTTTTAGTTTATTACCAACAAATTATGTAAATGAATAATCATCTGGCCCTGAGCTGGTCAAATGTTTATGAAGCTGTTATTATCAGTTACAACAGATAGCACAGAGCAATTTACTGACTCTCCTTGAATAGATACTTACTGAGGTTAGAAATGTTCAAGTGAAGAGCAAGAACCACAGCCCTTGATCTGTTGGCTGTGCTCTTGGTGATGCTCCAAATCTATACTAGACCTAGCCTGAAATTAGCTTACTGCAATACCATACGGTTGAGGCTATCTGGCAGGCAGGTAAATACTGAGTTTCACTACTGCTAGTAATTGAGCCATCTTCAGCACTGTGAAAATATTTTGCGGTCTAAGCAGCAAATATGGACATGGTTATGTTCCCTTGGCTGACAGCACTGAAATCCACCAGACACTGTTTGTAGCGCATCAGTATCAATTCAACCTCCACTTGACGTTCTCCTGAGGCCAGTGGCTTAGTGCCAGTTATGTAAGTCAAAATCACCCATACCAAGCATGTTTCCCTTAAGCAACAATTCAAATTTATTTCCCACGTGGTGTTACACATTAACAGTACAATGGAAAAAAACTGTGTTGTGTGTCAGGCACTGAAAATGACCTCCTGGGCAAATCCCCCAGCCAACCTGAGTTCAGAGTAGTACATACCTCTCCTTTTCAAGACCTTTTCCGTGCTTTGGGATATTTGCTGAGACTCTGCTGAGCCAGAGGGATCTGTGCATATTTGTGTGCTGAAAAAGCAAAATATCCAGGGGAGCTTCTCCTTGTTTTCTAATGACAGTTTATTTCTCTTGTGCTTTCTCTGCTATGTGAAATCAGTCCCAGTTGTGATGGCAAGATTAAGAGATCCTTGCTGACTCACTGTGAAAGGTAGAGGATTTCCTGCCAAAAGAAGAAAAGAAAATAAAAGGATATCAGCTTAATTCTCAGTTCCAAATATTGATGTTGCTGTTTTATCTTGTTTTTCTGTTCCTGAAACAAGAGGAAATCCTTCCTTTCTGTTTTATATAGCCCATGGATATCCTTAAAGCTGTGTTCTGTACATAATTAAATAGGTCAATCAGGGTATTCCCACATATCTTGTGCTCTTACCTTCTTCTAATAAAGGTATTCGCAGGTGTCCTTTTTACTACCTTTTTCTTTGCACATTGGTGTTGTACTTCACACTGGTGTATTTCTTGGCAGCCTCTCAGCTGTTGCTAGATTTGTGTTGTGCATCTGATACAGTTTGGCTACCATCCTCTACCTCCCAAGATGCCTTTTTAATTGAATTACTTACTCTTATTATTGAAAATTAATTTGAACATAACAGGCACAACCTTTAGAACCATTTGCTCACATGTGCCAAAGCTCATTCATGACTCAGAGTAAGGCATCATAATTATATATACTTGTGCAATAAATTGTGTTTGGCATAGTTCCATTTCTGCTTTTACAAATTAATTTTTGCTCTGATTCCAATTTTTATGTATGTATTATAAATGAATACTAGTATGCATAAATAAACTTCCCCAAACATATGTATGCATTTATACATGCATATAATTGATAATACAGGTATTATCAATTTTTTAACCAAGTAAAAATGGTATATTTGCCCTCAGTTGCAGAAAAAAGTTATAACTTTGAGGCTCTATATAGTACTATGATTATCACTACTATAATAGTGCTTGATTCAAGTAACGTTGTTTCACTTCCTATGCCCATCACTAGTTTTGTGCATCTTTATATGTTGTCCCCTGACTTCTTTGTTGTTGTTGGTTTTTTGTTTGTTTGTTTTTTAATTGGAAAAAAAAAGAAGAAGAAGAAGAAGATTTCATTGTCTTCTTTGCTTGCCTAACTTGTTGAGTTGTTAGGCTTTGAGAGTGGAATAATCAGGTTGCACATATGGAGTGTGTATTGCAATAAGATATGTCTGCTTGAATTTGACAGTAGGTATGCATGGGCACTAAAATGAGGGGCTAGGAACAGAATACTGTTTACAGATGTATTTACTGGAAGCATTCTTATTATGTTGATCTGTTTGCAAATAGAAAATACTACTGATTGGGTTGCTAACAGTTTCTTCCAGGAAGCTTTCCAAAAAGAAAAATACGTGTTTAACAGAAGTATTGTATTGTATTATTTATAATGAAAAGGAAACAGTAGTTTGAGATTAATGAAACCCAATCCATTTCTTTGTTTTGAAGAGAAATTAATCTTTAACTGCTAAATCACTATAATACTTTATTTATTCCCCTTCATTGTTGCAGCCTGGCAGAACTATAAAAGTGCACATCTGTGTGAACAACCTTCTTCAAAAGGAAGAGGGAAACGTAGTCTGTGAACTTTAAAATCTCTGTCTTTGCAATTCTTTGCTGTAAGTAAATATGTAAGAATGAAAGGAACCAAAGTTCCTTTGTTTATCCACTCCAAACTGCTTCTTTAAACATCTGCGCAAAACTTTTAGAAGACTTTATATATTATATATTTAGAAGCCTTTATTATAGGCTTTAAAACCCACTAACAGTAGCTTGCTGTATCAAAACCAAAAAACTACCTGAAGCTTGACTTTAAATCTCAGCAGTTTCTCAGACCAGGCCTCATTCTGCCTGTGAGGCTCTGTGTAATATGGGTATCTTCAGGCCCAGCTGACAACCAGTCAACCAAACAGATGAAAATAATACTGTGGGGGTTTTCTGGATAGGTGTTGCACTGTGAGTAGGATTGAAGGACTGAAGTTGTGGGTTTGAGAAGCTGATTTTGCATCACTGTTCTTTGCCTCGGCAGGGCAAGGGCAACCCATGTCAGCAAGGGGCTGCCGGGTGCCATTAGCCCCCCCCCCCCCCCCCATATGGCAGTGTCTGTGATGTGGTGGGGGCAGGGACTGGAGCAGCTGCTCTACACCCTGCAGTTACAAAGGCAACCCAGAGTGGGTAAGCAGAGTGTGGCATGGCAGTTCATGCTGGGAGATGCTCATGACACCCAGGACCAGGATCTACATGAAGAAAACACGCTGCAGTGGATATTGTAAAAGGAAACGCTGGGGTCTTGTAGTGGGTGATTCCCTGTTAAAAAGCACCAAAGCCCCCATCTGCTGACCTGATAGAGGCCTGCTTCCTCCCGGGAGCCATGATCCAGACAGTGCTGTGAGGGTGCCACAGCTCATCAACAACACAGACTGTTATCCCTGTTGTTGTTTCACATCAGTACAAATGATCATAGAATCACAGAATAGAATCATAGGATCATTAAGGTTGGAAAAGATCTGTACGATCATCTTCCACCAATACTGCCCACTGACCGTGTTCCTCAGTGATCCCCATTTCTTCATTTCCCCCCTGGTGTTCACCCCCAGGGACAGTGATTTAACAAGATCAAAAGCATCTGGGATTGAGATAGAAATTAAGAGCAACTCCTCCTGAGTAATTATCTTTGATGGCATACCACAACCACTTTCAAATGCTAAAATAAAGGCATGGAAAAATCAAGCACTCTTGAGCCAGTTATACAAACATATGATGAGTGATGGGTGGGTTGTGAGTCATGACTTGTTCATTAATAGCATATAGATAATACGCTACACCTTCTCTCATTTCCAGTATTTGTTGAAAATTCATTTAAGGAAAGAGATGTCTTCATGAGAAATTAACAGCCAGGTTGCCATGTTTCTGTGTTGGTTCTACCGTATGACACAAATGGCTACTAGAAATGCTAGGACTGATAAACCAGGAGCTCTTCTATACCGTGAATCCACAATTCGCTGCTAAAAAGAGTTGTTCCTAACAAACCTAAAAATAAGGAACTGCTGTTAAATGCATCCAAGTCCACAGAAATCTGTGACCTGACTCATGTAAAACATAACTCCCCAGGCACACGTGTCCCTACTGAACCTTCTATTCAGAGCTGAGAGAGATACATTTGTGAATGGAAGACTGAAAATGTGAGGTTAAAGTAGAGGAAGGAGTAGAGAATCAAGAAAGGATATGAAAAGAAACCTAGTGAGTTGAAGCAAAAACAAACAAAAAACCATGCAGAAGCATTTATTTAAGATCTGGAAAAATTAAAGAAGTGTTTTGCTTTATTTCCCTCCTTTTTGTTCCTATTTATTTATTTTTAGTATGTCTTGAGATTTCACGAGAGCTCCAACCCAAAGCTAACTTTATGCTGAATATCTGGAAACACAGATATCAACTTAACTCCAGCAGTAGACTTGTATCATGGTTTTGGCTGAGCTAAAATTCATTTTCTTCATAGAGGAGTGTGAGATACTATGGTTTGGATTTCTGATGAAAATAGATGTGATAATACAATGATATTATAGATGTTTGCAGATCGGTGCTCACACAGAGCCAAGTACTTGAAATCAAATAATTTCTATGTACTATTCTATTCTAGTACTTGAAAACAACTGCCAGATTTTTGCTCCTTTAAAATTAATTTTCTATTTTGGAAATATCTCTCTTCTTGTTTCTGGGGTGGAAGATCTGACACATAATCTGAAGTTCATTTCACTGATATAAATGACCTTGAGTATGTAGGAAGCGATACAAAGCAAAATACAATCAGAGGACAAGTCTTGTTATTCTCCTTTTTTTTTTTTTCCCCAGTATTTCTATTTTAATCTTTAATATATATATATAGACAACTGAAAACAGACATTTAATTATACTCTAGATTTTGCTGTTTGTCAAAGATGTTAAGAAATCATCTAGTACAAACTCCATGATGGAAGAGCACTGACTCTGTTCTCAAAGGATTTTTATCAAAATTCTACTTAAAAATTATTCACAATAATGTTCCATAACTTGACTTATTCATCTGTTCCACCTCTTCATTATGCTCAGCACCATGATAAAAGAAATTTAGACCTTCTTGATGAAGAAAGGAGAAAAAACATTTGATTGTGGTAACAATCTATACTTATTTCAAGACTGAGATCTTATTGGATAAGAAGGATATTGGATAAGTATAAAAAATCTGTTCTTCCACTGAGACGGATGAGCTGCCTGGAACCATAAGGCTTATATAACAAAATGCAGCGCAGCTGCAGTAAGTTGGCATTTGTTTTCATAGAAAGCTGATGGACAAAAGACCTGCTAGTGAATCACATCATGAAGGAAAATGTATGAAGTCTTTCTACATTTGTCTCAGCAGGTAATTAACACAAACTCAATTTCGCAGATTTATTAGAACTGAAATGAAGTGAAAAAGAAAATAAAAATAAAAGTCTACAAAGGAAATATTTTTTGAGGAATTTCATCTCCATCAAAATGTCCAGGAATATTTTTATTAAAAATCAAATTTGGAAAAAATTCAATCAGCTCTAACCATCTGTTGCCTTACTGGAAAGTCTATGTGCAACTTGTAATTATCTGTGTTTAAACATAATGATTCAAAGCTATTTAACTATTTAAACCACCATCTATTCTGTATCTGACTTCCCTAGAAATTGATAATGCTGTAGGCTGAGCGTCCTGCAGCCTCTGCTTTGCTGTAGTTCATCCTGTTGACTGAGACAGATGGCAGCAGCAGTTCACCCTCCTGATGCTGGGGATGCTTTTTTCTAGAAGCCACCCCTTTAGCATAAACCTCAAACTGCATTGCTATCCCTATGTTCTCTCCCTGGTGAGTCAGTACGCAAAACGATTACAGGTGACTTTAAATATATATATATATATTTAAAAAGTAATATTTGCTTATTTTTGTGTTTAAATCATTCACTCGTTGCCTTCTTCATTAATTTCAAGTGCGTGAAGACAACTTTGGAGGTGAACTGTTAGATCATGAAAGTGAACACTTGGAAAATGAAGACTTGGAATGGGCTGCAGGGAAATGGTGGAGTTGCTGTCCCTGAATGTATTTAAGAGAAGGGTTGATGTCATACTTCAGGAGATGGTTTAGTGGTCAGTACTGGTGGTAGGTGCATGGTTGCACTAGATGATCCTACAGATCTTCTCCAACCTTAATGATTCTTTGATTCTCTGAATCTGTGATTTCTTTTGAGGTCTCTTGCTGTGGATGCAGGAGTCAGTGCCATACAGGAAAGGATCTTGTCAACAGTTAGTAACACAATATGCTGTCTGTTTTTCAGGATTTTCTGATCTGATTTGCTGGTGGAGTATTCTAGTTTATCATATATAAGCTTATTTTCTGATAGACAGCCCACCTTTTCCCTTTCATCTTAATTATAGTGCAATATGTCACTCTAAGTAATTTCCCCAGTAAGTAACAGTTCAGGTTTTATGCATCTCTCCTTTTTAACTTCAAACTCCATTCAGTTCTGTGCCTGGAATGACTAAGATATTAAAGTCAGCAATAGGTTCTACATTTTGAATGAGAAATAAATTAGTCACATCAGACCTGAAGGCAGCTCTGATTATCATTGCCAACACAGGTGCCTTTTAGTTTCATCACTTTGTTCACTGGCACTGTATCCACTCAGTGCCATGGATACCTTAGGAGGAGATTATTGCATCTGAACCCATTCAATTAATAAAATTGTACTACATGGGTAATTTGACTGGATGCAGGACACAGCCTTTACAGAGAAAATCAGTTGCTGTATTCCTGATTCTGGACCTCTGTGATCCCACTGCTCAGAAATGGTGGAAATTTTGCTCTAAGAAATCTTTTCTCATTTGGGATTTTTTACCTCTGTCCATTTAAACATCCTGAATTATATATGTGTGTAATTTATATATATATATGTATATACGTGTATATATATATATATATATATATGTAATTTAGAAGAGCTCTTGAGAACATCAGGCAGTACTCCCTTTCAGAAGCAAGTTGTGCCTTGAGGGCTTGATTTTGTTTGCCTGAGATTTCTTAGAAAAATCCTCTTATTTATCACAGTAGAAACATAAGTTTGAAGACCAAGATTGTTCGGATCATTTTTATGGCTACGGAATTATTGTATTCTTTGGGAGTCTAGCTGATTCTTTTGAAATAAAGAGTTTAGCTCGAAGGGAATCTGTATATACGTATGTGTATGTGTAATATGGAAATCTCATGGAAGCAGCTCCAGCTGCTAGGGCTCTGCTTGTTACTTTCCTGGGAAATAAAAATCTTGAAAACTAGATTTTTTGTTTCTGGAACTAGGTAAGAGAGCTATTTCTTCTTCCCTGTAATTACAGACTGTCTTTTCATCCCCACATCTCTTTTTATACCTAGCTGAAAACCCTTTCCATCTCTGCTCAAGAGCTGGTGTAGCTGCCTTTGTGCTGGCAGCACCACAGTCTCACACCCAAATCTACCTCAAGATCCTTGGGAAATTCTAGAAAACCTCCAGAATTGTTGGTCTTGTATGTTCTACTGCAGCTTCACTTCAGCAAGACTTTCCCTATCTGCAAGGCTGATTTCTTTATGCATAGCTCAGATATGGTTGTGGCTGTTAAAGCAGCGGGCAGAAATTGATCTGAGTGTGATGGGTGGATGAATGCATTGCAAACACAGAGCTGGGTACTGAAGTTTCTTGGCAACAATCCAAGCTATGTCTTGGTCTACTTATGTGATTTTGTTATTGCTTACTTGTACTTTTTCTCTGCTTCACCAGGAGTGTGTTTTCTGCAGTACAACATAAATAATGCACAACAGGGGCGTAAAATAGTTCAGTTAGTTTTCTTCCTTCCAACTTTTTACTGGAAGAAAAAGCAAGACAGAATTTCATTTCCCTCTAATGTAGAAAAAAAGTTACACCCAAGTCAAGAGAAGTACTCAAATATTTAGAGGTCTTCTTTTGGGTACCTGTCAGTTGCCCTATTATGCTACTCTCCTGATTTCTTGCAGTGGTTCTGTGAAAGAGCATCTTTCAGGGAGTTTGTTGGGAAAACTCTCAGTTATCATTAAAAATAAATTTATCTCAGCTCCCCTCAGTGCTGTCTAATTTATACTATTTTAAAATTTATCTGTTTTTGTTTATACAAGAAACACTAAATAATTTTTGTTACGTCTTGCAGTTCAGAGATGAAGGATTAAGGAAACGTCAAACTAGCCATACTTACTTATATGGTGGGCTTGAGACTACTGTATTGAAATACCTAATTTATTCCCAGTTCTTATATACCTGGTAAAATCCTTCTGGTGCACCCCACTTTGTCATAGAGACAGAGAAAGACTCTTCAGGAGCAGATAAACTTAGGCTAGAGGATCTTTCTCTATTTCAAAGGAACAACATTTCATTAACTGCTGGGGAATACTTGCTTAAAGGATATTGCTAAGAAGGTATCTGACACTGTAAGATATGGGCAGAGGGACGGCTGTCTTCTGTATTCTTCTGGTGTACTTTTAGTAGAATTCACTTTGGGAATGGATCTGCCATGCTGAGTCCTGGGTAAGCAGAACTAAAGACAAAGCAAAGTATTGACAGCACAAAACCATGACAACAATGAGATGAAGAATCCTATCTCAGAACATCACAGATGAAAGATGTGTAAAAGTGAGATTCTTATCTCGATTTATAAAAACAGTATGGAATTATTAAAAAAAAAAATCCATATATTTAATATAAATACTCTTAATACCTATAAAAGGGAAAAACTACTGAGCTTAATATATTTGAAACTGAAAAGTCCTTTTTAGCTTCTAAAATAAAAGGAACGTTTTCTGAAGAGATTTTGAGACAGGCAAAATAATGAAGATTAACAACCCTAAATTCAAATTAAACAGTGCTACTCTCCTATTTCCTTCTATTTATCATGATTAATCTATGTCCTCTTTTCAGTAACACAGAAACTATCCAATCTGGTGCTAACAGCGAAAGCTGTTGGTATTTTAAATGTCACTAGCATTTTGATAGCTCATTAATATTATTGTAGAGAAAACTGAAATCCAGACTGCTAGTGGTGCTCCAGTAAAATCCATTTACCAAGGTTAAGCAAATTTTGTTGACATAATGCTGCAGAAGTAGTACTGAGATATAATGCTGCTTCTTTTCATCCAGTTTTATGCCTTGTTCTTTCTGGTGTTGCTAATGTTAGCTGGTTTTGTAACGCTATTGCATTTTCTTAGTAGAGGTGATAGGAACAGGCTGAGCTGGGTCGATGCTGCTGCTGCTCCTGCTAGCTGTTTGTGCTAAGAGCTACATATGGCTTCTCTGTGACCACACTAATGGTGGGAACACATCCCTTAGAGTGGTTTGGTTTGAAGCCCTAGCTGCTGTCAGCTGTAATTGAATAAGCACCGCTGTGGGATGTTCCACTGTGTATTCATGGACTGAATATTTAATTTGCTAATGCATATAGAGCAGAGTTGTAATTACTTTTGCCCTTGTGATAGGAAATCCTCCACCAGGATCTTTAAGGTCAGTTTCCACTTGTTTCTCATCCACTAGTATCTCTCAGATAGTTTCTCAGCCCTTAAAGGGAGAATTAGGAACTGAAATTCTGTTTAAAAAGAGACTAAAAAAAAAATCAATTGATGAATTTTGTCAAAATATGACCTCAAAAAAGTCTAAACACTTGAGAAAATATCTTAAGTGGCACCTGAGATAAAATTTCTTAGATAATTTTAATATTTCATTCTTCAGATGGCGAGATATTTATGTGACATTTTTGCATTAACATTTAAATTACTAATATGCAAGAGCACATTTCTAATAAGTAAGCATGATAGTAACCAATGGTTTGTTGCTATCATATTTTGTAGCAACCCATTCAACAACATTGACTATGGAAAATAATTTTCCACAGGTGGAAAATAAGAGAACAGAGTAATCTGCTTCTAGCCACATGGCAGATTATCCTAGCAGAAATCAACATTCATGAGATTCTTGACCCTGTATCTATATGACCCTCAATCATCTTGAGGGTATCAAGTCTAAATAGTTCTGGAAAATGCATACATTAATTTCAGAAGAAAGTAAAGTATTAATTCACTGTCAACTCATTCGTTCTATTCTAGTTTTTCTGAAGAAAATCATTTGCCACATGAAAAGAAAACCCCACCATTCTATGATTGTATAAAATGCAAATGCATTAATTCAGTACGGCTTCTTGGAGAATAACATTTCCGTGAGGAATGCAGCAAAGCTCCAAAAATCAATAAAGATGGTTTTCTTGAAATGTTAAACCCTGCTATTAAATATATATAGCAGACTGTTTCCAGTTATTCCCAAAGAGATTTTTTTCATATCATGTCTATGAGAAACTATTTGTATGTAATCCAATAGTATATAAAATTCATTTGGATGCTATGCTTTGAAAAACAAAACAGTGAATGTATCTCCAAATATTTCTTCTTACGTTTATAATTTAAATACATTTTCCAGATTTTACTGGAGGAACTGAAGAGGGAAAAAAAAGTGAAATGAGAGAGATGATGACTATCAAGGCTGCCACATTGTGGTGGGGCAATTGTTTGGGGACTGCTTATGAATCTCCTTTTTTTAAGGAGGGATTTGTGCATGTATCTCCCTTTACTTATCAGTTACCTACTGTGTGCATTCAAGTACTATATGAGAAGAACAGATATTTTTGGACCTATTGAAAAAAATAGTTCAGCTTTAATAACATTCTTGAATAAACTCATATGCTATACAAAGACTTAATTTCACATCACATTTCCTTCTGAGTGCTTCCTTTATATATATATTTTTTAATCATTTGTATTTAGCAGTCATGGACATTAGTAGGAATTAAATAATGTATTCTGAGACATTTGGAGACAGACTGGCTTGTAGCTGGTGAAGTCTCCTCTAAATCATGCAAGAATTGAACAGGTATTCTCTTTGATCAGATTTATGGATATGAGTAACCAAATTTAGACTATGTCTTTTTATTATTTTGCTATTTGTGTTTTTTGGTGGTTGTTTTTTCTTTCATATCTGACCATTAAGTTCTTGAAACCTGTAACATCAAATACCTAAATCTGTAGGATATTTAGGTGGAAGCTGAAGCTAACTGCATAGTCAACAGAGAAGAAATGGTCTCCAGAAAGCATGTCAGGGTGCCTCAGTCTAGCAGTGGTAAGGTTTCCAATCTTAGAGCTTTAATTGCTAATCCACATTTCTCTCTGCTGACTGTAGAGGGAACCTGGGCACCAAAGGTACGTGCTTGCAGATAGAGCATGAATATTCTCCACTGTCTGAAGAATACCTGGAATGGCTCTTAAAGCCCGTGGTATATTTGCTTCCTAGTTTATTCTGAAGAATGCAGTGGTAGGATCTTTCTTGTTCCTTTTTCCATTGGTTAACTTTGGAAGGAGAATTTACATCACAAGCAAACAGATACACGTGTACATGCAGAGTTTGCTAGTTTCAGAACGAGGCATTCATCTTTTCAGTTAATTTTATAGATAATTATGTTATTTCTATCTGCAAGCTTCTTTGGGAGGTTTAGGCTTTACTGTAAGTGGTAATAGGAAACTCATTTTTCTTAATTTATATTTACATTATATGTGTACAGACTAAGAATATTACATATGCTAAGAAAAAAAAATAGCTTGAGAAAGGCTGATTTGCTACTATTTAATCTCACAACTATAACCAACTTCCCATAATACAGGTGTGTCATTAGTCAAAAATGTGGTGAAAATAAATGCTAAATTTCCTTTATCAGGAAAAACATTTAATAAGTGTATTTTCTCTACAAATATTTCTTCCCCTTCATTTGCTGCATATGAATGTGCTTTTGCCTGGATTTTTACTGTAGATTTTTTATATTTTTCTTTAACAACACATTTTTTCCTCCAATTTTCCACATTTCTGCATATACAGAACATTTCACAGAACATTTCACAGAGGCTTTCCAAGCAAGTGACAGGACTCATTCTCCTACATCTAGCTAGATTCCTGCCTGGAGGACAGCCCATTCTCTTTGGCTCCAGCAGCACATTCCAGATAGAAGTTAACTTGCTTTGCTAATGTTTTGAGCCACAGAGAGCCACCCAGCAGTATTATTACAGAGAGCTGAAGCTAACAGAGCCCACAGCTCAGCAGGATTTGTTGTGTGTGGTTTTCTCTCCCACTAACGCATTCTTTTTCTCTACAGCAGTGGAGAAGATTGTGCCCATAAGATTTAGGACATTCTTGAATCTTGCTCAGCTGATGTCTTATCTTTGGTCCTTGCTTCTCTGAGTGAATTTCATCCCGAGATATTTTTGCTTTTTTTTTTCATAGCAGGAAAAGTTTTCTTGATATATATATATAGTGTAATATAAGCAAAAAGGTACTATAAATATTTGCAAGGGAAATTAAGTATGCACAGTACCTACAAGTTAAGAAACACCAACTTGTGCCTAGGGGAAAGGGCAATTTATATTTTTACAACCCTTCTTTTTCACTCTGGTTTGGTGTGTTCCAACTGCTGGCTTCTCTGCAAGATCTGTTTTAGTGGATGTTTCCACGTGGTCCACAAGATCTTCTGAATTGTTTTTTGCTTGAGACAGGAGGCAAAAGGAGAGCACTGATCAGTGTCTATGGGCACCACGCTAGTCTGGGGTTTCTTAAAGTGGTTTTCTTCACTGGGAAACTTGGTACCAACAAAGTGCCTGTCTGTCTGTGGGGGAGGAGGACATGGGGAGAAAAAACTTATGCCAGCTTTCAGACTTGCTGCAGCCCAAAGCTTGCATGTGATCACTGAAAAGGTTATTCCTGTCATGTTTTGTTTGTAAAATGCCCATGGAGATGGTGGCTGCTGTACAAATGGCAAGTAATAAAATACCATTATGGTGTAATTACTTATTATTACCTCAGATGGCGGAGATTTGTTTTCTTGATCCCTTCTGCTATGATTTATTATAGAATATGAAAATACAGGGAAAGTGGTAGATAACAACAGTTACAGGGCAGCATGACTGCAAATATAACATATCTGAACAGAAAGTTAAGACTGTGCAAAAATGACTTTGGGATTAAAGAATAGAAGCAAGCATGCAGTTCAATTCAGCTCTTTTCTATACAGTCCTTAAGAAGTTCATTCCCTTACTCTGTTCTCATTCTATAAAATATATATATAAATGTATGTATGTATGTATGTGTATATATACATATATATATATATATATATCCAGAACAGTGTGACAGCAACTTTATTTATTACAGCAAGGAAGAAATGATAATTTTGATTGAATGGTGCAGCTACTGTCTTTAGGGCTGCTAACTGTGACTGTACTGAGGAGATGTGGCTATATGAGCCTTGCTGCTGCCTTTCCAAAGTAGGACTTGAAGAAGACACTTATTTCAATGAAATAAGTTTTTTTCCTTATGGTGGCAGCCTCACTTTCACTGCTTGGTGCTTTATTTTGGGGTAGCATTTAAGCAGGTGGCTTATGAAAGCGTGGAGGATTATTTATTTGGCTGGGTCTTTGGAATGAGCATACTGCTATGGCCCATTAATTCTCATTCTCTGCTCACACACATCAAGATGCAAAGTGCTTTTGTGAGATTCAATTCTCATTCCATTGTTCTTGAATCTAAAGCTAAAAAAAATTACTGGCTTTGTTGGGAAAAAAAAAAAAAAAAAAAAAAAAAAAAAGGCAACCATTTTGTATGTAACCTTTTATATCATTTTTAGCCATAACAAAAGTTCCCCATATAGTTCACCTGCTGAGCAGGAAAATGAGAAAAATGAGTTTACCTCAAACCGAGAGCAGAGTCTGTGTGTATGTTATGAAACACTGGAATATGGTTAGCAGAATGCATGTGGATACATACAGCCAAAATGTCAAGCAGAAAAGTTGTAATTTGTTGCAGTTTTTAGTCTGTACACTGGGGTAATGCTGAGATTGATGCACAGTTCTGTATGCACAGAGGATATACGTGTGACAGTGCTGAAGAGCTAACATCTACCAGTATGTGAGCACTTCCTGCAAGTAGAGCTAAATACCGAGCATCTGCAGTCTTCAGAGCAAACTGAGCATGGTCAGTGTGAGAGCAGTTTGGGGAAATGCTTACAATTTTTTTCCTGTGCCTCAGTTTCCTGTTAGAGTTTGGTGATGAATCTCCTTTTCCTTTTAAATATTTACTTGTTGAAATGTTGTGATGTTCTGCAGAGGTTGCAGCCATCAGTATTGACTATTTCAGGAGTTATTTCAAGATACATTAGATTGCCCTGGTGCACGACTTCCCTTGGAGATGTGCAGAAGCTGTGTGTTGTGTCAGCTGGCCAGGGCATGTGAGGGAATGGACAGAGATACCATAACAACCTTAAAGTTTATTCAGTTTTCACCTCATTTCTTTTTTAAAACAAATAAATATTATTTTTCTTTTCTTGGATAAGTAGGTTGGGAAAGACAATGGAAACTCAATGGAAAATATTCATTAATTTCTATTTAAAACAAGATGGAATCAGGTTCTTAATTATCACCAAAGTTATCTTTGCACTGCCTTCTGAGTAACACTATTTAATAAATTGATATATTTTTAGATGTGTGATTTCAGGTTATCTTTGATTCACCATCTCTGTGAATTATGAAAGGATAATGCAACAGAACTCCATCTCATAAAACTCCTATTTCTGCAAGTTTTCCCTAAAAATTCTCCATCCTTATTCTATGAGAGCACTCTCCACTCAGTCAGATCTTTCTCCAATTCTGCCCTGTTTCAGCTGCTGAATTTATGCTGTTTATCTGAGGCTGTGAACAAGTTGGGGACTGGTTTTCCACCCTTTATATTTAAGAAATGTAGTCATATATATAGATTAGCTGGTTGTGCGCAGGATAATATAATAGCAGTAGAACCTGCCAGCTGGACAAAACTGATGGTTCAAGCAAAAATAAATAAAATAAATAAAATAATAAAATTAAAAAAAAAAAAATGAAAAGAAGATCAATACAACAAAGCACTTATTCCTTCTTCTATTGCTTTTTGTGTATAAAATGTATTAGCAAGCAAATTATGAAATTAAAATATTGGAAGAGGATCGCAATATGAGGGAGAGAAGTGAAGACATAGCGAAGAGGGAAGGATGGTTTCCTGAGGTTAGAAGAATGCAAACAAATCAATGAACCTGTGGAATAAAGGAAAGTAGCTCCAAATGTCAGGAGCTGCATTGACCTGTTTGAGTGATGAATTGTAGCACAGGGAACACTATGGTGCAGGGCATGTAACAATATGCCAGAGCAAGAAAGGTTTCAGAAATGTCACCTGCCAACAAATCGCACTGCACACCTCTATTATTGGAGTCAGCTAATATCACGACCTTTTCTCACCCAATGCATTGAAAAGGAACCCTTAACACATGTGGTTTGGTTAATATACATATCTGTAAACATTATTTTAGCTCAGCAAATGCAGTGAATGATCAGGAAGTGATTGAGCAAATGGAGAGAGCACGATACGGAGGCGAAGAGCGTGTTTTTGTTAATATGTTCCTCAAAATCAAAGAAGATAGTTGTTGCGGAAAAGTTTTGTTTCTCAAACAAGTTTTCCCACTGCAAACATGTATATTTTTGTGTGTTCTAATTTCAGTTCTAATTTCTAATTCTGAGAGCCTTAGCATTAAAGCACATTGCAAGCTAGCAGCGTTTCAGCTGAGTGGCCATACAGTGTAAATTTGTGCAGTGACCTAAGGAGAGCCTTGGGGCAGGCAATGTGCAGCACAGCTGCATGTCTGTGGTTTTGCTCTTCCTTCAGGAACCCATTAGAACAGGTTTCCAGTAATTACCAGCACACTTAGAATCACAAACTGCAAAGCTATTCTGAGGGATGGCTTAAGTCCTCACAGGAAAAGTCTCAGAGTTCATACTGGAAAGTGTATGCCAACTCTTCCAATTAATTTTGCCATGTAGCTGAAGCTCAGTAATAAGCAATCTGTAGGGAAAACTGTCAAAATTAATAAACAAACAGACAGTATTTGTTGCTTCAAGTTTAATTTATCTACATAATGCTAATGGGGCATATTCCATGGGAACAGACAAACCACTCTGCAGATGAAGGGCATAAAAGTTTTCTGTTCCCTTCACCCTTCTTTCTCTCTGACTGTTCTCTGCTACTTGAAAAGTTCAGTCTATAGTTCACGAAAAAGACATGAGCTAGAAACATACAGCTTTCTGCTGCTCTGCCTCCTCCATCCCGCGCTCCATGCTATAGCACTGTTGTAGATGCACGGCAACAAGCACTATAGCAGGCAGTTGTGCCCCTCGGGTGGAGGGACATGCAGTGAACATGGAGGCAGTGATGATTCATGAAAGGCAGAGGGTGAAGGTGGAAGATACCTATATACAGACGACAGTCTTGTACCGGCCAGGGATTTGATTCCTTTACACTGAGTAGTCTCCCAGGGTTTGGGAGTAAATAGGTTTACTCTAGCTGTGCTCATGGAAGGAAATTCTCAAACAAATAGACTTGAAGAAAATTGCCACAACAGCACAACTTTGCAGTTTCCCCAGTGCTCCTGCAGATAATGTGGAATAACTCAGCCTCATTCTGCTAGGCTTGAGAGGAATCCACAAGAACTACAAGGAAAGGGGCAGGGAATACATTATTTTCTTTCACAAAATTTGCTGAAAGAAAAAAAGGTGTTTTGACCAATTTAAGAAGTACAGACCAGATGTCTGAGAAGGCCATTAGCTTTCCTCTTTCCCCGTAACAGTTCTTAAACCTTCACCAATTTCCTTCTTTCAGACAGCTGCTTATGATAGTTTTCAGACCTCTGTCTGAGGTGGAGCTCCTGCAAAGTAATAGACTGGAGATTCTCAGTGTCCTAAGGGACCATGGTGTTATTACTTACAGAGCTGCATAAGCTGGCAAGTGAATAACAAGAGCTTTGCACGGCAGGTAGCTCTGCTGAACACTTTAAATACAGCCATGAGCATCAATCGCACCCGCTCAAGAATACTCCTGGGAAACATGACTCAGAAAATATGTCACATTTTATGTGATAGTGTTTTTCTGTAAGTTTCTTCTTGCTTTCAAGAGGTAATGGTGTGCTTGTAACAGTGAGAAAAAGTTAAAGAACAATTCCCATCAAACATTTACTAAATTGCTCTCGCTCAGCCTACCCTTGTTTCTTCTGCTTTGGGGGTCTGTGACTGGCAAGCTGCAACAAGGATCAGAACAGAGATTTGGAGCTGTAAGCAGCATGCTCACTCCCCTGCACAGCCACAGCAGGAGTCCTCACTGAGATCAGATCTCACTCTGACAAGCTTAGGCTTCCTCAGCAGTGGAAAGAAGCCAAAAAACTGATCCAAAACCTACAGAATATTTTAGGTTTGTTTTTTTTTTTTCCTCTTTGAATCTCACAGAAACGGGGCCACTGTGAGACAGAGCAGTCACAGATCTTGGAATAAAGAAAAATACTAAAAAACATTTTCATTCAATTTCCTTCATTTTGCTTCAAAAATAAAAACAAAACAAAAAGAGAGGGTTTTGTTCCATACTCGTAGTTCCTTCATTGCTCAGCTTTCCATTCTCAACTATGTATGCTTTGTTTTTTCTTTCAATCTGAAATAGTAATCGTATTCCAAATATGATAACAAGAAAGTTATCTTTCGTGTTCACACCACTTCTCCAGATTTCTTCACAGTGAGGAAGCTTTTATTCATTCCTAGTTTAGTTAGTCCTGCTTCTTTGCAATGTGTTAATTTGCTGCTTCTTGGTCAGAACACGCAGTTATCAGGTCTAGGCTTGTGAAGAATAACAAGCATAAAGACCAAGTTGTGAGAAGGTACTATTCTTTTAGAGCTTTTTTCTCCTCATCTAATCTGTGCATTAGGAAGTTTTTACAGTTATGCAATTGAAATCTTGGGGAGTGAGGATGAAAAGAAAGAAGGCCAGACACCGTAAACATTTACAGCATCAACCTCCCACTGAATTTAGTAGAGGTTATCCAAATAAAATTTGGATGCTGAAACCAGTGACTGCTGCAGAGATTCCCACTCAGTGGTTGTAATAAAACATGTGGATCCAGCAGGATCAAGGCAGTACGGTAACTGGAGTTAGCAGCTTTGTGAAACAAAGGGAACCTGGTTGATGCCTGTTTTTCACTTTGAGAATTTGATCTTTCCATGACTCTTTAGTGTTCCCATGTAGCATTTTCAAATGTCAACTGATTTCAAACAAAAGTCAATAAAATGTGAAAACAAGTTTATTTCTTGGTCAGACATTTGGCTTGATAACCTAGCAGTCGCTGGATACCTGCAGGGACTGGATAGACTCATAGTGAATATAGCAACTCACTGAATGCCGTACCACTAGAAACTTAACACAACACAACATTATTGAAATTGTTTTCTACTTCATTATATGTAATTTTGTAGGGAACAAGATGGAGACCATATAGCATGATGGCAAAAGAAGGTCTTGTTTGTAAAAAATCCTGTACTGGTACAGTGTATTGCTTCTATAGGAGTACGAAGAGGTGTATTTTGTTTAAAGTTTACATGGGGATTAAGAGCTTTTCATAAATTATCTGAAATGACCATCTGAGCTATTCCTGAGTACTAATGGCACAACCTACATGATAATCTGATGCTGAAAGCCCAGGGCTGCAAGAAGGTGGAGATTTGTTAATACTTTTAAAGTATGATGATGCAAAGTTTGAAAGTTCTTGGAAGAAATGTAGTCAAAGGAACAAATGGGCAGTGCAGTCTGAGCTGTTACTGGAACTGTGTAGAGTAGACTATTAATGAATGAATTTCCCAGAATCTTGGACAAAGGGAGGAGAGTGCAGGAATCTGCTTTTTCAGCTTTATGTTTCACTTTTTTTTGAAGATATTCACCATCTCAGTACCAGAATATTTGAGTCACAATATGTATTTGCAAATACTTAGTCTCAAACTATATCTGAAGGAGATCAACCCTAACTCTCCAGGTTAGTTAAGTGATCTGATATCTGTGGTTGAAGCTCTAAGACTTTAGATCAGTGCTCATTTTGTAATTTTACCATTCCATTTTACCTTCTACCAAATTAATCTGGGTAAAATTCAACTTTCAGACAATAGCTGGCTGGGTCTGAGTGAAGGTGGAAGATGGGGATTGATAAACTGATGCAGCGAAGTGGAATGGATAATAGAAGAAAGACAGAAAAATGGAGCTTGGTTACATGCTGACCTACTGGGTTTCATGTAATTTTAATTTCTTGCTGACTGTTGTGGAAGAGCTGAGTACATGGTAATCCACATGATGGAGCTTCTTCTCAGAATCTGGACCACATCATCTTCCCTTACTTAAAAATCATTCCTTTATTCACTTCCTTTCTGACTTTCCTTTTCCCATGATAATACTGGAGACCTGGGGAAACTGTATTCAAGAAAATGCTTCTAGGGCTTGTAGATCCATCTGGATATCACTGACCTGCTTTCTGACATTGGCAAGGCTTATTGCCAGAGCAAGATAAGTGAACCTAATGTCATGCTTCCAAGTGAAAATTTGAACAACAATTATACTATTACAAATGATTAAAATCAAAGCTTTTCTGAAAAAGAAACGGAGACCAGAAGATAATGAGAGAAATTTGTATATTGATCATATAAATGTATATTTAAATCAGCATAAGATTGATGGCTCAGGAAAAACCTTGTGAATGGAAAACACAAAATACCATAACTGTCTTGCTTTCTTAATTTCACATTAGATACTAATAGAAAACACCCCTTAATATGTTTTTCTTTTCTATGGTTGTCACATGTTATAGAAAAGATGAAAACAGGCATCTGAGATGAGTAGAGCACAGTTCCTTAAAACAGTGTTTGTGAAGAGAGCACTGTTCTTTGATAAAGGGAGACTTCTCTGTGATTCTGTCCCAGCCATGTATGAGTATCCAAAACCTCTTGGAGTTAAAATTTCTTTGTTACTACTGCTAGAGACCAATACAGAAGATTACATTTGCAACTAAAACATCAGCTGACAATTGGAGTTTGTCTATACCTCTTAGCAGAATATAATGTGGTTTCTGATTGATGCTCATTCTGAATGCAGGCAAATCATCTGGCAGACAACAAAATTACCCAGTGACCTAATGTCCTGTCACTGATACACAACTAATTATATGAGCACTGATCCATATAACATCCGTTATGTGAATTTGAATGCCCATCTGTTCACTCCAGATTAATTGTGACACTGATAACTCCACATTATGAAACCATTAGTTTTTCAAAACTCTCCAGAAAAAGCAAAAAAGCCTTTTTAATCAATCCGTATTCAAACAAAACAAAACCACAAACCTCAAGCTAGAACTGACCACTTCTCCAAAAATATAAGTTCATAAGTTCAGATATTCCCTTCACTGCCAAATAAAGCACACCAGGACCCAAAGGAATAGGTCACAGCACAGAAGGTGCCTACAAAAGTTATAAAGAGGATATTCTTTATCCAACCCTTTGATGCTAAGTAAGGTTTAAAGAAATACCGAAAGGTTGAATTTATCTCGCTTAACTTTAGATATTGGTGACTTAGATATCTGTATCTGAGCTTATCATCCTTCCAGGCAGAGATTCCTTTGACTTATTTTGGATGTCTGTTTAGAGACAAGACAGATTTGCCCCAGAAATACTTCCTTCTTTCTGTTTCCCCAGCCCTATGGGAACTTAGCAGTTGAGATCTGATATAGATACTGCAATGTCTATGTATATATTTGGTACACTTTCAGATAATTTGCGATGAAATCGATTACTATTGTATGTGGCATCTATGAATACAACTTTTCCATGCTGCCACCTAATCCTTCTCAAATATTTTGCTTTCGACTTTTGACAGTTTTTCACAAATCTCTGTAAATACTGTTTTTGCTGCCAGGGTTTCTCTGAGCCACAGCCCAAGAATTCATAGCTTCGCTTGGTGTTTATATTACTGTAAGATATCTCATTTTCAAGATACATATTAAGACCAGTTTTATGAACTCCAATAGAAATCTTATCTCAGTTCTTGCAGGTATACTTCTAGCATCTTTCATTTTCAAATGATTTACAATTATACATATAAATGTAACATACTGAGCCATATAATTTTCAAATAATGCCGTTAACTTTTGTGTATATGAAAATACTTTGACTTCCAATTGTCTTTCATCTAGCAAACTGAGCAGCATGTTTGGATCCACTGAGCATCAGCTAACGTCTTTTGTGAAGTCTATTAGTTATAGCATTGCAGTTGCATCTTGTCATCTCCACATTATATCAGCAGACCACTAGAATGGATGAATGAAGGCAGTAGAATCAAACAGATGAAGAACATTAATTCTAGCATGTTCAAAAATAAAACCTGCATTATCTGTTTCAAAAGAGTATTTGACAATGACCCTATTATTTAAACATTGCAAGAAAAATATGGATAATATCACACTTAGAGTAAAAAAAAATTGCTACCTAAACATAAATGTCTGATACTTCGCATAATTCTTAATTAATGCTTTAATTATGTTTTCATAGTTCTGCAGTTTTGGGGGGCACAATAAAATATTAAGCATGAAATTTAATTTGACAAATTTATGAATTTTACTAAATTTTCACATTCTTAGATTTGTTCCCTCTAATTTTATATATTTAAAATATCAATATTTTTTTCTTTTCACCGAGTCATTCTGGACTACGGAGAGAAACAGGTACTTCTGTGGAACAATCCATCTCATTCTAAAATTGAGAGCAGACTACATGTATCATTTACCTGAAATGTATATTCCTGTAATGATAATGATAGGGATCACGCTCCTAACTAGTTGATTTGCCAAAGATAAGTACCTAATTCCTTGTACTGACAGTTGAGAGTAATAGTATTTGACAGTGCTTTATGACCCACAGAAAGAGAATTTATCTGAGTATGGGTATACATTATTACGCATTATTTTGCAGAATACTGACTACAAAGGAGAATTCCATAGGATAAAATGGTCTTATGGGATTGAAGAGGATCACTACTGCCTTATCTTAACATAGAGTCTGTTATTATACAAGATGCAATGTACTCATGTGTAAGCTAAACAAACAAGTAACATCTTGAAAGGGCTTTATGTAAGAACACTATTCATGGTTACATTAAGATGGCAGGCACCATCTTAATGATGATTGAACTCATCAGCTTTTTAAACAAACATTTACAGTGTTTGAACCAGAGTCATCTAGCTTCTCTTTATTATTAACTAAGAGGGGAAGACTATTCTCTGCAATTCACTTGATCAATTTAAATGCTTCACTTAGAATGAGATATGTGATTCCCTAGAAGACCATTTCCCTCCTGAAGGACCTCAGGCACAGAACTTTACATTAAAGACATCTACGTTTGAACCACTGAATCCTGCACAATTCATCTAGATAAAGATGTCACAGGCCACAAAGGATGTCCTATCTTTTGTTCGAAAACCTGAATCCCAATAGATAAGTCAAGCGTACCAATGAAAGTGCAAGAGAGGTTCATTGACTACAGAACTGAGAAAAGAGGTTTTCCAAAATGTCTTAGGACACCATACATCTTTCTATGCACATCTTTGCAGATTTTCATGGTGTATTCAGATAGATTGTTCCAGTCACAAAGTAATTCAGCTTATTTTGAAGGCACCTGAAAATTTAGTACATAACTTCTTGTAAGCCTCCATAACTGGAACAGATCTCAGTTTGACTTTCATGGCTTGTGCAGACCGATGTTGTCTGTCATGTTACCTCTTTCTTTTTTCCTTTAGACACTCCAATTCTTTGGCATAGAGCAAATAATAGCAAATCTATATAAAAAGCTAGATTATTTCTCACAGAAAAACCTGCATACTATTTTTTTTACTTTGCTCATTTATTTACTTATTTGTTTGCATATTCAGACTCCAGAGATAATATAGCGATAATTTTGCAAAAAAAAAATTGGTGTTATTGTCAATCTTCATATTGCTGCAATATTAAAGCAAAGATGTATATTTCCTTCTGAATACCGTAAATCAGCTCAGGTTTCAGCAATGCAATGTACCTACACTGTTTGTTTTGTTCTGTTTGTTTATCCTGAATATTTTTAAAGGCATTTTTGCTAGAGAAATAGTCAGTATTTACATTTAATGGGTGAACCTGAAGGTATTTCTTAACAGCAACTTACATTAATTCTATTCTATTCTATTCTATTCTATTCTATTCTATTCTATTCTATTCTATTCTATTCTATTCTATTCTATTCTATTCTATTCTATTCTATTCTATTCTATTCTATTCTAATGATCTACTATTTCTACTTGGAAGCAATAGCTTGAATCAGTTGATGCCAGGTCAACCAGTAGGCATGTTACTTTTACAGGGTATTTACTGTTAAACAAAACCAAACAGATCACACCAAGTAAAACCCAATGCAGAAATATAATGATGCTCTATTGTTTGTTTGTTTGTTTTGTTTTGATTTTCACATGACCGCATTTGGACAACTTATCTATCCTGATAATTTACTGGCATTGTGTCCTTTTCTTTAAGAAATTTTACAGTCAACATTTAATTTTGTGAAGGGTCAGAGAACTTAATTTCTTACTGAAATGAAGGCTTAGGTGTAATGGTGCTTCCTTTTTTAATGTCATTGAGAAAGATTATTCAATTTACATCTTGATAGAGCCTAACACTTCTGCGAGAAATCAGCATGGGGATGCAAACTAAAACAGCAATTTTAGTAAGTTAGATAGGAAGTGCACATGCCTATAGGTGATGTTTTCATGTGTTAAACTGAAGAATTGAGAGCTGTTTCCTGAATGAATAAAAATCAGGAGAAGAATTTAAAAAAAAATTGACACAAATCATCTTTTTTATTTTTTTTCTTTTTTTTTTTTCTTTTTTAACACTTCTCAGGAAAAGTAAGGAAATATCAATACAAAAATAAATTGTAACTTATTATTATGTATATGTGTATTATACAGCTTATGTTATATAAGGAAACCATTTGGAATAACTTTATTCAAAGCAAAGTTATAAGGATATTTTTCAACGCAGCAAAGATTTTGGATTGCTTATGTATTATTTTGCTAATAAAAACCAGTTGAGTGGGGCTCAGGTCAGGTCTTCATAGAAACACAAAGAGCTAATGTCCTGTAACTAATAAATCATACAGCTCTGAAAGTGGAAAACTGTCTTAAACAGCAAGAACAACAATAACAGAAACTGTAGTAGATTTTCTCATAATTACATCTTGTCTGTTACAATAAAAATAGTGAAAATGTGATTGTTATCACAGCCAACTTCAAAAGTAATGTCATTAAGCTTTTGTGGAATGCCTTGCAGTGTCCTGACCTATTTACTTTTATTAAACATGCAGCATGTTAGCTAAAGGTAAATTTGGAGCTGTCATATAAATGGGTATAGAGGTTAAAAGGAAAAGGTTGCCACTCGTAGTAAACTCTCCTTATGGCTTCAATCTGCGTGTCAACTGCCAATGTGATATTATCTTCATTACCTGAGTAATTTTAGTTGTATAACCGGTCTTTACTCAGCAATATAAGCTTTCTGCTCAATTAATAGATGAAATAAAGATTGCAAGCAAGTTTCAACCCCCAAAATAACAATGAAATTTAATAATAATTAAATATGTGACTAAAGAAAAAAAATTATATATATATATATATATATATATATAAGTGTATTTTAGTTCAGTTATTCCTGTTCTGTATAGTGATATTTGGAACCAGACTAGATTTCTAAAGTTTAAAAACTTATTTCAACAATTGTATTTTAATCAACGCTTTATATACTGCCTCTCTTCTACATGTTCATCTGCTTTGGGACCCAGAAAAATCAGGCAAATTTTGTTAGTACTTCTGAATGAATTACTAATATTGGATCCTTCTGTGTGTAGGAGTCAATGAATAACCAGGTTGATGGAAGGTTAAAATGCAATATGGAATAAACTACGATAATGGAAGCCCAATGAAACAATCAGGTGGCAATGACAGCAAAAAGACAGAGAGATTTTAAAATAACCCTGATTACTCAGAAAAAAAGCAATGCAGTGAAGTATTCCAAAAGCTTTATTTATGTTGTAAAGGACATTGCTGCATAGGCATTGTTTTTCAGTGCTTTTTTTTTTTTTTTTTTTTAATAATAATTATTATTATTATTTTAAGATTTTATGGATAAATTGATGTTCTAGGGAGGCATGGCATGCAGCTCTTTCAGAAGAATGGTGCAGATCTGCTCCAGACTGTATCCTCTCTGGAAGCCCCGTGATAGATTCAAGGATGTTTTAAAAGACAGCAGGATCCAAAACAGGAGCAACTGGTGGGAGGTCCTTTCATCTAGTACAGGCTGAGCTGAACAGCTGCCTAATATCATTAAATATACTGGCTAGATCTCCACAGATTGTAATGGGAGCTAGGATTGTTACTGCCATTGCATATAACATAAATTTGGATGGTTTACATTTGAAAGGAATTCTGCGATGTGTTTTCTGTTATGTGCTATATGTAATATAAAAGCCTGGAATGTAAATATTGGTACTAATACCATCAGAGACACAGCAAGGCATGCATTGATATGATTATATTCATTTATATATTTTTATTGAATCATTTATATTCTTGACATTATTTATATTTCTGAGAATCCAAACAAAAAAACAAAAAAAAAAAAAAAAAGAAGAAAAAAAAGAAGAAAAAAAAGAAGAATCTTCCTTAATTGTACAATACTGTGCTACTGCATCAACCAGGAAGATCAGTCACGTGTATGATTTGTTTGATTTGAATCTATCAAGTGATGCCAACTTGGATCATCTACTGTGTATAGTGTTTACAAGACTGTGTAGTGTTTTCTCAACATACCTTCTGGATTGACAAGGGAAAAGTATTTTAGCAGAAAAGCTGGTTGTGCTGATCACAACTTTTCCAGTTAAAGTTACTTCAGGCAGACAGATTCATTTTTGAAAATCCATATACACACCTGAAGATGGGAAAAGTAGAGAGAGCCAAGAACTGAGATCACCCAGAGAAGTTGTTTGTGTTGAAATCAATAGGGCTGATATGACTGTTTGGCTTCTGGATATAATCTGAGAAAAACCACTGAGTTTGAGGCAAGTCTCTTTAAAACTATAAAACACAAAGGAACATGAGACTTTGGTGTTACTTTTATGCTGTCTCCCACTTGAATGCCAAGGAAGTGGATGGATTGACACATAAATGGGTTTAAAATTGTCTACACACCTGAGAGTTTGGAAGGAAATTTTATTTAGAAAAGGGAGGTGATATTATTATGTAAAGAAAATAAAAAAACTCCCCAAAACTAGAGAAATTCAATGCAGATGATAGACAATTCAAAAGCAGCTACTTCCTTTGGCTACTCATCCAATGCTTTAAAGCATTGTAATGAATAGTTATGAGAGCTTTATTCTCTTAAGTCTGAGAAAAGTTAGAGCAAGGAAAATACTGTCAAAGTAGATGGTGAATAAACAGTGTCAAAAATCCATACATATTGGAAAAAGCACATAGATTTGTTCCCTAAACATGCTGTTGAATATAAATATTCTGTCTTTCCAAAAATGTGGTGTCTGGCAGGGTCACGAACAAAACAAGTCCCCAGCAAAAATCCCCGTTGCCCTTCCCCAAAGGGTACTTTGAATGTAACTAAAATGACACATGGGTGTAGGAGCGTTCCTTGGGGCGCTCATAAAATGGTGCAGATGAGGACATTTAAGTGAAAGGACATTCTGAGAACACAGTGCATTAGTCAGACTGCATCACATCCTCCCCACCCCTCACAAACTACATCTTATGGAAAAGACTAATTATGACAGAAATAGTTGGAAGTACTGATAATCTGCAGAAATCATGCTGAGCGTATAATTATGCTATGCACTTACATGCACACCCAAACATATCTGTATGTATTTGCATAATCAATTTGCAGCAAAAATACTGCTGACCAAAATGTTTTTATCTTGTATGAATAAATGGGACTGTAATGGAGAAATAAGAATTACTGTTTTGAGTAGTTAATTGCAAAATATTTGTATTTAAGTGATGTAATTTGCTTTCTGAAATATTATTTAAAAGAGAGAACTTTACATTTTATACTGAATATCTACATCAGATGACTAAGTTCCTCTTTGAAGCTTTTATCAATATGTGGAAATTACAAAAGACTATTTTCCAGAAAATGCAGACAGCAACCTGCTCTTTCAGAGCTGCGTGTTCCAGGCAATCATTACTCACTGGGGATGCCTACTGTGTTTTCCAAACAACACATATGACAGTAATGTAAGCATGATGCAAAAATTTTCATTCATTAACTCTCTGTAGTCTTACACACCATGGGTGGGAAGGAGAAATTGCAATTAAATGACATGGATTTCCCTAACCTACCTGTAATTGAGTGGCAGAAAGTTTTCATACTGATACTTCCTCCAGGATTTTGTCCCGTACTGCAAATATTGGTCCTTTTCTGTGTTTCTTGTGTTCAAATGAAGTCATATAGTTTTCACTCTCAGAGGAGTGCATGAAATGATTTTCTTGGTATGAAATTGAAACTGCTGACTCAGTTCTTTACAGAAATTTGTGAAGCCAGTTGACATGAGGTCTCTTTAAAAGTGAGTTAATTCATCATAAATTCACAGTTCTGAATCTTATTTCGTGTCATATAAATTCTTAATAATTTTTATTGATCTAAAATTAGGTTTGTTGGGAAATATCACTTATGCTAAGCGGTAATGTCTATGGGATGTGTGCTTGTAAATCCAGTTGCCTCCTTCCTTCTCATTGCTAGCAGAACAGTAAACTCCTAAAAGAAAGAATATTTTTACAGTACTTTCATAAATGCTGAATGTGTTACTTTGAAATTTAAAACCACTTTGTTCCTACCTGTCCTTATTCCTAATCTGACAGTGCTATATGAATAACATGGACTACTTATCTTCAGAAAACCATTTCTTTAATCAATCTAGTTATTTTGGCAATTTACACTTACTAAAGTTTTATAATCAACTTCTTACAAAAGGATAATGAGTTATATTGACCACAGCTATTATGGAATTTTAGCTTCTGGGACAGATAATCATCATTTAGTGTCAAATTACTGAATAGAATCCTCTGATTTATCTAATCTTTGTAGACTTCACCTTCCTTCCACCAATGTATTTATGTTAGGAATTTTTTGAGTTCTCAAAACAATAACACTTGTTCTCAAAGTGATATCCGTGGTTCACCAATGGAGCAGTCAGAATAACATTAGTGATTCTTTGAGTTTTCTGTATCTTGATTCTAATTTGGAAGGGCTGACTTCAGAAGGATGAACATATTGTAAGGACTGCATATTGTTTTCTTGGCATAATTCCTGATTTTATAGATATACATGTTCATATCTGTCTCTGTATGTCTCTGTAGGTATCAAAATATACAAATGAAAGTAGGAGGCTGTAGCAGTCCCTCTGTACTTAAGAACTGACCATCTGGAAAATCTTGTCCAGAGCAGATGCCACATTTCTTTTAAATTATATTTATAATTACTGTGCAGCCAAAGTTTGAATTCAATTCTTAGTCCTCAGGGAATTTTTCCTGCTTACTGGAATGTGCATTTGACTGAAGTGCTGAAGACTTATTGGCTTAACACACCCCTTTCCTAAATGAAAGCATAATTCTTGACCTAATATTGACTGCAGTGCCATATATGTCTATTAACACTCCCGACTTTTTGAGCCCTTTCAGTTTAGTTACCCTCACCTTGCAAACAAATGTTCTCTCTTTTCCAAGAGTGTCAGTTATCAGACAGTCAGACAGAGCAAGATGGAAATCTTACAGAAATCTTTCCAGAATGAACTTGCAGCTTGGGTCATGGGCTGATTTAGTACATGACTGTCAAGTGACATTGGTCAGAAATTAAACACCAGTCCCTCTTGCCCTATTGGCACCATCTTTACTCCTGGATTCTGAGCAAGCAGGAAGTTAATATTTATGTCTTCACCATGAACAAGGTAGCTAAAAATAATTTGTATGAAAACTCTCCCTTTTTCTCATGTAAACTTGACCCAGGAGCTGGGATTTGGAAAGAAAATACCAACTGTCCTAAATTATGATGAAACTTCGTAGAAAGTAGAGGGACTAGAGGGCTTTCCTAAGGAGGTGATAAGGACACAAAGAGTTTGCAGATGCAGAAATGATAAAAACAGTAGAAGAGGAAAATCAGACTGGTCAGGAAACGTCTAAAAGGATGCAATAGGTCATCATGACATGGGTGGACATGAACTGTCTGGTTTTGAATGTAACTGGCATCAAAAAAATAAAAGATGAATGCAAAGCAAGTGATTTGCTTGAGGTGTCTGTTTTGTTTGTAGGAGAGAAGTGTTGATGGCTTTTTCCTCTTGTGTGTTATGCAGACTAGAGTGCAACTTGATCTAACTGTTCTGTTTTTACCATACCATACAGAATTTCCCTACTGGTTTCTAAAATTCAAGAAGTAAATTAAGACCCTGTAAAAGAGAATGTAAAAGATATCTGATAAGTGGGCAAACTGAAGTTAGAGTTTTTCATCCTCATCCCTTCTCTAGAGATGAGTAAATAAAAAAGATTTTGTCCTCTCAGCATCTGTGTTGTTTTTTTTTTATATCTGCAATATTTCTGCATTTATGAATATTCTAAATAAAAATAAATACATAAATGAAAGATTTATTAAATGCTTTTGCCATACCACTTACATTTCCCAAGGCCCTTGAGGGCAGATGTGTTCATTAGCCTTGGGAAAGACACTGCCTCCATTGTTTTCCAGCAGCAAACAAGGAGCCTTCTCAGAGTGGCTGCATTTCTTGCAGATTATGAATTGAAGAATTACACTTACAGTGTGTGGTTTGATATGCAGTTTTTCTATGGTAAAACAGGACAGGACTCCAAAACCTCCTGGCAATTTAACTCCACCTGGCTTCTGATATCTCTGGATACAATCCAA